>NC_044329.1:13658049-14273146 GCF_007399415.2 Gopherus evgoodei
TAATTTTGCACTATTTGGAGATTCAAGCAGGGGTAACAAAAAAAGAAAATTTATTAACTAGCTTTCAGAAGAATATGGGGATAGTAATGGTATTGGTGAGAGAAAATGGATGTACAAGGGGTAAAGGAGGCAATATCAACAAGCCTAAAGTAACTCCTGGAAATAGAACCAGATAGAACCATTTCAGCACCAACATTATTAATATTCAGGCACCAACAATTCCAGATGTTATTCTGTCATTTCCTTTCCTGCCCTGTTGTTTGTACACTTCATAAGACAGTGGTTCTCAAACTGGGGTCGCCGCTTGTGTAGGGAACGCCCCTGGCGGGCCGGGCCGGTTTGTTTACCTGCCTTGTCCACAGGTCTGCCTTCCACTGGCTGTGGTTCGCCGTTGCAGGCCAATGGGAGCTGCTGGAAGTGGCGGCCAGTAGGTCCCTTGGCCCGTGCCGCTTCCAGCAGTTCCCATTGGCCTGGTGCAGGAAACTGCAGCCAGTGGGAGCCGCAATCGGCCGGACCTGCAGATGAGGCAGGCAGACAAACCGACCCGGCCTGCCAGGGGCTTTCCCTACAGAAGCGGCGACCCCAGTTTGAGAAACACTGTCATAAGAACATAAGAACGGCCATACTGAGTGAGACCAATGGTCTATCTAGCCCAGTAACTGGTCTTCTGACAGTGGCCAATGCCAGGTGTCCCAGAGGGAATGAACAGAATGGGTAATCATCAAGTGGTCCATCATCACCCATTCCCAGTTTCTGGCAAACAAAGGCTAGGGACACCATTCCTGCCCATCCTGACTAATAGCCACTGATGGACCTATCACCCCTGAATTTCCTTCTATACAAGGAGAGCACTCCTTTTTTCTTACATTTCCTAAAGCACTAAACACCTGTAGTGCAGAGGGAATGGGGAAACCTGCTCAGTGACAAATATAGACAGCTTTCATGTTGGATTAAATAGAGGGTAACCAGGAGAACGTAATTTAGAAGATTCAGCAGACTTTGAATTTACTTAGCCCTCTGAGATTGGGTTCCCAATCTTGCAGCTGTCAGTACACACAATTACTGTGTTGATTCAAGTCCAGTAGGTGTTAAGTGAATGTTATCTTACTCTTCTTCTATGTTCCCAATAATATGTTCTGTAGTAAAGGATGTACACCCAATAGGCTAAGTTTTTTCCACGTCATGTGCACCTAGTTCCCACTGGAACTAATAACACTTACACACATGCATGGTAAGAACATATTCCTATCCATTCAATAAATTAAATGCTTTGCCAATCAAATACTTTTCCATATTGCTGTAAAAATGTCAAGAAAGTTGAAGAACATTTGCCCTTAAACCTTTGTTGGACAAATGGTGAATAATTAAAACTAGCAACATTCTTTCAAATATTCAGTAAAGGAAGGGATATTCTCTAGAAATGAGCTTTTCCTTAGTATGGGAAGCCTGTGGAAATGTATGAATATGCACACCCCTGCACTCATTTCTTCAAATCCCTTGGGAAACCAAAGGGGTTTTACTTCTTCAGTCACTGTAAAATTCCACAAACAGATTTCAGGTAATATTTGCAATTTAATTAAGGCCTGCACAAATAACCTTGTGTGTGCTAAACCAGTGCTCTGACAGGTAGCGCTCCGCATAACAATATCTTGATCTATGAAATGGATGCTGTAGAAAATCTTAATAGCTTAATGAATCCTGGGAGACACAGAGAGATCACTTTAAAAAAAAAACTGAGAAGATTAAAAGATAGAGATGAGCGTCAAAAATTAATCTGATTAGACCATGATAAAGGATACTGGAAACTGAAGGAGGGAAACCAAATACATGGAATACATTTTAAAACTGAGGGAGGATCAGAGGGAAGGAGATTTAGAAATGCTTTAAAGATAAGAAGGTCTGACATTTGAGAATAGTTGATTAAAACCCATTCTGCACAAATGCTAATTTTTATTGGGTGCTCAGTGTAAAAATCCATGGAGTAAATTGAAATTCTAAATACTGGGGAATACTAAAAGTCTCAGTGCTGCCAATTCAATTAAGTGGCTACAGGAAAAATAAAAAGATACAACTTCCATCCGAGTTCATTTCAGCTCCTGACTATCTGTTGTATGATTTAATGAACATTTTTTGCTAGCGTGCATTCAGAGGAATGATTCCTATAGGAGGTGTCAAAAAGTCAGAGGAATACTATTTAAAATCAGCACACAGCTGGAGCCTTACAGTGTGAGGTGCTGATAAAATCCTTTGCAATTACTAGGTTGCTTTTTTGCATTTTGTTGTGAAGCTGTATTCTAGTTTGAGGTCTATTAAGTACTCGGTTATCTGCCAGAATATTTTCTCTATAAAAAATAAAACTTCACTGAAGCACATTAAAACTTGACACATTCAACTAATGAGTGATCTGTAGATGTGGACTACCTGATAGCAATTCAAAACTTGCTGTTAGTAGACACTTTTCTTGCTAAAAAGCTGAGGGAGTGTGGGGAATTTCAATCTAAAATTGAATGGTTTGTTAAAAGTATAGCTATTATGGTGGTTGCATACTGATAGCACAATAGGAACCCGGGATCACAGTATGAATGCAGTGTTCTAACACAATGCATTGCAGTTTAATGCACAGCTGAAATTAGGGGATGAACTCATCTGAAGACCCAGGCATCAGGAGTCAATTGAGATGATGAGTATGCAGTTTACAGTAACACAGCTGCAGACAGTGGATACTGGTTGACTGGCTTCTTTATATGAATTAGCACATCTATGTGGAAGCTATCGTTATCATCTCACTGTGTGGTCTATTCGGCTGTAAAGCATACCTATAAATTCCATTAGCACTAATTGAGTGAGGATCAATCATAAATTAAAGAAAAAAGGAAAGATTGCCAGGTAAGACTAAACACGTGGCTTTTGCTAATAATCCTTTCATTTTATAGTGTGTTTTCCAAAGTGATTGATTTATAAAGATTAATGAAGTGAGTCTCACAATAGTACTCAGTAGCAGGGAAGTAGTAATCCTCATTTTACAGATCTGGAAACTGAGGGCTGGTCTAAATTACCCAGTTAGGCAGCTTATGTCAACCTAATTATGTCAGTGTCCACACTACAGCCTTCCTCCCACTGATGTAAGTGCCCTACTACACCAACATAATAACCATCTCCACGAGAGGCGTAAGGCTTATGTCTGTGTAGTTAGGGTGACACAGTGTCTGTGTAGACGCTGCGTTGCTTACACCAGCTGTCTTGTCAATTTCACAGCAGGAGCTGGGAGCCAGGGTGAGAAGCCAGGGTGGCTTTGGACCCAGCTGCGAGCTGGGGCGAGAAGCCCGAGGGGAGACGGGCATTTTCAATCCTTGGTGCAAGGACTCCTGGAGGAAGTGCTACTTTCTCGGGGAGTGGGGGAGGAGAAGAGGCAGGGCTATGCTCCTTCCTCCACCTCCAGACATCAGTGGGTGGAACTGGTGCGATAGAAGCCCATGCTGTGTCCTGTAGCAGGGATTGGGTGTCCTGTGCTCCCATAGCACTGTGCCTGAGTTAGTCGTCATGCCTCCTCGAGTTCTCACTGTGGGGCCATTCATTTTACATCTCCTTCTAGGCAGATCCACAGTCCCAGTCTAGCCCTAAATGACTTACCTAATGAGGTCTCACAAGAGTTCTGTGACAGGTAGGGTACTGAACCTGGGAGTAATGTGCTGATCTCATGAGAGTCACTGGCAAAAATTGACTTCAGTGGAGTCAGGACTTCACCCCATGTCTTCAGACTCCTAGTTCTGGGCTTCAGCCACAAGGCCATCCTTCTCCTTTAGAGAGAAAAGGAGAAGAACAAAGGGGAGAGAGTGACACCCAGCTATGAAGAGTTATAGGACAAGGCAGAGAGTGGGGCAAAATTGGAGGGACTACATGAAGGGGCAGATAGAAGTTGGATGCGAGTTCAGGGAAGTGGATTTTGAAAAACAATTTAACTGCTGTACATTCACTCACATAACAAGACTGGCAAACCCCACAATTCTGGCACTGGGAAAAGAATGCCAAGAGGTATGTGAATATTGCAAAATCCACAATTTATGGGTTCCGGGATTTTCTAGTAATTTTGCTGAAGGGAAAACATGATGATAAAAATGTGGAAATGAGGAAAAAGGGAATATATCATTGTTATGATCTTTCATCTTGGAGTTCTCTTCAGATGCAGAAGATACTCTTTACAAAGAAGAATGACAAATTTACTAGTTTAGTTATATAAAATGTCACATTTCAAGGAGAGAGACTATCATCATAGCCAATCCAAACTAAATGTTGAAATAGGCTCTTCCCTTTGAGTTGGTCTTATTTTAATTGAAAACATTCGGCTGAGCTAAACAAAGATTCAATTTGCCATCTTATTTTTCATAATAACTGTAATCGGGTATTCAGGACCTTAGTTGCCAAATATATTTATTTGTGTATGTATTTATTCTTTCTTTCATTTCTTCTGCCACCCAAATGGTTTAGTTTATCAGATTTAGTGAAGGCAGCTGTAGTTTGGGAATAATAATAGAAATTTTATTTTTAAAATAGAAAAATAATTGAGAGGCATTGACGGAGCTTTATTTATTTATCTTTCTTCAGAAAGCTATGATAAAGGTATTGCAAAGCATAGAGAAATAAACGTCACTGCATCCAGGATATATGCAGGCCTTTCAGTTTGTTATCCAAGCTCAGAGAACGGTTTCACTTACAAACATCATTACCCACTTCTAACACACATGCTTGTCAAATACATTATGTGCTTGTGGTAGGAGCAAGGATTATAGTCCCAATGCTGTATTGAGCACTTTACAGACAGACCCATGCACCAACATGCAACCCTGCTATGGTTAGCAAGATCACTGCAAGCCTTATATTGCCCCACTGTATATATGCATGTACGTATGTATTTATTTGTATTGTTAGTGTCTCTGAGTTCCAGTTATGGACCAGGACCCCATAATGCTACGTTCTCTTTCAACACAAAACAAAAAGTTGGTCCATGCCCCAAAGACTTTACAGTCTGGCTGCACTGATTCAAATAGACTATTCCAGTCAACTACCGACTTGCTTTGTGACCTTGAAAAGCCAGTTGTCTCATTCCTCAGTTGCCTCATCTATAAGATGGGTATAACAGCACTTGCATCTACCTCGCTTTGCAAGGCTGTTGTGCAGGTTTTGAGAGTCTCAAGTGAAAGTTGCAGTATGAACTTGAGGCATTTATTGTAAATTCTTCTAATAAATCTAGAGTGGGACAAATATTACAAAACATTTAAATGGATATTTGATTTTATTTTTATATGAAGGCACTTCAGCTGTTCCATGGACCTTTAGTTTGCTATTCCTGAATATTAGTAAATGAGTTTACAGGCAGGAATGTTGCTGAAACAGCCAATTTTAAGAAAATGTTGCCGAATACTTGCAGAAAACTAGATTCAGATTTGTAGTCTGAAATACTTGCTGGGAAACCTGAGTCTAAGTTCTTCTGGGAGAAGACAAATGCAATGTGACCTGTCAAAACAGCTCATATTTTGAATATTTTATACTCACACCAAACTGCTCACGTACAAACTACAGGTCAATCTGAACAGGGATGACATTTTATTTCCCAGTTAGCTCCATGTGTATAATTTAGTGACTAATTCTGAATAACCAATAAATCTGCTAACTTAGCGTTTGTGGAGAATGTGTAAGCAGAAAAAATAAATAAATCACCAAATAAATTATTCATTACAATTCAGATTATTTGCTTTGCTCTATATAGATCATAAGAAGTCATATAATAAAGAGGATGTAATAGCTAGTCTTTTCTTTTGGCTTCCAGATTCATATTAAGGGCTATTTCCTAGAAAACACTTATTTATCTCTGTCCATTTTTTATTCTCTGGCACTAAATTTCTTGGCTGTGAGTTAACTCTTTCCTGGTTTGAAACTATTTAACTCACAAGGCCTTAGTGTTCTGCTTTTTAAATCTAGCTGCAATTAATGAATCTATCTCCTATATAAATGCCCTGATAGGCTGGAGGAGAGGAATTGAGGAATGTCTATTGTGTTTATGATTTCCATCTTGGCCAATACACCAGGGATTGACTTGGGGACCTCCAGAGCTAAAATCATGTGCTGCTACAGGTTGAGCTAAAGAAGCAATTCACTCTAGTTTTCATTGCAGCAAACTCATATCCTCTGTGGACTGGGCAGAGATGGTGACCAGTAAAATGCACTCACCGGTGAGTTATATTAACATAAGAAAACCTCCGTTTATTTGACAGAGTGATGCTTTCTTCCAGATGGTCATAAAACACTCTGAAAATAGATATCATGGTACTTTAATATGGTAAATATGCTCTAAAAATAGCTTAGAGCAAGCATTTTAAAAATAGTGCAAGGTATCTTGGACACCCAGTTAACGGAGGGACTCCCTGTGCCAGGGAATTGAGTGAAGCCTCTTTGTATGAAAGGTTTTAAAAGTGTATTTGAATGTGTGAAGCATGTGGCTATGGTTCAGTTCTGTGGGTTACTGGGCAGACAGTGAGAGTTTCAGATCCTAGTGCAGGCAATAGGATACAGTTATCCCTTCAAGGAGAGGTACTTCAAAAGGGTGCTTTTTGATCAACTCTGTCCTACTTGGCATTGCAGATCTGCAGTGGAGGATTCAGTTGTGTCACTCCCCACTCCTGGGCTAGTACTGTAGGTGACTATAAAAGAAGAGAGGGGAAAAGCATGAAATACTGCGTAAAACCTCAAACACATGTATATCCTATAAAGGGAGGTAGGGATACTATTATAACTACTGAAAGTTATCTAAAAGCACCTTTGCTAAAATAGGAACAGCCAGAAATATATTTTCTTAGAAATTATTATTGTTATGTATTATGGTAGTGCCTCGAGGGCCCATTGTGCTGGGCACTGTCTAAACATATATAAGAGACAGCCTCTGCCCTGTACAGTTTTCAGTTTAAAGAGTACCACAGACTCTCAAAATGCATTAAATAGTGAAACTTACTTGGAATGGGTCCATTTGTAGTATCAGTAGCCTATGCATAAAGCAAAGAGTTTTCATTGCACATTTCTATGGAAATAGAAGACTGACCAATGACAAATTTTACAAAAGCACCTAAGTGATTCAGGAGCCTAATTATTTTTTTTAGCCATCTCTTAGGAGCATAGATTTCACATTTTCTTTGGTGACTAGGTCAAAAGGTCACAAACTCTCAGTGATGGCTGCCATAGGGACCAGTTTCAATACTGAACCTGTTCAACATTTATACCAGCAACCTTCCCAGAACATCATCTCAGAAATTTGTCTGTGCTAATAATGTTGCTCTGACAACAGGCACAGGATTTACCTGTCACAGAACAAATCCTAACCATGGACTTTAAACAATGGAAGAATATTGCTTATATTGTCAGCTAAAAGCAGACCACACCAAGACTGTCATGTCACCATTCCATCTAAATAATCAAATGACTGGGGTGGAACTGCATGTGGACTTCTGTGACAAAGAGAAAAGACAGAATCCCAACCCAAAACATTAGACCGAAGCCCACATAGCACTAGCACCTGGAAAAATAGTCATGATAAAATAAAGTTGTGTGTCAATCTTGTCTAGAAACTGAGTAGGACAACCTGCAGAGCTGATACACAAATTCTATGGACCTCTTCACTGGCACCTTTCTGCTCATTTGTTTGGACACATAGCTCCCACACGTCATTTCTCAACTTGCAACTTAACATTGCCATGTGGATCATTACAGACACAGCAAAAAAAAGCGCCACAGCCCTGGCTTCCTGTACTGGTATACATCCACCACCACCCCCAAATCTGCCATGACATGAGTATTCTTTGGGAATCCCGTTGTATTCAAGGGGATAAGGATCTTCCAATACAAGAAGACTTAAATAACATAGCGAGATTCCAACTCAAATCTAGAAAACCTTTTTTGACATGCATTGCAAAAGCTTGAAGACTCATAGTTCTCTCTCAAAGAGCAATGGTGAATAAGGTGGAAGGACACCAATGTCCTAAACAAACACCTCATCAAGGACCTAACCAAAGAATCCATTGGTTCCTCACTCCTATGGAAAATATTGCATCCAGAGATGCGCTTACTTTTTCCATAAATGGGTACCAAGGCAGAAATCCTATTTGTGACTGCAGAAATAACCTTCAGACTATAGAACACCTCATCAATCAATGTCCCAAATGACCATATCATGATGGTATCTTTGCCATGCACTCCATGTCACCTGAAGCAATTAATTGGATGGACAACCTAGACTTAGACATCTAACATTGCTTTTTCTAAGCCATAGGGGGAAAAATGACTTTCAACTCTCATTGAAAATCAGTGGAACCTAGACTCCTAAGTGCTTACATTGCTGTGATGTTTCGGGGGGTAACCCAGACTGGTAAGGTGTTCTGTCACCGCCACTCTTGTAATCTTGGATGTATTAATTCTGTGCAGCTTTGGTTTAGATCTCTGACATGAGCAGCCTGCCAAAAAGCACAAAGTCTCACCCTAGGTTCCACCAGTCTGGTTACTTGTTGCAGGTGAAACCAACAGCCCTTCCAGTCCTGCGTTACCAAAATCTGACCTTACTGAGTTCGTAATTCCCAGGCACTCAGACTTTTCCCTTCTGGTTCATCACCCTCAAAGATGTAAAGCCACCCCACACACACACTTTTCAGCTGACTTTGGCACACACTCCGCACACCGTGGACCTGTTTGTTTATTAAAAAACCAAAACATTTGTTTAATAGAAAACACAGATTCAAAGGTGAAATAATAGGAGAAGCAAACACATACAAGGCCTGGTCTACACTTAGGGGGATTGACCTAAGATATGCAACTTCAGCTACAAGAATAGCGTAGGTGAAGTCGACTTATCTTAGGTCGACTTACCTCGCAACCTCATGGCATGGAGTCGGCTGTCGCCGCTTCCCCATCAACTCTGCTTTCGCCTCTCGCCACAGTGGAGTACAGGAGTCGACGTCAGAGCGATCGGGGATCGACCACTACCCGCTGATCCAATGGGTAGTGTAGACGTACCCCAAGTCACACAGAAAATACACACAAAGATGCAACCTCAGGCTTTACACTTCTTTATTAGATAAACATCCCTTTTCTAATACAAGTTACCTATTGCCTTTGAATAGTTTCCCCTAACTATAGGGTGGATCCATGGTTTCACAGACAGCTTCCCACTTAGAGACTGTCCCTCAGTTTCTGAATGAAAACTTCAGTTTCAAGTCTCCTTTTTAAAAGGCTTTTCTCCTTTCTTTTCCTCCCTCTCCTGGATTGTGAGTCATGGTTATTCAGAGTGGGGGAAATTCCCAGTTGTCTCAGTGTCTTTTCATTAACTCTAATTAACCCATCATTTGTCTTGTCTTGGGTTGTACAATGGATCATTACTTGAGTCAGATTTTTCAAAAGTACTTGGCTTTGGAGATGCCTCTCCATTTGATGGCTCACCTCCCTGCTGTGAGGTGGAGCCAAAGTTTATGAGCACAGTTCTATCTATACACAGATCCACAAATCCATAACCATAGCCTGTATACATATCTCATAATGATTATCAAATTTAGAATATTATAAGCTTTCCCAATAGACCTTACTCTATACATTTTATGGTACAATCTCTTGATTTTTAACTGCTTATTTGGGGGTGGGTTTAAACTTTCTGTTCTCCCTCCCTATCCCCCTCATGCCCCATCTGGATGAGAATTGTCACAGTTGCTTATGAAAAATTTGCCCTGAAGCAAATATCTTTCTTTGTTTTGGCAAGAAAATGTAAAGAAGTCACTTAAATGAATGAAAACCAGTTCTTTTCTAAATGATCATTTCTTTAAGTTTTGAGTAAGTTTTTGGTAAATTTTAGAACTCCTGAAAGTGAGGGTCTGAGAGCTCCAGCTAAAGCACAACATGGTGCAGACAACTGTGTGTGAGTTACTTCAGAGTTCTACTTCACTTTACTCCTGACTGGTGTGTCATTTCTAGTCCAGGTCTGGATTTCCCCGGACTAAAGATGACCCATTAGGTTCAGTGAGTTTATTGTGTGTTCAGATGCCCACTGGGAATTAGATTGAAATAGCCTAACTGCAATAGAAATGCATGACAGAAGAGCCAAGCACTTTATGTTGCACAAACAAGGAACTTAATTTAATTCCTCAGTGAAGGTAATTAATGAATCTGCCAGGGGGACGTGGAGGGGAACTGTTGCATAGGGTACTTGCAGAAGATGAAGGTGGAAAAGAGGAATATTTCTGGATCTTCGTGTCTGCCTGTCAGTATTGACAGAGAACGAGACTATAAGGGAAGCCGCATCATTGGTTTACATAACAGAAGTTCTAGGTGCAGCATGGGAAGGAAAAATACACCAAAGGGAAGGAAGAATGAGGAATTTTGCTGTCTCAGTTTTCTTATTGGGGCTATTACAGGTATAGTCCCTTGACAACCAGTGTAAATGATGGGAAGATTCTGTAACGGAGGCAAATTCTGACCCACTTTATGGGAGGAAATTGGAGCAAGTGCCTTGAACTAAAGAAACTGACAGGCTTTACTAGATAGTTATAGCAGCAAATAAAATGTTCTAAAACTGGATCCAACAAGTTATTTCAATTTATATCCTGTAGTTGAGCAGTAAGTTCTTCTAAACCCTCTATGGAGGGTCGTGTTTGTGTATGTTAATATCTCAGTTATTTAAGACAGCTGTTCTTTTTCACTTCTATGGCATAATTTAGTTGAAACCATCTTCCTGTCACTGGAAAGGCAGGTCAGTGAGCAATGTTTTTTGCTTCTTTATTGAAAATGCTACAGTCTGTAGACTGTATTAACAAAATGACAGGCGGGTTGGCTGCCGAAACGCATGATCATCTGCAGGTTTCTGATGCACCACAGAAAACTGGACAGATTTAATGAAATTTGATTAGGTGCCTGGAATCTGAAGTTTATGCTTATGCAGCATGGAAGTCATGGATATGGCACCATACCAACCAATGTGTGAGAGCTTTCCATTACTTTCCCATTTGTTCCGTACAACAGTGAGCATCAGACCCTTTCCCCCCCACTAACGTGCAAAAGGCTGTACATAGGCTTGTTGCCCTCTCAAGATGTGAGAAATGTCACTAGAATGGAGAAATGACAGGAAATTAATTAGACAGGAAATTGTGAATAAGTTCTAAGTTAGAAGATAGTAAAACTATCATTTTACTTTAATCTTCTGCTATTCTTATGCTGCTAAACTAATGGAACAAAAATTGGAAATCACAAACACTGTCTCCGTGGGGTGAGGGGAAGACAGAGCCAGCAGGTTTGGTCCCCAGAGGATGTGACTGGACTTAGAAGTGGGTTTGTTCATGATTTTAAATCTTCATGCAAAGCTGCTTGAGACGAGATCAGGAAGAAAGTTAAGCAGATTAATTCCTTGCAGGTTTATTTTCAGAAACAAGTTAATGGTTTACTCTATCATTTGCCGCCACTTATTTTCAAGAGACATTTGGAACCAGATTTTTAAGTGGTCAGCATGAAAGCTGGCTGGAAAATCTTCATCAAGACAGTTTTTCAACAAAAAGTGCCTTGATGTTTTGTTTTTTTTTGTTCTGAAAAAAATAAGCGTTTCAGTAATGATGACACTTGACATTTGTGGAATGGAACATTTCAATTTTTCTTATCTGAATTAAATTCATAGATTTTATATTAAATAAAAAGTTTTAAAAGTTCTAAGTAGGAATGAAATGTTCTGATTGTATCTAAAGAAAAAGTTATGATTGATTTGAAATAATTTTTTTGGAATTTCATTTCATGGGAAATTAGTTGAGGGTGGGAGTTCTGTTTGGGAACAGAAAAAAATTGTTGAATATCCTGCAAATAGAAAAGTCCATCTAAGATGCTGAGTCCTTTTGAAAATCAGCCTCAGTTGTGTCTGTAGCTTAGATCTGCCTACCACAGTACAGTCTCAGGAGCACTGGAGGAGAGTGTATCTATTATGTCATGTGCTGTGCTCTAGATATGTTTTTCCTACTTTCAGTAGCTAAAGAACCTCCAACAAACTGGCAAAGGATCTTGCTGAACTGCACACTAGTTGTGGTAAATGGCAGCTAAGATGGAAAATTCATACCCTCTCTGAAGCCCATGAGACTTTTGGCTTTCAATTTGCTGGCATGGAATGGAAGGACAAAGTGATGACTTTTTGTGGTCCCACAATGACTTTGTTAGATTTTACTTTAAATAATGAGTGGCTCAAAATCAGAATCCAAGTTACTTTGATGTCATTCTAAAAATGTGAGCAGGTGGCAGTCTGCACTTTTGGACTTCTCAGATGTAGCTAGTACCTTTGGCTATTTTAAAGTTTAAAAGCTTCATTTTCATTTGTAAGAGCAGATTTGGACAATGCAGCATATAGAATACTCCCATTGAAAAGGAAACTTTCAAACTTGCTTCTTTTGAGGAGTTGAATCTAAAATAGAGCCACATTCTGGTGTGGTGGGGTTTTTGAAGCATCTGTGTAAAGTTGGAGTCTGTCACTTGTTTAAAGTGATAACAGTTGGCAGCATATAATGGCAGTGATCCAAAAAGAGGTTGTGTTTTGTGTGTGTTTCTTCTCATGCAAGTCATTTGTTTTCCAGTTGACTAAGACTTTATTCATGGGAGGAAAGCTGTATAGACATGTGGCTAACTGATTTTTGATCTTGTTGCATAATCAGAGCATATGCTCTGGAATGATGATCAGAATCTTTGGCTACTTAATATATCTTCCTGTCCCCTTTTGAGGCTGTAAGCTTGAAGGAGATCAATAATTGAGAAGTGATTAAATGATGCTTTATTAGTCTGTTTTATTATATATATTTACTGTCATGATGAGTGAATGGAATCTGTAATGGAATATCATCTGTACTGTTTTATTTACTTATCAAAAAGTCTCCATAAAAATGAGAGATGGAGAAGTAGCAAACAAATTTTCCTTTTGAGACTCTTATGAACATAAAATACCAATGCTTAGCTCAAAAACAGTTTCTGCTGCAGTAGACACCCAATTTAAAAAAGGAACTGCAAACAGACTCCCTTGTCATGATGACTTAGAATCATAGAATGTCAGGGTTGGAAGGGACCTCAGAAGGTCATCTAGTTCAACCCTCTGCTCAGAGTAGGCCCAATACCCAATTTTTGCCTCAGATCCCTAAATGGCCCCCTCAAGGTTTGAGCTCACAACCCTGGGTTTAGCAGGCCAATGCTCAAACCACTGAGCTATCATATTTGCCCTTTTCCTAGTCCTCTGGAATCTCAACTGTTTTCCATGACTTTTCAAAGCGAATCACGAATAGCTCAGATATCTCCTCAGTCGGCTCCTTGAGTATTCTAGAATGTATTTCATCATGCCCTGGTGACTTGAAAACATCTAACTTATCTAAGCAATTTTTGTCAGACTGGAAGAGGACATTCTCAGTCTCCTAGCCTTCACCTAAATTTGGAATTGTAGCACAGGCAATAACAGTAGCAGCATGGACTAGATGCCCCAAGTATCTACCCATTGGGTCTGGGCAAGTTTGTACTCAGGGTAGCTAACTTATGCCACCACTGCTGCTGCCTCTGCTATTGCAGCTACACTACTGTATTTAGTGTGTTGGCTTGATGAGAGCTGGCCAGAGTATGTCCAGTCAAGCTGGGAATTACTGCTAGCTCCAAGTGTGGACATACGGCTAGTGTGGTTCCTGTGACTTGATTTATGAGCCCACCTGTGAAGTGACTTGCTTTGTTGACTTTGCACAAGTGTCCTCCTTCTTATTCTTGACAATTTTATAAATGGCCAGAGCCTTAGCTGGTGTAAATTCACCAGTTAGGCACGACTGGGGTCACAAGAAGATAGTGAACACCAAACTACATATAGCTTCAATGATTTATTCCAGCTGAGGATCTGGCCCTACATTTTCATTATAATTTCATGTCTTGTTTCACTCAGTAGCTAAAATCATAGAAATGCAGGGCTAGAAGGGACCTTAAGAGGTCATGTAGTACATGTCCCTGCACTGAGGATCAAGTTAGGGTGATCAGACAGCAAATGTGAAAAATCGGGACAGGGATAGGAGTAATAGGTGCTTGTATAAGAAAAAGACCTCAAAATCGGGTCTGTCCCTATAAAATTGGGACATCTGGTCACCCTAGATCAAGTATACCTAGACCTACCCCGACAGGTGTTTGTCTAACTTGTTCTTTAAAACCTCCAATGAGGAGGATTCCACAACCTCCCTTGGAAGTCCATTCCAGAGATTCCTAATCATCTGCCTTGCCGCAGACTAAGCCCATTACATCTTGTCCTACCGTGAGTGAACATGGGGAACAATTGATCAGTGTCTTCTTTATGTCAGCCTGGTATTTGAAGACTGTTATCAGCCCTTGCCCTCAGTCTTCTTTTCTCAAAACTAAACATGCCCAGGGTTTTTAACATTTCCTCACAGGTCAGGTTTTCTACCCTTTTTGTTGTTTTCCTCTGGAGTCTCTCCAGTCTTGTCCACATTTTTCTGAAAGTGTGGCACCCAAAACTGGACATGCTGCTCTAGCAGATGCCTTACCAGTGCCAAGTAGAGGAGACAGTTATCTCCCATGTCTAAGGGATAGCCCAGCCTTCTTCACAACTGCAACTAATTGCTGGCTCATATTCAATTTGTGATCTACTATAACTCCATAATCCTTTTCTGTAATGTTACTGCCTAGCCAGTTCTTCCCAGGTTTGTAGTTCTGCTTTTGATTTTTTTCCTTTCTAAGTGTAGTGGTTTGCACTTGTCCTGATTTGAATTTCATCACATTGAACTTAGACCAGTCTCCAATTTGCCAAAGTTTCTCCTGTGCACCTCTTCTTATTGCCTTTTATGTCCCTTGCTAGGTGTCAGCTTTTACCCTCTTGTTACTTGATCTGAAGACATGGGAATATAAGAATTGTTATACCCAGCTAAGCCAATGATCAATTTGGTTCAGTATCCTGACAGTGCAGAATACTAGAGGAAGATATAAAGCTCACAATGGATGATTATATAATATACCTGCAGGGAATTTTTCTTCTTAACCCTAGGCAGTGAGCAGTTTGTTTCTATCCTGAAAAGTGATGGCTCATGAGTGTTTATCCTTTCTAAAGTAATTGCAGAAGCTCTTCCTATAAGTGTCTGGTCCTTTTTTGAATCCTTCTAAGTTATTTGTTTAAGTAGTATCTTGTAATAGTAAATTCTTCAGATTACATACAGTATTTTAACTTCCATGATCCTCATTTTGATTTTGCCTTTAATATAAATAAATAGCCCCCTTTTCAACCTATGTCCAATTTCCCTATAGCAGTTGCTTGGCATTTTACATTAATGTGCAGATGTCTTAAAAATTATTCTTTGCAGTCTGCTTAATAATGGTACTTTTAATTTCTCCCTCATTTCTGATTTTTGTCTCTTTCTTACTTTATAGTTTCATGTTTGATATAAATTCATCCAAGCCCAGCCATCTATTTACTTTTGCTGCTTAATCTTTTGGCTTTGCTGTATAGAATTGCTTACGCACTTCCTTCTTCCCTAGTCATGAGGGCTCTGCATCCAGGCATAATCCTTCATCCATGTAAATCAATGAGAGTTCTGCCTCTGAGAACGACTCCTTATTGCTTTTCAAACTTCTCACCTAGTACATCAGTATTCCACTGCATTTGTACAATCCCCATCAATTTGTAAAAGAGCCTAATTGCTCAGTAAAATGTGGAACTTCTCTCTGGTTGCCTTTACATGATGATCTGTCCAGATCAGTGGTGTCACGGAGTCACCGGGTGATGCTCTGGAACTGCTCCCCACCAAGCCAGGCAGGACTTTGGGGAGCCTCCTCTCCCTTGGAGCAGACTTGTTCAGGGCAAGAAGCTCACACGTCTTCACCTCCTGGGTCTCTCCTTGGAGCATTCAGCATCCTCTGCCCCTCCGTGCGCTTCCCTCAGCGAGTCCACCCCAGCGGGGTCCTGGGGAAGCCACCGGGTTCTGCACCCCCACTTTGCAGTCAGACGTGACTCTCAGCCAGCCAGTAAAACAGAGGTTTATTCGATGACAGGAACAGGGTCTAAAACAGAGCTTGTAGATACAGCGAACCGGACCCCTCGGCTGGGTCCATTCTGGGGGGCAGTGAGCCAGACCCACAGGTCTGCCCTCCACCCTTGACCCCAGCCAGCTCCAGACTAACGACCCCTCCCAGCCCCTTCTCTCTCCTCAGCCCCTTTCCTGGGCCAGGAGGTCACCTGATCCCTTTGTCTCCAACACCTTCAGTTGGCACCTTTGCAGGGGAGGGGCCCAGGCCATCAGTTGCTAGGAGACAGAGTGCCAGGTATTTAGGTGCACTGGCCCTTTGCTCTGCCAGATACTTAAGAACTGCCATGGGGACACTGAGGCACCAACACAGTATTCAGAGAAAACATTAAGAACATTCCCAGTTCGTCACAAGTGGTCCTCAACATTTTCCATGCCAAGGCTTCATGTTACAAAAGAAAACAGTTTGAAAACCTCCTCCCATGTAGCTGTAACGAGAGGGACATTATTTGGGTCCCTCTGAAATGTGTTTGTGACCTCCCTGAGAGGCCAAAGTTACAAGACTGTGACGGAACAGAGTGGTGGGTCCTCCACTGCTTCAAGTATGTAGTATTTATTTCTTGCTCAGCATTAGTCCAGAGATACAGCAGAGAAAAGATAGTAAGCTCCATAGGGCAAAGGCTATGGTTTCCTTTGTGTATGTGGATAGTGCCTCTCCCTTTGTGGGTGCTACCAAACTACAAGTAGAGAACAAAGAAAGAAGTTCTGCCCTGAGGTAGCTCTTTCTGGTATTAGCAGAAAGAGAGAAGTGGTTCAGAGGAAAGAAGGAGCACCTAGCTAGCCATCTTCCCCTGCAACGTGCGAAAGGAACTCTGACATTTCAGAAAACAGAAATCTCAGTAAATGTGAATGTGTTTACTTCTGGTGTATTGATACCATTTCACAAAATGAATGGCATACTAAAATGTTAGAAAACAACCTGGTCCAATAAAGAGCCTGATCTGTCAAAAGACTGCAGGAAAATTTGTATTTGTTGCGAACACACAACTTCATTATTAGCCAAGACTATGTTTGCTGTGGGATGTGACATTTGTTTTCATTTATTTGTATGTTTGTTCAGTCTGTTTTTCCCTTTTCTCCTTTTCATTTATATTCTTACATTTCCTCCCCTTACTCTCATCCATTGACTTGCTGGGAACTGTGATGGAATGTCATCCCACATAAGACCTTAAAGGGCTAAGTGGGCCAATTAACTCCTCAGCCTGCACCTGGAGGAGGATCCAGGGAGCAGGAGTTGATTAAATGTGCCTCAGCTGGGCAGGAAGGGGGAGGGGCTGTATAAAGCCCAGGAGGTGGCAGCTGAAGTAGACTACAGGAAGGGATGCTGCTGTTACTCCCTGGGAGAACAGAAGTGTGTTAAGGACAACAGAGGGTAGTTCATGTTTACTCCCTGAGAGGAGAGAGTTGGGAGGCTGGCAAACCCAGAGAGGGGAAAGCCAGGAAGGTAGGAGAAGGCTCAGGGAAATAGCAGCAATGGATAGCAGTGCAGGCCTTGCCTGCTAAATGGAGGGCCCCTGAGCTTGAACTTGGAGTAGAGGGCAAGTTCCCCTACTAGCGCTGGGGACCTGGCACAGAGCAGACAGAGGACGGTGGATTGTCTGGAACAATTTGTCCTGGAAAGACTTCAATACCCCGAAAGCCTTCTGCTTGCTGTGCAGAGTTGGGGGCAGGTGTCCCCCTCCCCCTGCATCCCCTCTACCCAGGTACCCCATCTCTGCAGAGTGGGGGGATGGGACGAAGACACACAACAGGGCTCAAAAGTGGGATGGAGCTTGCTGGTGGCTGCTACTGTATCTGAGCAAGCAGGCTTCAGACTCATGAGTGGCAATCTACATAAAGGGGCAGCACATTCTCTCTCTCTCTCTCACTCACACACACACACACTCACACACACTGTGTGTCACACACTGACCTCCCAACACATACTTACGTTGTTGTTGTTACTTCTGCAATGCACAGATATTCTCTGTAATTTTATTTGTTCAAAGTGTGTTATTTTGGTTTTTTATTTTGTCTATGCATTTCATAATTTTTATTTCTTTCTTATGCATAAATTTAATTCTTTGGGTAGTGAGTTCTAAAATGCCAAACCTGTCCTGGCTGGAGTAATTCACCCTATGGTGACTTTTAAAAAATATATATTATATCTAGGTTTTTTGTTTCTCCTGGTATTGCACATCCATCTGTTGCCTCAATAATTTGGTGCACATAACAAAATTCCATCCGCACATGGATGGAAAAAAGTAGAGGGAACATTGCTATGGTCCACTTCAGTCAGGTCTTAAGTCATCATCTGTCTCTGGGCAGAGACCCGTATCTCACTCTCTTCTGACCAGAAGTTTTAAGCTTCCTGACATACACTGTAATATCCCCAGCAAACCAGTCTACCTAATGACCAACCCCTGTGTACTGGTTTCTCTCTCAGGTCTATGGACAATGTATTGCCAACAGTTACAAGGTACCACATAGCGCAAGCACATTTATTCATATGGAGGGGAAAAAGCAGGACAGAGAGGAAAAAAATGTTCCTACACACTGACTAAATGCTTACCAGAGGTCACCCCCAACTCCAGCACAGGTGTCTTGGTAGGTGGCAGTCTTTCCAATCCTTCAGCAAAGTTTGGGGTCCCCCTAGGAACCAAGATCCTGTCAGTTTGTTGAATCAAAGACAGACCAGCAGTTTGTTTACACTCCTCCATTTATTGCAAAAGCCCTTTCTTCATTTCATGACCTCTGGAAAACCCAACTTCAACCAGTGTATGCAAACATTCCTCTTTGGGATTGTTTGTGCCTTGCCTTAATCTCCACTCCTGGTTTTTTTGTTCCTGGAGGAGCTCCAGTAACTCTCAATTTGACATTCACAGTCATACATAAATCATTCATAAATTTAATATAGTGGTCCCCAAAGATATGACATGGGGTTGCAATATCTGTCAAACTAGTCACCTGTGAGGTGAATTTTCTTACCTGGGCAGATCCCTAACTCAACCCATGAGAATTGCAGCAAATCAAATGCAATATTTCCCCCCCCCCCCAGCTTTGCATTAAACAAGAGGACAAGGGGCTATGTAGAAAAGTGTGTAGGCTGTTAGACAGAGAGGTCAGAGTCACTGTCACCACACAAAATAAAAGCAAAGCAGGGGTTTGGATAAAGAAATGTATGCACAATACAGAACAGCATCTTTGGCCACAGCAGCCGGTATGCCAAGCTGCTCTTCATGAGTATCACTCCATGTACACAAGGTATTACTGAGTCTTATGTTCTGTACATCACACGTAAACACTGATAAGCAGGAAGGATGATTATAATCTAAGAAATTTTAGTCAAATAATAAACTCAGACAGCAGCAACAGGGTTAGAGACACCAGCTTCCTGGTCTGCAGCCAGTTTCCCTTCTCCAGTTGTGAATATGAAAGTGTTATTAAATCTGACTTGTGGATGGGCAGACTACATGCTCCAAGTGCCTTCTGAGTGCCGGGGAGTTTACATACTCCCTGCAGCCAAAGGATAGTGCAACTGCTGTCACTGAATAAATGAGCCAAACTGGCTTCAGTGGAATACTTGGTGTAGGCACAGCTAGGGAAAGAAATGGAAAACATATACCATGGGGCTTTTTGCACATGGAAATATATTGGGGAGGGGGGAGAGAAGAGGGAGAGAGAAATCTTATCAAACTCCAAAAATGTAGTTGATAAAAAATTATTATTATTATAATAATATATATTTCCAAGAAGCATGCTTTTTTTTATTATTAATCTTGGAGTTCTTGGATGGGATTTTCAAAATGTTCAGTGTTGGCTTAGTAAAACTCCCATTGTCATCAGTTAGAGCAGAATTAGGTAATCCCTGCAATTTAAAAAAAAATCCCACCTCTATTTTTTCCCCTTCGATATAGTGCCCCCTCTCATAAACAGATAGCTAAGGGTTAATGTTCTTTTACCTGTAAAGGGGTAACACCAGTAACCTGAAACACCTGACCAGAGGACCAATCAGGAAACAAGACTTTTTCAAATCTGGGTGGAGGGAAGTTTGTGTGTGAGTTCTTTGTTCTTTGTCTTGTGTCTGACCCTCTCGGCTATGAGAGTGATTTTTCTATCTCCTGGCTTTCTAATCTTCTGTTTCCAAGTTGTAAGTACAAGATAGTAAGACAATAAGGTTTATATATATATATATTTGTATTTACATGTGTGTAGTTGCTGGAATGTTTTGAATTGTATTCTTTTTGGATAAGGCTGTTTGTTCATTTTTTTCTTTTAAGCAAATGACCCTGTATTTGTCACCTTAATACAGAGAGACCATTTTTATGTCCTTTTCTTTCTTTTTTATATAAATCCTTCTTCTTAAGACTTGTTGGAGTTTTTCTTTAGTGGGGACTCCAGGGAATTGAGTCTGCAGCTCACCAGGGAATTGGTGGGAGGAAGAAGTCAGGGGGGAAAATCTTTTTGTGTTAGATTTACTAAGCCTGACTTTGCATAACTTCTGGGTGTGTGGGGGGGGGAGAAATACTTGTGTTTTCCAGGACTGGAAACAGGGAGGGTGGAGTCCCTCTGTTTAGATTCACGGAGCTTGCTTCTGTATATCTCTCCAGGAACCCAGGGAGGGAACACCTGGAGGGGGGAAGGGAAATGGTTTATTCCCCTTTGTTGTGAGACTCAAGGAATCTGAGTCTGGGGGTCCCCCAGGGAAGGTTTTGGGGAGACCACCATGTGCCAGGCACTGTATAGATTCCTGGGTGGTGGCAGCTTTACCAGGTCCAAGCTGGTAACTAAGCTTGGAGGTTTTCATGCTAACACCCATATTTTGGATGCTAAGGTCCAGATCTGGGAAAAATGTTATGACACCCCCAACTGGTACTTTTCAGAGCTTAAATAAAAACACAGAATAACCTATTATAATTCACAGACACTAAGCAATTAAATGAATTACCCAGCATTTTATTGGCATCCTATATATTTCTGTTGGCATCTTGCAGAGACATATCTGATCAGTAAAATGCAAGCTCCACTGTAGATGTCACCAATGATCAGTAAAGGCCCTACTTATTAATTTAGCAAATATAACAGCTAGAACCAGCAGACTTTCCCATGCCATTATGTCTTGATATGAACAAGTCTTCCTAAATTTGAATAAATAGCAATAATATGAGGTCACAAGGGTAACAGATGACACAAACAGGTGTATATCAACCTAGGGACAGTTGTATTTTTAGCATTACACTGAAATTGGCATCAACAGCCTATTAAAATAATCATTTTACAATTGCCTATTGGATGCTATAGATTAATAAGATGAGCAGAACAAATTGGAAAAATAGATTTAGTTATCGTAAAATAGCCAGGGAAATAGACGTGTCTTTCGCACTCTAATTTAAGTTTTTGTATATATTGTTCATCCAATAAAATGTGTCCTTCCAAACATCCCTTTTTAAGCACAAGTTTGGGGCCCAATCCTGCAAAGTGCTAAGGGTCCCAAATCCCACTCCAGTTTACCTTGCAGGATGAGGGCTTTATTAGGAAGAGGATCTCCCTTTACATTTACAGTCTTTGAGGAAGATTGTCTAGATCCAAATACAGAAACTTCCACATTAGTGTATAATTGATGTCTCAGGTACAATAATTACCCAATTTGTTCAGACAAAAGGCTAAAGCTGTGGATTTTCTGGGTCCTCAAATGTTGTGTAAAGCCTTGTATTTCAGAACTGAGCAAAGTCTGGCAATCTAAACTCTTAAACCTCATTAATTTGTTTTTTTCCTAATGCAGTGAATTTTTCTTCTTATTAGGAGTACTCACTTGAGAACAGCTTAATATTGCACATACACTTTCATCAGTCAGTCTTTGACTATACAACTGTGTGAACTCAATGAGTAAGCATTAATCAGCATGACAGTGAGTGAACCCAGTTTAGATTCCAGCCTCATGAGTACAGCTCTCACGGATTTTATAGTCTTCCATGGCACAACACAAGAGGAACCTAATTGTGATTCCTGAGCCTACCGTTCTACAGCACTGGCTGTATGAATCTCAGATACTGACCTCCCTTTGTCATACCTCCCTAACTGGTCACACTGCAGCAGTTCCATGGACTGCAGACCCACAGCCATAATTGGTACATAAATCACACGCACAGAAGGAGAGCTGAGAGTAGAAACTTGGTCCTCAAGCTCCAGAAACAGATGTCCTCCATCATGTAAGCCAAAGGAACAACCATAGGGATGAATTCTGTGATCTTTAAACACTTTAAGCTCTATTTTCTGTGACTTCAAATTGTATTGAGGAACTTTTCAGATGAATAAGTGTTACTCGGGATGAGTAGGGGTAGTAAAAATGTCTTTTAGCTAACAGTAATAGTAGGTCACTCACCTACTATTCTATGGACACTTACTTCCTCACATCCTGCCTTTAAACTACAAAACACAAAGGTGTATTCTAATGATATATTTTCCTGCCTCAGTGATATGCACCACTCATTCCAGGAAAACCTAAAACTATCTTTTAAGTCAATGGAGTAAGTCTGAATTTACACTGGTGTAACTGAGATCAAAATTTATTTCAATGCCCTTCAAGAAATATTAAAATGTACCTTGTTGATGAGGGGGATATTATCCTCAATTGGATTCTCTCTGGAAGGAAAAACAATCAAGACTTTAAAAAGAAACAATAAGAGACTGTTTTACCAGCCAGCGACAGACAGCTGAGTGGAGATCACAGGAGTCCCATCAGAGCTGGATGAACTTTAACAAAAATCCCCTGTAGCCATTGGAAGGTCTGTAGAAGCAGAGGAAGAGTCAGAGAGGGAAACATTCATTTTAAAATCAGGAGACTAGTTGAACAGAGAAGGAAACTAATTTGCACAAAGCCTTCACCCGCCCTTGACTGTCTCTTCGTGGCCAAAGACGTGGTTTCTGTAGTCTTAATTAGGGGTAGGCCTGGATCCAGATCCTTCTCTCCCCCACTCCCTCCCCCCCGGTAAGGTCAAACTCACCTGCGGAGTTGTGGCTGGGAGCTGCATCTGCCCAACATGAGTAGAAAGCAGCCCCGGTTGAGTTGGGACTGGTACTGGTGATGACCTGGCACCTCCCTGTCTCCCCTGCCTGCAGCAACTGGACTTAGGGTATCCAGTCAGTAGATCTGACAGGATACCTGGCAACTCTAGCATGTGTATAGTATGCTAAGCTTGATTGCCCTCTCACCTCCACTAGTGCGAGTCAGGAATAACTGCATTAAAGTCAATTGAATTACACCAATGATTGCAAGAAGTGCTGGAGGGAGAAAAGAATCCAGCTCTCTGAATCTTGGGATTCATAGTTTTGTATGGAAGGCACAGTTGCTAATCTGCTATTAATGTAATTTAGTAGCAGAACACATAAACAGAGCCTTATAAGGTGTCATGGGCAAGGATCAACATGATGAGGTTAGCATTGGAGTAATGCTAATGCAGAGGGTGAGCTGTAACATTGATGCAGTAACCGTTAATTATTTCACCTACAACCATAAGGTTGACTGTATCACAACCTCTAATGGTAATAACTCTTGCTGTATGCATAACCCTTGTTCTGGGAATCAGAAAACCTCTTTTGTCATACCAGGGTCAGAAGCTGCTGTATATTCTCCGCATGCAGGCTCTGACTCATACTTGAAAGTTGCTCTGAGAGTGCTTTGCTGCAGACCCAAGTCATGGTTGGCAACATTATGTGCTGTCATCTTCCCTCCCGTGTCAGGAGGGAATAAGGCTTTAATAACAGTTACATTGGCTCTGTTTTGCACTGCTCTGCCAAGAGTCTTTCATGATTTGCAGGCATGTTGTGGTAATGGGCGGCACAAAGGCTTCCTCCTCTTCAAAGGAGGCATTTTCATTTTCAGGGTAAAAGGAGTTTTGAGAATAAAAATGAAACTCTCAGGACCGACAGTGATGAGGAGTAAAACTACTCTCCGATATTAGCAATTGACGACAAGACCATACCTGTCTCTGTGTGGTCTCTGTGCTCTGATTAATCCATGGAATTTGAAGTCTAGAAGTCACACTCAGTGAAAATAGAAGAAGCTAAATAAACAATTTCACCATTTTGTTTTGATTTCTGAACATTCTGGTTCTCAAAGAGATAAAAGCATATTTTTGTCTTATTTCATTCCATATTGCCTTCAAAAGCATGTGCTTTACTGGCTCACTTTTAGCAGACAGTGCTGAAGAAGTTATGATTAACTGGGTATTTTAATTAGCTGCTGCCGAGTTCTTTACTATGGCTTGATTAACTAATCTGATTACACAGTCTTTACTTATATGTTTTCCGTCAAAGGAACAGCTTAGTGTAAAGGCAGGTTGCAAACCTCAGAAGACTAGTCATATCATGTGTGGGGAAAAAAACTCAGCAATTCACCTACCCATCTCCTCTCTCCTCCTCCTCAAATTAACAAATTAGGAAAAGATATTGTCACTTATAACAAGAGTGAAAGAACTGGCTGACAATAGATTAATGATTAAGACAGAGTGTGGAAAGGATGAGAAGATTGGAGGAAGAAGATGATATTTATTAAAAGATCAGATTGTTGAAGTGTCTGCTGAGAATTATCTGTGACCAGGAGACAGATAAAACAGAAAGACAAATACGTGTGTGGACACTCAGATACACGCAAAGCTTTTACCCTGGAAAAGTGCCCCTCTATACATTTTTTTTCTCTAGATTCGTTTCTGTCTTCCTCCCTGTCATCAAGGTGGGGCATTCAGGAATGCTGATAGTTATTTCTAAATGTCACAAACCAGTCTGCTGTAAAACCTGGCTTTGCAAATGTGTTAACTGTACGCTCTTCAAAAAAGCCTTTCCAATACAAAAATGACACTCACAATGCTGCCACCCTATATAAAACCCTAAAACACAAGAATAAAAGCAGTATAAAACCCTAAAAGACATAGGCCAGGTCTCCACTAAAAAGTTTAGTCAACCTAACTGCATTGCTCAGGAGTGTGACAAATCCACATTGCTGAGCAATGTAGTTAAGCTGACCTAACCCCTGGTGTAGCCGGTGCTAGGTTGACAGAAGAATTCTGTCAACCTAGCTACTGCCTCTTGGGGAGGTGGATTAACTACAGGGAGAATCCGTTCCACCGTGGTAGCAAGTGGCTACACTGAAATGCCACAGTGGTGTAGTGGGTTAAGTGTAGACATAGCTGTAGATCAGGGGCGGCCAACCTGAGCCTGAGAAGGAGCCAGAATTTACCAATGTACATTGCCAAAGAGCCACAGTAATATGTCAGCAGCCCCCCATCAGCTTCTCCACTCCCACCCCCAGTACCACCCGCCTGCCACAATCAGCTGTTTCACAGCATGCAGGAGGCTCTTGGGGGAAGAGCGAGGGCATGGCAGGCTCTGGGGAAGGGGCAGGAGCCTTGGGCGGAGGTTTTGAGTGGGGTCAAGACCTGTGGCAGAGCCAGGGGTTGAGCAGTGAGCACCCCCTGGCACATTGGAAAGTTGGCGCCTGTAGCTCCAGCCCTAGAGTCTGCACTTATGCAAGGAGCTGCATATTAACTTCTGAAGAGCTGCATGTGGCTGTGGAGCCACAGGTTGGCCACCCCTACCGTAGATATTAAGAAGTCTAACAAATAAGTCTCTTTAGCCATTGTCACCAGATGCTGCAACTCCAGAAGTCAGCAATCATTAGTTATTTACACTGATGCAGGAAATATGAGCACTATTTTCAATCTCTCTTGTTCAAATGATAATTGAGGGAAAGGACAGATAGTCATCTAGAGAGGCTGGTGGAGTACTTGGTCATAGTTGAGGCAGTAAATCAATCCCTCACCTCTTCAGTTGCAAAAACAAATTAAATAAATGGCTTGGTTAGCAAATATGGCAAAGGTTAGTCCAAAAGAACAGGCACAACTGGCACTTATTTCTGAGTACAAGGGGATCACATGAGTTACCCACTGTTCCTAACTGAACAGTTATCTGACATGAAAGAGCAGCACTAGAGTCAGCTGCAGCATGAGTTTGAGTGGCTGATTTTAGACAAATGAGACTGCATGAAATGGTGGTCAGTAAATCACCCATCTGTGGAGACAACAATTAGGAATATTGCAGAGCTGATTTGTGAACCTGAATGAGTTTTTCCAGCAAACCATTCATAAAATCCATTGCTGCATTTGATTGCAGTTACCATGTTCCTTCCTGCCATCTTCACAAAATAGGTAATTTCACATTCCACAACTTAATGACACTGTATACAGAAGAGACATGTATGATCTGAAGCAAGCTGGGACAGAGTGCGTATTAGAAAATAATACCCCAGGCTGGTTTCTTTGTCAGAGGAATTGTGGTGGCACCTGCAGGTTCCCATGGGGTAAAGTATCTTTAGTAGTGCCAGACTTCTATTGTCCTATGACTGTGACAATGAGACTGACCCTAGTGTCACCCCCGTGACAAAGAGACTGACTAATCTAGCATGAATTAGTGTTAATAGTCTGAGAACCTGATATTGAGTTGTAATGGCTACATATGTTCTCATTTCCAGCACTGCTTTACACCTGACCAAATACCTACCTCATTGGTGTTCTGTATCAATGCCATCTTCTCTTCTTCTTCGGTCTTTTGCAAATTGTTGCAGATGCAGTTGGCAACATTAATTTGTATAGGGCGGTGCAACATCCTGTAATGTGTCTGAAGATTTCCTGGATTGCATATGACTTCCTAATTTGAATCCTGCCTAAATTGGAAAAGAGCTCTAGAATATAGTACATTCTGGGGAGCGCTAGATTTAATCAGATGTGGGAGAAAAACCCCTGGCTACATATGGATTTAGGAAGATTTTATATTTCAGTTACTTCTGTAGGACCTTGATGTGTTTTACATGTCTTCTGTAGCCTTTCATAATATTGATAGGCTGGTATTACCAATGGTATCCTAAACCACAGTGATTTGCACTACAATATCGGTATTAGGGTGAGAACCACCATTAGAAATATCCTTAGGTCTGGAAACTCTAGGAGCACATGAGGATGAGTAACCAAATGTAATATACTCGCACTCATATGCAAGAGTGTGTCCACTCCTTTTTCCTTATTTGCAATTCGACTCCCATGAATTTTAGGGTGCCCCATTTCTCATAGGTTACCCCCTTAGTTCTCTTTATTCTCATTGATGTCTACATCAATGAGTTACCATACCAGTTTGAAATTATTACCGAATCCCCCAAAGTGAACTATCTGGGGTCTTGCGTATTAACTGGCACTTTGCGGCATATTTTCCAGTCTATTCCTGCATAGTTTCCAAAACATCAGCACTAAACACATCTCTTTCTGTAATCTTGTACTTTACTGGCACAGGGTTATCTCTCAGGCAATGAGTCATGCCAATCTCTTTGAGTCTGAGGCCATCATGCTATGATCTTGTAGGCCTGTCGGCCTTGCATTATAGCCTTATCTTAATAACTAATGCACATGTATCTTTGATACATACTTATTAGTCCTATATCACTGTGGTGTGAGCCTACTTATATTTTACCACTTACACCTACGACTCAAATCTAATCTGTTATCCATACAGTGGCTACATGTTTCTATGATTAAATATATATATATTCAGCTACACTTCTCTATTTTTTTGTTTAATAATTTTCAGTGAATAGAACTTTTTTCTAAGATATTCAGTGTAATATTTTTTCCTCAGATGAAAAATGTTGATGAATTTGGCATTTTCATTACATAATCGCAATGAATTCCGTAAATTAGCATACAAATTATTAAATTACAGCAGCCCAGTACTGATCAATAAGAAGATGTGATTTGGGGGTTTTCACAGCCATGCAGCAGTTATTTATTACTGTAAGACAAGGTTTTTATCCTTGACTAAACAGGGATATTTAGGAGAATTTAATGCCTAGAGATTGAATTCAGGTGAAGTAACGACACTCAGAATTTCAATATAGTATTAAATCCCCTGCAGCCAATAAAAACCCATGTCTGTTATTAATAAGATCAATAACTTTTGATTTATAAATACCTTTCCCTGTTGTCATAAAGAAATACTATGAACATAAGGGTAAATTTAAGACTCTAACACATGAAAACCTTATTTGTTTAAGCAAAAGCAAATTAACATGACAATGTTTCACAACACC
This sequence comes from Gopherus evgoodei, assembly GCF_007399415.2. Lineage (NCBI taxonomy): Eukaryota > Metazoa > Chordata > Testudines > Testudinidae > Gopherus > Gopherus evgoodei. The sequence continues at coordinate 13,686,256 of NC_044329.1, forward strand.
TTAAAAGTAAGATTTAAAACTTCTGAAAAAATGTGTCTTTAAGGAAAACACTTTTCTCAGCCCAGATTCTGAATTTTTATAGGGAAAGAAGCAATTCCCATCTTGAATAAACTGTGAAACATTTGAAAATAATTGCCATTAGTGTTTTTGGAAACTACTTTAGTATAAAGTGGCATAAGGTATAACAGTATGCAGCTTGGATTTATTGTAAGAGATTATAAACCAGTTTTCAAACTGCTGTAATACTGGGTATAAATTAGAAAAGCATAACATTGCTAAGCAGGTGGCAAGAATTTAGCAGATCGGCAAGACAGATGGTAACTCTGACTATTGCTTACCATGCAAAACTTGCACATTTCACTGTTACTTTGTCCTTCACTTCCCACCCATCCCAGTCTGTCTGTTTTGTTCACCTGTTGTCTTTTGTTATAAACGGGATTGTAAACTCTTTGGAGAAGGAACTGTATTGCTACTTCATATTATCTGTTCAACACTGAGAAAAATAGGGTTCTTCATCTTTGAATGGGACTTCCAGGCACTAGCACAATACAAATTATTATTTTATGTATTTATTAATATTATAGCAAATCTTGAAACATTCTTATCTTTATAGTTACTTTTCATTTACTTTTTTTCTTTTTGGGGAGACGGGACAGTTTCTTTGTAGTGGTAAAACCAGGATTAAAACAAAATAAAGATTAGAAAATAACTGTTTAAATTGTGCCCCCTCAAAACTGTGGGCATAGTCACTGTATTAAGAAGCAGGTATTTTTCTACAAAAGTCAGATAGTTGTATGCACAAATGGGTACTTTTACACTCAGTTATATGATTTGTGCATGCAGCAAACATACACCCAGATACAAATCAGGAGCCAACTTTTGAAAAATTGAGCATTATTCCCTTAGGCTATCATACAACTTGACAAAATAGGGTTATTATATACTGAACATCCATTACTTCTGTTGATAAACAGTACTCTCCTTAAAAAGAGCAGAATTCCCTTTTGCAGATAGCTTCTAGTGGACATCATCTCTGCAGTCATAGGGGAAATGCTTACAAACAATTTTTTTTTCTGTTTATTCTGAAACACCTTTTTATACACTTGCTAACTAAAAGGATGAACATCTGGTTTATCTGAAATAAATGAGATGTTGGCAGAGCTCATATATGGATAGGCACGTATACAAATGTCTTGTTGTTAATACCTTATAATTACAAAATGCCTGAATTTCTAGACTGCAGTAACATTCAGAAACTGTATGCAGAAATTACTTCCCCTACTACTAAAATACAACTGCTCCTGGAATGGAACATTCAGAGCACAAAACAAAATTATATAATTATTTTGCATATGAATAAAGGTTAATAGTGCATCCAATTGAAAATCAAGCTGAATTTGGTAGGCAAAATGTGGTTATTACCCAAAGTGGAATTTGTCTTAGACAATGGGGTTACATGCTGTGTCATAGTCCCAGAGGATTTGTAATGATCTGAAGCAGTGAAACCCTATCTTTTATATCTTATCTGAGAGGCAGAAGGGAGAGAACCAGCTAAATTACCATCACCAGTTTTTGCAGCATCCTTGGATTTCACTGAGGAGTCTCTCATGCAAAAACTAACCAGGACTTGTTCTGATTGGTATTGATGCAGGAATACAAAACTAATTTCAACTGCAGAGTAATGAGTGTTCAGATTTACTCCAACTGCTGACAATGAGTTAATGTGTCATTTCAGCATATTTTATTTACACTCGTAACTGCTATGAGCATCAATCCATTTGCAAATGTCAAAGGCATTGACATGAGAATATGCCACAAGGTGTTTGGCATAGCTCAGTCCTATATTGTAAAACAGAATAGGTACTCAAAAGTAACTTAGGTTGTGAAGAGAAAAGTATCTTCAGATTCGGGCATGCTTTAAGAAAGGACAAAGAACAGCCCAAGATGCTCAAATGAGATTTGAAAAAAAGCTTTTCAAAAAACTATCAGTCAGGATACCAGTGCTGCTCTGTGGGAACAAAAAGTAAAACTGGAGACTCGCAACCAGTAGGAAATCAAATCTGTGACTTAAGAAAAAACTGAGATTCCCCAGCAGGAAGTAGAGCTCCTTGTCAAATGCAACAAAGTAAAGTTTGTCCGTGCTGAGCTGCATTTCAGAGAAGATTGGCCTCTCTGCAGAGCTTCTAAGGAAAGCATGAGAGAGGATGACTAACATATGGAGGAAAACCTTGAGTTTAGTTGCAGATTGTTGGGAGTTCTTGTGAGCTAGATGACAAGCTCAGCCAAGGAAGCATGTCTTGTTTCTTGTGGAACATATGGGATGAGAGGTGAAGAAAGGGTTCACTGTTGCTTGCCTGCTTGCTTACAATAACTACATTTTAAAGATGAATTCATATATTGGTGAAATGTTAAGCACGAAAATTGTGTTGCCAACTTTCTAAATGCACAAAACCAAACACCCCTGCCCTGCCCCTTCTCTGAGGCCCCACTCCCACTCTCTCCCTCCCCCCTCCCTCCGTCGCTCGCTCTCCCCCATCCTCACTCACTTTCACTGGGCTGGGGCAGCGGATTGGGGTGTGGGAGGGGGTGCAGGCTCCATCTGGGGGTGTGGGCTCTAGGGTGGGGCCAAAAATGAGGGGTTCAGGGTGTGGGAGGAGGCTCCTGAATGGGGCAAGGAGTTGGGGTGAAGGGCAGGGTGCAGACTCTGGCTGAGGGTGTGGGATGCAGGAGGAGGCTCAGGGTTGGGGCAGGGGGGTTGGGATGCAGGAGGGGACTTGGGGTGTGGGCTCCACCTAGGTGGTGCTTACCTCAGGCGGCTCCCAGTTGGCGGCGGCACAGCAGGGCTAAGGCAGGCTCCCAGAAGTGGCCAGCACATCCGGGTTCTAGGTGCATAGGCCAGTAGGTGCCGCCTCTGCAGCTCCCATTGGCCATGGTTCCCAGCCATTGGGAACTGCAGAGCCAGCTAGGGTGACAAGATAGCAAGTATGAAAAATCGGGACAGAGTGAGGTGGGGGTAATAGGCACCTATGTAAGAAAAATCCCCAAATGTCAGACTGTCCCTATAAAATTGAGACATTTGGTCACCCTAGAACCAGTGCTGGAGGGTGGAGGCAGCACACGGAACTTTTCTGATTGCCCCTCCACCTGGGGGTCGTAGGGACATGCCAGCCACTTCTGGGAGCCATGCAGAGCCAGAGCAGTGAGCCTGCCTTAGCCTCGCTGCACTGCCAACCAGACTTTTAACTGCCTGGCCAGTGGTGCTGACCAGAACCACAGGATCCCTTTTTGACTGGGCCTTCCAGTCAAAAACCAGATGCTTGGCAACCCCCAACGAAAATCCGAAGAGAGGCTACTTTTGTGATTTTTTTTTTCCCCAGCTAGCAGTACCTGAAATCTCACACAAAATCCTGGTCTCATGAGATCTCCACTCTAACTAGTCATACATAACTGGTATAAATAGGCATCCAAACATCTGGATGCTTTTCTGAGCTGTAAAAGTGGCCATAGTTTTTGAAGTTCTCTCATGCAATTGTGAGTTAGGTAAGGAGGCATACTGAGTGAAAATGTGGCCCTGTAAGGAACGGTCAAGATGAAGAACAACTCCCTTAGAGCTTGACAAGCTATTGGCTATGGACATTCATTTTTCTTTCTGGCAATGCACTGTAGTGTTCCTCTTTGGCTTTTCCCTTTTGCTCACCAGCTAAAGCTGCAGCAATACAGAAACAGTGTTCTCCTGACAATGTCAAAGTTATGAGCCCAATTTTACAGCATTGTGTTCATGCTAGTGGAAATTGATAGGTAATTTTCAAGTTTTGGAAGAAATGTTGATCAGCTTCCACAGCTCATGCATTAGTACAGACTAATGATTGTGAAATTACTCCTCAGTAAGTGAAGCTGGCATATGGCACCATCTTCATCAATTCTTTCTTATTGATACAGACAAGCAACGTAGGCTCAAGTTGTCCTGTCTCAAATAAAGTGTTATTGACATTTATTAATGGTCATGACACTTTTAGTACTTTCACAGCAGAAGCTGGTTTTTCTAGGCATCATCATGTAATGCCAGCAATGGTCACAGTGAAACTGATGGCGCCAAAACATGAAGTCGATTCCTTCCAGGAATCATGAACGCTATTTACAATCCTATATCTTAAATAGCTGGATTGAAACCTGTGGGGAAAAGGGGCTGAGGATACATGAATAACATTTTTATTCTGAATACCTGAGAAATAAATGCAACCCACTCGGCATGGATATCTGAGCTCAGGAACAATAGTAAATCATCACAGTGATTCAAATGTTTGTTGTACATTTAAACATATAGTTTTAGCAGCAATAATGTCTAAGCTTTAGGGCCTGATAAAATGCCTATTGAAGTTAGGGTGGTTTTTTTGCCCCTCTGATAAATGTTTAGTGTATTTAAGAATGGGATAAAACCTTACTTGTTTATCCCTTCACTACGTGTGCTGCAATAAATATATGTCAAAGTGTGTGTGCGCACACCTGTTGTATAGAAATAAATGTGAATATACACATACATATATGTTTGGGTGTATAAGTATATATCTCTCTATATACACAGATGCATGTGTCTGTAATATATATACACTTGTGTATTAAACACACACACACAAATGTACATGTTCTCCAGGTAGCAGCATTTAGCCACTATGGTTGTGAAAAACCCATTTATATTAACAGATAAATCTTTATTTTCAGACCAGTCCCATTTATGAAGTAGCCAAAGATGCATTCATAACACAGAAACAGCTTGAGAAGGCCTAGTAGTTCATTCCATCTAATGTCTGTCATTTTTATGGATTCTAGGAGTTCGTTGTACATATATCACAGACAGCACAGCAGTTCTTGTTCAGTTATCTGAGATAACCTGTTGCCACTGTAAAATATCTCCCACAGGATGTAGTCTGGAACTCAAAACAGTTGCCCAAACAATTTTCCTCTGTGTGGAATTACAGTGTAACTGCTGAGGTTTGCAACTAGACTGTGCTGGTTTAGTAAAATGAAGTCCTTGCAGGAGGGCAATCTGACTCTGAAGATGATTGACTGGACTGTAACCAGGTTTTAATACGGATTAGTGAAATATTCATGTCTGAACAGAAATAGAGGAAATAAAATGCACAGTGGAGATGGGATCTTTTGTTTATTTTTGCAAATTATTGTTCAGTGGGTTTGGTTTTGGCAAATCAAACTTCAACCTTGTGTAGTTGAAAACCATGTTCGAAATTCAGTTAAAATAGGACGTGGGGTGGTGGAAAGCAGCCAGCTGATTGGTTTCAATGCTGCACCCTCTCTAATATTAAACCTTGCTCTTTTCAGCATTGCTGTTTAAACAGTAGCAATTACACTAACTGGAACTCTTGCATGTCTCTCCCCTTCTCCTAGCCTTTTAAATCTGACTGAGGCTCTTTCATGCAAATGTTTTCCCAACTGTACACAAATAAGAAAACAAGCAATTGAATGGAGTAAAGAGAGAACACAGCAAATATAACAATGTGGTATGCCTCAGGAGAATCACAACACAGCAACTAGCACTGGAGAATCTTAATCAAGTCATTTTTCTTTCATCTCCGGAGATGGAGGTACAGAAAGTGCTAGACAGAGGGGGGTAAGATTTGAAGTGCTCATAGAGGAGTTCCCATAGATTTGAATCCCTGGAGCACCGCTCTGCAGAGAAGTTTCGGAGTGGTGCTCTGCAGCTATGGAGATCCCCTGACCATTCTGTTGCTCCCAGGGCTAGCTCTGAGGGTACAATAACTGCTGCTCCCTGAGCTTTGAAGAGCCAAGCAAATAATCAGAAATTTCTGTGCTGCTAACTTCTGAACTAGCTGTGAGCTGGGAGTGAATTCTAGGTAATGAGTCAGCCATTGACAACACAAAGGTTCCGTCCACATTGTGGTTGCTGTTGTGCTGACAGCAATGATGTCTACAAACAGCTCCTACTAATATGATTGTAGCAGTGTTTCCCTAACCATGGAGGGGAAGGATTTCTTTCTGATGACTGTGCAAACCAAACTCTACTATGGAATATCAAGGAAAACATGCAGGCTAGCACATTTAAGCCAGAAAGTGTGGAAAATGCCTGAGTCCCTTACTTTGCTCCAGAAGTTAACACAAAGACAGACTGCATGCTGAAACAATGATACAAACAATTTTTTGTTAAGTAGAGCTGCTTCATTTTTATAATCAAGTTTCACCAATTGGTGTGTAAATTTAGCCAAAAACAGCCTTTGTTAAATCCACAGAATTAACTGACAAGATACAGGTCATCTAAGCAAGAGTAGAATTGGAGGGAATGGACATTCTTGGAACAGTTGATCAGTAATGGAAGATCCTCTGATCAGAAGAAAAATACTGGTTGCTGTAAGGCAATTGCCACATTTTTTGCTTTCTTTTTACGATTTTCAAATATTTTATGGTACTTGTTTGATATTATGGCTAAATCTTTGATACAGACAGCAATGTTTAGGAGCTGTCACTGTTTGGAACGCCGCTGATTGCCACTTTTGAGCATGTATGCTTGCCCTCTTAAACATTTTTTCCTTCTGATGTCTCAGAAAACACTGGTGTGAAAATGCTTTACCACAATGTTGAACCAGTGCACTGAACAAGCTGTGCAGACAATCAGTGGATTCCTAAACAATAACTGTTCTTAATCATTGCCCCTAGCAGCAGAGCTCTCATCAGTTTGTGAGAAGAAATAAGACCAGCTATCAGTAGGTGTATGTGGCATATAGTCCCTACATCTACGACTGCTTTCAGAGGAATTCTACCAGCAATTCATTTCATGGCATGTCTTAAGCTGTCCATAAAATACATTTCCCTGACAGATATGCAAGTAGCAATGTTCGGCTTGTGCACTGAATATTTTTCAGTCTGAGCAATATAGAGGTAAAAATAGATCGGATGCTCAGACCAACAGATTGCATACCCACTGTGACACTGCATATAGAAGATGAGTGGCATATGTTTTAGTATATACTATATGATAGAAATTCAAGTATGTTTCTATATGTCAATAATGAAAATGTAGCAACCAAATTTTTGTCCTTCGATGCATATAATCTGGCTTCATTGAAGCCAGAGAGTGCAGCATGGCAATCCTAATGGGAAAATTTGACTCCTGAATTTAAGCATGAAAACTAACAGTACAATACATTGCTTAGATCCCAGTTCTGCAAAAATTTCTGTACATGCTTAACTTAAGCTACTCTGCATATCCCATTAGTAATCCCATTGATGTCAATGGGACTAAATCTCAGTGTATAAAGTTAAGCTGATTCATCACTTTTTGCAGGTTTTGTAGACTTAGTTTTCAATTTCTATAAATATGAGCTATCTGAATCTCAGTAAATTCTCTTAATGGAAGTTACAACACCAGGATTGTTTCCCCTTGTTATGACCCTTGTTCTGATATGTTTTTTTAAAGGACAAATTAAGAAAGCTCCTGCTAGATCCCAACTGGGTAATTACATTCTGCTAATTTAAAATTTCTTGTCACTTCAGCTTGATATTTTATTCTTTTTCATTTGTTGTGTACTGTTGCTGTGTGCAATGAAACAGCTGCATTTTCCCACCCAAGAGGTGGCTGAGTTTCAGGGCTATGAGTCTATATCTTGTTTGAACGTCTATTTGAAAAGTTGATAGAACACCTGGGGGGGTGGAAGTGGATGAATTGTAGTATAGGACAGAATCATAATAATTTATTATGGGAATTCACACAGTAACATACATTTTATAATTTTTTTAGCTACAGATAACATAGTGAAGAAGCAATATTGCAACCAACAATGTTCCAAAGCATTGTATCTATGTCTTCTGCAGTACTAATGTCATTGAAGATCATTGTTTGTTTTTACTACCAAAAAAAGTACTTTCCATTATATTTTATATGGAAATTGTGACATCCAGTGGCCACTTATATTCCTAATGGGACTCAATATATGTCTCGATAGCCCTTTAGTAATATGTGTCTGTTCCTAAGTGTTTCAAGAGAGAGATTAAAATCAACAAGTATTTCTCACCTGCTGTCCTATTTAAAAGGCATATTCTATGTCTGTCAGATCTAATACTGCATTATTCAGCATATTCCAAGATGAAACAAATTGTTCCCTGGCTCCTAGGTCTAATTTAATAAAGGGCTATGACAGTGAAAAGGGCACAAATGATATTTTTTGTCCCTGTGGTATGCATGTGGAACAAGTTGGTGTCAAGTAGAGAGCTGTTTGTAGAATCAAGGAGGAGAATATGTTCTTAAGTTAAATCCATTAATATCTGTGGATAGTGAATGACATCACAAGACTAGAATGACGATAGATTGTTTTTGTTGACTATACTATCTGAAAAGCCAAAGGATTAGAAAGACAAATAACAATGTGTGTGAAAGTTTCAGTTTTGAGCTGGTCACCTCTTGATAAGATTTTGTGATGTTCTGCCTAGTGTGCATATGTAAGATTGTCCTCTGCTGAATGTTCTCATAGGCCATATTTCGCTAACAGCTAATGGACAGTCTCCTTTAGCTAAAGTAGAAGTCTGTGCTCTAGGAGCAAGAGACCTGTACTGTTGTCATTGTTAAGTGCCTAGTGACCAAGGTGTGCAGCATGGGAACACCTGAGAAATTCCTGGTTAGGAAATAGAGCTGTTGAAAACTGATACCTATTTTTCGAACAGAAAAAAAAAAGTGGAGGAAATTTCAAAGTTGTTTTCATTTCAAAGTGTTAGAGATGGACCATTTTTAAACATTTTTGTGAAATATTTTCAATATTTGTTTTTGAAATTTTGAATGAAAATATTATCTAAATGCCTGTAGCTTTTTGTTTAATAAAACTTGATAAATTGCTATAACTTTTTATTATATTGTCAATAACATTTTGATATTAAAATATAAAACAGGCACAATTTTTTTCACAAAAAAGATATTTTTCAATGAGAGGAGAAAAACACGTTTCTTTCACATATCTTTGACCAGTGCTATTAGTAACAGGTTTGTTATGATACTTAATCATATAATGTATTTAGTCTGGCACAGCTCCTAAGATATAGATTTGGTGTGGCTTATATCTGTGTTTTGTTTTTTTTTAAACAAAGACAATGATAAGATCTAACATTCAGACAGAGGGGTAATACACCCTCAATGCTCTTGAAGTCTGGAAAATCTACACTTTTTCTGAAGAGGCGTTTGTCCTGAAGTGCATTAGAGTGACCAGATGTCCCAATTTTATAGGGACAGTCCTGATATTTTGGGGCTTTGTCTTATTTCAGTGCCTATTACCCTCCACTTTCTGTCCTGATTTTTCATACTTGCTGTCTGGTCACCCAACAGTGCATTGAATGTGAATAAAGGAGAATCATATGATGTGTCTTTCAAAAAACGTGCACCCCATTTTAACTCATTTTTTCTTGCTGTTCAATATCGTGAGTTTTTGATGTGTATAAATATCAGACACTCTTGCACATAGAGGTGGGAAGAGATGAGTGTTTAGAATAGGTGGGTCAAAATTAATCTTATTCAGCTAAAGTAGGCCTTGGTTAGGTGGGTTTGCAGTTGCATTGCAATCTGTACAACTGATCAAAAAACTCTAGGTATTAGGGATTGAGCTTAGCTAACAGTATCTGACAGCCTATACAGGAAAAGATGTGTAGCTAGAGTTGCCAACTTTCTGATAGCAGAAAACCGAACACCCTGGCCCTGCCCCGGCCCCGCCCCTTCCCTAAGGCTCCACCCTTCCCTACCCCTTCTCTGAGGCCTCGCTCGGTTGATCACTGTCCCCCACCCTCGCTCACGCACTCATTTTCACCAGGCTGGGGCAGGAGTTGGGGTGCGGGGGTTTGGGGCCAAGGATGAGCCGGACTTATCTGCTGCTTCCGGGAGCCGCACAGAGCCAGGGCAGGCAGGGATGGAGCCTGCCTTATCCCCACTACTCTGCCAGCTGGTCTTTTAGCAGCCCGGAGCTGCTCATGTTCCTTTTCAACTGGGTGTTCTGTTTAAAAAACAGACACCTGGCAACCCTAATTGTAGCTGAAGTGGCAGAGTGATAGGATGGCACATCCAGCATAGAGAGGAGACACTGCAAGTCAGTGCCTTTTAGAGAGAAAGAAAGAAAAAGAAAAACCCTCCCCCTCAAAAATATATATAAATGAAGAAAAACTCAATAGCCATCTTTCCTGGCTGGAAGCTTTAGCTTTTTCTAATTTGATACCCTGCATTTTGTATTCTGTTGCATTGCTTCAGGTCAACTCCTCACTATGCTCTCCTCTCTCCAAAATCCCAGGAGTACAAGGGGAGATTAATCACATTAACTCCTTTTTTTAAATGCTCCCTTTATTGTGTTACTCGGTGGTGTAGGCCATACGAATTGTTTAAAAGTTATCTGGAGCCTTTAGCAGTGAATAATTGAATGGATCTGGCTGTCTAACTGATACTTTGCCCTCTATATATGTGCCTAAAGAAAGTCAGAAGGTATCTAATTCTGAAACCAAAAACTTTTAGGTCTTGGTCTCCTGCTGTGTGCTCAGGACAAAATTATATAACTTTTGGGATTTTCAAACAGCACCCCCACTGTCCTTTTAACTCACTATCTTCAAGTCTCTAATCCAAATATGTATTGCAGCTGCTGGAAACTGGATTTTATTGCAGAAGAATTTCCACTATATGCAAAGGGTTGCTGGTGCTGAAATTTCAGGGGTGGAGTGGGAAGGGGAAGGGGGCTTGGAAGATGGTCCACACACCTGGAGTGGCACAGTGGTGCCTAACAGCCAACAGTAGCCACCCCTCTATGAAGAGGTTGCTATTGGCTGAACCCAGCACATCTTGCAGGCTACTCTAGGCAGAAGCCAGCCATTTCCTGTCTCACTCACGCTGCTAGAAACCCCACTCTCTTCTCTTATAGGCTAGTGATTGCATGCATAGTGTTGACATCATGTGTTGCATTTTGTGTGTATGGGGTTATATACTGTGCATTGGATAATTGCAGAAGGTTTGCAGTTCATTGGGTCTTGGAATGTTGGTATGGGCTGAAGGACACTAAAAAGGCTTGTCTGGATTTGAGTATAAAAAAATGGTGAGAACAATGACAGTTCACTGCAGCTGTTGCCTCTTCCCTTCTCCTGTTGCCAGGATGAGTTGCCTTTAGGTGGTAACTTGTTTTAAATGTATAGCAGAGTTGGCTAAATCAAAGCTTATATACATCCTCCTCTGACACCTGCTGTTTACGTGCAGAAAATGTGATGATTTCCCTGTGCGTTGGCACATTAATACATACTTCAGCACATCTCTACACTGCACTGTGTGTGTGTGTGTGTGTGTGTGTGTGTGTGTGTGTGTGTGTGTGTGTGTGTGTGTGTGCAGTCTTAACAAATGCCAATGCAAGTTCAATAAGCTTATATATGGTTGACCCAAGCCTGTAAGGCATGGATCTTATGCTGGCTTCAGTCCCGCTCATTGAGAATAAAGCTGGGCTAGCTTGGGAAAACTACTGACTCAGTCAAGAAACCTAAGGCCTGTTTTGTTAGTCCTGAGAGAAACAACGGGCTCTCGAGAATACATCAATATCTGATGTATATAATTATTGGTGACTCTCACATTTCTTTCATGGCATTCATCCTTTTTTGCTTGGTCAATGCTCCTCTTCTCTGCTCTCGCTTTCAGGGGTCATTTTGACATTAGAAGCCTTTGAAAGCCGTATATTGAGATACTTTCTTCTTTTTGTGGGTGTCTCTCTCACAAGTACACTGGATTTTAGCTCCCCCCCACTCATGTTTTCCTATATACGTAGTGGTGAAAGGTGACACCCCCAGATAAGACAAACACAAAGCAGTAGTTGGTTTGGATGCAGATTCCTTCGTTTTCTGAGACACAGGGATGATATATGCACAGGGTTACCCGATAGAAATATATTCTTAGGGGCAGAATGTGGCTTAATGTAGGACGGACGCACACGCACATGGCTGCTTAGCCTTGAAGTGAGAGACTCTCTACTGCTCTTCTCTACAAGGCAGAGTTACATGAATATCACAGGGCAGTGTATATGCACCTTTGTATAATGCTTGGTGTTTTTGACTTACTGGTCAATGTGGTATCAATATAGTGTTAGTCTTTTCTCAAACCTTCAGCCCTTTTAGCTTGTGCTATTAGAGGGAAGAGCAATGGCTCAGTCCCCTTTGGGGGATGGGGGTTAAATGTAAAGGGTTTTAATTATGTACCCACATCTCCTTCCTTTTCCTGCCATTACAGAAGGGCTTATGATCAAGGGGCTGTGGTCAGAGAGTAAGATGGAAGGATCAGAAGAATAGCATACGAATGAATATGTTTTCTTTGAAGTCCCTTGGGAACGATGATGCTTTACCACCAATAAGCTCCTCAGTAGCAGCCCCTCCACAGCTTTTTCCCATCACCATGGGCAATGCAATTGGGGAAGGCTGGATGAAGTTGAAACATGTGTCAGTGCACAAAGCAGGGGTAGGACCCAGGTCTGGTCACAGTGGGTTCTGGTCTTTGCATATTTTGCTGTTCGTTCCCACACAGCCTCAGTCTCTGTGTGACAGAAAGGATCATGTCCCCACCTCCCAGAGGAGGCAATGTGGCAGGTCAGATGCAGCGGGAGATGTGGATGTGTTCTTCCCTTCTGAACTTTGTCACACATAAAGAGGAGGATTTAGGCATGTATTTTTACTGTGAGACCAGTATGCATCCATCTAGTTCTGATCATTGCCTTCCGTTTTAGCAGCTTCGTTCAGGCTGCTTCAAATCCCCTTTGAGTCATTTAAAAGGTTTCCCTGGTTTTTTATTTGTTTTTTTTTTTAATTTGTTTCTTCAGTTTGTTCTTCCTCAGCTTATATGAGCAGGGCAGGGCTGCTAGCGAGAGGAACCCACAATCGGGGTTAAATGGAAAGATTTGTTTCACAAACACAGGACCAGGACAGAGAGAAAGATGACATGCTCCTTGTTAAGTATTTATCAGTCAAGCCTTGCTAAGAGGCACTTTAAGGCTGTAATTGATTGTGAACCTGCTGAGCTGGGAAGCTTAGAGACTAAAGCTTTGTTCACCAGAGTTCAAAACTGCAACTCTCTCCTCAATAAGGTGCATTCATTTCCATTTTCCACGTAACTCTCAGGGTGGATTTTGCACCTCCGATTTGGTTGCTAAATTTAATTATTTACTGCTTTATCTTTGGTATCAAAGCCTTGTTATCATCTTACTAATGTATTTCCAGACTACAAGTGTTTTCAATCTCCTGCAGAACATGACAAGGTAAACCTTAATCAGACATCTATACAGCTTGGATTTATAGTTTTTTCAGGCTTTAAACTCTTCATATTAATTAAGATTTTACCGAATGCCTTTCAGGTTTTCGTTCAGCATTTTCTTGTTCATTTTTAGTATCTCATTTTGTCCACCGGCTACGAATATTTTTTTACGCTATTAAGAGCTCTATCATCACCAAAATCTGAGAACCAACCTGGGATCTTTACCCAAAGCTGAAAAAAAGTAATTTTTTTTGTGGTTTCAAAAAGAGTGGAAAACTTAACTTCCCTTTAAATATTTCCCTTCTCTCCCCGATTTCACACACCTATTGTTTAGTTCATTGTGTGTGATAGATAAGCGTTAGCTAGGCTTCCACTTTCATGCCAGGAGATCTAATTGTGGGTGCCATGAAGGCAACTTTGACATTTTAGTATATGATCTTTGTGGGCAATAACAAGTGACATTAACTGCACACACAAATAATGGTGGTCCAGTTACTTGCACCTGGTGGACACAAAAATAGAGGCCATGTTTTACAAATATGTCCCTTATTGTAGACTTACTAAAAAATTTCCACGGAATGATGTGCATGATTTTATGGCAGCCATATAAAAATAACATTCATATCCTTCCTGTGCCTGAACATTTAGTGTTGGTCATAGTGCTTTTTATATCTCCTGCCTGCTGCTGCTGGACAAAAACTCGCAGGGGACATCTTACTTTCTATTGCTTTTTTGCCCTCTGCTGCAAATCTTTGGTCAATAATCTCTTTTGTTACCATTTTTTCCCTCTGGCCTACCATACCTGTCAGAACTTTCAATTAGCTTATTATTTCTCCAGCAATGTTGTCCCTTGGGGAGGGGGACAGATCAGTAACAGATTACTTCAATGTTTCTATCCCCCATATGAGTATCAGCTGACATCTTATATTAGCCCCATTAATGCCTGTTATCTACTGCTGTCAGAAGACAAGACTGCTTAAGCAGGGCTTCATTTTCCAGGCCTTTCTTCTCCATAGGTCAATAATCTAAGAGTGCAGTACCAGCATGTCCATTATTTATTTGATAATACTAGTCATTATCAAATTAAGGATGTTGTCAGCAGAAGTACTTGTTTATGCATCCCTAGCATGAAACCCTTAGTTACCACTATTCAGACACAAGGGACTAGATGTTGCTGCGAACCCTCCTGCTGTGGTAAAAGATAACTGTTATGCTCTTCTTGATACAGGAGAGAAGGAATCACCCCCAACAGTTAAGGAGGTGAAGCCTCGTACCCCTAAGGCTGGGAGGTCTGCTGCCACCACTGATAAGAAACGTAGGGTAGTGGTGGTTGGAGACTCTCTGCTGAGGGGGACGGAGACACCCATCTGTCGCCCTGACCGTTCATCCCGAGAAGTATGCTGCCTGCCAGGGGCCCATATCAGAGATGTTACAGAGGCATTGTCGAGGATTATCCGGCCTTCTGACTACTACCCCATGCTACTCATCCATGTGGGCACAAATGATACTGTGAGGTGTGACACTGAGCAGATCAAGAGTGACTACAGGGCTCTGGGAGTACGGGTTAAGGAGTTTGGAGCGCAGGTGGTATTCTCTTCGATTCTTCCTGTTGAAGGTAGGGGTCCAGGTAGAGACAGATGCATCGTGGAGGTGAATGCCTGGCTGCGAAGATGGTGTCGCCAGGAGGGCTTTGGCTTCCTTGACCATGGGATGCTATTCAAGGAAGGACTGCTAGGCACAGATGGCGTTCACCTTTCGAAGAGGGGAAAGGCCTTATTTGCGCACAGACTGGCTAACTAGTAAGGAGGGCTTTAAACTAGGTTCGATGGGGACAGGTGAGAAAACCCCACAGGTAAGTGGGGAACAAGACCTGGGAGATGGGTTGGAAACAGGAGGGAGCACGGGCTATAATGGCAGAGAGGAAGGAGGGTCAGGGCAAAGCTGGGAGGCAAGATCAAACCAGTATCTTAGATGCCTATATACAAATGCAAGAAGTATGGGTAATAAGCAGGAAGAACTGGAAGTGCTAATAAATAAATACAACTATGACATTGTTGGCATTACTGAAACTTGGTGGGATAATACACACCACTGGAATGTTGGTGTGGATGTGTATAGTTTGCTCAGGAAGGATAGACAGGGGAAAAAGGGAGAAGGTGTTGCCTTATATATTAAAAATGTACACACTTGGACTGAGGTGGAGATGAACATAGGAGATGGAAGTGTTGAGAGTCTCTGGGTTAGGCTAAAAGGGGTAAAAAACACGGGTGATGTCGTGCTGGGAGTCTACTACAGGCCATCTAATCAGGTGGAAGAGGTGGATGAGGCTTTTTTCAAACAACTAACAAAATCATCCAAAGCCCAAGATTTGGTGGTGATGGGGGACTTCAACTATCCAGATATATGTTGGGAAAATAACACCGCGAGGCACAGACTATCCAATAAGTTCCTGGACTGCATTGCAGACAACTTTTTATTTCAGAAAGTTGAAAAAGCTACTAGGGGGGAAGCTGTTCTAGACTTGATTTTAACAAATAGGGAGGAACTTGTTGAGAATTTGAAAGTAGAAGGAAGCTTGGGTGAAAGTGATCATGAAATCATAGAATTTGCAATTCTAAGGAAGGGTAGAAGGGAGTACAGCAGAATAGAGACAATGGATTTCAGGAAGGCGGATTTTGGTAAGCTCAGAGAGCTGATAGGTAAGGTCCCATGGGAATCAAGACTGAAGGGAAAAACAGCTGAGGAGAGTTGGCAGTTTTTCAAAGGGACACTATTAAGGGCCCAAAAGCAAGTTATTCTGATGGTTAGGAAAGATAGAAAATGTGGCAAAAGACCACCTTGGCTTAACCACAAGATCTTGCGTGACCTACAAAATAAAAAGACGTCATATAAAAAATGGAAACTAGGTCAGATTACAAAGGATGAATATAGGCAAATAACACAGGAATGCAGAGGCAAGATTAGAAAGGCAAAGGCACAAAATGAACTCAAACTAGCTATGGGAATAAAGGGAAACAAGAAGACTTTTTATCAATACATTAGAAGCAAGAGGAAGACCAAGGACAGGGTAGGCCCACTGCTCAGTGAGGAGGGAGAAACAGTAATGGGAGACTTGGAAATGGCAGAGATGCTTAATGACTTCTTTGTTTTGGTCTTCACTGAGAAGTCTGAAGGAATGTCTAATATAGTGAATGCTTACAGGAAGAGGGTAGGTTTAGAAGTTAAAATAAAAAAAGAGCAAGTAAAAAATCACTTAGAAAAGTTAGATGCCTGCAAGTCACCAGGGCCTGATGAAATGCATCCTAGAATACTCAAGGAGTTAATAGAAGAGGCATCTGAGCCTCTAGCTATTATCTTTGGGAAATCGTGGGAGATGGGGGAGATTCCAGAAGACTGGAAGGGGGCAAATATAGTGCCCATCTATAAAAAGGGAACTAAGAACAACCCAGGAAACTACAGACCAGTTAGTTTAACTTCTGTGCCAGGGAAGATAATGGAGCAGGTAATTAAAGAAATCATCTGCAAACACTTGGAAGGTGGTAAGGTGATAGGGAATAGCCAGCATGGATTTGTAAAGAACAAATCGTGTCAAACTAATCTGATAGCGTTCTTTGATAGGATAACGAGCCTTGTGGATAAGGGAGAAGCGGTGGATGTGATATACCTAGACTTTAGTAAGGCATTTGATACAGTCTCGCATGATATTCTTATAGATAAACTAGGAAAGTACAATTTAGATGGGGCTACTATAAGGTGGGTGCATAACTGGCTGGATAACCATACTCAGAGAGTAGTTGTTAATGGCTCCCAATCCTGCTGGAAAGGTATAACAAGTGGGGTTCTGCAGGGGTCTGTTTTTGGGACCGGTTCTGTTCAATATCTTCATCAACGATTTAGATGTTGGCATAGAAAGTACGCTTATTAAGTTTGCGGACGATACCAAACTGGGAGGGATTGCAACTGCTTTGGAGGACAGGGTCAAAATTCAAAATGATCTGGACAAATTGGAGAAATGGTCTGAGGTAAACAGGATGAAGTTCAATAAAGATAAATGCAAAGTGCTCCACTTAGGAAGGAACAATCAGTTTCACACATACAGAATGGGAAGAGATTGTCTAGGAAGGAGTATGGCAGAAAGAGATCTAGGGGTCATAGTAGACCACAAGCTTAATATGAGTCAACAGTGTGATACTGTTGCAAAAAAAGCAAACATGATTCTGGGATGCATTAACAGGTGTGTTGTAAACAAGACACGAGAAGTCATTCTTTTGCTTTACTCTGAGTTGGTCAGGCCTCAGCTGGAGTATTGTGTCCAGTTCTGGGCACCGCATTTCAAGAAAGATGTGGAGAAATTGGAGAGGGTTCAGAGAAGAGCAACAAGAATGATTAAAGGTCTTGAGAACATGACCTATGAAGGAAGGCTGAAGGAATTGGGTTTGTTTAGTTTGGAAAAGAGAAGACTGAGAGGGGACATGATGGCAGTTTTCAGGTATCTAAAAGGGTGTCATCAGGAGGAGGGAGAAAACTTGTTCACCTTAGCCTCCAATGATAGAACAAGAAGCAATGCGCTTAAACTGCAGCAAGGGAGATTTAGGTTGGACATTAGGAAAAAGTTCCTAACTGTCAGGGTAGTTAAACACTGGAATAAATTGCCTAGGGAAGTTGTGGAATCTCCATCTCTGGAGATATTTAAGAGTAGGTTAGATAAATGTCTATTAGGGATGGTCTAGACAGTATTTGGTCCTGCCATGAGGGCAGGGGACTGGACTCGATGACCTCTCGAGGTCCCTTCCAGTCCTGGAGTCTATGAGTCTATGTTCAGCTCATATAAATTGAAGAAACTACATTGAGTTCATTGTATACCAACTAGGGATCTAGCCCCACTCCCTCCAGTTGCCTGAATCTCCGAGTTTCGGCACCTTGCTATTTTTCAGTATATTGGGGTTATTGCCATTTGTTATCTTGTTGTGTTCTGAGTATTGCTCAGAAGTCAAAATAAACTTTTCCAAGTTCTGGAGCTTTGCTTCCCTGGCTGTCAGCATTTCCTGTTAGTTCAGCAGCGTCAATGAGCTCAGCAGCTGAGAGGAGGGAGGTCTCCTGTGTTGCTTGGTAGTGACCCACATGTACTCCCAAAGCAGGCCCTTTTAGTCCTTTTTAGATCAGACTGATAGCAAGTATGATGCTGCTTCTTGTGAACCACGGGAAAAGGGAAAAAATAAGAGGGATCCTCAGAGTTTCTTTGGGATGAAGAGAACTCTGGCAGGGAAACAGGAAGCTGTTTTAAAAAGTAACGTTAGTAAATTATTGTTATCAATATTTATTTATTTTATTAAGAAAACAGATGTGGGAAGAATCGTCATCTAGTCCACATTTCTATCATCATATATATTTTGTTCCTGACTGGGAAGAGATGACATTTCCTTTCAACACTGTTACAACACTACAGTGAATGTATTTCCTCGGTGTCATGGATATGCTACTATTATTAGCAAATGCATAAGTGGTGCAACAAAGATGGAAAAAAGTACAAAACATAAAATGTACAGGAGGGAGATAAAACAGAGACGTGAAAGTCAAAAATGGGGGGAAATGTAAAAAGGGCTTAAGCAGGCATCACACATTTTAGCCATTCGTAGTCTCTGGATCAGCAGTGTGGAGTCTGGAATGTCCTCCTGATAGACGAGCACAAGGTGAGCAGACATTCAGTAGGTGTGCAGTGTCCTCAACTGCACCATAGTTACACAGAGGGCTGTTCCTGAGTCCCTAGATGTGACCATACGCTGTACACCTCACCACCCTGCATCTGAAACATCTGAGCTTTCACCAGAGATTGCATGGCCGCTTGAAGCCAGGCAGTTTCTCATTAGGCTAAATGACAGGGGAGGAGTTTCCTAGAGAGGGAGCAGCTTGTTCCCCTTCTATTCGCCATAATATGGCAACATCCACCGCAGAGATGGTCAGTAACTTAGTTCAGATTTGTCTTCTGCTGATGAGTCGGTGGCAAGGTGCTTCTCATATATCTTTGAAAAGTGGGGCTGTGGTATCTCCTGAATTTTGTCAAGACGGTTTTTTGCTGCAATGTAACAGCTGATGTTAGAAGGAGGGACTGTTAGCCACTTGGTGGTGTTGGTCTCATAGCTCCTGTTGTTATTCTCATTGTTTGATTCAGCTCCACAGTATTTGAACATTAACACCCCAAGCCAAGCCTGTATGCTTATTTCACATGCCATTTCTGCTCTTAATCTTCTGAGCTACCTTGGTATGCTGACCCTTGTAAATATACAAGACATTTATCCTTGTGGGATATACTGTGTACAGAGATCAGGAATGGCATCTGTAGGTTATTATATGGCTTTGAATAAACTGAATGTTGATTTCCAAATAATTGTGCAGAATTAGAGAGATTTCCTAATTCTTTCCTTATATGTGGACTAAATCTTTGTAAATTTGCTTTGTTTCAATAAAATTCCTTCTGCAGTTCTCTGGTAGATGTAAAATGTTCTGCCCTAGCAGTCATTGGCAACACATTACATAAGAACATAGGAACGGCCATTATGGACCAAATCAATAATGCATCTTACCCTAGTGTTCTGTTTCCAGCTGTGACTAGTGCCAGAAGCAGTGTGTAAAACTCCAAAGAATAATTATGTAAAACTATGTCTATATGGGAAGTTTCTGGGCAGCTAGTGGGTGACTTATATCCTGAAACAGGAGAGTTAACTTCTTTTCTACATTTTATTGTAGCTATTGTAACTGTGAACAATATTCTTACTTTGTGTAAATGTCTAATTCTTTTGCTATCCCTATCCCGCTCTATTTTTAAATAATACTCTATAACAGTGAGTTCCACAGCTTATTTTTTTTTCTCCTCTGCATGATGCATAATTATTTCCCTTGGTCAATTTTGAATGTGTCACCTTTCAATATCATTGTCCTCGTTTTCCCAGTGTTATGGGAAAGGGACTGCAAATACTGTAAGAGTGTCCAGCTGACCTATCAATCCCATTCATTATTTCATATACCAGTTTCGTGTACCCTCTTGTTCATCTCAGCTCCAAACTGAATAGTCCTAATATTTTTAAGTCCCTGGTGATTTATGGAAACTTTTCTAAACTTCTAATCATTGTTATTGTCCTTTTCAGAACCTTTTTTATTTCTGCTACATGTTGTCTTTTTGAGATAGGGTGGGGAGAAGGTTTGACCAAAAGTAAATAGTGGTCAAAGAGGTAATATACTATTGTCATATTATAATATCTGTAGGAATAGTGTCTATGGGCTTGAGTATAGTACCTTGAGTATAGTACCTTACTGCTCAACTGCCTTATTGAAATCAATGGGACTGTTTGAGAAATAAGGAACTACTCCAGGTGAGTACAGGGTTTACAATCTGGCCCTATGTCTGTCTGTCTGTTAAAAAAAAACATGCTAGGTTTTAGAGTTGTGTTGCCCATTGAGCAGGTATGGTGGTGCCTTAGGGAGAGTCGCAGATTCATTCCAGGCTCTCCATAGTATCACTATCTGGGGGTACTGAAGATGCAGTACGTTCACTCTCCAAGGGGAAAAACAATGAGGAGTCCTCGTGGCACATCAGAGACTAACAAATTTATTTGGGCATAAGCTTTTGTGGGCTAAAACCTACTTCATCAGATGCATGGAGTGGAACATACAGTAGGGAGGTGTAAATTATTTAGTACGAGTGTTCCATTCCATGCATCTGATGAAGTGGGTTTTAGCCCACGAAAGCTTATGCCCAAATAAATTTGTTAGTCTCTAAGGTGCCACGAGAACTCCTCATTGTTGCTGAAACAGACTAACACGGCTACCACTCTGAAACCTGTCTCCTAGGGGAGGCCATCACTTTGCAGCCTTCTCCCAAGTAGCTTTCTCTGGTTGACTGTGAGAGCAGTATTAATGAGTTCTGTTCAGCCCCCTTCAACCTAAGGGTGGGATGTCACAATACGGAGCCTCTAAGAATGACATAGAAGGAAGAATTAAACATCAGGGTACTTTGGAGTTATTCCCAAGGATTAAAAAGGGCTTGACTGACCATAAAGATAGATCCCATTGTCACTCAGAACCTATGACATAGGGAATGCATTATGCTCCTTGACTTGTAAGTCAAGCATGAGTGGACGTGTTTTGGGAGAGCAACACATCCTTGTTATAGTTGAGTTGGTCATATTGTTTATTGAAACTAGAAAACCAATATGTGAGGTAAGTCATAGAAGAGGAATTTAACTTGGCATTCACTGGAGATTTAGAAAAGAGCATGATAATACTGTCAGGCATTGTCCCAGAAAATCTAAATCCTTATATCACCCTCAGTATAATGTCAATGAGAGTTTTTCTCATGAAGTTTGAGTACTGTGAAAGTAGACTTAGGCCTAGTCTACACTATGTGTTTAAACCTATTTTAGCAGTGTTAAACTGATTTAACGCTGTACCTGTCCACACAATGAGGCCCTTTATATCGATATAAAGGGCTTTAAAAATCGGTTTCTGTACTCCTCCCCAACGAGAGGAGTAGCGCTAAAATCGGTATTTCCATATTGGATTAGGGTTAGTGTGGCCGCAAATCGATGGTATTGGCCTCCGGGCGGTATCCCACAGTGTTTCACTGTGACCGCTCTGGACAGCAATCTGAACTCGAATGCAGTGGCCAGGTAGACAGGAAAAGCCTCGCGAACTTTTGAATTTCATTTCCTGTTTGGCCAGCTTGGAGCTCTGATCAGCATGGGTGGCGATGCAGTCCCAAATCCAAAAAAAACTCCAGCATGGACTGTACGGGAGATACTGGATCTGACCGCTGTATGGGGAGACAAATCTGTTCTATCAGAGCTCCATTACAGAAGACGAAATGCCAAAACATTTGAAAAAAATCTCCAGGCTATTATACAGAGTCCACAGCACAGTGCTGTGTGACATGAGTAACGGAAAGCCTAAGAATCAAATGGATGCTCACGGAGGGAGGGAGGGGGTACTGAGGACTCCAGCTATCCCACAGTCCCTGAAAATCATTTGCATTCTTGGCTGAGCTCCCAATGCCTGTAGGGTCAAACACATTGTCCGGGGTGGTTCAGGGTCTATCTCGTCAATTTACCTCCCTTCCTCCTCCGTGATAGAAAAGGGGAAAAAATTGTTTCTTGACTTTTTTATATGTCACCCTATGTATACTACATGCTGCTGATAGACACAGTGCTGCAGCAGTAAACAGTAGCATCCTCTCTCTACCCCTCCCCGGTGGCAGATGGTACAGTGCAGAAGGACTGATAGCCGTCCTCGTCATGAGCCCATGAGTGCTCCTGGCTGGCCTCAGGTGAGGCCGGCAGGGGGTACCTGGGTAAAAATAGGAATGATTCCCTGTCATTCCCAGTAGATGGTACAGAACGGCTGGTAACTGTCCTCATCATAGCAACTGGGGCTGAGCTCCATCAGCCCCCTCCCTTTCATGTGTAAAGAAAAGATTCTGTACTGCCTGGACTATCATAGCAGCAGGATACTGAGCTCCTCTCCCCCACACCGCTTAATGTCCTGCCTGGAATATCATAGCAGCTGGATTTTAGCTCTCATTTTATCTCACTAACAAGTCAGTGTTTCTTATTCCTGCATTCTTTATTACTTCATCACATAAATGGGGGGGATACTGCCACAGTAGCCCAGGAAGGTTGAGGGAGGAGGGAAGCAATGGGTGGAGTTGTTGCAGGGGCACCCCCCGTGAATGGCATGCAGCTCATCATTTCTGCGGGATCTGACACAGAGTGGCTGTGCTCTCTGGTTCTCTGGTACACTGGTTCTCTAGTTCACTTGCCCCATATTCTAGGCAGGACTGACTCTATTTTTGATACCATAAAGGAGGGATTGACTCGGGGAATCATTCCCATTTTTGTCTTTGCACCCCGGCCGACCTCAACCAGGGGCACCCATGACAGCAGCAGACGGTACAGAACGACAGATAACCATCATCTCATTGCCAATTTACAATGGCAGCAGATGGTACAGAACGACTGATAACTGTCTCTGCTATCAGGCAAAGGCAAATGAATGCTGCTGTGTAGCGCTGCAGTACCGCGTCTGTTAGCAACATCCAGTAGATATACAGTGACAGTAAAAAAAAAACTGAACGGGCTCCATGGTTGCCGTGCTATGGCATCTGCCAGGGCAATCCAGGGAAAAAGGGTGCGAAATGATTGTCTGCCGTTGCTTTCCCAGGGGAAGGAATGACTGACGACATTTACCCAGAACCACCCGCGACAATGATTTTTGCCCCATCAGGCACTGGAATCTTAACCCAGAATTCCAGTGGGCAAGGGAGACTGTGGGAACTATGGGATAGCTACGGAATAGCTACCCATAGTGCAACGCTCCGGAAATCGACACTAGCCTCGGACCATGGACGCACACCGCCGAATTAATGTGCTTAGTGTGGCCGCGTGCACTCGACTTTATACAATCTGTTTTACAAAACCGGTTTATGTAAAATCGGAATAATCCCATAGTGTAGACGTACCCTTAGTGTCTAATAAGAAGCACAGCTCTAAAAACTACATGCCTTGGGTTAATTTTACAGGCTAGAGAGTTTATTATGGTAAGATAATTGCACCATAGAGGAATGCCATGTCCTATAGATTTAACAGAAATACAGTATGTAGCATGTCAGATCCAGGTTGCTTGTCTTTAAAGAGAAAAAAAATGATTTCCCAAGTTGAATGGGTATTCAAATGTATCCCTTGTGTCACCATTTGACAGTCTGGGTATCTAGCCTACAAAGTACTTAAATTTATATTTAGTTTTAGTTCTGTTTTTGTGATTCATTAGCTCTATTAAGTCATTTAAGAGATATAATCACTGTAATTTTGATAGGTTCCAGAGTAGCAGCCGTGTTAGTCTGTATCCACAAAAAGAACTGGACTACTTGTGGCACCTTAGAGACTAACAAATTTATTTGAGCATAAGCTTTCGTGGGCTACAGCCCACTTCATGATAGACATGTATAGATGTACATAAGTGGGGTATGAATACGTCTAACCTAAAGAAAGATACCTATAGATTCCATTATTTCTATCAGATCTTAAGATTCTTAAACTATCATTTCAAAACACTGATTTTAATTTAGTTTCATAACATTTTTAAAAAATCATGTGTCCAAATTGGTTGCAGATATGACTCAATTCCTGTTGTCTTTCAAAATATTTTTAACAGCTGATGGATATCTGAGTGCACTAAGTAGCCAAATAAGATACTTTTTGATTCAAGTCAGAGTAGTAAATATTCATAATCTAAGCCAACATAGGGATTTTTAGCAATAATATATTGAGGGGGGGAGCTTCAATTATATATTTTAATAAAAAGAAACTGCTTTCTGCTTCACACTAATATAATGAATGTCAAATGTAAGCAGTTTTACCGAGAAGATATATTGCTTGACTCTGTCTTGCAATAAATCACCCTGTGATAGGATTTAAAGCTACAGAGGTGACAATATAACCACCTTTCTATAAAAGAGTTAATGTGGTTACATATAAAGTTGGGCTGAAAAAGGAAACAGATGCCTGCCCATAGCCAGCTGGAGGGCTCCACAGAATGTCAACTGCAAGCAAAAGGAATGTATTGAAAAATAATTGCAAAACAGGCATGGAAGATCTTTTGATAACTCTGTTGGCTACCTCCTTACGTGCCTTTCTGTCATAGGAAAAATGTGCATTACATTAGTGCTCTGAACTCTTACAAATACTAGAGGAAGCTGATATTCACAAGCTTGTAATGTATCACCATACTTAAGATTTTTTATTTTTTATACTCTGATTTTCTTCAGATCTGAGGAGTCTGCTTTGCAATGTCAGTTTTTCTTGTGCACAACAGACTTCCAGTTGTTGGTTCAAGCCAGTCAGGGACTCAGTAGCTAGTGGGTACAATTTAGGGGCACTTGTGGCTCTTATGATCTATGCCAGGGGACAACTGAGAATCTCCCCTTTAGCATTGCCATTTGCTAATATACAGCATGATTGCATATGTGTAGACATAGATACATACATGCACACTGCTGAGCTGATCAGGAGTGCACAATGTACTATTATCGTATCCAGAAAAGTTTAGGCTCATAAATTCGTTGATGTTGCAAAACATGAACTGATGGTTCACAGAACCAATACTTCTAGGAAGTATTGGACAGGAATTCTGTGATCTGGTCCCCTGACGTGAACCACTGTGGGTGAGCTGTGTGTCTTTGAAACAAGCTTGGTCATTAAAGATTCAAAAGAGGACAGTACTCTTTCATCGATACAGGAGGTTAGTAAATTTTCCAACTTCACATCTAGTGCAGCTGTTTATTTCATATTATACTCACATTTTTGACAGCTGGGTAGCTGCAAGATATTCTCATTGCAATCACATCAGAAAAAAATAATAGCTATTGTACAGTGCCCCATCAACACAATTTGGGGAGAGGAGGGAATTTTGCATGCAAATCTAAGAGGCGTTCGTTGTTACCGTTTCCCAAGGGAAGAAAAAACTAATTTAATCAATTCATTATTGTGACAAAATTTACAAAGGGATCACTACAGAGAGTGGTATCTTACTTCTCTGTTAAAATACACACACATTTGGAGGAAATAATTGATGAGCCATATTCATGACCACCTATAACCGCATCAGTTAATAGGGTGGTGAAGGGCGGTAAAGCTTTTAGCAGCAGTTATTAAAAAGTGCTAATATTAACGATAGGCCCAAGCACAAAATGCAGATCTGGATCGGGGCTTCAGACATCCCAAACCTCAAGGATATTCTGATCCAGGATTTAGGTACAGCCCAATATAGAGATACAGGAAATTGCAAGATACGCTATTGATTTAGAAGTCCTGATACCCTCCTAAAAGCTTTGCACATATTTATTCTTGAAGTTTTGGTTCAAGCAAGTCTCCAGTTATTATCAACAATTATCTGAACATCAGATATGTGCTTAGGGAATGTATTTTGCCCAGCATACAAGTTGGTCCCATATTCCATGGTGCATTTTGCATTAAATAACATAACATCTGCTATTTTGATGCTATCTCACAGCAGTGCTACTATGGTGCCGTGACACAGAAGATTACTAGTAGCCTCATAGTGTCTATCAATCTCTGGCTGCATGCTTCTCCATTCCTCATTTGAATGTAGTCCTTTAACATTTCACTCCTTTAATGAATTGCCATAGCAGCAGACATAATTTCATAAATGGAGGGAACTGCATCAGTAGATGTTTCTAGCAGTTGTCATTTTGAACTACCTTGTTCATATTTTGCCTGGCTCAAGCACAACTCTGGTCTCTTTTGCATCCCTCTTTTGCAAAATAAGAACTGTCAGTGAATATGGATATCAGAAAATTTCCTCGATTTAATTTCCAGTTCATATTTTCTCTTCACTCTCCCTATTTTACAAATAAATGCCCAAGGAAATTACATACAAATGGAACATAACTGTTTCCCAAATCAACTTTTTAATGTGTCTTTTGTGGGAGTTAACTTGAAAAACAAATTGATTGTACAGTCAGTTGCTTCCATCTTATGATACAGATTTGTGTTTTCTGTTTTTAGACTAAGATCTGAAGATAAAGTCCTAGGCACTTTTTAACCCAACAGAACCTGTAGATCTCACTCCATTTGACAAGAAAATTTAATTTGTTTCTAGTGAGAGTTAATGAATGGCAGTATGAGATCTGTATTTTGACAAGCAATCAATGGAGTGCACATTTTATCATCATTCTTGTATCATTTTGACTATCTCTTAGAACAAATTCATGACATGATATGCCATAAAGCTCACAAAATAAAGGAAACATCCTGATAATTATAGCTGAGCAAATAGTGAGGAAAACTGTCCATTCATATGTATTCACATACAAAAGCTGCTTTCAACAATCAACCTTTGATTTATGATCTGCAGACCAAAGCTATATACCTACAAACTAGAGAATTCCATGACAAGTTTTGACTCGGGGAGGGGGGAAGGGCGCAGAGGAGCCAAAATTAGTCAAACAGATTGCTCTTTGCAGATTATAGTCTTAGTTATTTGACTACTGTAGGCAAAATATGTACAATAGGTGGCAAGGACAATAGCTAATGAGTATAGGTTGGTATCATTGGGATGACATGATGTTACATTCCATTAGATAGTGATAGAATTTTTTCATAGTTCTCAATATATTTATCTGACAGCCATAGACATGTTTTCTACTTGACTGACTATAACTCAGAACGTTTTGTGATAGTACAAAACCTAGCATGTGAAGCATAAAATTTTATTTTATCAGTTTAAAAGTTTTCAGATGTTTGGCTGATATATTAACAAAAGAAAAATCAAGAGTGTATTTTATTTGCTTGCCTAAGCTTCACTTTGGAAGCTTAGTTGTGTTAATATGACTGTTCACTGTTTATCAAGGACCAAATTAGCAAACAAAAGGATCAGTTATTTTTTTTTAAATTCTGTTTATGTGGATACAGATAAACCTATAAAATGATGGTCTGATGTGCTCTACTGTCTTCTTAAAGAGAGGAGCATTCAAGCATATGGTGAAGAAATGACGATATTTGATTTTTACGGGTTCGAAAAATTAAATTTAGAAAATACATTTGATTTTTTAATTGTAGGAAAAACAGAGTGGTAAAAACAGATTGAATTGACAAATCTGGGAGCTGGTTCTAATCTTATTTACTCTGATATGAGTCAGGAGTAACTCCATTAAAGTCAATAGAGTTATAGCAGTATGAAACTACAGAGAGATCAGAATTAGTGCCATGATCTGTAGTCCTGCTGTGCCATGGGGAAAAAAGGGTTAGGAAATCTTTAACTGCTTGAAAGGGCAAATATAATTAAACAGACAGAGCAGAGCTGTTACATCCTGGTTAGTATTTGCTTATGGTAGCACCCACTGTGTGCTACCTACTCTCAAAATATTCAAGAACAGGCTCACAATCTAAAGATATGCAGTGCTTATGTAGCTGTTTTGGTCCCAGGATATTAGAGAGACAAGATGCGTGAAGTAATATCTTTGATTGTCTCTCTCTCTGTTGGTGAGAGAGACAAGCTTTGAAGTTTACACAGAGTTCTTGTCAATCTAAAAATAGACAATAGGCAGAGATTAGGGGAAGAGGAACAACCATAGGCAATATATGTACAAATCAACTCCATTACTTGCTAATATGGTCTACATAAAATAAGCCCTAACCTGGTATTTGGATCCACAGTTGAATTGACCTAATCTTTCTTTTACTTTTTGTGAGCTTTAAACAGTGTAACTTATTTTTGTAATATTATTTTGTACATCAGCACTACCTGGTGAAAGTGTCAGGAGAAGCACTCTTCTAATGGTAGTTTGGATTTATACTACACTCGGACAGTGTTTCTCAAACTCGGGTCCGCGGACCCCAGGGGTCCCTGAGTACTCCAGGAGATCCATGGGCGCTAATCAACTCCTCCCCACTCACTGCGTCAACTCTTCCCCCTCCCTGACAGCACTTCCTTCATGCCGGGGAACAACTATTCGCTGGCATGAAGGAGGCGCTGGGAGGGAAAGTGAGGAGCAGGGACCCTGGGTCCACATCACTCTCAAAAGCGGCCAGCACATTCCTGCTGCCTGGAAGTGGGGGAAGGGGGTCTCCGTGTGCTGTCCCTGGCCAAAGCACCAACTCTGCAGCTCCCATTGGCTGGGAACGGTGGCCAATGGGAGCTGCGGGGGCAGTGTCTGTGAGCAAGGGCAGCGCACAGAGACCTCCTGGTCCCCCACCTAGGAGCCGCTGACAGAGGGATGTGCCAGTCACTTTTGGGAGCCACCTGAGGTAAGTGCCACCCCCTTCATCCCCTCCTGCACCCCAACCCCCTGCCCCAGCCCAGAGCCCCCACCCAAACTCCCTCCCAGAGCCTGACCCCTCATCCCCTCCCGCATCCCATTTCCCTGCCTCAGCCCTGAGCCCCCTTCTGCACCCAAACTGGGGGTCCTTGGGTTGCTAAAGTTTGAGAACTTCTGCAACAGGAGGTACCTGAGAGAAACCTTGTAACATTTAGGACCAGATCTTGCTTTCAGTTAAGCCAATAGGATTTTTGCCATTGATTTCCATAGGAGCAGCAGCAGCAGCAGCGGCAGCCATTCCTTTTCCTACAACCAATTGTTGTACTTTATCCTCTCTAGTTACAACACTGTCTTCAGCAAGAAGAGAAACATGCATATTACATCTCCATGTACAAACTGATCTGGCTGTCTGATTAATGTTAATTCTTGTGTACAAATGTAACAAGTTTTACTAAATTTACAAGATAATTAGAATAACTTTTAGCTATGGAGGCAGACATGTTATCCACATGCCCTATTATCTTAGAGAACCTGCTGTGTTCAAAATACTTTTCCTATATAAAGCTTTAATTAGATCACTTTTCAATGCACCTATCATAAGAGCAAAGATCAAGTTACTAATAGTAGAGAAATCCCTTTCCATAAAGCTCAGCTAACTTGCAGCACAACATAATTAATTACCCTGGCCATGTGTGTTTATGCTTCACATGTGTGTTTATGCTTCATAAAGAGGACAGTTTGAGAATTAACTATGACATCATTGCTTCCCATGAACGGAACACTAAAATTCAGTCTTTTTGTATCTACTTGATTATGGATTAATCATAAACAATTTTTCAAGTATTGCAGAAGAGAGAGTATCTCCGGACTTTCTGACTTGGGGCCATTCTGAGTGAGTGGGAAATATATATCACTTCTTTCTTATGCACCAACAACAAATATAATCCATGCCAGTAAATGTGTTACACCAGACTTGCTAGCACCAGACCTCCCATTTGAATGAAGAAAAATAAAATCTGCACATTTTACCATCTTTTCATTCTGCAATATTGAATTCTAATCTCCCAACTGCAATAAACCTCAGAGATGTATCCCTTTGGGGGTTTCAGTTATGTCATGTCCTGTTTATACACAGCTACTTTGGGTTTTGATGATCTATATGTGAATGAAATTGGCCTGTAAATCATGAATAGGATCAAACCTTCCTGGCTATATATAGATACTGTGTTTTATATTAAAGTAATCCACTAGTTTTAATAATAATTCATTTCTAGTAACTTAACAACAAACTTTATTAGATACATAGGTAACCTATATACAGAGTATCTTCACTTGAGAACTATCTATCTAACTTCAAACCATCTGCCTCCTCCCACTGTCAGCTCCCACATCCTGAAGATGCTATTCATTCTGTTAAAGCCACAAAAGTAGCATGGATACCATAAGCATAAGGAAATATATGTCTGTTGATCCATCACAGGGGCATGTAGTCTGTACTGTATCTAAACGCTTGACTATATTCCATGTGCTTGAAACAAATAGAATTATGAATATTTAAAAAAATTTCTTGTCTGAAACTAATCAGACTGAATTAATTACTATAATCAGGTCTTCCTGTTTGTTTTTGGTACCATTTGGGGAGGAAATGAGTTAGATGGCAAATATGTTATGAGGGAAGTTGTATAAATGACTTACTCTACTTTGCAAGAGTCCCCTGGAATTCCTTCCTTTTAATCTCAGCTCCCACTTGCTTTCAAGAAACCTTACTCATCCCCAAGTCAAAGAGTCTGTTAACACTGTAGAGTTACTGCTTGATAGTTATGGCATGTGCTCCCCTCCTCCTTCATCATTTATCACTTTCCACACTTCTGAATTTCAGAGTTCTGGCTGAAATAGGAAGTGAAAGTGCCAATTTGCTACGGGAAAGTCTTTTTACAGTATACTTGGCCAGGTCAGCAGCAAAAAGTTATGGAAATCTTATGGGCAAAGGGTCCCCCCCCCCCCGACCCAGAAGATCTATAGCTATAGACAGCTTCTTTTAACTGGACCTGAGCTTGCATACAACAAAAGAGGAGGGACAGTATGAACAAACTTACCAAACTCCTCTATAGCCTGGTCTGGTAAGGTGCTGAGTGCCTCTGTCATCACTCTCTACTCTTGTTGCACTGCAGACTGGCCCCTGAATTATGTTAATTCCACCACCAGAGTTCAGTGTGGCTCACACATGAATTAACGTGCAGGTACTGGATTATTATTCACGAATTACCCTAGAATATCTGCCACTCTTAGCACTGAAAAGATAAGGATAAACTTTCCCCCCTCCAGTTCTACATTCAAAAGCTTCACTTTGTACTTTAACAGCAGCATATAATGAAAAATCCCACTGCCGACTTCTCAATTTTGTGATATTGTTACCTTGACAGGCTTCAAGCTTATCAGCCTCAGAACTGGTATCCTGAGCCACTCGAAGGTTATTTGCCTTGTCGGCAGCAAAGAACCTGTAGTGCTTGGATGACTGTCCCATTGATCATCTATCATTACACAGTTTAAGAGAAGCACATCCCAAAAAAGGAATGGAAGATTTCCACTGACAATTCAGTCTAAAGGATATATTGTACTTATTTAATGACTCCTAAGTCACTATTTTTTCCCAGCATATTTTGCATCTTTAAAAAGAAAGCAAGCATAATTGTTGCCTTGAGAGAAAAGAGAATGCTTTTGTGTTGTCAGGGATAGCTGGTAAAAAAAATAATGTATTTTTCTTCCTGTTACATTGCAGTTTTCAAGATTCCAAACCAGCAGTTGCATATTTATAGGCAGGACCAGGGCCTATTTTGTGTTGAAAAGAAGCAACATGGTTCAGTGGCAAAGTTAGTGAGTGCGAATTGGAAGACCTGGGGTTCTTCTGCGAGGGCTGAATCCTGACCACAGAGGGTAGGGTCAGAGTTTTAACCCATTAATTATTTCAGGCAATCATTGCATGTCAGTAGTTTAAAGGCAAATTGTGATGCTTTCATTCATCGTGAGCAGCACCTTTCTCTGCACAAGGGGCCCTGCTCATTTTTTGATTTCACCACTCCTGGAGAAAGATAACATGATAACATGTGTAACATGATTAAGGGTGTGAAAAAGTGACCCTAGTGTTAACAAACTGTCAAATTATTCAAAATGAGCAGTTTCAGATTCATACAGCTTGAGAGAATGAATCACTCATGTTCTGTAATTTTTTCGATTCAAAATATTGCTAGATTTTCAGACGTAACCTTCAGCGCCAATTAAAAAGTTCCCCATTTAAAGTTCCTTATTTCTTTTTTAAAATGTCTTCACTCTAGAAGTACTGTTTTCTCCTCTTGCTTTGTTTTTTTTTTTAGACATTAACATTTTTTTATATTATGCCCTAATAATGAGATGTCTTGGAGGTCTAATAACAACTTCCTGAACAACAGCCACAGCATGTCATTATTAGGCCATTATACACGTCCTTGACAAATAATAAATAATCATACTTACAATAATCTTATTGTGCCTTATTACTTAACGCGTGAATAGCACAAATTTCAGTGCCTGGGAGCAGTTTCAGGAAGTGCCTAAAACATTGAATGTTTTATTACAAGATTTGGCCTGCAAGATTTAGAAGGATATTTCTAGAGCAGGCTTCCTTGTGAGATTTCTGAAGCTTTCTGTTTTTAGTCTGATTGGAAATATCTCAGGAACTCTACTCTTTCCTGTTTCCTGTTCTGCACCCAAGCAGAGCAGGAAAGGGGCCAGCCCCACGGAAATAAAAAGTCATTGGGAGTGAAACAATTAATCACCTGGTTCAGAACTTTCTAAAAGGTTCAGCTGTAAAAAACAGGTGATGGTTTAGGGAGATGCTGCTAGCAAGGGGGAAGTGTTATTTCTTTCTGAAATCGCTTGCTCATCTCTAACTCTAAAGCTGAAAGAATGATGCAGATCTCTGTCACTGCAATGACGGATAAACCGAAATGACTATGGGACAAATCGTCTGGCCAGTGAGGAAAGGCACTTCCATATTAAACCTCCTCACAAACCTTCCCATATAAAGGGAGAGGTCAGCAATCAGAATCCTCCACAGAACTAATAATCACTTCCCCAGTTAGAGATCCACACTTCTCTAACTGGTACTGGTGATAGGCTTGGGGGATTACCTTTATCTTCATGGAAAACCTGAGAAGAGTCTATACTGCCTGGGGCAGTGTAAACTCATCCACAGTCCCTCCATGCTGGGCAAACTATCATTAAAGGGAGGTCTGGGGCAGCTGCTGGCTAAGGATTTCCTAACAGGGCAATCCAATAGGAAGCCAGAGTGAGGACCACGAAGTCCTGGAGCTGGCACAGAAGACCCTGGGTTCTGTGGGAAGAAGCACTAGGGTTTACATGGAGGGGATAGCAGGAAGCTAACCATATGCGCCCACAGAATGATCCAACTCCAACTCCATGAGTAGATCCTTGCTGAGTTCACCACCTGACCCCTCTCTCATGGGTGTTTCCATAGGATGGGGCAATCCAGGTCTTTATTAACATTACTGGACAAATTTTCCCTGCATAGGAATTCACTGGCTTTATGATGGTACAAACAAGATCAAAGAGACAAACATCTTTATTAACAAGCATGATTCATAGGAGTCAATACAAAATGATAGTGAATAGCTGATTCTAAAAATAGAAAGCTAGTGAATTGTTAGGAAAGTTAAATATATTTTTAAGAGCACAGTAATATCCGTAAAATGTGTCTTAATGCCAGAGGGCTTTAATATTTATTAAAGTTTTCAGATATTACATTTGCTATCTAGAACTATATGAGAGATGTGCCAGTCAGCATAAGAAAGTGAGCAGTGGATACCTCTCAAAGGAATCCAGCCAATTTTGCTTTTGATAATAGGACTAAGATAGAGGACTATAAAATGTCAAACAGCAGATTGTATAGCATCATCAACTGAAGAAGACATACAGAGCAAACACAGCATTTATCTAACAAAGGTCCATGTGGTTTTGCAAATTTAAATTACCAGATACTTAGATTGCGGGTTGTGATGAGATTTTTTTCTCTTAGAATTGAAGTTGTAAATGGTGGGGTACAATAAAAAGGTAGCTACTGTCAAAAAATCAAGCTGGTTGGTCCAATCCATCCTTGGTGCACACCACTGAAGTCAGTGTGGTTATGCGAAGGATTCATTTGGCTCACTGAATGCAATCCGGTTTAATTCAATACAGCAAATGAATGTCATAGACTTTTTAAAATTGATGTACATTGCGAGGCACAAGATTTTGCAGGTTGTTGATCAAATATGGATCTACAGGTTGACAAACACAAAACTTCCTAGGTGTTTCTGTTTCAGGCTCCAAGACAGTCTATTCCCTCTCCTCAAAATAACAGAAAGCATTTGATTTAGAAACAATTTTGGTTACAAAAAAAGAACAGGAGTACTTGTGGCACCTTAGAGACTAACAAATTGCATCCAAAGAAGTGGGCTGTAGCCCACGAAAGCTTATGCTCAAATACATGTGTTAGTCTCTAAGGTGCCACAAGTAGTTCTGTTCTTTTTGCGGATACAGACTAACAAGGCTACCACTCTGAATTTTGATTACGTATATTTTCTTTTCTTGATTTCTGTTCTTTCCTTGTCCTTGATTTCTAAGCACATTTGCAGCAGAAAGAGGATATTTGGTTTTTAACTTTAACATAGCTGGAGTCGACGTACCTTAGGTTAAGTTACCATGGAGTCTATATCACGGGGAGGTCAATGGGAAAAACCCTCCCGTCGACTTACCTTACTCTTCTCATTAGGGGTAGAGTACGGGGTCGAGTGGAGAGCGATCTGCTGTTGATTTGGCAGGTCTTCACTAGACCTGCTAAATCGACTGCTGGTGGATCGATCTCAGAGCACCAATCCCAACTGTAGTGTAGATGTAGCCTTAGAGTCCATCTGCTTGTGCTGTTTATCTCCCACTTCACCTGAAGCCTTAATCCTCTGCTTACAATCACATCTTATACCACTCAGTTCAACTAATCACAGTTATAAGGAACAGATAGGCTCTCCTGAGCCTCCTTATTTATTATGATCATTTGTGTTATGGTAGCCCATGGAGATTTAACTGAAGCCAGTGCCCTATTGTGCCAGGTGCTATACATACACAGAGTAAATAGACAAGACAGGCAAATAGTGGGAGAAAGAAAGGCTCATTATCCTCATTTTACAGATGGGGAAATGAAGTACAAAGTAAATTAACGGACAGAGTCAAACACTGCATCCAGGTCTCCTGAGTTCTAATTCAATGCCTTAATCACAAAGCCATCCTTCTTTTCCTAAGGGCATATCCTCATTCCTAAGTAAATAAGCTGTGAACAGTGGTGCCCAATAGAGCACAGCAGTACTCTTCCTCAGAGCTCTAACAAGCCCCCCAATGTGTCCTGCCCTCCTCTGCTGCTGAGGCAACTGTCAGTGCACCAGCAAGCACCCATGGAAAGATCCTCCATGAAGAATGTAACTCACCTACCTGCACTCGCTCTCCTGTTCAGTCCCAATTTAACGAAACTCCACGAAATCCATCAGGGCCGTTGGTACCCCCACTGGAAGTTGGAAGGATTTACCTCATGAAAAACTATGTTTTGTTCCCATGCAGCTGCCTCAGTAATAAAAGCACGAGAAAATATGTGGAGAAAATATATTTCAAGAGTACTTGATTCTAGAAAGTGTGTTTAAAAGTTTTCCCATGAGGCACAAAAGTGTTTTTAAGAATGCACCTGTGTACAAAACATGCAAGGAGTCTTGCTGTGCAGATGCTTGTAGTACTGCTCAAGACCACACTATTCAACTCAAAAAAGGTACAATCCACAGGATCGTGAGACCTTTGGGATAAAAGATTAAACCACAGATAGCAAGCATCGCACTAATGCAGATGTCAGTTCTACACAGTAGGAGTTCCTTAAACTAATTACCTCTGATTTGTTGAAGCAGCAAGGCAGAAATCCAAGTCTAAATGTATGCAGAATGCCTCTCTCTCTCCATTTTCAGGAGCCCTGCTCACTTCTTGTAATCCAGCACCAGGTCTTTTTCTGTTGGATTGTTTTTTAATTGTGAAGATTTAAAAATATGAAAGTCATATTCTTGGCCTAGGGGGGAGAGGGATAGCTCAGTGGTTTGGGCATTGGCCTGCTAAACCCAGGGTTGTGAGTTCAATCCTTAAGGGGGCCCTTTGGGGATCTGGGGCAAAAATCTGCATGGGGATTGACCCTGCTTTGAGCAGGGGGTTGGACTAGATGACCTCCTGAGGTCCCTACCAACCCTCATATCCTATGGTCAAGGAACAGGCCCACATTGGAGTAGTGCACAGCCACTTTTCCTATGGTCAGCAGGGGGTGGCAGGTCTGTCTGGAAGACATTGCATCTTAGGGAAACACATGCTCTGTTGGGCTCACTGTCTTTCAGGGAGAACACACCAGTCACCCCTTAGGGAAGATCAGTTTTCTGTACAGCCTTTGTGGGCTGTATTGTCTGGCTTATTGCCATACCTCCTCTCTGCCAATTTTGGAGTAGCTAGCATCTAAGAAGGACTGGAGCCATCCTTGCTTCCTGAACAGCATCAGACTGCAATTGTGCCTAGCCCCTTTACAGAAGGATATCAGATGGGAGCAGCCTCCAGACACCCATGTAAAGATCAGCACATCCTGACTGTTTACATCTCAATGAAATTAATACTTTATTCATGTTTATCTATCTCTCAGGAGTTCACGTCTACTAAGGCAACTGGCAGCAGCATACAAATTGCCCCTTTCTCAATCTTCAGAGGCCCCAGCAATGTCCCCACTTAGTAATTATCCTTCTGGCAGGGTAGGACTTGAATCTTCCACTGACTCCTGATGTGCTGTCACATCCCAGTCAAGCTTCTTGCCATCACCACCAATTCTCTACATAACCCAGTGCCTCACTATTTATTCTTCCTTCTCAAACGTTGCATTGCCACTTGTCTCTTCTGCATTGCCAGTGTTCTTAGCCTTGTCCATGTGATTCTCTATGCATAGTACAAACTCCGTGAGCTCATAGCAGCCTCTCGCTTGTCTGCATTTATATCCCTCTTAAAGGTCCACTGCTGATGAGAGGCCTATAGGGAATATTTCTAGCTTGTATATCATTTGCCTAGTAGTGATGTGTTCTCTCCCATAATCTCTCTCTTCTTGCTTGCCTGTCTGTATTTAGATGGTTTGTGCCTCGTTTTTATTTATTTTTCATATTGCCTAGAGGTCACAGTCACATTGTGCTAGGTCTGGTACAAACACACGACAAAAAGACATTTCCTGCCCCAAATCTTCATAGAGTCATAGAATATGAGGGTTGCAAGGGACCTCAGGAGGTCATCTAGTCCGACCCCCTGCTCAAAGCAGGACCAGTTCCCAATTAAATCATCCCAGCCAGGGCTTTGTCAAGCCTGACCTTAAAAACCTCTAAGGAAGGAGATTCCACCGCCTCCCTAGGTAACCCATTCCAGTGTTTCCCCACTCTCTGAGTGAAAATGTTTTTCCTAATATCCAACCTAAATCTCCCCCACTGCAACTTGAGACCATTGCTCCTTGTTCTGTCATTGGGTACCACTGAGAACAATCTAGATCCATCCTCTTTGGAACCCCCTTTCAGGTAGTTGAAAGCAGCTATCAAATCCCCCCTCCCCCATTCTTCTCTTCTGCAGGCTAAAGAATTATATAAATAATATATTAATATAAATAATAACATATATAAATACAAGAGACAAACAGGTGGAGACAGATGGGGAGCATAAGGAAACACTCAGAGGCTGTTCTTATGGAGTGTTGGGAAAAGTGCCATAGCATGCGCCACCATAAATAAATAATAAATAGTAATAACACCACCACTGCTCCTTCTGAAATCCATTCACACCACTCCTGGGTTTCCCAGGGAGGCTGACACACAGTCCAGTATGGCACTCCTTATAGCCAATCCACGATGATCAAAGACTTTTATGGTGATACCATTACCTGGAAATAGTTACTATGCAAATGCTGCTGTGCTCATTACAGCAGCAGGTGTGCTCAATTCTTTTGTTGAGAAACCTCTGCAAGAAGCACAGTCTTCCCCTAGATATTTCAACGTACTGTTTCTCAATAATTGAATCAATTCATTATGCTGTGAATTTGTTTTGGGTTGGGATCTTAAGTAATTAGACGTTCTTTAAGCTCATTTTCCCGTCATTGTTAAAAATAGCTGTGTAAAGCCTATTTGCTCTCCCCATCCTCCCTGCTCTTTATGTCTTAGGATGCAATATGACAAATTTAGCTTAATGGTTGTTACATCGAGATACAATGCAATCTAAAGAGAAGGTGTCATTTGGAGAGTGCACAGCAACACAAAATTGTGTATGTGAGTACATGTATATAGGCTCTTGTTTTTGTGCGAATGTGGATCAAAGAATGACTAGATCGTAGGGCTGATCAAATTAGTTATTGTGAATGAGTTAAGCAGTGAATGTTGCCCTTTATCTGTTTGTGAATCATTTGTAAACCAGTCGTGATTTCCATTGTTGTATTTGTTATTCACAAGTATTTGCTCACTAGCTTGGATGAACAATTCTAAGCCTAAGGATCATTCATCAACTGTTCACTTTGACTATCTGGTATTTATTCACAGAGTGCGATTGGGCAACTAAATCACATGGTATAAAGTCATCTCTCTGATTGCATAACGGAGATGTTATTTAACAGGAGCATAACTAATAAAAGGCAGATAGTGAATAACAAGTACAATAAAAGCTGTGTTATCTGGCTCTGTACCAACTAGAAGGCTCTATAGACCGGCATTTCTAATCTTCATAGAAAGTCCTGTTTATAGTCTGGTTGGCGCAGGGCTGGCATGCTCCCTACCTGGCTCCGCATGGCTCCCTGGAAGCAGCGACATGTTCCTGCTGCTCCTAGGCAGAGGAATGACCATGAGGGGTACCGGGCTGGGGATTGGGGTGCGGGAGGGGGCTCGGGGCAGGGAACCTGTCTTTGCTGTTCCTAGGTGGAGGTGTGGTTAGGCGGATCTGTGCGCTGTCTCTGTCTGCAGGCACCATCCCCTCAGCTCCCCTTGGCCACAGTTCCCGACCAATAGGAGCTGCAGAGCCAGCGCTTGGGTGGAGCAGGGTGAGGGAAGCGCACAGAGCCACCTAGCTCTATGCCCCCACCTAGGAACAACAGGGACAGGATGCTGCTTGTGAGGAGACACCTGAGGTGAGCGGCCCCCGGATCCGGCATCCCAAAACCCCTCCTGAGCCCCCTCCCGCGCCCAAACTCCTTCCCAGAGACTGCTCCCTGCCCCCAAACGCCCTCCCTCTTAGTTAACCAGAATTTTTCACTTAACAGCACTTCCTAATGTTCCAACATGCCGGATAAAAAAGCTTTTACTGTAGTAAGTAGGAATACCTTGTTTGTGTGTGAATGCTGATGGAGAGAGAACAGACGTTTCCCAAATATTAGTGTTAACAAAAACTGATTTGTGCGAATAATTGCATGTAATGAATATTAAGCTGTACGGACATCCATATGGAATTTAAATGAACATTGTTTTAGCAGTATTGGACTAACTCTAATATATAGACAGATGCTGTATTTTGCAAAGCAGTGACTCAAAAATTAATTGGAGATCATGGTGGAATCAATTTGAACATGAGCTGAAAGTGCGATGCAGTGGCTAAGAAAGCTAAAACAATCCTTGGCTGTGCAAGCAGGGGGATGTTGCATAGAACCTGAAAGATTTGATTGCATTCCTGAAAACATTACTGGAATACTATGTCCAGTTCTCATATCTATATTTTTTTAAAAAATGGTTGACAAAATGGAAGGGTTTGAAAAAATAACAAGAATGATTCAAGGTCTGGAAAACCTGACATCCAGTGAGACATCCAGTGAATATATTTAGTTTATACAAGACACAGCAAAGAGGTGACTTGATCATGGTCTACAAGTACCTGCATGGGAAGAAGATTTCTGATTGTAGAGGGTTCCTTTATCTAATGAGAAATGCATAACAAGGGCTGGAAGCTGAAACTAGACAAAGTGAAACACAAAATAAGACACACATTTTTAATGGTGAAAGTAATTAACCATTTGAACAACTTACCTAGGAATGTGGGGGATTCTCTGTCAGCTTAAGTCTTTAAATCAAAAGTGGATATCATTTTAGAAGATATGCTATAGCTCAACCAGAAGTCATGGGATTGATGCAGAAATCATTTGGTGATATACAAGAGGTCAGACTAGGTATCGTAATCGCAATCATCCTTTCTGGCCTTAAAATCTATAAGTCTGTGATACACAGATGTGGTGGTGATAGGAGTGTGATAAATTGCATTTGTTATGCATCTGCTCACCTGCACACTGCCCGGAAACCCATATCCCTTGGGACTACTTCAAACATTCCACACCTCTGCACCCTCAATTCTACTTACAGAGCATTCGCCATAATAAATTCTGAAATTCCCTTTTCCCCTTAGTATACCAAAGTCCTGATTCATTAACTCTCCATGAAAGCTGAAAAGCTCATCTCTTTTCTTAGGCATTTATAGATGAGGCAGAGGGAGGGATATAGCATTAACTTAGGTTTATGATGTTACAGCTAAGGGTAGAGTCTATTCATTTGTTGCAATGAATTTATATTTTAACATTGTGAATTTGAATGTATTTTAAAAGCTTCCAGAGCAATGGATGGGATCCTTTTGTTGGTGATAAAATGAAACCACTACCGCTGAGGTAAATTTAACTCTTTCAAGTTGTAAATACCCAGTGCTTAATGACAGCCGCTCTATAGGAAACATTCTGTTACATTTCCCTGATTTATTCAGTGTGCACTCTTCTGCGGCTTTACAAAATATGGCTATCTGAAAAATATGGATATCGCATTAACTGAAAAATATCTTTAAGATTGGCAAGTTAGTTTTGATATTTATTTGTTACTTGCATTTTTCTAATAGTAGCAGCTGAAGATTGCTACTGTTCATGAATTTGCATTGTTAAACATCTGGTCCTCTTAAGTGTAAGTCTGGTAAAGTTACAGCTAACGTAAATTCAAACCAGGAGTAAAATAGGTACTTAGACTCTTAGGGGATTAATGGTTTGTAAAGTAGATGGCCAGATAACATATTGCAATGGGAGCATTTTAAAACTAACCAAATACTACTTAAATGTCCAATGTAGGGCCTTAAACTTGCACTGTGTATGGATGGTAGAGATCATTGTCATTGGCTTTATTTGATTTCAGCAGCAGTGTGCTGGGTTATTTGCCATGTTGTTGGACATTGTAGAAATGTTTCGGTGAAGTTGCCTATAATATAGTTATTGTAAAACAATTTCCTGTATTTTACAGTAACTGTGGGCTTGTCCATGTGGCCTGGCAGTGCGCACTTGACAGTATGAATTCTAAAGTGCACCGTGTGTTGCGCATGAACTGGCCTGAGTAGACCCTGCTGGCATGCACTAAAAGTTCCCTAGTGCACATTACTGTAATGCTGTTTGAATCAGTGCTATGTTAGTGGCCACTAGGGAGTTTTTAGTGCTTGCCAGCAGCGTCTATCCCGGCCAATGAATGCATAACATGGTGCGCTTTACAATTAACTCCCCTGTAGTGTGCACACTGCCAAACCAATAACTCTTGTCATCACTCTATAGGATTTGGATTTGGAGCCTTTATTTCACAATAATTTGTTTGTTTGTTTTTTGTGGGAAGGGGCATGGATTATCACTGTCCTAAAATTCCATAAGAAAGTAATAATGTATAGTGCTATGAGAGAGCCTGTTCTATTGATCGTTTTATGCATGCAAAGGCCAGGTGTTCAGTTAAACTGCAACCTCAATAATTCACTATAGAATATGATGTAAATACTTATAATTATATTTTTGGATATTCTTGACCCAAAGTTCATTGCAAGGTTTCAGAGGGTTTGAATGTGCTCCAGCACTTCTCTAGATGAGCCATACCCAGAATACAATGCATAGCTCTGCGTCCAGAGAAGCAGCATAACACAGAAGAATGAAATATAGTCCATCACTGTCAATAAGGACATTTCAAAGCCTCTGATTGATTTTGCGGACAACCAGCAGTGGTATCCGTGGGATGGCTTGCTAAAGAAGAACTGGTCGCTGATCTGGTGTGGGAAGTACTTATATGAAGTAGTTGAAGTGTCAAATGGTTGGTTTGCTTAGACTGAGGTTTGGGTCACTTATTTTTTCTAAACAAGTTTCCCCAGAGGTAGTGTTTAGAACCTGCAAATCCCACAGCTGAGGAAAGCTCAGAATTCATAAGTGTCCTCTACTTTGCAAGATAGCTCTGAATTTACCACAGGACTCTAGAGTCTGCTGTATATTGGTGCTTTGCTAGATGTCCCCAGTGGAGTGCTGATCAAGTTATTCTTTGCTGACCCATTTAAGGGTCATTAAGCTTTTCCCTCCTGACTACACAGAGGCAGTGAGAGAGAAGAAAGGATACACCCATCTGACCATGTGAAAAAGAGTAAATAATTTTAAAAAAGGAGATGGTAGAAAGAGAGTTGTAGGGCATTTGTATGTGGAGAATAGGTATTTATAAGAACCCTCCCACCCCCAATCATCCCTTATTTTCCTCTCCCTGACATGTACACTGGTAGAGTCAGACATTGGCAATATAAAAACTGAGGTCAGTTATTCTTAGTCTAAAGAGTTCGCATAAGCGGGTTAGTCAGATTCCACAGCCTAATTGCTTAAGGGGCCAAATTTTTACAATCGTGGGCATGCAAATAATACTGATTTCTTTTATGCACTCAGATGGCCCATTGGCAATTTAGCCATAAATGGCAAGGAAATTTAGAATGTTTCTTAAATTCATTCAGATTCTGTAACATTTTAATTAGGAATTTTGTTAATGCTTCCTGCCTCAGGTCTGTGACATTTCCTTTCCATCAGAAAATCAAATTTTAATATGATTTATAAAAGAAACAATAAAACAGCCTACACTATGTCATCTTAACCTGCTTACAGAAGTGTGTTTCACTCTGGATTAGCCTAGGAAAGCTAGTGACGTGTGAGGATACAAGAATAGAAAATTTCAAAATTCCATCTTTGTAGAAAAAATGTGGCTTCCCCTCCCCCCCCCCCCCCGTTCTAGGATTAATTGCCAAAATACTGGACAA
This sequence comes from Gopherus evgoodei, assembly GCF_007399415.2. Classification (NCBI taxonomy): domain Eukaryota; kingdom Metazoa; phylum Chordata; order Testudines; family Testudinidae; genus Gopherus; species Gopherus evgoodei. The sequence goes on from NC_044329.1 coordinate 13,729,512, forward strand.
AATCTGAACAGAACAACTGATGAGATGGGCCCTTCTTCAAATGCCTTTGATTTTATCCATTGAAGGACGAGTTTACAAAAACCACTTCTTTTTGTGCCCCACTTATAAAAGGAAAAGAAAACAAAGCTATTCTTAGTGGTGTTTTCTTCTGCAGCGTATTTGCTCCTCAAGCTAGGAAATTACCATAAGAGCTGTGGTTCTGCAGCCTGACAGGCTGCCTAAAACAGCCAACACATTCTAAAGTAACGACAACGAAATGACACTCCCATTGCCTTCTTAGTTAGAAATGACATTTTCAAAACACCTCTTTATTACCACATTCGGTGGTGGTGAAGGGTTGTCCTGAAAATTAGTGCCACTGGAGTTCACCTTCTGTAGAATCTTCAAGTGTTATTATGTTTCAGCCATTGGAATAGCTGAGGTCAGAGTTCCTTCACTAGCACAAAACTGCAGTTAAGGGCAAATATCTGATTGCAGCTGTGCCACATACAGCACGCTCAATTGCTTTACAGCTGAGCATGCGGATAAATAATCATGTGTAATTCACCATGCTGGCTGGAGGCAGACAGCTCCTAATGCGATTCCCAATCATGAAATTCTAGCGCACCAGCTTCAGGCAACAAAAGAATCTGTACTGAATTGGGATTAGCTACAAAAGTGCAAATACTTAAAGGTAGATTGCAGCATGGGTTAGGAGAAGGGTGTAAAGTTGTGTGAATTGCCATTTGAAGCTTCTAGGTTGCAAACAGTGCTTAATTTGCAATCAAAGAGGTGTCGGGGCTTAATCAATTACTGGCCAGGGCTCAAGCAATTTTTTTGCTTTCATAACTGATGCAGCAAACCCAGAGGCTCTGGGATTGTGAATTGCCAGCCTAGAGGTGCCAGGACTCAGCCTCTGGCACAAAATTAAGCATATGTTGTTACTACAAGTAGGGACGGGTAAATTGATTTGGATAAAATAAAAATTAGCACATATTTCCAGGAGAACATCTCCTGTGTTTTCTGAGGTTCAAAAAAGTTTGGTCAACTTTGTACTTCTCTTAATTGAATCATCAGGCACCTTTTCACTTTCTTAGTTGGGATCTTGACAAGACTGAAAATGTTGCCATTGACTTTGTTGGCGTCCTGTTCTGGCAACTATTTATAATGGATATCTTATTTCTGTGTATAAAAATTAGAATGGATCCAGTAACCTGTACTAATTTAGGGAACTGATCCTGTAAATACTTATGCACGTGCTTAAATTCACAGATTGTGAGTAACCCCACTAAGTTCAAGTTAAGCATTGGAGCGGCTCATGGGTCATTTTGGAACTCATTGACATTTTGATTAAAAAACAAGAAAGATATAAAATTAACATGGCATACAATAAATGGATTAAAAACTGGCTAGCCAATAGATCTCAAAATGTAATTGTAAAGGTGAATCATCATCGAGCAGGTGGGTTTCCAGTGGGGTCCAATGGGGATCAGTTCTTGGTCCTATGCTGTTTAATATTTGTATCAAAGACCTGGAAGAAGACATAAAATCATCACTGATGAAGTTTGCAGGTGACACAAAGATTGGGAGAGTAGTAAATAATGAGGTTGGGACACGAATACAGATCAATCTGGATCACTTGGTTAGCTGGGTGGAAGCAAACAATATGTGTTTTAATACAATTAAATGAATGCTTCTGGGAACATTAAAATGGAATCGTGTATGTGTTATTGTGGCATTGCTTGGATCTTTGAAACCATCCACTGCAGCACATCCTTCGGCCTGCCCCACTTCCCGCAGCCGCCATTGGCTGGAGCAGCAAACCGTGGCCAGTGGGAGCTGTGATCAGCTGAACCTGCGAATGCGGCAGGTAAACAAACCGGCCCAGCCTGCCAGATGGCTTACCCCGGCGGGCGGCGTGCCAAAGGTTGCCGATCCCTGCTGTAGCAATTACCACTGTTAACCATCTGTGAAGAGAAAGCAGGTCTCTTTTGGTAGCCAGTCTGTGCTGAGAAAAACACAGTGAAGGCAGGGACCCGTGCAGCCTGGAAATACCCCAGACAGAAGGGAGCGAGACATGGGTCTCCTCTCAGAAAGGCACACTTGGAGAGCTGGAAGCCTGAAAGTGGATGCCCTCGCATGATCACTGAGGGCAGATACATGTGCAGTTGCCCTGAACTGTGACAGCAGTGATTCTGAAAAATATTGGGGGAGTTCTGATGGATAATCACCTGGACATGAGCTCCCAGTGTGATGCTGTGGCCAAAAGAGCTCATGAGATCCTTGGATGCATAAACAGAAATCTTGCGTAAGAATAGAACAGTTATTTACCTTAGTGTTTGGCACTGGTGTGACTACTGCTGGAATACAGTGTCCAATGCTGATGTCCACAATTCAGGAAAGGTGTTGATAAAAGGATTCAGAGAAGAGCTGAGGGTTCAGAGGGTTAGCCATCAATTAAAGGATTAGAAAACTTGCTATATAGTGGTAGACTCAAGGAGCTCAATTTGTTCAGCTTAACAAGGAGGTTAAGGGGTGACTTCATTACATAAGTACCTATAGGGGAACAAATATTTGGTAATGGGCTCTTCAGTCTAGCAGAGAAAGTATAACATCGAGTCTGGAAGCAGAAGCTAGACAACTTCAGACTGCAAGTAATAGTGAAGTTAATTAACCATTGGGCTGATTTATCAGGGGTCATGGTGGATTCTCCATCACTGGGAATTTCAAAATCAGGATTGGATGTTCTTTTAAAAGATCTGCTCTAGGAGTTATTTTTGGGATGTTCTATGGCCTGTGTTATACAGGAGGTCATAACAGAGGGTCAGAGTCCCTTCTGGCCTTGGAATCTAAGAATCAAATCACTCTTCATATTTAAAGCTGTATGGAAATTTCTCAAAAGCGCCTCATTATAATCCCCTTTGCAGAATAATATTTTAGCGGCAAGATTAGATTTTTCCATCACAGAGAGCCTTCCATTTCCCTCCTTGTTTTTATTTTAGTAACATTCCTTTGAGGGACGTTTTGTCACCAAAGTTGTTGTTCCCTTGTTATCTGCCTTTGCTTAAAAATGAATTGAAGATTGGTTTTGGATCCCACTGTAATAATCTGCTACAATTCAGAGAAACCTGGACTACAGTTTTCAAAAGGGGGCAATTATTGTGGAAGATAGATTAATGAGGTGTCATCCCAATTTAGCCACATTCACCACTGACCTTTCACAGAGAGGATTGGCTTGATAAATGTACTTCATTACCAAGTTCTGACATGAAAATAGAATCACACTCTATATTTCTTGGCATACTGATCAATATTTTATCTGCCAAAGCATGCAGAAGTTATAAACAGAATGAATTGTGCAGCTGCTACAAAAACAGAGCAAAAAACAGAATAGATCTGAGTGAACAGAACATGTAAATGTGACAGGTGTTATTTGCAGCATTTCTGCAATCAGAGCTTAATACTCTGTTTAGGTTTTTTTATTGTTTTTTTTGGTTTTCCTAATTCTGAAGATGGCTAGGCATCAGAGACTTTGTGAGTGCTTTAAACAGATAAAAATGACTTGTTTCTTCAGAGATCTCCCATGGAAAGGAAGAGAGAAATCAAAGACTTCTCTATGTTATGATAATTTTACAGTGTGTTGACTTGCTTTTGGCGTCATCCCAAGTAATGCAACGTCAGCATAGGCTGCAGGGAGAAGGCTGGAATTGGGAGTGGAAGTGTCATTTCAGAATGTTCCTGGAGGATAAGTAGGTATTTAGATTGTTTAGCTAAACTTTCACCAGAAATCCTAGTCTTTGAACTTGGCAAATATGCCAAGGTTTTATCCAAAGTTCACAGGAGGGGATTCACCTTGCATGGGATTTATTTGAAAGTCATAAGCAATTTCTTTTAGGGTCCATGTGAGCAGCATGCATAGCACACAGAAGATAAACAGGCTGATCTCCAGCAGTATAAGGGAAACAAAGGCACTTCTTCCTCCATGGTATCTTGTACCATGAGAAGAAAAAACATGCAAGCTATCCATGGGGAAGGCTTAAGGTATTGTACAAAGAATTACTACCAAATGACATTACCTCTGCATTTTATGAGCAGCAATATTTAGAAGTGACATGGATACTACAGAAAATTTGCCTAAATGAGGAAGATGACTTTTTAAAATAAAGATTACGGTCAGCCTGAGTTGGAGCACATAGAATCTTTTATTATGGTTTGATTATTGTGTATTTATTTTTGTATTTTTTTTAAAAAAAACCTATGTAACAAAGTAAAACCTAGATTACAAAGTAAAAAAGTAGAAAATCGCAGATTTATGGTTGCCCATACAGCCTTCATTCTGCCTCCTCCTACTGTGTGCTGAATAATGTCAGAGTTCTGTGGGAACAGGTAGTGCGTGATCATATATTTAGAGAGAGCATCATAATGCACAAGGGATCTGAATTAAGGTTGAAGGAGCCCCAACCCTATTTGGCATTTTGGGGGGGATGGGTTTCTGGGGCCATGCACTTGGTTGTGTGGGAACCTGGCTGAGCTGCCTCTTAGAAAGGAAGTGGTAGCTCCACATGCTGCCCTCAAAGACAGGAGAGAAAGAGCCTGAGGTGCTGTGGCCAGGTGCAGGGTTTGGGAAGCACCAAGGGGGAATATTTGGGGACAGGGAGCCCAGCCTGATTCCTTCCCCATGTGATATCCCTCATTGGTGCCTGTGACAGGTCTAGGAATGAGGGCACCCGACACCAATTCCCTTCCGCCCTACTCCTCCTCCAGCTGCTCTGGTTGCTCCCAGGTGTTCCCAACACAATCTCTGCAGCTGCTGCTGCTGCTTGGATAGCGACATGTGTCTAGTTGTAGAATGTTGGTGTGTTTAGTTATTGTTCTTGCATATGGATGAACAAAGTTGTCTTGAGAAATGGACGTGAGAGAAGGAAAATAGTATTTTTTACAACAAAAGCTGAATGGAATTTCTTGGGATAAGGAAAAGGCACTTCTCCAGCTAAATAACAAGGGTCTGCATGCAAGTGTGAGAGTTTTTCAAAGGAGCAAAGTTCTGAAACAGCCTTCCAAGGGGAGTAGTGGGGGCAAAAAACCTAACTGGCTTCAAGACTGAGCTTGATAAGTTTATGGAGGGGATGATATGGTGGAACTACCTACAATGGCATGTAGCTCATCGACGATTGCCAGTAACAAAAATGCCCGACTGCTGGAGATGGGACACTAGATGGGGAGGGCTCTAGTTACTACAGAAATTTCCCCCCTCCCCCAAGACCTGGCAGGTCTTGCCCACATGCTCAGGATCTAACAGATTGCCATATTTGGGTTCAGGAAGGAATTTTTCCCTGGGTCAGATTGGCCAAGACCCTGGGGGTTTTCACCTTCTTCTGCAGCATGGGGTACAGTTCACTTGCAGGTTTAAATTAGTGTAAACTAGTTTTCTGTAACTTGAAGTCTTTACACTGTGATTTGTGGACTTCAGTAACTCAGGCAGAGGTTAAGGCTCTATTTCCGGAGTGGATGAGGTTCTGTGGCCTGCAATGTGCAGGAGTTCAGACTAGATGATCACAATAATCCCTTCTGACCTTAAAATCTGTGAGTCTAAAAAGACTCAAGAATCCTTTATAAGGGAAAGTGTTAGGCAGTCTAAAGATAGGAGTTATTACCAGCTCCCCTTATAATGCAGTGCCATGGGTACACATGGTGTCTTATAAACAAATAGCTCTGATTAGGTTACAGTACAGCTCCCCAGTCCTCCAAACGGGCATGTGCGTGACTTTATACAGATGAGTAGTCTCATGAGGTCAATGGGACTACCAGTGCGTGAAGTTAGTCATGTATATAAGGGACTGCAGCATCAAGGCCAAATTAGACTTTACAAATGGAAAGGATAGAGAGTATGGGAGAATGAGTTACTATAGTGGAAGATTACAAAGGTCAGATATTTACAAGCGCTGAGTGCTAGTAGATCTCATTTACTTTAGATAGGGTTGTGGGTACTCAGGTCTCTTGAAAAACAGTCCCCATAAATAAGACGCAAAGTCTTCCATAAAGTCATAGAAATGTAGGGCTGGAAGGGACCTTGAGAAGTCATTAGGTAGAACCTTTTGTGCTGAGGTAGGGCAAATAAACCTAGACCACCCTGAGAGGTGTTTGTTCAACCTGTTCTTAGAAACTTCCAAGGACGGGGATTCCACAACCTCGCTTGAAAGCCTATTCCAGGGCTTAACTACTCTTAGAGGTAGAAAGTTTTTCCTAATATCAAATCTAAATCTCCCTTCTTGCAGATTAAACCTATTGCTCCTTGTCCTACCTTCAGCAGACATGGAGAACAGTTGATCATAGTCCTCTTTATATCAGCCTTTACCATATTTGAAGACGGTTATCAAGCCCCTCCCCCCAAGTCTTCTTTTCTCAAGACTAAACATGCCCCATTTTCTTAACTGTTCCTCAGAGGTCAGGTTTTCTAAACCCTCCTACACCTTCACATCTTCAGCTCCAATCCTGCAAAGAATTAAGAATTCTTCCACACAGAACTCGTACGATTGAAGTATTTAGAGCTACTTGTGTGTAGATTTATGCAAATGTCTTTGCAGGACCATGGCCTTAGGACAGAACTGAATTGGTGACTATCTGTGTAGACAAACTGTGGCTATTGTGAGACTTTGTGAAATGTGTTTATGGTTTTATTTTTATGTATCTTACAATTTATAACATACCCATCATTATGTCTCTAGCTTATTGTACGAATATATCAAGGAAACGTATTGTGAACAAGGCCAACACCATCTCAGTTTCCCACCTGTTCAAACAGAAGCCTGAGCAAATAGATGAACAATGAATTTTTTGACAAGCTGTCAGGGAAGCAAAATCACAGAGGTTTAAGAGGTCTTGACCTCCAGACTGTTGACTCCAGACTGCCAAAGTTCAAACCTAGGGGCTGATAGCAGATGTGCCTCAGCTGTTCTTATCTGCTCTCATGAGAGAGAAATGATTGCTAAGGTAGCCAATACCTAAACTAAGCAAGGTTTTATACGTCAAACTCCATGTCTTGAATTGCACTGGAGATCACAAAGACCTGGATAACAATGACAGGATTTGCTTCAGAGAAGAGGTCACAAGCTCCTGGCCAGAGGCTGACAGTCCACCACAACTGTCTGGGAATTGAGGTGTTTTGGGATGCCAGAAGCACCTTTCTCTTGTGAGCTTCTTTGATAAAAGGCGAGCAAATCCCTATCAACTAATGTGAGCAGACTTCCTGCAGCTTGTAGGTGCTTGCCATTTAGAATTGGTCTGGAATTTTTCATTTAAAAATGTCAGTTCACTGAGACTGAAACCGTTTATGAACAGGGTGGGTTGCAATGAATTTCTGGACTAAAAAAAGTTTTGAGTTTTTTTTCAAAACTGTTCAAAGGTTTTGTTTCCACATTTTTTAAAGGAAAAATTCCAGTTTTCCTATTCAAAATGACTATCCATTTCAAAATTTCAGCTAATCAGACTGCAAACAAGGCATGGGGGAAGTTTGAGGTACTGCTGTACCTGTTCAGTGGATAATGGGAGTATTTCAGGCTCTGATTTGGCTATCAATCTGGTAGCTTTCCAAACACAATGTTAATTTAGAAAGTGAAAAGTACTCAGTCAGTCTTGTTCCCTCTTCCTGTATCTGAAAAAAAAGCAAAGCATTTGAAGCTCTCCTTTGGGGCTCATATGGTTTGATCAACTTTTTCTTTTGTCCTGTCCTCTTCTCTTGTGTTCAGTAGTAGTATTAAAAATTAGCCCCTTATGCATGCTCCATCGGGACCGAATTTACATTCTCCTCCTCTCCTTTTCTCTCCATTTCTGTGATGCTAAAGCTAACCGTGTACACTTTACTTACTGTTTAATCAGAAGGTCTCTCAGGGAAATGACTTAAAGCAAGGATAATTTATAACCATTACTGATGCTTAAATAATTCTTCTTAACACTTTCAGTTGATTTAGTGATGCATGTGCCTTTTGAGAGTCTGAGGCCACGTCCAGACTAGGTATTAAAATCGATTTTAGATACGCAACTTCAGCTACGGGAATAACGTAGCTGAAGTCGAATTTCTAAAATCGAGGTACTCACCCGTCTGGACGGCGCGGCATAGATGTCCGTGGCTCTCCGTGTCGATTCCGGAACTCCGTTCGGGTTGATGGAGTTCCGGAATCGATGTAAGCGCGCTCGGGGATCAATACATCACGTCCAGACTAGACGCGATATATCGATCCCCGAGCAATCAATTTTAACCCGCCGATGCCGCGGGTTAGTCTGGACGTGGGCTGAGTATCAAGCTGGTTCCACTGACTTTTCTCCCCGAACAGCTTTCAGTCTTAGCAGTCAGTCCATAGTTGTAGTATATGCAAAAATAGTATATGAATTGCTTCAAAGCTCTCCTGTTAGGTAATATGTAGAAGCAGGACAGAGTCACAAATTTCAGAGGTGCTCACATAGGCTATTCTGGTTCAGCCCATTACTGAAGTAGTCCTCAGTGGCAAAGTTCACATCTGAATCCAAGTTGTCCAAAATCATCTGGAGTTTTTTGAATCAAGCACATAGTTTAAAGGAGTCAGTTTTTAAGGTAAAAATAATTGATACACTTAAATAAGTAATTCAACAGTGTCAGTTTTTCACAGCTGCACACTGTAGCAGAGGGTGGAGTGAAAATGTTCCTTCTGAACTGTAGTTTGTGATTTGACTGTCCTCAGCATTCAGGATGTCGGCAGTGACAATATGTTTACCAGGAGTAAGCTTGATAAGAATTTAAGGTCTGTGATGGGCGGGTGTACTGGTGGCACTTCCTAATCGTTAGGTCCTTGGGGTACAAGTCTCCCCCATCTCCAGCATCCCCTGCTGGTAGTTGCTTTGGTGCAGTAGTGGTCTCTTTTGCAATAGACAGGATTCAGCGCTCCGTCCAAGTTACTGCTGAAGTCCACCCCTTTCCAGGGTAAGAGTCCAACAAAGTGCAGAAGTCCAAGGGCCCCCCAAAAGTAGTTTCCAGCCCACCCAGGAGCCCCAAAAGCCTTACACCCTTACTTCAGGACTTACAATGTCTTCATCCCTCTTATCTCAAGGCAAGCAGGGGAGGGTGATGCCTCCAGTGGCCCACGCTCTCTATCAGGCTCTGAGCTAGGGTCCTATGAGTGGCTGCAATATCAAGCACCTATGAGTGAGCCAAGGTTGCCTTCCTGGTCATATCCTACCACTTACTTTCCCAGGCTGGGGCATGGTCACAGTCTCATAAACAATTCAAGAAAAGACAGAGTGAAGGGCTCCTTAATTCTTAAGGACAAGCTAGTTCCTTGTCTGAGGTAGCTGCTGCTTGTGGATCTCTCTTCCTTGCAGCAAAGATTCCCTCTGTATCTTTACACATGAGCTCTCCTGATAAGGCCATTGCCTGATCCTATCTGCTCATCACTACCCTCCCTCCTCTCCTGAGCTGTCTGCTTTCTTTTCAACTCCTCCTCCTGCAGCTGATACAGGCTCTGCAAGTGCTCTGGGGTGGAGCCATCATTGCTCCTTAACTTCTTCAATCCCAGTGTGCAGGTTATATACCCCATCACAAGGTCAGACTAAAATGATGCCTTTTGCTTAATGTTCTTGCAGAGCTAAATGAAGATCAGAGCAACTCCTGACTAGATTCAATAAACAAGCCATGAAATCAGGACTGGCAGAGCCTACTGAAGTAATAACTTTTTCTAGGGGACAGTGAAGAGAGGAGAAATAATAAGAAAACAGCGACAGCGCATACTCCTGACATGTTCTGCAAATGCGCCGAGTGATTGAAAATGACAAAACATGGTTGAGAAGCACTTGTGGCCAAAAAGTATTTTGTGAATTTTTTTCTCCCAAATTCAAAACTAGCGCAAGTGGGCACAACTCTGTTGATGTCAGTGGACTTTCACCAGGTCTGCATTTCCCCATTGACTTGAGAGAGTGAGACATGAATCCAAAGAGCTTGCAGAAGAGTTGTATATGAGGGCGTTGCATAGTTGTGTCATACACCACATTAGGATGTAGAGTATCAGAAAGGAAGGATGACCTGGGTTCAACTCCCTGCTTAGCCATATGCTGTCTGTGTGACCGTAGACAAGTCACTTAATCTCTCTCTGTGTCATTTCCTGTCTGTAAAATGGAGATAATAGCACTGCCCTACCTCACAGGGATGGGGTGAGGCTAAATGCATTAAAGATTGTGAGACATTGACATACTGCAGTAATGGGGGGCATGTAAGTACCTAAACTTTATAGTAAAAGCAGCAAAGAATCCTGTGGCACCTTATAGACTAACAGATGTTTTAGAGCATGAGCTTTCGTGGGTGAATACCCACTTCCTCAGATGCATTATAAAGATGAGGGCCATTTGCAAAATGGACCTAGATTGAAGTTTGGATTCAGAAAATCCACAACATTTGGGGTTGTTTGCTTCAAACTGATCTCTGACTTTAATAAAATATTTCAAGCTCCTTGGGTCCAGTTCTAACTTCAGATCCTTAAGAGCGACTCCTACAGACTAATGTGAACTGCCCTGGAATACAATGGGTGTTGTACCTGTATGTGAGGATAGGAGCCTCATGTTGCTCATGGGCTTTAATAACCATTCTTTATCATTTCTTTATCTGTAATGGAGAATCAGGACATGTCTGTATCATTTTTCATCCATATGATGCATGCCTCTGTTTTTCTGTTTATGCTGGTTACTGGCTGTGGAGTTAGACTAAATTGGGCTGTTAAAGCAACCAGGCAGGAAAAGCAAAACAATGACACAGAGAAGAATCCTTGAGGAAACAATAGAAAAGCTGTTTATTGGGGAAGCCCCACACCTGACTCCATCCAGCCTAAGAACTGTTTACTTTCCCTAAGCTTATGCCTAGGATCAAAGAACAATAATAAACCATTAGAGCAGGGGTTCTCAAACTGAGGATCAGGACTCCAAAGTGGGTCGCAACCCCATTTTCATGGGGTCACCATGGCTGGTGTTGGCCCTGGACCCAGCAAGTTTGAAGCCAAAGCCCAGGCCCCACTTCCCAGTTCTAAGGTTATGTGCCCCCTGCCCAGGGCAGAAGCCAGAGAACATGCCTTGAGAAGGAGAGTCTGCTTATCCCAACCAAGAGATGGGTGTGGCTGGGCTAGATTAAATGTACCAGAGCCTTCAAGAAATGTTTGAGTTAGGTGAGGGAAAGTATGCAATACATGGTTATTGTTTTTACCATTTTATGATGGAATGGAATGACCCCCCTCACTTCACCAGCCAGGAAGGGATTAACAGATGGATCAGTTACTTCTCCAGCTGCAACTCAGGGTATATCTACATTGTATTGGGTCACCTGCAGGTGGCCCATGCCAGCTGACTCAAGTTTGTGGGGCTGGGGGCTGTTTAACTGCAATGTAGACTTCTGGGATCGGGCTGAAGTCTGCGCTATGGGACCCTACAAGGGGAGAGCATCCCAGAACTCAGGCGGGAGCCCGGATGTCTACACCGCAGTTAAACAGCCCTGTCTCTGGGAGCCTGAGTCAGCTGACATGGGCCAGCCACAGGTTTTTAATTGCAGTATTTAATTGTACACACCCTAAGTGGCTGATTAACAAAAGCTGAGATAAAAGACTGCAACTCAGGCAGAGAGGTTTGGCTGCCAGAGAGGCTGAGGGAAACCCTTCTGCATCAGACTTGGGAGGAAACTGCAGGAGAAGACAGAGCTCCAGGGAGAGAGGATGAGAGAGCATAGCTCTGTGAAAGACTCCTGCAAACAGGCAAAGGTAGGAGCAGCCCAGGGAGTAGCGAGGGATCAAAAGAAGCAGAGCTCAGCTGCTTAACCCAGTGTTTCTGGGCTGGAAGCCAGATGAGAAGGTGGGCCTGGGTTTCACCAACCCCTCCAAAAAGGGAGGTATAACTCTTGGGAATAAAGGGGCAGGGATTACTGAGCTGAGACCAGGCTTGAAGGCCTGGTATAAATTCAATATATTTTAGATTTTGGTTGAACTTATTACCTTGGAAAGGATGAGACCATAAGCGACCTGGTCAGAGGGCTGACTCACAGGAAGAGACAAAGCACCAGGTGGCCTGACCTGCTGCCAGCAAGGGGGGGACCCACAGGGGCTGCCATTGGTGGCCCTCAGGGGCACAACAATGAGTATGTCTTCTCCCCCTTCACTCTGCATGCCTTGTACCTTTGGGTGAATGTATAAATAATACTTCATTGTGAAGCTGCTGCCAGGGTCTGTGTCACCTGTATCCATAACCCCAAATTTATGGCCCCACTCCAGAGCCTTCACCCCTGGCTGGTGATCTCACCCACTCCTGCATCCCTACCCCCAGACAGGGGCATCTCCAGGCCCCACACACCAAGCGTGTGCTTCGGGCGGCATGCTGCAGGGGGCGCTCTGCTAGTCGCCAGGAGGGCGGCAGGCAGGCAGCCTTCCATGGCATGCCTGCGGAGGGTCCGCTGGTCCCGCGGCCGGTGGACCTCCCGCAGGTGTGGAGCCGCGGGACCGACGACCAACAGAGCGCCCTCCGCAGCATGCTGCTGTGCTTGGGGAAGCGAAATGTCTAGAGCCGCCCCTGCCCCCAGACCAATGAAAGTGAATGAGGGTGGGGGAGAGGAAGAGAAGAAGGGATGGAGTGAGCGGGGCAAGCCTCAGGGAAGGGGGCAGGGCAAGGGTGAGTGGTTTTGTGTGATTAGAACCTTGGCAACTCAGTTGCCAAATCCAGTAGGGCCTGTTCCATTCACACCGTTGGGAAATGGCGCACTGGCCAGCCAGAGATCCCATTCCAGAGTGGCTGATTCATGCCCAGAGAGGGGTGAATTTAATTAACCCTATCTCCAAAGTGGTGTTCTCGAGGCAATATAGGGGGGTCTAAAGTAGTTTGCCCTGTAATGGTGATATAAGCTATGAAAATGTAATACCAGATTCTTCATTACAGAAGAAATAATAATAGATAAGTTGGCAAGACCTTAAAAATGCAGTTCTGTTTCTTAGGTATCAATAGCAAAATGGATAGGAATTTGCCCCAGTTCCTTTAGTTAAAATTGCTGTAATTTCCCCCTTTCCCCGATGATTGTGCAGTTTGCTACTCATTTCGCTGATTGTGATTATAAGTGCCACTGGTGGTGGTGGTGTTTATTCTTATCCTAGTGATCAGTTTGTGCTCTTTTAAACTGGAGGAAAGGATAATGCAGCTATGATGTTCAATAATATTGGTTCTTTGGTTTGTATTCAGTAGCATGACACCATAATACAGTTCAGGACAGATCGTTGCTGGATAGTTCCCCACACTGGACATAGCAGCAGCAGGAGTGCAAGTAAAAGCAACAGGATGCTAAATGCATATAATAGGATATAATAGAATTTGCTGGAAGTTGCTGCTAGTGGCTGTTGCTGACTTTGTCCATCTCTGGTCTCCACTGTGGTTTGTTTTGTGTTTTGGGACTGATCTGTACTGCAATTTAAGGGCCACAGTTTCAAATCCTGTATGTGCTCAAATCTATGTAGGACATCTTACTTTAGGATGCAAGCACCATGTTGTCGAGGATGGGCTTTTCAACGGATGAGGTGAGGTGTGATGAATTGTCAGGTTTCCATCTAATTCCTTGTAGTATCTACAGGAAAAATAGTGATGGGATGCCACTTAAAACTGCAGCTGCTTGGACCCTGACGGAGGAGTGGGTGGCAGATAGAAAGCCCTTTACAAAATCGTGTGCGCCACGGAAATATGTGCATACCCACACCTTGGCCCCACATGCAGTTCTGATTTGTATACCTGCCCAGCAATTCACACAACATGTGGATGTGTGATGGTTGCTGGGTGTGCGTAGGCACAAGCATAATTTAAAAACTTGCTCTAATGGCCCGTGGCAGCAGGTTGAGCAGATAAGACTTCTTTGGGCTAGAGAATGCATACGGAAGTGTAAAAAATTGCATTGTGTTGATAGGTGATGAGGTTGTGAAGTGAGCTTTCTGCCCAGCAGATCCCTTCCAGCAACCCACTTATTCAGGAGTCTAATTGCTTAGTGGTATTTATATAACAAATGAAGCATCCAATTAGCTCCAAAGTGTTCCAAAGGTAAGATATGCCAGCCCCCATGGTGTTTGTGTTCAAACACTCATTCCCTGTAAATGTCTGCTCTGCTTCATCTGGCAACATGTTGAGAGCAAGCTCCTGTTATAAGAACGGCACATTGGTACAATGTGCCCATTCTTTTCACATTTGATATATTTGATTGCATTGACACATTATTATAACTTTTCTTTATATTCGTAGCTGTGCTCTCTTTTTGGCTCAACTCACAGCATTCATGGCACTGTGCCACAGCAAATTAATTTTGCAAATAGGCATGTAATGGCTCAATGATCTGTTGCCAAATTCCAAGTCATTTGAGGGTGATTATGTCTAGGCCAGAAAGTTGATCAATTTTAAGATTAATACATTGGAAAGAAGCATTGTTCGAGCACAGGGATGGGATTCAAGACTTTTGCTATTGAATCACTGTCGGGCTTCATCTCTGTGATGAGCTAGGGGGGTGAGTCCCTGCTCGTGTGCACACACTTTTATTGAGCTGGCATGCCAAAAATAGCTGCAGTGGCAGAGGCAGCAGAAGGATGGATTAGCTGTCCCAAGTACATATACCTATGGGGCTCAGGCAGGGGGTTGTACAGCCTGCCACTGGCCATGCTACTGCAGCTACGTTACTATTTTTAGCCTGTTCGCTAGGTGAGAGTCAATGGTAAAGGGCTTGTTAAATTCAGTGTGCGCAGCAGCTGTCCCTTAACTTCTGTGTGCCCCCATGGTAAGATGAGAATGGGAACACTTACCTGCCTTGCAAGGACATTGCGAAGCTCATTAATGAATATTTGTTTAAACAGTTTGATATCTCTAAATGAAAGGCACTATAGAAGAATAAAGAGTTGTTATAATTGATTACATACAAAAATTATATTCGACTATTCAAAGCACTCGTGTTAGGTAGCACCAACATTTACATTTCCCATGCAACCTTAACTCTGCCCTCTTATGTACATTATGATACAGTATTTAGTTACACAGTTCTTTAGTACTTTTACTCCAGGACCTCTGCCTCAGTGAGTGCAGAGGACGGATGTTCCTCAATGAATGAAACAACTATACTATACAATCTTATAGACTCATAGACTCTAGGACTGGAAGGGACCTCGAGAGGTCATCGAGTCCAGTCCCCTGCCCTCATGGCAGGACCAAATACTGTCTAGACCATCCCTAATAGACATTTATCTAACCTACTCTTAAATATCTCCAGAGATGGAGATTCCACAACTTCCCTAGGCAATCTATTCCAGTGTTTAACTACCCTGACAGTTAGGAACTTTTTCCTAATGTCCAACCTAAATCTCCCTTGCTGCAGTTTAAGCCCATTGCTTCTTGTTCTATCATTGGAGGCTAAGGTGAACAAGTTTTCTCCCTCCTCCTGATGACACCCTTTTAGATACCTGAAAACTGATATCAGGTCCCCTCTCAGTCTTCTCTTTTCCAAACTAAATAAACCCAATTCCTTCAGCCTTCCTTCATAGGTCATGTTCTCAAGACCTTTAATCATTCTTGTTGCTCTTCTCTGGACCCTCTCCAATTTCTCCACATCTTTCTTGAAATGCGGTGCCCAGAACTGGACACAATACTCCAGTTGAGGCCTAACCAGCGCAGAGTAAAGCGGAAGAATGACTTCTCGTGTCTTGTTTACAACACACCTGTTAATGCATCCCAGAATCACGTTTGCTTTTTTTGCAACAGTATCACACTGTTCACTCATATTAAGCTTGTGGTCCACTATGACCCCTAGATCTCTTTCTGCCATACTCCTTCCTAGACAGTCTCTTCCCATTCTGTATGTGTGAAACTGATTGTTCCTTCCTAAGTGGAGCACTTTGCATTTATCTTTATTGAACTTCATCCTGTATCTTCTTAATATAGGATCAGATACAAAGTCCACTGAAAGACTTGCATTGACTTTAGTGGGCTTTGAACCAGGTTTCCAGTATGTGGATTTGTGCTTCACGGACTTCACACCATGCAAACCCTGCCCTGCATGATTGAGGAATTGATTATGACCCTTAGGGACAGAGTTGTTGGGCAAACTCAGGATCAGTGTCACCAAATGGCCCACCTATGATGATAAGATACATTTAAAAAAAAAACAGATTTGGAATCAAACCTACTTGTGCTATTTATCTGAAACACTGGAGAGAAAACAACTCTCAGATGAGGGGGAAAATATGATTGCAGTAGACAAAGCCAAAAAGGTATCAGGATAGCAAAACTGTGATTACAATGGGTAAGGCAGCTGATTTTTCTTTAACTAAACATGTGACAGAAAGAAACAGAGATCTGGGTGCCTCACTCGGAATGGGAAACAATTGACATGATGTTGGAAAAAGTACAGAAATATAAATAAACAAAAGAGAAAATTGGCAACCCAGTATTAGCACTACAGGGAGTGTGAAATTTCAGTCACTTGTTCCTAGATTAAAAGGAGAAAGGACCAGGACCTCTATGGCAATAACAAAAAGGAGAGGGAATGTTTTGCATCTCTCTCCAGCAGTCCTTCTGGTCACTGCAGGAGTTTTGATGACAGGCTCTAGAGTGGTCTATATCCATGGGGGGAGAGAGGCCTTCAGAAAATGTAGGGGGCTGACAGAAGCGGAAGAACCATCCAAAGTATCTTGTTGATATTAGTCTCAGCATGGATCTTGCTAGGACGCTAATTAGAAAATTCCACCTGAAGCAATGAAGCTAGGTCCTGCCTGTATGCCTTACATCTACTAGAATCAAAATATTTTTAGAGGCTCTGAGCACAGATGTGCCAAAAAATATTGTAAGTGGACTTGTCTGCTATCAAAGAAATACCTCCCACCTTGTAATATTAATCCAATTTTGATTGGACTGGGACAGAGGGAAATGCTCCTGATTCCCTCCTGTCTTATTCTCCCATCAAAGTGACCGACCAAAAGATGCAATCCAGCAACAAAGAGGGTGGAAAATCTGTCCCAGAAAGAGCCTCTTCTCTATAGCAGAAGATTTTATTTGGGTTATTGTTGTTTTGCCATACCCCAGATCTACCTAAGCAAGTCCTGCCTATGCTAAGAACAGACCCCAAAAAGGACAATAATGGGCCTGAAATTAAAATTATTTTTTTTTAAAGCTGATGTCAAGAATTAAACTGAGTAAGAGCCTCAGGCATAAACCTCAAATCAGAGTAAGATGCTGTCCAACCTCACACAGAGCGAAGTTGTTGGAGAACTGCCTTTCACGCTTTTACATTGCTGCCTCAGTAGGAATTTTCTAGGTCATAAACATTGAGTCTTATTCTTTGCTGAAATACACCAATGTCACTCCAGAATAATTGCACTGAGGCCACCATTTTTACTGGAAGCAAAATCTGGCCCTGGATTGGATAGTATCTCAGGGGTTAGCACAACCACTTTCTGCTTCAGTCCCACGCAGGGTGATAGATACAATCAGTGCCATGAACCCCAGCTGTATTTAGGTCTTTAAGGTTGTCACCCTCTATTATTTTCCTGGTGGTCAATTTATCAGCTTGTGATGGATGTAAGGTTCTCTCTTTTTGTAGCACATTGCCAGTGAGATAAAATACTTAGTGTCACTGTGTGTTTCATGCCTCATTTGCCAAAAAGCCTTACAGTTTTTAGTCAGGGCAATGCCACCTTTCACATGGTACAGGGCTCTAGAGTACCCTTATTTGTGATCATAAACCTTTGTGAACTCTGACTTGCTAGAATTTATTTTTCCTTATCATTGGGTGTCTGTATTTATTTTATAAGCATTGTTAAGGAATATATAGCAGGAATATAATTTAATATGGGTGGAGATTATTAGGCGTAATGTAGCTGCTAACCAAAGCTTTGTAATCTGTACAGGAACATGTTTAAAAGTTTCCTTGAAGGTAGGATTTATTAAAAATGCTAGCTATTACAAGAGGGAATGACTATAGGATCTCCTTAAAGCATAGCATCTGAGAGCTAATATCTGCACAGACAGGCTGTTTTTGATTGTGCCTTCCTTTTCCATTTAGAAGTTCAGTCCTTTACACAGATCAAGGTAAAAATACATGGTCCAGTAATACAGTCTTATCTTTTAGGTGACACTTGCACAATGGCAGACTACAGCCGTCTTAAAAGCATGCTCCTGGACCTTCAAGCTCATCACCACAGCCAGCTGAGCAGCCCTGTAGAGAACAGAACATCCCAGAAGCGCTTGTTAGTTGAAGACATCTTTAAATACTTGGATATAAACAGTGACGGACACCTCAGCAGCTCTGAACTGGCTCAGGTGGGTTTATCGCTCAATGAAAATTGAATTATGAAATGGATTGCATTTTTCATTCGAAGTGTAAATTGAATATAACACAGCCAAATTCTTGTGAGAATAGTTGTGTGTAACTGTCTGTCTAACATTAGGTGAAGGAAGGAAATTCTACTGTAGTACTGTATATAAAAGGTCTTTTCCCCTCCTCCCTTGGGAGATCGAGGCATTTTGTCAAGCAGTTTAGGATCCTTTACACACACAAAAAAAATGGCAGTTTATCCAGGCCTCTCACCATCCCCTCCAAAAATAAATCCCTCACTATTTACAATCATTCCTTGAAATTCTTCCAGTTAGCTGACGAATATAGACTTAATTTGCATTTAAAAATGGATTTAAATTAGAAAATGAACCTTGCCCCGCCTCCACCTTTCAAATATTGCATTAGTGTTACAGTAAGTTTAAAATATTGGAACAGCTTTGTTCCCTCCACATCTCTTTGCAGTTACTGAAGTGTTGATTATTGAACATAATAAAATGAGAGAAGATGCAGAGTCTGGAAAAACAATAATCTTTAATTACCAACATGCTGTGCTGTTTGAATTAATCTAATTGGTAAAGTTAACCAAACATGGAGCACTGAGAGTTGAACTGCTTTCCATATGTACTTAAGGTGCAATCAGTTTCCAGCAGGTGCCAGAATGGAGGTACTGAGTGATTCCTGACTGTAGAGGGTACCCTGAGCTGACTGTGGTACCCAATGTATCAGCAAGAAGGATTTATATACTCTGTTCCTTTCACCAAAGCTTGCTGGCTGCTGGGTACAAAGCAAGAAGAGGAAGGCAATCTCACTACACAACACACAACATTAGTTACATCACATACTCTGTGCCGGAACACCATCGCGGGCTAAATGTGTGAAGGATCTCGGAGCAGTCTGGGCCCCAGAAGTGTAGTATGTTGGCCCACAGTGTATGGATGTGCGATAGCACTCACCTACTGTATCTCAGCCTTGAATAAATAGTTCCAGCCATAGATTAAATGGTGAAGGTGGCTATCCTTTGACACAGAGAAATATAACTTCTCAAGTGACAAATTAGCTCCTAGCTATGGGTCAAATAGCTGCATCCACGCCAGTGACCCTGCTTGCTGCAGATTTCTGTACCAGTTAGTCATTTGGCTGGCTGGGATGAGAGAGTGGGATTGGCCAATGCAGAAACCCCTCCCACTTAACCCCACTGCAGGCAGGCAAGTCCAGCTGCAATGCAGGAATGGCAGACAGAGGATGCTCATGGGAGTCCCCAGTCAGAAATCTGCATGCATGGGGGTATGGATGTGATTACTGGTCACTTGTCATAGACACTGGAGTAGTTGCATTTGTATCCTAAGAGCAGCCCATTTCAGGGACATTGCTGCTCCCCCTCCCCAGGAAAAGGGAAGGAAAGTTGTTTGTGTGTTCATAGACTCTTAGCAGGGCACTGCCCTGTCAAAAAAACTAGGATTGGGATTTTAGGAGATCTAGTGTTAGAAAAGTGTTCAGAGAGCAAATAGTTGCATTCTGAATGAAAGGTGAGCATTTTCAGAAGAATTCTTAAAGAATAAGAAGTCTCTGCTGTAAAGTTAGATTTGGGTGCATCATGAATGTTAAATGATAGCCATGGACAGTGGGCAGAAGTGAGTCTGAAAAAGCCCTTAGCAGAGCAAGCTACAAAAAACAATAGCAATTCGGTAGGTCTCTTAACACATTTGTCTCAGCTCACCCAATTAAAACCACAGGAGAATTTTAAAATTAGGGAAACAAATTCAGAATGTTTGTAATTAATTATCTGTATATATATTTACTCTTCTATTATGCTTTACATGAGAATAATTAGAAGCAAATGGCTCTAGGAAGCCACTTCAGTTGCAGAAGTTAGCATTTTATCACTTTGCTCCAGATAAGTATCTCTAATTCTGACTCTTCTGGGAAAGCATGTATGCTTTCAGCTTTATCATGAAAAGGAATCCTCTGGGCAAATGGCAGATTAGCAAGCTTACTCCTTATATGAGTTTACTAGTGGGTAGAACAGTTTTCTGTAGCCAGGGCTGGCTCCAGCCATTTCGCTGCCCCAAGCACGATGGCACGCTGTGGGAGGCGCTCTGCCGCTCGCTGGTCCCGTGGCTCTGGTGGACCCCCTGCAGGCATGCCTACGGATGCTCCACCAGAGCCGTGGGACCAGCGGACCCTCCTGCCACCGGACGCCCACCGGAGCTGCCTGCCGGCAACCGGCAGAGCGCCCCCCGCGGCATGCACGTGCTTGGCACGCTGGGGCCTGGAGCCAGCCCTGCCTGTAGCTTTAATCCTAATGCAGTTGACACGACATAAGAGCTTTGTTAGACAATTCAAGGTGTCAGAGTAAATTCTCTTAGATCTCACAGCTATGAACGTATAAAGTAGCTGATCTAAATTTGATTATTTTTTTTAAAAGAAAGGTCATGGATGTAAGACGATACCTCTCCCTTACTCTTAAAAGAGTTTTCACATACTGACACTTGATTGTCTGTTCTAATCTCGTTCTCCATTTATGTGACGCTTACTCCATCAGGACAGTAAAACTGAACCTGCACTGAAAAATAATGTAGCCATTTATAGTTATTAGATCACACAGTGTAAGCTCATTTGCTTGACCTTTCTACAAAAAAACAGAAAGCAAAACTCGATGAGCTAGTTCTTTGTGTAGGGTTTGGTTTATTGTTAAGAATGCACTTGCCTCCCACCCCCATTATTTCAGTGGGGAAGCAGCAAGGTCTAATCAGCACAGGAGTGGAAGTTGGAAGCTCCTGAGTTTTAAAACCAGCCCTAGTGTTAATATGCTGTGCAGCTGTGGGCAAATTGCTGTAGGTTTGATTTTCCACAGTGCTGCATATCCACTTCTTCCAGAGGAGAACACACTTAGGCCTTGTCTATACTTGATAGTAGCAAATGTAGTATGTATTCACAGGACCGACGCTACGGGTTTGAGCGCCCTAGGCGGACGGCAATTTCGCCGCCCCGCGCGCTGGTCCCGCGGCTCCGGTGGAGCTGCCGCAGTGATGCCTGTGGGCGGTCCACCAGAGCCGCACGAGCAGCCGACCGTCCGCAGGCACGACTGCGGCAGCTCCACCGGAGCCGCAGAGCACCGGATCCTCTGCAGGCACCACTGCGGCAGCTCCACCGGAGCCGCCTGCCGCCCCCTCTGGCAAAATGGCACCCACCATTTATTCTGGCGCCCTAGGTGATTGCCTAGGCTGCCTAAATGGTAGCGCCGGCCCTGTGTATTCATCTGCACTGCAACTGGAAGTGTGACTGCAGCTCGGGTTGGGGTAACTCTGCCAGCTTTAATCTAGCTAGCACACTCCAAAATAACAGTAAAGATGCAGCGGCACAGACTCTTGGCACAGGCTGACAATATGAGTATGGATTCAGGGTTCCGGGTGGGCTTATACAGCCCATTCTGAACCTTGTGCTGCTATATCTTCGTGGCTATTTTTAGACATGCTATCTACATTATAGCTAGGATAGGTATGCCTATCCAAGCTGCAATCACACCTTTAGTTGCAGCATAGATAAAACAGTATATTGGTATAAACAGCTTTATCCCAGTATAGCTTATTCTTTCCGTGAAGTGAAATAAGTTACAGTGGTATAATTGCATTGCATATAAACTAGGGCTTTTACTAGCATAACTATGTCTGTTAAAAAAAAATCATACCCTTAACTGACAGCATTATGCCAATAAATCTTTTTCAATAAAGACCAGGCCTTATATTAATCTCTGGTCCTCATGGATCAGTTACAGTGGTGCCTAGGCATCCTCTTACCCAGTGTCATCTTCACTCCTTACTATTGTTTATAAATGACCAGCAACAGATGAAGCTAGAGAGAAAAGATCTAGAGTACTGGTAGTGGAAGTCTGGTGCTGAAATGAACGCCTTGCATGGTAACAATGCTTTTAAAATTATTTTGAACTCTCACGCTATTGCTGACTTGCAGGGTATGCTACATGGCCAGTTTCTTTCCCAGACATTTTAAGAGATTTCTTAGGGAGGGATCTATTTAAATTTCTCTACTTTGTGATCTCCACTAATTCGCCTGATTTGCTCTGTAGATTGGTGTTTGATCTGAGCTGGGTCTTTTAATTTGTAAGAGTTTTAAATCAGAAGTCTCCAAAGACCGGAGCTTTGCTGCAAATCAGAAGAGGTAAATAAAATAAATGTGGTGCCGTGGGTGATTCTGTGATCGCATTTTCTGTGGCCAGCACATAAATTGTTACTTCTCATTTCCTTTCATTTATTTAAAAAGAAGAATAGGCGGTAGGGAATCACAAGCTCACCTGCTATGGCGGAGAGGCACTGCTGTAAAACCCAGACTCATTTGTTAAGTTGATTGTCATTATTAAAGGCTACAGTGTAGCATTTAGGCATAGCCCTTCTCTGGGGGCAATGTGCAGCAGCATTGTCCCAGGAGGAGCAGTGGAGACAGAATGCCTCCCAGAGCCCTGCAGTGTGGAAGGGATGCAGCCTCTTTGAGAAGTGCAGTGTATAACTCGCAGAGCCTCCAGCCAGCTTCACTGGTCATCCACCCCAAGCACCTCCATCTACTCTCTTCTCATCCCCTCCCACTTTGAAGCATTATGCATCCCTGAGGAGCATTACCTGTGCATTGTAGTTCTTCAAGTCTCTTATATAAACTCCAGAAGGAGGATGGCTCCTTATTCCATCCCACTCCCACCGTGCACTCATGTAAGGGCTAGACAGAAACTAGCCCTAAGAGGAGGGAGAAAAGCTTTGGTAGTTTGTTTATATAAATTCCAATCAAATAATTGTTGTTCAGTGAGAAAAGATCCTTGGAAATAAAAAAATAAATAAATGAAGGAGTATGGTCACATTTTCTCCTTTTAGGGCCTAATCCAACTCTAGCCATAGTCAGTGGAACGACCCTAATGAAGTTTCCTTCCGAGCCCATTACTGTGAAATATCACAGAAACTTCAGAGTTGTGGATGTACAAAGCTATTAACAACTGCTTTTAATAACTGGAATGTTATTGCCATTTAAAACTCTAATGTATTTTAAAGTCATTTTCATAAATCTACTGAATATATTGCAGCTAACATGGGCTGTTTTTTTTTTTTCTGACATGAAATCAAAGGAGCTAGTAAAAACTTGTCAGTCAGATGAAAAGTTAATACATTTTCAATACAAAAGAAGACAGGGAAATTTCTATCTTTAGAAGATTTAGCTCTGAAGTTATGGTTGATCTCACTTTTATTGAACATTTTTACTTGCTAGTGAAGGGTCATTTTTTTAGCATTATTACTTCAAATTGCCTTTAATACAATAAGGTCAAGACTAAAATTGTAAATATAAGAAAGTCTTAAAAGATTTTCCTGCCCTGAATAGTCTGTTTCAACAGTTTTATTTATACTCTTATAAACTGAAAGATCCTATCGTTTACATTATACTTAATTTTTATTATGAATCTTTTAATTAAGTGTTCGCTAAAGCTCTGTCCATATATAGAATGGAATGTGTAAAGGGTTTATGTATATTCTAAAGAAACAGCTGGCAGAGGTAAAACATATGTTGAGCAATAAGTGTATAGTATATATGCTTATGGCTGTTGTCTATACTAGTCATTAAGACAGGTAATAAAATTTTGTCCATATCTAAGAGGACTGCATAATCTATTTTATGTCTAGGATTATTTTTACTTTTAATTTTTCCATGTTGAATATTTTGGATACACTTGCAAGGAGATATTATTTCATTAGAGAAAACATGTCTAGCTCTGTTCTCATCACATGATGCGCTGTGGAGAGATCACCCTTGTAGCTTGCATTCCATGGAGTCTTCAGTAACAAATTAACTCACTTCACCTGCTGGAATGCCTGGGTGCAAGAGTTAGATTGCTAAGAAAAAAGCTACAATTATGATGAGCCCTGTTCTACATCCGTGCTGACAAGGAATGGCTGACATCTTAGACCCCTCAACAGTTAATTCACAACCAGTTGCCTCATAAATTACAAAAGATGGCTACAAAAAAATTCAGATAGGACGGTAAGGATGAAAAACAGGAAAATAAAAATGCCTACATTGATTTCAAGATAATGGTTTTTAATACCTGTCAAGTTTAAACCCCTTGCTAGTTGTGACATGCACTATGTCTGTTAGGATCCCCTTATAGTAAATTTACGCCATTCTCAGTTTTTGGAGCATATCATTTTTCTTTGTTGAAATGGCAGATTTTCCTTCAAAATGACAATGTCACAACTCACTATTAGCATAATGTTCTGTTTCCGCAGCTAATGGAGAAAGAAGCTCTAGAAGATGATTTCTTGGATTGCACGCTGGAAGATCTTCTCCGATTTGATGATTACAACAATGATGGTTACTTAACCCTGCAGGAACTCTATACTGCATTCCGTAAGTCTTGATGCTCTTTTCCTGCCCCCCCTCCTTTGCAATGACAAAATGTGGCTTACAGTCCAGGTGTCCTATGAATACCCTTTAGGACAATATTTTGTCTCCAGAAATGTGTGTATGAAATAGTTGTTTTCATTCTGAACTTTCCATGGTATGTGTATGCAGAGGGAGGAAGGGGTCAGCATCTGCAGGGGGTTGTTTCCTTAAGGTAAGGTGTGCTTATCAGGAAATAACTGAACTTTATGGATTTGATAAAGACATACAGGCAATGGATTATTTTGTTGGCTTTGTTAATGGCATTGAAAAGATATTGTTGGATTACTGGAAGTGTAAGTAGAACATGTATGTAGTCTCCAGGAGGCCACAAGGAACTGTGCTTGTAGGATTTACCACTGAATTCTCTCAAGAATTTTTTTCATGAAACCTGGCTAACCACCAAGTGAGAATAGCTGTTATTTTAGGGGTGCGAAAAGTAAGGTTTTTTCCCCTGCATCTTCTGCCTGGATTCAAAACATTTTATTTCCATCTTTAACAATGAATTGCTGTGTGATCTTGGGAAAAATCTCTGTACCTGTTTAACCATTTGCAACATGCATATTGGCTCTGATTCAGCAAGGTACTTAAGCTGTGTGCAACTTTAAGCTCTTGAGTTACCAGTTATTTGCCTGGAGTTTGTAACTTTTATGGATACTTCTTTGAGTAATGAACAATATCTATTACGAATCATATATTGGTACTTCAAAGCTCACTATTCTGATTTCTAGCAAAAAATACTTTCTGTGCTTACACAAAGCTTGTTTATCTGAGTATGTTAAAGGCTTTACAAACATTAATGAAGTCTCAGGCCCTCCCTCTGAAGTGTAGATATTATGGGCCCGATTTTAGCAAGATACATCTGTATATACATAACTTTAAGCATGTAGGTAACACTACTGAAATTAGTGGCATTTCCAACAGGATTCTGACCTTGTCAATTTATCATTTGTAAGATAAAAAGTATTTCAGTGGGTGCTTCTGCCTCTTATTCCTCTTTACAAACTACAGAACTGCAAAATAAAAGCTCAATACTGCCCCCTTTACTCCCATTAAACATAGTACCTTGCTCCATGAATGCTCCCAGTGATTACTCATGGAATAAAGTTCTATGCTCATCATAAGTAAGGGTGGGAGAAGTGGGTTCTGAGTCACTTGACATATCCTGAAATAGCATGCTAATTTTCAGTATTATTTGTCCATCCAGAGTAATAAGGCAAATGGAATCACCTTAGAATTGCTGCTTCCACAGATTTTCATCTTTTCTAAAGTGAGTAGCTTCCGTTATGTTAATTTCAAGTTTTAAATTTTAAAAAAGGTTTGGGATAATAATTTTTAAAGTGCTCTAAAGTTAGTCCCAGCTGGCACCTTGGCCCTCTTTTTAAACCACATATGCATTTAATTCATCACTGCATGCTGAAAATAATAGAGATGCAATAAAACATAAAACCTTGTACATTAAGAAGACTATAAAGTGAATTAACCTAGCTATAAAGACTTGACATGCAGTTACTTGGGAGCATATCTGGATCAATGGATTTTCAAAGTCACAGGAACCCTAAGCTAAATTCTAATATCACTTTGAATGGTTTTGTGGTTCAGTGAATTTTAAATAGGTAATGAAAATCAGACAGGTGTGAGATATTACCTAAAGAACAGTCAGTAATTGATAAGCATTCAAAAATGTCCGTAGTGTTGCGTCTTGGTTTTCCTTACGGTATTTCAAAAGAACTTGCTGTGGAAAAAATTATTCTCCATCCAAACATCAAAATTAGCCCATTTGATGACTTTATTCTCTATTTTGGATTTCCCCAAATAACCTGCTTTTATTAGGAGAGATTAATGGTTTGTCAGCATCCTGAATTAGAAAGTGGGATGGTTTATGTATCTGTAGAAACTTTGCAGCTTTTGTAAGTAAAGAGAAAATCCTGGTCAAATACAACTTTTCCTGGGAAATGTATTTTAGTATTATGATCTTGTAGAATGCATTTCAAAAATGTTTGCTCTTCACATAGTTGTCTTAAGTGCATGGTTTTGTTTTGTAATCTTTGCGTGTCTGAACTTTGTGTTAATCACTTCATTATGAGCCAGAATGTCAGTAATCCAAGCCAAAGAGCTGCTTTTAAAGGTACAACATCCTCCATATTTTTCATAGATGTGACCCAGTGCATTGGTAGCTCTCTTGTGAAAATCCACATGAGTTAAGTCAATCGCTTTTGAATTATGTCAATAGACTTGCAAAGATGGCTGTTCAACAGACTGTGAAATCTAATTATCAGAATTCAATGACATCATAAAGTCTGAATCTACTTTACCCTTTCCCAAAATTGTTATGTTAAATTTGTCCCAATGCACCATATACCTGTACAGTGATCTAATCCAAGAGAGGTACAAAGATGACCTTGATGATTTGAAGAGCTGAACTCTCCAATGTGTCATTCTTTTGCTGCTTTTGAAATCATAGTTCATTTTTAAAACTCCCTTGGCTTTTCTGTAAGAGCTACAAAGCTGTCGATCTGCCTCTCTCATGGTAGCTTGGTAGCTTTCTCTCTCTCCACTCCTCTCCCCATTACTGTCCAGAAAGCATTTTTAACATTATGATATGCTGATCAGTTGTAAATGAATGCACCAGAGTAATTGCATAACTTATCTTTCCTGAGAAGTGGAATGGTTCTGGTTTCAAGTTACTAGTATCTAATAGGTACTAATTTAACAGATGTTTTAAATAAACTATTTACATACAAGTGTTGAATTAACTCTCACATTTGGATTATGGGCAAAATAATGGATCTCTCAATGAATCATTTTATTCTGCTTTTCTGAAAGATACTTTGTCCTTTTAATTAATCTACTGAGTACAATCCCTCTGAGTTTGTTTGCATTCATATAAATTGCTCTAAATAGCTGTTAGCAAGGGAGAAAAACGCTAAATATTTAAATTCTTCCTGATCATACATAAATAACATTTCAAGCAGTATAACTATTTTCCTGATGGATCTGGCAAGAAGAACAAATTGTGGGTGTCTTCCAATCTCTGATTATTGAACCTTATCAGACATCCAGGCTCGAGAGACATAGTGAAAAAAATCCCAGTTGTAACTTGATTATTTCAACATGTCCACATCCCAGGAAATGTGAAGAACACTGGTAAGGTGCTAGCTTGGCTGTTTTACATGTTTGTCTGCTTCTTACTTTCTATACAGCTGCATAAAACTCAATACATGAATAACAAGTAGTTATAGGCCTAGCTATTGTAAGAATTAGAGCAGAGAAAACATCAAATTAATAAGCATGGAAACAGTCTAGTAATTTGGCAAGCATGTTACTCAGCTGAGTAGGATGTTGAACATGCCCAGATGAGTGATTTTTGGGTAGATCTTCTGGAACTATGTCAGACTGGAGGTCATTAAAATTAGGTATGTGATTGCTGGCCTTACCTTTATGTCATTCCCTAATGAGAGAGTAGTAGGTTGCAGATGCAAAACTGTCTGGAAATCTCTAGCTCTATATTATGTCATCAATGTGGACAGGTCAATTAGTAATACAATATGACAAAGAGCAGGAAAACATGTATTCAGTCAAAATTGCTTTATCTTGTCAATATTGCTTTAGTTAATAAGAGGTTATTAACGGTGAGATAGAAACCCTGTTAAATTATAGCTCATTGCTCATTAAAGTTTTTCAAGCTGACATTCATTTTTGACAGCTTGGCTTTGCATTTCATTAGATTTTAGGATAGCAAAAAACAGCCCTTTAGAGACTGCTTTGACTATCCTAAAACAGTTCCACTATTGCTGGTAGGTCACACTGGCTTTAGAGAGCTTTTGATTGAAGTTGCTCGATAAGTTTGAATGTCACTAGATCAGGTCAGAAATTATGACAAGATAATTTCCAAATCTCAAAGCACTTTTGGCTCTGAAAGGTTGCTTGCTGTGCCCTATGCTTGTCATTGGCCATTGTCAAAGTGGAGCCCTGGGAAAGTCTGCTATATATAGTACTTTTTCTAGTACCTGAATAGTGAGATTTTGAGATGCTTGATGCTCTATCTAGAAAAAAAGAATTTGAATGAATACTCTCTTCAAAAGAAAAAAGTGAAATACTTGTTTTTCAGTCAATGCATTGATTATTCTTGTTATCCTATTTCAAAACATTTTACTTATATCTCTAAGTACATCTACATTAAATGCACAGCTGTAGTTTGGGAGGAACAAATCATTGCAGGAGAATAAACGATGTTTTGAAAGGTTTTTTCCAGTCCTTTCTGGTTCCAATTCAGCCCTAAAACTCTAATTCTTCACGTATCCCCAACGTGTATTAAAAATGCACAAGGGAGACTGAGGGACTTAATGAGCTGAGAGACTTCTACTTTTAGGTCTGCCACAGACTCACTGTGTGGCCTTGGGCAAGTCACTAAAAGCCTCTGGGCCTGAGTGTCATAGTCTGTAAAACAGAGATAATCATACTTCCCTCTTTCCTTCCCAGGCTTGTTGCGAGGATTCTATAGATAATGTTTGTAAAGCTCTCTTTAAAGCCTTAATAAAGTCTTAATGAAATGTTATAGGAAAATGTTAGCTACATTTGAATTACACACTCGAGGAATGGAATTTATTTAGGCCCCGCGCTATACGTTCGTCTGTTGTCTAACAGTGTATAAAGCATCAATACTGTATTGATCTTAACAGGAGTAGAAGAGCAAAAAAGGGCCCTACAGTTTAGTATGAGGGGGGAGAACAAGCCTAAATGGGATGCTTAAGCCCAATTAGAAGCTCATCCACATAACGCCATGTCATTGGGGGTCTCTGGTTATATCAGAATCCTGGGAGAGGCAAAACTGGGGAACAGCCATTCTATGCAGAATGCGACCTATGAGAAGAAAATTAAACTCCATGGCAAATAGTTGAGAAGGATAATGCCAGTTAGAGCTGCATTAAGGAACTCCCTGTGAGATGTGAAGAAAAAGCAGCCGGGGTGGGAAGGAGAGGCATTGGCAGCATGATTTAGCTGCAGCCTGCAGCCATAGGGGAGGGAAATCTGGTAGCCACATGGTCTCTGTGGATGTGGTCAGACCATGCATTTAGATCTGAGTTTCTTGTATAGTCCCAGCTTGAGTGACTGTAGCTCCTTTAAATGGAGCAAGGGCAAATTAACTTTTGTGGGAGAAGATCCTGGACCAGTTCCTAATATTAAGTAAACCAGTGTAAATCCAGAGTAATGTCACTGAATTGCTCCAGATTTACACTAGTGAAACTGTCCTGTCCTATTTTTATGTAAATATCCCTGGTAAGAAAGTAAAACTGCATGGCAGAGGGGAAAACGAAATATTGTGTCTGCATGCAGAATGATTTCTACTTTTTTTTTTTTAGTTTTTTTCAAGAATCCTCCAGTTAAATCCTTAAGATTGCTGAGTTTAAAGCAGAATTTTCTGAGCATAGTTCTGATTTTCCAGGCAGCTTCTGTAAGAAAGATCTTTCCATCAGTCACAAAGGCACTTAGATGTTCTCTTACTAGTGGAAAAGATAAATACAGAGGTGCAACTTGAGTAAGAGGGAACAAACCCCCAAAAGAATGCTGATTGGGGCAAGTGAAGGAAGGGACTTCCTAGCCAGTTAATCCCTATTTTGTAGTTGTGCATTTGATTATTTTTTTCTTTCTATAGTAGTTTGCACTTGTCTCTATTGAATTTCATCTTCTGAATTTCAGACCAATTCTCCACTTTATCAGTCATTTTGAATTCTAAACCTGCCCTCCAAAGTACCCTCTAATTTGACGTCATCTGCAAATTTTATAAGCATACTCTACAACAAGGGGTGCCAACCCTCCAGGATTGTCCTGGAGTCTCCAGGAATTAAAGATTAATATTTAATTAAAGATTAATGTCATGTGATTAATACATCCAACCTAAATTGACAACCCTATCTGCATCCATTATCCAAATCATTAGTGAAAATATTGAATAATAGTGGACTCAGCACAGTCCCCTGAACGAGCCTACTAGATACATCCTACCAGTTTGACAGTGAAGCATTGATAACTATTCTGAGTGTGGTTTTTCAACCCATTATGCACCCACCTTACAGTAATTTAATCTAGACCACATTTCCCTGCTTTGCTTTTGAGAATGTCGTGTGGTCTACCAAAAGCCATACTAAAATCAATTTATATCAAGACCGCTGCTTCCCGCTTATCCACACAGGCTACGTCTACACTACAGCATAAAATCGAAATAACTAAAACCGGTTTTATAAAACCGATATTATAAAATCGATTTTATGCGTCCACACTAGGGCACATTAATTCGGTGGTGTGTGTCCATGGTCCGAGGCTAGCGTCGATTTCTGGAGTGGTGCACTGTGGGTAGCTACTGTAAAATGATGAGGCCAATAACTTTGATTTCCGTCCACACTAACCCTAAATCGATATAGTAATATCGATTTTAGCGTTACTCCTCTCGTTGGGGAGGAGTACAGAAATCGATTTTAAGAGCCCTTAAAATCGATTTAAAGTGTGTTGTAGTGTGGACGGGTACAGCGTTAAATCGATTTAACGCTGTTTAAATCAATTTAACTGCGTAGTGTGGACCAGGCCTAAGCCAGTAACCTTGTCAACAAAGGAAATTATGTTGGTCTGGCATGATTTGTTCTTGACAAATCCATGTTGTCTATTCCTTTATAACTGTATTATCCTCTAGGCGCTTACAAATTGCTGTATAATAATTTCCATATATTTCCAGCTATTGAAGATGAACCATGTGGTCTTTAAATTCCTGAGTCATCTTTGTTCCCCTTTTTAAAGACAGGTACTATGTTTGCCCTTCTCCAGTTGTTTGGGATCTCACCTGTCCTCCATGAGTTCTTGAAGCTAATCACTAATGGTTCTGAGATTTGCTTCAGCTAGTTTCGTAAGTACCCTGGGGTGAATTTCAGTAGGCCCGGTCACCTTGAACACAGCTAACTTATCTAAATATTCTTTAACCCATTCTTTCCCTATTTTGGTTTGTGTTCCTTCCTGCTTATTATTTTTATTAATTGTGTTAATATTTGGTAACAATTAACCTTTTTAGTGAAGAATGAAGCAAAATAGGCATTAAACACTTCAGCCTTCTTGGTGTCATCCATGTTAAGCTCTTCTTCCCTGCTCAGGAGTGGACCTACACTTGTGCTATGCTTCTTTTATTCATCCTTAGCACTTTTTCCATGTTTCCCTTTATTGTAGGATTCCTTTTTGATTTTCAGGTCATTAGAAAGCTCCTGATGCAACCATATTGACATCTTACTATTCTTCATATCTTTGTGCTGGAATAGTTTGTGGTTATGACTTTAATACTGTCTCTTTGAAAAACTGCCAGTTCTCGTGAACTCCCTTTTTCCCCTGTGTGATTTCTTCCTACCAGGTCTCTGAGACTCATATTTCTAAAGAAAAGTTATACATATACTCTATATGGCACACATGGCCCTATTTAAATACATAGATCCTTGAACACATGAGGCATATGGCTTTCTAATGTAAAAATAGCAAGTCTAAATTACATTTTTAGAAGAAGTTTATACTCCGCTGTGCTGGTCAGTGGGATTTTGTGGGTTTTTTGGATACTTGTTACTCTATACTTTGGTAAGATTGGTCAAGTCTGCTTAATTACATTGGACAACTGTATTGTGAGATCAGGCATTTTGCTTTAGGTGTGCTCCTCTTGAGACATAATATTGTAGCTGCTGTATCTGCAGGATCAAATCGTCATAGTCCTAAAGCATTGACAGTTTACATTCCACGATCTGCCCCTTAGGCTGTTATTTCCTTGCTATGTGGTTTTTTTCCATGGGGCTGCAGATATCAGTACGAAGTGAGAAATAATTCGTTAGCTTACCAACATTGACTTGTTTCTGCTGTGAGCTATGCGGTATCTTAACTTCAAACAAGCTGTAGCAAGCAAGGGAGTTCCAGCCTCCCAGATCGATCAAAGCAGTGGTAGAAGATGATGCTAGGCACCCAGGGGAAGAAATGAAGTTTCCCTCAAATTGACTGAGGCAAAAACTTTTGAGCCCTATTTGCCTCAAAAAATAAAATTTGCAGCTGGGTTGTTCAAAGGTACTGTTTATTCTGTAAAAAGCGACAGAGAGTCCTGTGGCACCTTACAGACTAGGCGTCGGCAACCTCTGGCACGCGGTTCACCAGGGTAAGCACCTGGCGGGCCAGGCCAGTTTGTTTATCTGCCTCGTCGGCAAGTTCAGGTCTCAGGCCAATGGGGGTGGCAGGAAGCCGTGGCCAGCACATCCCTCGGCCCGCGCTGCTTCCCACCGCCCCCATTGGCCTGGGACGGCAAACCACCGCCAGTGGGAGCCACAATCGGCTGAACCTGCCGACGTGGCAGGTGGACAAACTGGCTTACTGGCGAGCCACGTGCCAGAGGTTGCCGACCCCTGTTATAGACTAACAGAAGTATTGGAGCATAAGTTTTCGTGGGTGAATATTCACCCAGGAAAGCTTATGCTCCAATACTTCTTTTAGTCTATAAGGTGCCACAGGAGTCTTTGTCGCTTTTTACAGATCCAGACTAACAGGGCTACCCCTCTGATGCTTGTTTATTTTGTGACTCCCAGAAGAGTGAATTAGAAACAATTTAGCAGAACAGTCTTATACTTTGTTTTAAAAAAAGTTCAGCAAACAAGTTTGAACTTAAGAAATTCTCGCAAAATGCTAGATGCACAAAAGTGTTTTGATTTCACTGCTATTTTCTTATGAAAGTGCACTTATTTGAGCTCCCTTCCGCACATCATAATACCTACATACAGTGATAGTTCACACCATTTACTAGCTGAGTATTTTCTAGTCACTGCAGCAACATTTTTGGAAGCTCTGGGAAGCATAAAGTAATAAAGTAATCGGAAATACTGTAGTGGGCTTGATCCTGCACTCCTTACGCTCACACAGAGCGAGTCACATTTTGCATTCCATTGTTGTGTAGTGGGTGCAGGAAGGCACTTGTTCATCCACCACAAAAAAGTGAGTGTACACACGCTCACGTGTTTGGAGGGAACCAGCATTGCCGCTACCTTTTGTCTTCCCATAAACTCCAGTGCTCTGGGTCCCTTCCAGCAGTGTGTCTCTCCCCTTACTTCCTCTGACTCTCTGTCTCTGGAGCTGTGCCCTCATTTAGCCAGTGATCTGTATCTTTTACAGATCTGTATTCTTTGTCCCCCAGTGTTGTCATCCCAGGGCTCTGTCTCCCCCCAAAGCCCTTTCTCCCCATTTCCTCCAGAGCTGTTTGTGTGTTCATCCTCTTATAATTCATGCTATTCCTATTAGTCAGTGGGTCTCCATCCAGTGGAGTAGCCAGGGCATCTCCTACCAGTCCATGCACATTACGAGTCCTACAAGCATTTGGATTTGTGGGTTTTCTCCAGTCTAAATACAGTATTTGGTGTATAAATCCTCCCCAGATCCTCTAAAAGGGAGTTGCACTAGGCTTTTGGTGTCTTTTACTGCATAGAATGTAGGGTAGAGTTTAAAGAAACATGAAAAGTAATTTCCCCTTCAAAAACTGAACTTTTGCCTGCTGGCATAACAGCAACACATTCTGGCAAACAGTTTGAATTTTTGCATTTTAGTGAAACTATCCTAAATGTAAAATTGTAAAGTTTTGTGTTAGGAATGAAAATTATCTTGCTGTGTTCCAGTAATGTGTAACGTGCTACTCACTGCTTCAGCAAAGCTGTGAAAGTGTAGTTTTATTGTAACACATTGCATATTCTCAATAATTGTGCTGTGTTTTGTGAAAGGAAAAGCATTTTCACAGTGGAGAAAAATCTTCCACTTCGCAATAAGAAAGCATTTTTACTGCAAATCTAATTATATTTCTCTTTTAAAAAGGCAAACCATTGCACTCAAGCAAAATTAGGGAAATACCACGTTTTATGCCCAAAGCAAAATTATGTTCATCATAAAGAGCTGTGTTTCCCAATGGAATGAACATGTTTCCTTGAGTGAAATTTGGGAATGCTTTCACATTCTGAGCTTGTACACACAAATTAGATAAATACAAATCTTATACATTGTGACAACATGATTTGCCTGTGGATGAACAGGGAATCTCATGAAGTAACTGTTGTATAGGATCACCAAGAAGTTTTTAGACTTGGTAAATTTTATTTATTTTAATTTTTTTAAGATTTGTGGGGTCAAAAAATTTTGGACAAAATTTGCAATCAAAGCCAGAAAATTTGATGTAAGAACAAACTTTGATGTTCTGTATCAGTTTGACTGTTTTCTCTTACTCAGCAATATCAGTTGCACACTAGTGCCAATGCATTTATATGTCAACTGCAAGAGCATAATAATTTTTCCAAATACCTTTCATTTCAAAGGATACTAGCTGGAAAATGTTAGTGGACTTAATAGGTAATGATTGGAGAAAATGAACTAATTACAGGTTCGTATTGGAAATCTATTGTGTACAAATTGCAAAGAAAGCTCATTAAAATACAGTGCATTGGTAATTTAAAAATGCTCTTTAGGGGACATTGATTTGTTTATCTCTGTTTTTAGATGTAAGAATTTCCAGTGTAGAGTAAAATAAGTGGTTCAAAGGTGACATAATCATACACTCTTGCAAGATTGGAATATCTAAATATTTATAAACGTGTATGAGTGATTCACTAGCGCATAAAACTGGATTGAACGCTATATCCCAAATAATTACTTGATGCATACCAGCAGAGTTCATTGAATAAATTTTGCACATGCAAATAATAGTATTTACAATTACTTATGGATGCGAAATTGCATCAGTAACCTTAAATGTAAACACAGTTACTTGTGGGCTCATATCATAGGATCTAGATCTAACTCTAACTACACATTTGTATCTGCATATTAAAGTAGCTAGAGATCTGTTATAATTTTCATTAGCCATGAGTGCAAAATTATAGGCACAATTATTTGCTGGCACAATTTTCTTTCTACAAAGTGGAGGCTGTTTCTAAAATTCAGACCCTAAAATGTTCGAGTTTTCTAAAATTTTTGCTGACATTATCTGTTTTGCTAAGGATTTTGAGGGGACAAATGTGGCACATGGTTAATGTGCCCCATAAAAGCATCTTTGGCTACTATGCATAAAAATGACGGCGGGGAGTGGGGGGCTGTTTTAAGAAACCTGCTTTTCCACTAAGGGTTCTTAGAAATAATAAATATATGGGAGGTGTACAATTTTATATACTGCTTAGATGGATAAAATGGCAACACACATACCAAAGCATTTTGGACAGAAGGAATGTTTGCCCAAGTGAGTCATCTTGGGTTTTAGTGTATTAGACACTGAGGATAATACCTCCTTTTCTTTATTTGTTTGCCACCGTTTTTTCATGTGTTTTCTTTCTTCTGCACCTTTTATCTCATTTAATAATTGTAAAGGAGCTGTACTGGAACTTGTGCTGCTGTTCTACCTGGCAGGTAGGGTTGAATAGCAGGGAGCTGTGCAGGAGAATATGGAGGTGGAGAGGGAAGAGTGAGTGAGTGACTGTAGAACCAGTTCCATGGCTGCAGTGGCCATTCCTCTAGGGGGACAGGAGCAATAAAGCTGCAGTAGCAGCTCCCTGGCCTGCTCCCTGGCCTGCGGAGGAGGATTTCCTTCCCAGAACACCTCGGCAAATGGTGTGGCTTCTCAGGCTTTGTGATGACACTGGGATTTGGCCCCAAGAGCAGCTTTTGCTCTATGCATTGGTTTTCAAACTTGGAGGCAGGGAGATGTGGAGCTGCAGCTGGCCGGGTGGTCAGGACAGGGCAGCAGTGGGGAGAGCTCGCTGGAAGTCCCACAGCTGTTGGAGAAGGGGCACAGGCCACCCCGGCAGCAACCTGTTGTGTTGCTCTCCCCGTCCCTGAGTGCTAGGAACTCGCTGTACACTCCTTGCTGCTGCTCTGCCCTGGGCACCCAGCCAATCACGCCCGGCATATTTTAAACCCCTCCAGAGCCTCAAGGGCACAAAGCTGTACACAAGGGGAAGGCAAGGCAAGGAGGAGCCCAGTCCACTCCACACAATTGCAAGCTCCTCCAGGGCAGGGTGACTAGATGTCCCAATTTTATAGGGACAGTCCCGCTCTTTGGGGCTTTTTCTTACATAGGTGCCTGTTACCCCCCACCCTCTGTCTCAATTTTTCACACTTGCTATCTGGTCACCCTATTCCAGGGATAGAGCAAGCCAGGTCTTACCGATACGCCGGGCTTTTCATTTGCTCCCCTTGATGAGTCACTTTCTGGTCCAGATGTGCAGGAGTTCCCAGGGAGAGGGGGCTGTTACATGGTTCCCATGGAGAAGGGAAGGCACAGCAAACAAAAAGTGTAGTGTCTGTGATGTGTCATTTTTAAACATGTCCTCTTGACTCCCAGTGTTCACAGCTTCAAAGGGAAAGTGATGAGCAACGTGTAGAAAGAAATGTCTCCTGCAGTGTTTACTGCCACGTTTCTGAAGCTATGCTGAAATCCTATTCTGTGTATTTCTAGCTGCTGTATAAAATATATCAGCTGTATTTTTGTTATATTAATGCAAACTGACAATAGTCACAGCAACTCCTGTTTTAATCAGTATTCACATCCTGTAATCAACAGACTGATATCCATGCAACATTAATAGAAACTTGATGCTTAAAGAGAACTTTTCATCCACCTAGTAAGCTGAGGTCACAGATCTGATATACTAAAAGATATTACCGTGCCTACCCAGTCTCTCTCTAATATCCTGAGACCATCATGGCTACAACAATACTGCATATTTGCCATGTGTCAGCCACAAAAGCAGAAGCATCTTTTCACTGCCATGCAGTTTGTCACACAAACCTGAATTATTCATTATAAAAGGCCTTAGATACACTCTTGAATACTGACAAGCATTAGGAACAGCCTCATTCTTCATGGCGATTTGAAGCATGGCACGAGTATGAAGCAGTTTTCATCTCTTGGCATTAAAACATTCAAATGATTTCTAGAGAGAAATAAACCTGGAGAGGGAAGGGGTAAAAAAAAACTCCCATGGTGAAACAGGGTGAAATGGAGTAGAGCTGGGGTTGGCAACCTTCCAGAGGTGGTGTGCCGAGTCTTCATTTATTCGCTCTAATTTAAGGTTTCGCGTGCCAGTAATACATTTTAACGTTTTAGAAGGTCTCTTTCTATAAGTCTATAATATATAACTAAAATATTGTTGTATGTAAAGTAAATAAGGTTTTTTAAATGTTTAAGAAGCTTCATTTAAAATTAAGTTAAAATGCTGAGCCCCCGCACCAGTGGCCAGGACCCGAACAGCGTGAGTGCCAATGAAAATCAGCTCGTGGCCACCTTCGGCACCTCTGCCATAGGTTGCCTACCCCTGGAGTAGACAGTGGGGTAGAGAGAATAACAATAATAAAATTACTGTGCAAAGAAGAGCAAAGAAGGTGAGAGTGAAAACGTCTTCATCCACAAACATAAAATTAGATCCTTGTTTCAATATTGTGTGTGTGTATATATACATATTCATATATATATGAAATCACCAGTGAGATAAAAAACTTTAAATTGCAAGATACAAAGGATTGAGAACTTGAACTAGTTCTGCAATCCTAAAAATATACTTTCAGAATTTCAATAAAATATCTGATTCTACAAGGCTTTCCTGACCCCTAATTTAAAGGAGTTGTACAGAGGGAGGAGTGCAGAGCTGTGGTTGTGAATATAATTAACTGGAAAAACTTTCTCAAAGAGAGAGAAGGTGGGTGATTAGACTCCAGATTCATTTGACCTCTTCTGGAAGTTTGTTCCATTGATCTGGATCCAAGGTCAGATTCCCTAGCTCAGTTACGCTATTGCCACCACTTCTTTGTAGCTGAGGGGAGAACATGGTCCCCCTCAGATTCCTGTCCTCTGACCACCTCCACCCAAACCTTAGATGTTTGGTCCCACTCCACTGTGAATCCTCAATGGAGTTCCACATCCAAGCTCCTGTGACTGGTGAAAATTCATTTACAGCCCAGATTACATCATTGCTAAAACCAAACAAACAATCTGTTAAATTTCCAATCAGAGATCACCTGTCCCCATCATATTCAAGGAAGTAAAAGAAAAATGTGCTAGGCCACAGATTCTTGGTATGGGGTATGCATGCGGATACATGGCTTGTTACTCTGATACCCTTTGACCTGACTTTAGGCTTCTCTCCACACCAAATAATTTTTTAAAAATATATCACATTACAGCTTCATAGCCCATTTTTATGACAATTGCGAGTTATAATCTTAAAGATTTAGCTGCACAAATGTCTTCCTTTTATATTCTGCTCATCTTCCCAAGGCTATTGATCTAAAAAGCCCTTTGCTTGGTGGTAAAAGAAAATCACTTCTGCCATGAAAATTCAGGAGCTATGTACTGAGCCCGTAGCAATCTGAGTGGAAACAAAGCACTGCTAGTGCCTGCCCAGCTTTAATATTATTGCCATGGTTCTGTTTATTTAATCTGTCTCCATTAGCACAGCCCTTTCACATACTCTTAATAAAATTAGAGACTGAAGGAAAGGTATTTGCCAGTGCTTATGTGATAAAACTAGAGAACAATTGAAATACTTTATTGCTTGGTGTCCTGTGGCATGTAATAAGGCTAACATCTTAGATATATGCAGCCAATTTGTCAGAGAAGTATGTATTCATTTGAGGGTGCAAGCCAACCTGCAACATTGTCAGTGCATGCACAGTTGCAATAACTGAACATAAAAATGACCAGTTATCTGGGCAGCGGCACACAAAGTATCATGTCTGTGGAAATGTCTGCATGCTTTCTCTGGCCCATCTTAACTTGCATCGGGATGTTCTTCTATTTTAGATATAATGAATCTTGTATCTTCCCAGGATTGACAACTGTCATCTTACAGAGAAACTAATACCATGTTTTTGTTCGTTAATCTCCAGCAAGCGCACACAAAGGTTGTTTGAAAATAAAGGTATGCAATTAAAACAAAACACTGGATAGAAGAATTACCAGTGTAAGAGTTAGGAAAATAGAAAGACTACAAAGACCTAGTAAATGAAGTAGGTCCAGCTCCCCCATACCAGGAATAGCCATTGCAGCAATGGAATTAGTTGTGCAATTACGCACTCACTCTTTCCTCTCCACCTCCATATTCCCCCTGCACATCTTCCTGCTAGTCAACCCTACCCACCAGGTAGAACAGCAGCACAAGTTCCAGTACTCCCATTTGGCTGATTAAGAGGGAGAGGCAGCACTTGGGGACTATAAAGGATCAGTGGAGAAGAGACTGGAGGAGGTGGGGCCGTATTCCAATGAGTCAGAAATGGTCCAGTCAGGAAGGGCAGTTGAGAGTTGCCAGAGACAAGGTGACTGGAGGAGTCCTGGAAGGAAGCAGCAGGTGGTTCCTGAGAGAAGGCTGAAGGCAGGAGAGCAGCAACGAAGGTTTGCTGGCTGATGTGCCCAAGCCAAATACCCAGAGTGGGCTGGATGCAGAAGGAGCAGTAGAGGGAGTTGTCTGCTGGTTCTAAGCTAGAGAGCCAGAGCCAAAGGACAGAGAGGACTGAAGGCGGGGGAGCAGCGGAGGAATTTATCCACGCTGGACCCAGAGGAAATATAGGAGAGCCAGGGAAGTGAGGGATGCTCCCCTGGCCGGGATGTTCCCAGCAGATAAGCTCCCACTGGGAAGAGTGGGGTTTTACTCCATTTGAAAGGTGGGGCTGGATGTTCTGGTACGAGAGCAGGCAGAGTCTGGCCATGGTCAGAGGTGCTGGTGTGTGATGTGTGGTATCGAGGGACAAGACACCTTGAGCATTCATGCATGTTTGCCCTGGGGAGTGAAGTGTTTAGCAATATTACTATGGCTTTCATATCTATAAACTAGCTACCCAAGGAGGTGTTATTGTGTCAAGAGAGCCTGAAGTGAAGTTATTGAGGACTCTGAGGAAGGGAAAATGAGGTACGGGTGCCTGTTGTGCCATGACCGAGCAAAGGAGGGTGCTCCAGGTCAAGTGTCCCTATGACAAATGGCTTTCAGAAGAGAATGGAGCTGCTGTTCCTTTGCCACAAGCCAGGCATTCTTGGGGGGTGGGGAAGGGGGTTTCAGCCTTGATAGAAATGCACTGAAATACCAGAAGCTCAACCCTGAAAACACCACAGGAAACTCATTGCTGCATTGACTCCTCTGAAGGGATGTCACCTCTGCGCATAATGAAACTCACATGAAAGAGGCATCCCCATAAGAAATAAAACAGCAAACCCAGTTCAAAGTGAGCATGGAGAACAACAGTCCTGCTTGCAGCTGAAGGAAGTTATTGAACTGTTATCGGCTCAGTTGTGCCATGCCCACCCCAGGAAGCACCAGAAGACATTCTGACTCAGAGAGGCAAAAAGCCTCCTGCAGATCCTGCATGCAGAAAGGTGATGCACCCACTATTTCACCCCTTCAGGGGAGCACCATACTCCCTTGGCACTGCTGCCCAGCTCTGTTTGCTGATGTATGGGATGGTCAGAGCTATTGTCCCATCTCTCTCTGGCCCCTTTGGAGCACCATAGTTCCCTTAGGGGAATGATAGGAGCAGGTGGCAGCCCCTGCACTCTCCAGAGCAAAGGGTCCACAGCTCTGCTTAGCCTTTACACAGGCTGTGCAGGGACCTGGCCACCATCACTGTGCACTCATGTGAAGTCCGGGCAGAATATGGCCCTGTGTCATTGTTGTCTAAGTTTTTGTTTCATTGTTTATTGAAGCACTGAAACTGGTCCTGAAAAAGTCCCTGCCTTGTGGAGCTTGCAATCTAAGTGATGTATTCTACCCAATCCTTATGCTCTGCCTAAGGGCCAGGCAGAACCAGGGCTGAATTTCCAAACAGGCACTTGCGTAGGGCTGCCAGCTTTCTAAGGCCACCTAAAAGTTAAAAGTGGGTTAAAAGTTAATGCATACAAAGCACGTGCAGCCTGGCTCCTGGCAGGGGTTGGTGGGGCTGGAGCAGGGTGAATTTCCAAGTCAACCCCCCTGGGGAAGCTTTGAGCCACGGCTGGGCAGGGCAGCTGCTGAGAGTGTCCCATCCTCTTCCCAATCTCAGCCGCCCCACAACCTGCACCCTGTGCCAGGGAAAGAGAGGGAGGGGCGTGGCCAACACCCCATTCACTTGCATGGGCAGAGCCAGAGCACAGCTGCTGCGCTGGGCTGCAGGAGGGATGGAAGACACCTGAGGACCACTCACTATGGGGAGTGGTAAAGTCCCCTCATTGTGCCTCAGCTGGGATGCATGGGCCACGCCCTGGTTTAGGCTGGGAGTGCTGTGCATGGCAGAGTGTCTTGTGCCTTCCCAGGGAGGCTGTGTTTATATTTACCATTAAAAGTCTAGTCAGTGGTGCTACCCGGCTAAAGCAGGCTAGTCCCTACCTGTTCCGACACTGCACTGCGTCCTAGAAGCAGCCAGCAGGTCTGGCTCTTGGCAGGGGTTCCACAGGGCTGCGTGTGCTGCCCCCACCCCAAGCACCAGCTCTGCGCTCCCGTTGGCTGAGGAACAAGAGAGAGCACAGTGCAGAGCTGCCTCTGCCTAGGAGCCAGACCTGCTGCTGGCCGCTTCTAGGATGCAGCGTGGTCCATGGTGCCAGGACAGGCAGGAAGCCCATGCTGCAACCTTGCGCCCCAACCTCCCTGCCCCAGCCCTGAGGCTTCCCCAAACCTAGATCCTCTTCCTGCACACCAAGCCCCTCATCCCTGACCCCATCCCAGAGCCTGCACCCCCCAGCTCAGAATCCGCACCCCCTTCTACACTCCAATCCTCTCCCTCAAACAGCAGCACTCTCCTGCACTCTGAATCCCTTGGCTCCAGCCCCCAGCCTGGAGCCCCTCCTGCACCCCATACCCATCAACCCACAGCCCCCTCTCACATCTCGAATCCCCCAGCCCCATCCCTCAGCCTGGAGCCTCCTCCTGCACCCCAAATCCCTGCCCCAGTCCAGAGCCCCCTCCCACATCCTGAACCTCTCATTTCTGGCCCCACCCCAAAACCCACACTCCCAGCTGGAGCCCTCACCCCCTCCCACACCTCAAATCCCTTCCCCAGCCCGGAGCCCCCTCCTACACCCTGAACCACTTATTTCTGGCTACACCCCTAGCCGGAGCCCTCACCCCCTCCCACATCCCAAGCCCCTGCCCCAACCCAGTGAAAGTGAATGAGGGTGGAGGAGAGCGAGCCACCGAGGAAAGGGGAATTAGTGAGTGGGGAGCGGGGCCTTGGGGAAAAGCCTCAGAAGGGGCAGGGCTCAGGGGTTCAATTTTGTGCGATTAGAAAGTTGGCAGCCCTCCTGGCAGGTGCTGGTTCGGCACTCAGCTCTGAAGGCAACGCCACCGCCAGCAGCAGTATATTGCCACCTGAATTTTGTGCTGCTGTTGTGGCTTGTGGTGCCTGGTGCTCAGTATGAGGCTCAAGGTGGACTTCGCACTGTCACATGGAGGCTGCCTTTTGCCAGAGCTCATGGCCCTCCTGCAGCCTTCTGGCAACTCCTGGCTCACCTGGGGTACTACTTCAGATTTTGGGAGGTGGGAGGAAACTTTAACCATGATTCCAGGGACTACTTGGGCACCTGAAAACTCTAGGGTTTTTGCAGATAATAACTTAGGAATTTGATGACAGGAGCATTCTAAAGAAAAAATAAATAAGTACAAACTCCAATTAAAGTCATGTTTAAAGTTTATATGTAAATTTAGAACAATCTGGAGATAATATAGCAATATATTCCCAATCCCAAGCCTTGAGGTATCAGTTCTGGAGCTTTAGCAGATATTAGAAACACACATTTGATACTTCGCACACTATCTTTAGTAGAAATAAATAAAAACTGCTTACTTTATCTAACAGACACACTCTCTGTTATTGCCATTATCTGTTCTATTTTAGTCAATTGTTTTTCACTAAAAACATAATTTTAACATATGTGATTAAGGTTTTTTACTCTTTTATTAAGCAAGGAAATTTATTTTTCTAATTATTTTGGCATTTATGTTTACTGATCATGATCATGTATGTGACTCACTAACATTTGACTCGATCATTGGTATTAGTATCATAGTTGGAGCTGCATTTATTTTCATGCAGATTATTTTACAGATATAACTAAAAATACAATTTGAAAACAAACAACCTTCATTTGCCCAGTGTCTAAAGTGATGTTTAGCTAATGTTTTTAAACTGGCACTGCTAAGGTTAGTACAAGCTAAAGTTAGGTTCTAGAAGGATACTATTATTTGATAGTACCACTTCAAATAATGAATGACTAAGCACAATATGATGATAAAAGCTAGGACAGCTAGGACAGGTTAGGCATTTTAGAACTCACTACTTAAAGAATTTAATGTAAAGCATAGAAGAGAAATAAAATTATGAAATGCATAGACCAGTCAAAAAACTAAAAATAAAAGTGCAGAGAATATATGTGCATTGCAGGAAGTACCAACAAGTAAAAACAACAATATAAATGTAACCCTTCTGCCCCTCTGAGTTGGCAGCAACAAGGGCCGGGTTCAGCATCCAGGGGTTTTGTTTCAATAACACAATGCATAACCGGCTCGAGCCCCCACTCCGTGATCTGGGACACTTACATACCACCCCCCCAGGCGCCTGTAGGAGGCAATACTTCCCCTCTCGCAAGCACGGAGTCTGAGTGTAGCAAAATCCTTTTAATAAAAGAGGGAAACAATGCGGCATCACGTTGGAGAAACACCACCAACAGGATTATAACACAAAACATAAGCAAAAAACGCACCTCCAAGTACTTTTGGCAATGTCCTTTCCCCCTTAGGGTCTTAAGTCCAATCATCCCAAAGTCCAACAACCCAAAAGTCTCTGGTCAGTGCCACCCCAGAGTTCAAAAGTTTATCTGCATTGTTTTACCCCCGCCTCAGCGTGGGTGGAAATGGAGGGGGGGCCCACACAGAGTGGTAAGGGGCACCTAACGTGGGCCAAGGCCAACTGCTCCGCCTCTCCGTGGAGTTCTGCTGCAGCCTTCACCACGACCAGCTCCACCTCACCAGCTGTGCTGCTCCTCCAGCCGACCCGTGAGCCGCTCTAGCCGTCCCCACAAACCGCTCTACTCCACTCCGCTCACTGTTCC
Organism: Gopherus evgoodei; assembly: GCF_007399415.2. Lineage (NCBI taxonomy): Eukaryota > Metazoa > Chordata > Testudines > Testudinidae > Gopherus > Gopherus evgoodei. The sequence continues at coordinate 13,774,358 of NC_044329.1, forward strand.
ATGGGCTGCTCCAACATGCTGCAAACTGCTCCACTCTGCCAGATGCTTAGTGATAGGTCTTCATGCTCCCCCACTAGTTAGCACAGCACTCAGTGCTTTCAGCTCAGTAATTCCAGCTCTTTAGTGATTTCAATTCTTAGCGATTTCAGCTCATAGTAGGGGAGCCCTGGTGCTGGTGCACCATTGGTCCCACATGAATTCAGCTCAGCAGCCTTTAGATGGAATCAAAATTAGCTCTACTCTTTAACAGTGGAGAGAGGAGGATGTGCAATTGGTGTTCCAGGCCCTCAAAAGGAACCCATACCATCAGGTACACACACCAGTTCCCAACCTCTCTCCCTTCACTGGGTTTTGGAACCTATGTCCCTTGTCTAGCAAGTGTCACTTTATTTATATTGAGACATCTCTGTCATAAAGCAGTCTGGTAGTTCCTCATTCACGTAATCGGGTGGCAACACTTTATTTATCCTGCCCCAATAACAAAGAAATTGGGGATCCCAGAGCTGTCAAAATAACCATCCCAGGCCGCCTTGGGCTATGCTGGGCATGTCCATGCAAATACCAGAGATTCCACACTTTCTGAAATTCTTTCCACACTTCCCATAATTCACCGCCAGATGTCAGGGTAGAGCATCACCACCAGATGTCAGGGTAGAGCTCATCCTGACCCTGCTTACATAAGTATGTGTTGAGGAGTGAGTGTGAAAGAGATGCAGTGTGTGAGCTGGGGAAGAATGAGAGAGACTGTGCGCTGTCCCTTTAAGCGAGTGGCACCCACAAGTCTGAAGGAAAGCTCCTTTAGACGCAGCAGCTCCATCCACTCTTGGTGAGCCCTGTCCCCTCATCCCACCCCACTCTGTGGAGATGGAGCACATGGGTGGGGGGAGGCAGGGGACAGCCTGACAGCAGCATCCCTCCTCTCCCCACCGCCCCCCTCCCCTATACAGAAAACAGGAAGCTCCTGGGAGCAGTTGGCCAGAGGTGGCTCTAAGGCAGGGGGCAGGAACTGTGGAGCTGCAGATACTAACAGAGCAGTTTGGGGAGGGTCACCCCTGCTCCGGAGGTGCCTTGTTTATAATGGTGCCTTGGGCTTTCGCTCAGTTCGACCTGGGCCCTGCTGCTAAGTGCTAATATAATTATGTCCAGAGGATGCTCAGGATATAGAAGTAATGAGCTACTGGATTCTCTCCCTATAAAAGCTATTTAAAAGCAGCCTTTAGGGAATAGAAAATTTCTCCTCAGCTATCTATAAACATCATGCTTCCAAGGCTTTTAAGAGGTGAGCGAAGAATGGTGGGTTAGTTTCACCCTTTATGTTCAGGGATAAAACCAACAGCTCCTAACAATTATTGATCACATTTCCCCTTGTTAAACATTAGGCAGGGGATGAATTGGCAGGTATAATTTTCTTCAAGGAAAGAGAGAAATTAAGAGACTTGGGTGGTATATCTTATTTAACTCTAGCCCTAGACTATGGTGCACTGTGGGAAAATTTTACTGCCCACTCTGCTCATTACCAGGAAGCAGTTCTCCACTGCAAACCCAGGAGGCTCTCTGACGGTGTGCTTGTAGATCGGTGATCAGAAGAGAATGGGTTAACACTGACCTGAGCAGCTGCTGTTTGCAAAGGAGGGGTATGGCTTCCATTTTCAATAAAGTGGAGTGCTGATTGTTGGGATAGAGAGGACTAAGGAAGTTGTCCCATGGAAGTATGGGATATTTCTGGCTGACACCTGGGACCCAAATCAAGCAGGGCTGCATCTACACTGCAAAGCAATGGGGCTCTGTCATAACATTTCTTCCCAGATCTGGACCTTAGCGTCCAAAATATGGGTGTTAGCATGAAAACCTCCAAGCTTAGTTACCAGCTTGGACCTGGTAATTGCTGCCACCAGCTAGGAATTATACAGTGCCTAGCTCACTGTGGTCTCCCCAAAACCTTCCCTGGGGGGAGATGCCTTGAGTCTTACAACAAAGGGAAATAACCCCCTCCCCTTGTTTCCTTGTTACTTCCTCCCAGGCTCCCGTCCCTGGATGACCCTAGGAGATTCCCTGTTTCCAGTCCTGGAAACGCAAGTACCGAGAGATCTAATCTCTCTTCCCCCTCACCCAGAGGGTATGCAAAGTCAGGCTTAGTAAATCTAACACAAAGAGATTTTCCCCTTGACTTCTTCCTCCCACCAATTCCCTGGTGAGCTGCAGACTCAATTCCCTGGAGTCCCCACTAAAGAAAAACTCCAACAGGTCTTAAAAAGAAAGCTTTATATAAAAAAAGAAAGGAAAAGACATTAAACATAGGCTCTATATCAAGGTGACAATATACAGGGTCAATTGCTTAAAAGAAAAATGAATAAACAGCCTTATCCAAAAAGAATACAATGTAAAACATTCCAGCAACTACACACATGTAAATACAAAAGAAAACAATAGAAACCTATTGTCTTACTATCCTTGTACTTACAACTTGGAAACAGAAGATTAGAAAGCCAGGAGATAGAAAAATCACTCTCAGAGCCGAGAGGGTCAGACTCAAGACAAAGACAAAGAACTCACACCCAAAACTTCCCTCCACCCAGATTTGAAAAAGTCTTGTTTCCTGATTGGTCCTCTGGTCAGGTGATTGGTTCCCTGTGTTAACCCTTTACAGGTAAAAGAACATTAACCCTTAGCTATCTGTTTATGACAGGCTCAGACACAGAGTCCCATCTTAACTCAAGCTCAGACCCTCCAGCCCTGCAGAGTCCTGGGACCGCAGGTCTCAGCCCTGCAACTCTGGGTCTAAGTCCTGGCCATTTCATGCCATAATGCTCACACTTTGAGCACTGATTCTAGATTACTCAATTTACACAACAAACTTACTGTACGTGTCACAGCTAACATTCCAAATCCCCAAATTGTTATCAGAGGAGACAGAGAAAAGTAGGCTGCTTACGTAACCCCCTTTGATGTTTGCTAGCTCCTGGAACACTGAACTGAGCCTCTAGGGCAGGGGTCCCCAACACAGTGCATCAAAATGCGCCCGCGTCCTGGCGTTCTGTGGCATTTCGGCGGCAACGCCGCTTGCCACCAACAAATGATGTCATCGAGAGGCGTCGCTGCCAAAATGCTGCAGAAATTCGGCGGCATTTTTGTGGGTGATCCACTGCCGCTATGGTCCTTCGTCTGGCACCCACCAGATGAAAAGGTTGGGGACTACTGCTCTTTGGACTACAGCAACAATGGCTCCAAAGCCTCCAGAAACCATTTCCCTGCCAGTGCAGGGTCGGGGCAGGGATGGAATAGACTGGAAATTCTTTAAAAAGTCAGTGGAGAGCAAGTGATTTGTATCAACAGTTTGCTGGGTCTATGAGGAGCCAGGATTACTCAGTCCCTCAGTGGGAGGAGACAGGCTGTCTTGAAGACAAAGGGATTAGTTTGACTTTGGAGCTGAGAAAGGAGAGGATCAGCACAGCCTAGGTGGTCTCTAATCAACTGCCGCTCCCCACACACAGGGGGACTTAAGCTATGGTGGGATTTAGTAGGGTTGCCATACGTCTGGATTATCCCGGACATGTCCGGATTTTTGGGTTTTAAATAGCCATCTGGGAGAACTTCGTAAAAATCTAAAGAGGTCCGGGATTTCTTTCCCAGTGCAGAGCGCGGTGCGGCTGACAGAGTGGCCGGGCCAGATTGAGCCACTCTCATTGGGGCCTCCAGCAGCCAGAGCCCCTCCCCTACTCCCCCTCCCCTACAGTCTCAGCGTGCCGTGCCGGCAGCACTCGGGGGGAGTGGGTGGGGCAGTCTGAGAGGGAGCACGGCAGTGTGTCTGGCTCCATGTGAAGTCAGACATGCTGGTCTGAGTAGCATAGTAAGGGGGCTGGGGGTTGGAGAAGGGGCAGGGGATCCCAGGGAGCAGTCAGGGGACAAGGAGCAGTGGGGGTTGGGATGGGGCGGGCGTTCTATGAAGGGCAGTCAGGAGGTGGGAAGTGGGAGGGGGTGGATATGGGGTGGAGCTACCCCTCTCCTCCATGGAGTGTCCTCTTTTTTTAAAGTTCAAATATGGTAACTCCAAATTTAGTATGTGATAAGGAAGTGCCAGCTTTCTGGGGCAGAAAAACAACTTGGCAATGGCTACCTAGAACCAGCCGAGACTTCAGTGCTTAATTTGTACCAGGGCTGAGCCCCGGCACCTCTAGGCCTGTCTGTTTATTGCCCCAGCACCTTTGGTCTTGCTGCATCAGTTATGAAAATAAAAGAAATGCTTGAACACCAGCACCTACTTGCTTGAGCCCTGGCACTTTCATTTCAAATTAAGCACTGCAAGACCTTCACACGAGTCCAGACCAGGGAGCTAGGAGAGGGCCCTGCTCCACTCAGGGGTGAAGACACCTTTCTTTTTTATTTGAGCCAGCCAACACTCGTCAGAGATCTTATCTTCAGCATAACCTGCCTAGAAAGGTGCTAGGGGGGAAGCTGGGAGGCTGTGTGCGGTGGTGAATGCAGGGAGGATTTGTTACATTGTTGTGTTTCAGTATTTTAGTTAATTGTAACCTTTTCCCTCACTAGACCCTTTGTTTCCTGTCCCCAGTAAAGTCCCCTGTGTTATATTGGTCATTCCATGTGTGGCATTTCATGTTTTGGAACTTGTATTCATGTATTGTGGTGTTTGTGTACTGGGTTATATTCCTTGCAAACAGAGTAGTAGTTATTTTCCGAAGGACACAGTGTGTCAGGCACAGAGAGGAGACACTTTGGGTAGAGACACCAAGTGCTGAAAAAATGAAGAACCTAGGACCCCAACCCAGGTGAGGAGGGGCAAGAAGCCACTCTGATCTGCATGCATCATGAAGGAGGCTTGAGCGATGCTTTGGAGGAGGGGTTTCACTCATCCCTGCAGTTATAGTTTGTTTCCTCATAGAGATACCTCACTTGACTGACTTTCTCTTCTCAGTGAACTAATTCTGTACACCAGCCTCTTGCTACTCTCACGGAAATAAGAGGAAAGAACATTTTCAAATGAAGACTCAGGAGGAACATTCACAATTCCCATTTTAACAAATTAGGAGTTTATAAACTCCAGTTCGCTGCTTTAAAAACAGGACTGAAAATGTCTGAGAGAAGTTTGAGTTTCATCTGCTTATAAATGGTTGTATCTCAGCAGCAGATGGACCTGCCCAGGGCCTCAGCTGCCCTGGTTCACTGCACTTCTCCTCATCCTGCAAATACTGGAAATCTTGAATTTTCATGAGTAATTTAAATCTCATATCTCACAGCAGTGTTTCTAAAAGAGGCTGCTTCCTCACCGCAGAGGTGCTCCTTAACCATTTCCACAACAGGAAGAAATCCAGAGTACTGTGGAATGTCAGTCATTTCAAATCTGTTAGGCAAAATCTCTCCATTCTCACAGCTCAACAGACTTGCTATCTCCTACTTCTTCAGGCATGACACTCTGTATTATGTCTGCTGTTCCTGTCTCTTCCCCAGCAGTATCAGCAGAAAGAAATGCATTAATACTAAAAAATGGAAAGTACAACCACCATAAGATTGTAACACAAGAATAAGTAGGCTTACTAGAATTGATAAGAAGGTTCATTGGTTCCTGAGATCAAATAGAACCAGGGGGCATGGAAATGGCCAGTAGGATTTGTAGCTGAGAATCATGTGATCCAGAGCTTGGTCTGATTAAGAGGAAGAAAGAGGGTTATCAGTGTAGGCTTCTGAATCATCTGATGGAAAGGAACTGTGTTTTCTATTTTCTCTGCTTCTGTTCTTCAGTAAATTCAGAAACAGACATTGATTTCACATGTGTCATAAACGAATAGTTAAGAGTCAATAGAACAGAAGTACTTCATGTCTCTTTTGCCTGTAAAGGTTTAACAAGTTCAGTGAGTCTGGCTGTCACCTGACCAGAGGACCAATCAGGGGACAGGATACTTTCAAATCTTGAGGGAGGGAAGTTTTTGTGTGTGCTGTTAGTTTTTGGTGGTTGTTCTCTCTGGGTTCTGAGAGTGACCAGACATGCAACCAGGTTTCTCTCCAATCTCTCCGATACAGGTTCTTATAGATTCAAAATAGTAAGTACTAGGTGATACTAGGCGAGTTAGGCTTATGTTTGTTTTCTTTATTTGCAAGTGTGTATTTGGCTGGAAGGAATTCAAATGTGTATTTGGCTGGAAGGAGTTTAATTTGTACTTGTATACTTAGCCTGGGAGGGTATTCCCAATGTCTATAGCTGAAAGACCCGGTAACATATTCCATCTTAAATTTACAAAGATAATTTTTACTGTTTTTTCCTCTTTAATTAAAAGCTTTTCTTGTTTAAGAACCTGATTGGTTTTTTTTTCTGGTGTGAGACCCCAAGGGACGGGTTCTGGATTCACCAGGGAATTGGTGGGGAGAAAGGAGGGAAGGGGGAGAGAGAGGTTAATTTCTCTCTGTGTTAGGATTACTTTCTCTCTCAGGGAGAGTCTGGGATGGGGATTGAGAAGGAGGGGGGAAGGTGAATTTTCCTCTCTGTTTAAGATTCAAGGAGTTTAAATCACAGTGATCTTCTAGGGTAACCCAGGGAGGGGAAGCCTGGGAGAGGCAACAGTGGGGGAAAGCGTTTACTTTCCTTGTGTTAAGATCCAGAGGGTCTGGGTCTTGGGGGTCCCCAGGCAAGGTTTTAGGGGGACCAGAGTGTACCAGGCACTGGAATTCCTGGTTGGTGGCAGCGCTACAGGTTCTGAGCTGGTAATTAAGCTTAGAGGAATTCATGCTGGTATCCCATCTTTTGGACGCTAAGGTTCAGAGTGGGGAATTATACCATGACAACATGATAGTCACTTAATGTCTTTATCCAGGCTCAGATCAGCTCTTCTGCAATTACCAGTTAAATATGTAACAAGTCTAGTACTATTGAAACTGGAGATGTATTTGGAGGAATTGAAATACCTGGCTCCAGATGGTATGTGGACCAAGGGTGAAATTCTAATTTCGATTACACAAGTTTTATTTGGGAGTAGATCCACTGAAGTCCAGTTACTCTGGATTAACCGTGGTGAAATGGGGCAGAATTTGATCCATAGTTTTTTACAAATCCAGGGAGAGAACCATGGATAACTTAAAATAATAGGTATTTCAAGCATAGATTTTGAACAAAATTACAATTTAATCATACAACATTTTAAAAATTCTATTTTTTAGTTAAATCAGATTGACAGGAAATTTTATTGGATTTGAAAACCCTCTCCCCAGCCAAAGAAGTTTATTTAATAAGTAGAATTTTGCTTAAGAGACAGACATATTAAAATGAGTTTCTGAGGAATGTTTGAAATAACGGTGTACAAAAATATATTTCCTAAGATTTTTCCTATTAAATTTTATTTTCAAAATTGCCTGTAAATTTTATGCCTTGAAATCTTTTCTTCAATTACCTATGAGAAATTTGTTGTTTCTCATCCTCCCGTTCACACTTTGCTTCTTGTATTTACTTCCCTGCATGCAGTGAAGAAGTTAATAGCTTTCCTTTAGTATTTACTTAAACAGGATTCATCCTTTATATTTTAAGTAGATTTAGGGCTCATGAAAGGTACTTAGCTGAAATTTCCAATAAATGAAGTCATCTCTTTATTTACACGCTGGTGCTAGCCTCTGCATTGCCCGAGCTTTGTGCCATATCCCTGATCTGTAGGGGCGACTTCTCAAAATGAATGGCTTGGTTATTTGCTACATTCATTTAGTCTTTCTCCATTGCTAAGATTGCCAGTGAGGGTTCCAAATACAGTAGTGGTTGTTGTGATATGGACACCTGTCCACTAGGAATTGAACTGATATCAATCCATTGTGCCACCAAACTGCCATCAGAAGGTGAGGACTGTTGGTCACAACATCCAACCAGCTCTAAATTTGAATAAGTGACTTAGGCTGCAATTAGAGAAAATACTTCAGCATGTGCTTAATCAGATCCCTGTTTAAGAAAACATTTAAACATGCGCTTCAGAACCAAAGGCACTTAAGTCCATACTTAAAGTTAAACATATGCTTATGTGCTTTCCTAAATGAGTTACATGTTTCTTTATCTCTTTTATAATAGTCTTTAACCAGTCAATCTCCTGCTTTTCTGTCTATTTAAAATGTACACATCAGTAGAGTTTATTTGACCAACTTTTTCTTTTCAATTTTCTGCTAAATTATATGTGAGTAAATTGGTTCCACTCTTCAATAAGTTCTAACAGGGTACTGCAAAATAAAACAGAAATTAGAAATTAAAGTGCCAGATAAAGTACAAAGAATTGGCTGAATTCTGAACAGCTTGCCAGAAAAAGTTAAGCAGAATTCTCTTCCTCTCAGAGGTTTTTGCTGGCTCTCCCCCCCCCCCCCGCCCTTCCTTATTTTATTTTGCTTTGCAGCAGACGGCAAGCAGACATAGTGTCTGTAAATATAAATGTTTTGTTTTGGTGCACAGACCTCAGAGTAGGTCCCTGCAGCAAATAAGCTTCTCTTGCTTCTCCTGGAAACTCTGCTTATCACTAGTCAGTTTTCTGCTTCTTAGGGCTGAGTGAGACTCCCTATTTACCTTCCTTCTTTCAAGAGCCACTTCCTGCAGCTGGTGTCAGCATGTGTGGCTATTAAGGACCCTCTATTTAGAGCTGTAGCAACGATGATGTCTGAAGATACCTGATAGCTTTCAGCACTGGATTCAGCAACTCTTTGCCTGATTCAGGTTGTTCCCTTTATTCCAAGAGATTCTGAAATGTTGATTGTTACCACTGACAGTGCGCAGATTCCATTACACTGAAATTGTTGCTGAATGCTGCAAAAGTTTTTCATAGTGTGCATCTCATTTTTTTCCTCTCCAAAAAGCCCATCTGCTTCTAGTTCAGCTGGAAACTTTTGAATATCACAGGATGACTTTTCCCCAGAAGGATGACCTTGCGGTTGTGGCTTGCTCATCACCACCTGATGTGCTTGTTATTTTAACCGGGGGTGCAGTAAAATCACTGCCACCAGCTAGTACTCATCATTGTCTGAAATATAACAACTAGAGGGTGAAAGGATCACCTTGGTGTAACATGCAGAACTAGAGTCACTTTAATGCCAGGATGATTCTATTGTTATACTGAAGAACAGATTCCAAACTGGGAGCAGCATGACACATTAGGTTGAGAAGAATGGTATTTACGTTATATAAATCCAACAGTGGCACAACCAGACCAGTAAAGCAAGGAACTGAAGTACACACATCTTTGCCATAAAAAGAGTGAACGAAACCAAAGCTGCAGAGTGCCAAAATCTGCCCTGACTTAAACCCTGTACAACCCATCATCACTGTGATGTCTAGACATGACCTAATCTGCCTTTTCAGTAAGGCTTATAGCAGCAGCTCTCAAACTTTAGTAACCCGAGGGCCCCCATTTTGTTTTAAAATCTTGCCGCAGACTCCCAAGCCCCCGCTCAGCCCCAGGCCCTGCCCCCACTCCACTCCTTTCTCTCAAGGCCCCACTTCACCTCTCCCTGCTCCTGCTCCACCCCAGCCTCTCCTCTTCCCCGCCTCTTTTCACATCTTCCCCTGAGTGCTCTCTTCCCCCTCCCTCCCAGCACCTCCCACAAGCTGAGGAACAGCTGTGTTCCCTGGCACGCAGGAGGATGGGGGAGGAGTTGATAAGGGGGCCCATGGACGCCTTGGCATACCCTTGCAGACCCCGAGGGGTCTGCGGACCCAAGTTTGAGAAACACTGACTTAGAGGGTTGCATTCTGCACCCCAAACCCTGTGATCTGGCTGGTTTATTTGTTTATTTTTTTTAATGTTAGCAAAACAGCAGATTATTTCATTTATATAGTTTTCTGTACTTGTAAAAATCCTAAAGCAATGCGAGGACACTTTTTGTAAATTAGATCATTAAAACTGATTTTTTAAGATACTTATAATTGAAACACAATACTTGATACTTTATTAATATAGAAGGTTGCTGTTAACTCAAAAGTATCAGGTGCCTTCCAAAAACTTCTACATAAAAAGAGGGCCTGATGCCCAGAAGAGCTGCTTGCGCTGTCCAGCTTCACCAGGGCAGCTGCCTGAAAAGGAGAGATGGTCCCAGGATATTAGAGGGACAGGAAGAAGAACTCTGTATAAGTTCCAAAGCTTGTCTCTCTCTCCAGCAGAAGTTGGTCCTCACCCACCATTTCTTTCTAACGAGGAGAGACTAAACTGAAGTGAATTCTGAGCATAAAGAGGTTTGTATCTTTATTTGGGTGATGGATCTACTTTTTTCCTCTTCCTCTGGACTTTGGGAAGGTAGGAAGTGTCCCTCTCCTCTTCTGTTTAGCTGATGAGATTGGGGGAATTTAGAGAACTCCTCTCACTGCTTTCCTCCACTTGCTCACAGTGAAGCAAATCTCAAAGGATATCTCTGATTTTCCACTCCTCATTTGGTTAATTGTAGTATAGGTAATAGAGGGCTTATTCCATACCATACTTAACTGCTTCCTTACTCATTCAAATCAGTCAATGGTCTATTTAGTCTTTTGGAAAACTCTTTGTCTGTTTTAAGTGCATACCAAGTTTGACATGTCAAACTTCAATTATTGTACTCCCATTGCACAGCAACTTTCATCTGTCAGAAAGCAAGCTATAGCCACTGAGGTTTGCTGCACGCCCTGCCATGCTTCCCTAGGTCTACCAGATGAAGATGGAAGAGAAGCTACTGCAGCTATCCAGCTGGAAGTAGCAACAGTTCTGATGGTAGGTAGGGAATGAATAAAGTAGACCTACTCTCTTGAGCAGCTTTGAAGATGATTGATGTCTGTTTCTGAAGTGTGGCAAATTCAGAATCTGTCTTCTCAATTAGGAAGGCTCAGAGGGGTTCTAGAGGCCATTTTGATGTTCTGATTTTATAGGTACAATCCTGATATTTGGGGCTTTGTCTAGTCACCCTAAGGCCATTGTGACTTGCAGTTTCAAACATCTGCACAGTGGTGGTTCTAATGAAGAAAGGAGGAGCAGGCAAGACCAGTGAGCTAGAAAGCAGATAGGAGGGGAGACATGCGAGCTGTATAGAAGGCATTCAGCAATAGCCCTGCTCCTGTGGTCATCAGAACCCTCAGTTATCAGACTATCATTGCATTGTACAAATATTCGCTTTTCTGAGCTGAGTGCAAGATAGATATAGATGATAAATCTCAAATCCAATATATTTTATCCCAGCAAATAATTGTTATCGTATTAATTTTTTCATCTCAAGAAGCTCATCTGTAAGAAATAGGAGATGTGAATTCCTCCTTCTGATGATTGAATTGCAAATTGCCAAAGGAAAGTCATACAATTTTTGAAAATACATTCCAGATGATAAGATCCTTTTCCTCCCAACATCTCCATAAACAGACTAATGATTTCCCACGTATACCTTAAAAGAACATTTTTTGGTGATGGGGAATGCGTGGTTTATGATGAATAGCCTAATCTGGTTTGAGGACTCTCCTAGCTGGTCAAAGACATTACAAAGATGCTGACTAACCACCAATGGCCTACTATGGAGTGGCATTTATGATAATTTTGGAATAAATTAATTATCCTCCTCTCATGTCTAGACCTAATGTAAAGGTAGCAAGAGAAAACAGGAGATGCCTGGCCAAGGAGGATAAAAACAACACCTGGAAAGGAGAGGTTGATTGAAGCCTATGTCCTCATCCTACATTCTGCCCTTCTTGTCACAGAGTATAAGGACAGAAGGGGCCACCAGAACATCTAGTCTGACCTTCTGTAAATCACAAACACCCAGCACCTGCACCCCAAACCCCAAAATTAGACAAAATTGTTACAGCCCACAGGAGACACAACTATTATATACCGAGGAGCCAAGGTGCACCAGTACCTGAAGCTCCTTCGATGACAGAGAAATGATTAAATGAGAGAGACCCTCATAATCCTGGCAAGTGACCTGCACCCTCACATTAAAGAGGAAGGTGAAAACATCCTCAGGTCACTGCCGATGTGACCTGAGGGAAAATACCTTCCCAACCCCACATATAGCGATCTGTTAGACTTTCAGTATGTGGGCAAGACCCAGTCAGGTAAGCACCTGAAAGAGAGAATGCTTGGTGCCCTCCCCAGTGTCCCATCTTCAGCTGTGGCCATCTCTTATGCTTTAGAGGAAAGAGGGGAAAAAACCCTTCCTGACCCCTTCAGGTGACTGAAGCCTTGAAGCACAAAACATAAACTTGAAGGGACCCTCAGGGCTCCCAATCCCCATCCTCCATCAGACAGTCCCACTCATAAATGTGTCCAGCTCTCTCTTAAAACTAGTAAGTTGTTTTCCACCACTATTCTTATTGGGAGGCTGTTCCAGAACCTCACCCCTCTGATGGTTAGACAGCGTCTTCTAATATCCAGGCTAATATTTGTAGTCAGTTTATACCCATTTGTTCTCGAGCCAGCATTGTCCTTGAGCTTAAATAACTCTTCACCCTCTCTGTTGTTTACCCCCAGATATATTTATTGAGATCAATCATTTTCCCTCTCAGGTTTGTTACAGTAGGCTAAACAAACCAAGTGTTTCCAATGTGATAGAGCCTACATTTCCCTGATCATCCTAGAAGCTCTTCTCCCCAACTTTTCCAGTCTGAATTCATCTTTCTTGAACGTGGGTGAGCAAAATTGTACACAGCTTTCCAAATGAGGTCTTACCAGTGCCTTGTGACAATGGCATTAACACTTCTCTACCTCGGCTGGAAATGCTTGCCTGATACATCCAAGGATCACACTTGCCTTTTTCACAGCTGCATCATATTGGTAGCTCATAGTCATCCTGTGATTGACCAACACACACAGGTATTTCTGCTCCGCCACTTCCAACTGATGAGCCCTCAGTTTAGAGCAGAAACTCTTATGATTTGACCCTACATGCATGCCTAGTACTTTGTACTACTGAATTTCATCCTATTTCTGTTACTCCAGCCTTCTAGGGCATGCAGATTTTCCTGTATAATATTCCTAACCTCCTCTTTATTGACGATACCTCCCAACTTTGTGTTATCAGCAAATGTTATTAGCACACTTCTACTTTTTGTGCCAAGGTCATTAATAAAAATATGGCCTAGGATTGTTTTGAAGACCGATCCTTGAGGAACTCCATTTATAACTCCCCTCCAGTCCAACAGTTCATTCTTCAGCACAGTCCCCTTTAACCAGTTCTCATCCGACTATGTCCAGAGCTTTCAGGTTGCAAAAACTTAAAGGGACACTCTTGAAGGGAACTATTATCCAGCCTCAATGGCGCCTAGAGAAACAACAGACTATATGAAACTATGAAAAGAGAAATGCAGTTTGGTCAAAGCACCAAGGCTCTGTCACTAAATCTATGAATCTGAAATTATAGAGGTGGATTCCCTTGTGGAAAAAATGTTTTAAGCGAGACAATGTTCCTTTATATCACCATCCCCAGTTGCTGCTGTAAAATCTATGTTGTTTTTTTCCCTTGCCTTTCACCGTGCAAGAAGCAGGAAATCATAACAGAGAGGTTTTGTGCAGGCAGTTTGGGAATAGGAATGCTCACTTACAGGAGCTCAAGCTACCACACATATGAGAAGCTGTATGCCATTTGCTACTTAACACTTATTTTAAGGTTGTTCCATGCAGTTTAGTCTGCTATCTGGCTAGCATGTTTAACTGTTAATCATTTTTATCTGTATTTTGAGAAGTTTATTGTTCTGGTATTCACCCTTCTGAGGTTTCAGATCATCATTTTTGAGCATGGAAATAAGGCTATTTCTTCACTAGAAGTACTGCAGCTGCACCTCAGTAGCACTTCAGTGTAGACACTCACTACAGCAACAGAAAGGTTTTCCTGTCACTGTAATTAAGCCACATCCTCGAGAGGTGATAACTAGGTTGATGGAAGAATTCTTCCAACACCGTAGCAATGTCTATGTTGGGAGTTAGGTTGGATTAACTATTTCACACGGGGTGGGTCAACCTAACTTTTTAGTGTAGACCTGGTCTTAGATAAAATATTTTATAGAAGCAGAGGGCCAAAACCTCAGCTGGTGTAAATTGGTGTAACATCACTGAAGTCAGTTATTTGACTCCAAAAGAGGGCTCTAGATGGAAAGGGTCTGGACTTGGGAACTAGAATTAGAGACTAATATAATCATGGAAGTATTAAAGCACAAAAGAGAAACGTGATTTGGAAATGGAGAAAGAGAACAGGAAATGAGAGAAAGATGAAGAATACAGAGGGGCTTTTGAAGCAAATCAAAACTAGAGGTGTAGTATGCTCCCTGGAAGCAGCAATGAGAGGCACAAAATATAGCCTTGATATAAAGGTACAACTCTAATGGAAGTCAGTGGGGGTTGCCCTCACTTATGTTAGGACTAAATGAGACCCTAAGGCCATGTCTACCCTTTGGGCACTACAGTGGCACAGCTGCAGTGCAGTGCTGTAGCTATGCTATTGTTGTGCCATAGAGCAGATGCTTCTCACAGTGACAGAAGGGGATGGGGTGTTTTCCGTTGCTGAAGCTGGATCCATGAAATTCTAGCCACATCTACACTGGGGGTTAGGTCAGCTTAACTATGGTGCTTATGGGTGGGATTTTTCATATCCCGGAGCACCATAGATATGTCAATGTAAATTGCAAGTGTAGACTAGGCCTAAGTCTTGAAAGAGACAGAGACCGATATGGGACCCTAGCTGTAGTGAGAGAAAGACTTATCTGTAGAAAACCATGGGAGGCTGTTGATCTAATCAAGGAGAATTAGTAAATCTTTAGTTCTTTCTACTTGTATTTGTTTATATCAATCAATTATTGAGCTTACTATATTTAGTTGCCAAAGAGATTGCTGCCGAATGGTTTATGCCATGAACTGCTTTGTGTATCACCTCACAGAGTGTTACTAGTTAATTACAGACATTTACTGATCATTTAAGTGCATTTTTATGTAACACTTCTATGAAAGGCTTCTTATAAATAGACCCTATGCATTCTGCATCCTTAAACACATTATTGTGCAATTCAGTCACGTTAAAAAGGAAATCTTTTCAAATTGTAAGCTCCATAAATCTCTCGAAAAATATTTTTTCTTAGTTTTAAAGCCATATATTCAGCACTGAGGGCTGGATTCTGTCCTCGGTCAGAATGGTGTAAACACTTGACTTCAGGGGACTTACTCAGGATTTTCACTGATGAAATTGAGATCAGAGTCTGGCCCGGTGTGACTGTATTGCCAAAATGGAATACATTGTCTGTGTACAATGGTGGAAAATGAGAAAGGAAAAAAACTGATTTATTTATGCTTGTTGGAGCTTTTATTTGTATTCCAGGCGCGAAGTGTTAGCAATGCATATAATTCATGCAAACAGGCCTATGCATGTCACTTCATGACTCCTTTCAAACCATTCATCCTTGCTTTGCTTATCACCCAGCCTTCAGTTCTGAAGAGGTTAAATCATTGTGTGAGCAAGGTGAGAAGCTTTTTGATTGATTAGACTTTAAATGCTTTCTTCATTTAGAGCAACCAATAGCCTGAACTGTTCTTCATTGGCCAAATACTAAGATAAAATTCTGTTTCATTCATTTGCTATCCTTACATTCATATGCTATAATATAAAATAATCCTCATGCAGCTTTTTCAGTAGTACACAAATCTTGTTGGTATTGCTCAGTTGCTTCAAACACAAGGAACTTGCATGGTTGCTTAACAAATTGACTGCTGAAGATTTGTTTAGAGGACTCATTTTTCATCTTGACTTTTTTTCTTGGAGGGATGAAAAGCTGTCTATAGGTTTCAATATACTGCATATGCAGGCAAATGGCAGCATATTAGGACAGAATATGGAATTTATCTTTACTCCATTTGAATACAAATGCAACTGAAAGTAAATACTTTTTGTTTTCAAGAGCCATTTTCCATATTTTTCTCTCTCATCAAAACTACAGGAGAATAATCAGAACAAATAAAATCAAACTCTCTTCCCGCCAGATTAAGTGAGCCTTTCTCGTTTTCATGGCATATGCTTTTTTAGACTCCTAGGAGCAGAAGCTGTCTCTTGATATGTTTGTATAATGCATAGAACCCTTGGACTCCTATCCAGATTGGGGATTGGGGCACTACCATAATAGGAATCAATAATATTAATATACTACAATTAGGAATTAGTCTTTCAGCCTTTGGAGTCAATGGGAATTTTGACTGGATGGGTCCTTAATTTGTAGTGCATTTATATAGTATAGTAATTACTACGTTTCCATTTTGCTTTGTGTAGAAAAGGCTTTAAAGTGTGAACTGAAATTTAGACTTCAAGTATGGGATTCCTGGTTCCCTAAGTTCCTGGTTCACTTTTGTTTGATGAGTGTCCTGGCATTCTTGAGTAGCAGGCCTGTATCCTAGTTATTCCCATTTGCTGTTTGATATGAAGTTTAAATGAGCAGGCTAAAGAGGTGCCATTGCTGTGAAATTATTCTTTTTAAAACAATAAGCTAAATATAGTTAAAAATAGTTTCAAGTAGGACTCTTGCCCTTAAGTGGTTTTATGATCCATTGCTTGAATTTAAAAAAAAAATGTATTTTTCTCCTCGGCCACACATACACAAATGGGTAGGGTAGGGGGGATTATAGAGGTGAAATTATGAAACTAGAACTGATTCATGGAACAGTTTTCAGATCTGTCCCTACTGCTGCCTCTCCAAACCCCAGAGACAGACCCTACTGCTGCACAGAATCCCTTCTGAGCCAGCAGCAGATGAGCCAGCAGTATTTATCAGGAAGAGAACATTACCTTCTCCTTCCAAGGAGTGCTGCAAAGGCAAACAAGTGAGAGGCAGAGTATGGGAAGTGCATTGCAGGCACTTAGAATATAACCAGCGTTCAGAGATTTAGTCAGGATTCTTTTGTCAGATCATCCATCACAGATCCTATAAGAGATGCCAAGTTAAAAGAACAACTAACAAGCTACTTGTTGGTCTACGCAGGCATTTACCAAGTTTATGTTGTTGCTCCTCTCAAAGGACTGTGAGCCATAATGATTTGGTCTAATTTTGGTGGCTGGGTTTAGCGTGTGGGTGCTGGCTGGTGTTGGTGGCCTGTGTTATACAAGAGGCCAGACTGGACGAACTGGTGGTTCCTTAAACTCTAGGACTCTGAATCTATGATGGATTCAGCTTTCACGGTTCACTTAGATACTATTGCAGCTATCTAGAAACCACAAGAGGCAGGGCAAAAATACCCATACTCGATGGTTTGGGAATCCCACAGGTTGCATTTTATACCCTGCTGGGTGCAATTCGCAGTTTGTTTCATTGTTACTGTTTTAGTTTTATAGTTACACTTCCATATTCACAATCCTGCTTTTTAAAATCTCTGCTGCTCTAAAAATCTTCCTTTCAGTTTTCTGTTTGGCTGTATTGTGCACATCTTGTTGACTTTGTCAAGGGTGGTGCAATGATTTAGAGCAAACTGCTACTTGAGGCATATAATTGAGATGGAAGAGTAATATTCATGCTGATGCAATTAATTGATGTTGTAATTGGTCTAAATCCTCTTAGCTGGGGTTGTGGAGAAAAACAAAGGAAAGCAAAGGTAATTGTTTATACAACACAGACTACAGTATCTGATTAAATTATTCCCCCTATCCTCCTCAGATTAACTCTTTCATAGCACTGCCTTCACTGCAGTGCTCTGACACCCTTTGCTTTGGGTTACGTTGCTATTATTGATCTCTCAGAAGTATGATTGCCCATTAAGTGCCATTGTGTTTGCACTGCTCCATGAAAATGGCTGGCTTATGGAATGGTCTCTGTGTGACTTCTGCTGCATGAGCACATTATGAAGTTAGATGTAGCCATGGATACAATGCACCTGATTTATTTTGCACCAATGAAGGCCACTCATACATTGCATGTTCGTTAGTATCATAGGTGGCTACTGTATGCACAAAGGTGTACTTTACACATCAGGAAATAAAACAGACCCATTCTATGAATAGAAGAGTCCTTTTATAGTCCCTTATATATATATGAATGGTCCCTTTATAGTCGTTATTATGTTGACATTGTGACAGTGCAAATTATGCTAGGTGCTGTGCAAAATGGCTTAGGGAGAGACAGTTTCCTACCCCACAGGAATCTCAATAGATAAGCTAATCAGACAAACAACACAAAAGCAAAATGTTAGCTGTGATGTGTGGTACTGTCTTGTTGTTCCCTATACTTCCCTCTTTCTCTCTCTCTGTCTACATGCCCCAGTCAATCTCCTCTGTTCTTGAGGCCCTAGCTTGCCTCCTTTCCACCCAGCTCCCTCCAGGACATTCAGTCCAAGAGCTTAGGGAGAACAAACCACCGATCAGGGGGTGCCCATATTAAGATGGGCTCTTTCCGGCAGTCCCAGGGAGCTGTCCCCGCACCCACCTACAGAGATTGGGAATGGTAGTCCCTTGAGGATGGAGACGAGAATACATATGTCCTCCGTCCCTGGCCATTCCTGGATTGATTTCACCTTTCTCAAACATAGCCTCCTACTATTTGTTGTTGCTCCCTTTGCCCTGTGCTTTGTTCACAAAATCATTGGGCCTGAGTTTGCTTGTGATAATAACAGTGTAAATCAGGAAAAACATAATTGAAGTCAATTGTGTCACTTGACATCAGTGGAGCTATATTAGTGTAAAACTAGCATAAGAGAGAGCAGAATCAGGCCTGCTGCATCTGGCTTTAGCAATAGATGGAAAACCCCCATTGCAGCAGGGTAACATGATGATGAAGCGTGGCTTCTCTCAGGGTTTTCCTTCTTTTGTTAACTGATTTCCAGCATCACATTGTCAATACTTACTCACTTCTCTCTGTTAACCTTTTGGACTCCATCTGCCTCCATTTCTGGCCTTTGTGGTTATGCCCCATTGCTCATTTGATTGATCCCCAAGGGCTTGATTCTGCTGTCATTGAAGTCAGTGGCAAAACTCCCATTGGCTTTGGTGATGTAAGATCAGACTTCAGACTGAGTAAGTTTTTTGGCCAGTGTTTGCATTGTTTAAAAAAAAGAAAGTCAAATAAAAATTACAATGTGGGAGAGGTGACGAGATGGTGTTTTTTTAAGGGTCTGAGTTGAAATAAAATGTCAAATCATACTGTAATTTTAGTAAGTTCATTATGAAGTCCACCAGGGATTTTGTTATTGTCAAAGGTGCTCAAACACTACAATGACAGGCAGCAATATAAAACCCTAAAACCTGTGTTCCCTGTAAGCTGTGCACTTGGGTGGCCACCCAGGGGAGATTCAAATGCTGCCTAGCCGATTAGCAGAGCACAGCTGGCAGCATGTGTTCAGGGTCCCTCCCCCCGCATTGCTCCATCCTGCAATGGGACCTTCCTGTTGGCTGTGTGGGGGGTGAGGGTAGGAGGAAGCTGATATCAGGGTGTCTCCTTACCCCTGTACCCCATCTCCAAAGAGCAGGGGAGAGGGGACACAGCCTGGCTCAGGACTCAGAGTTTCTGTGGTGAATAGTGAGTGCCTTTCTTAAAGAGATGGTGCACTGTTTCTGAGATTTCCCCAGCAGCCAGCTCACACAGTCCGTCCCTCTCTCTCTCTCACACACACACAGTCTCTGGGTCACACACGTACACATAGTGTCTCACACACACACACTGTCTCTGGGTTACACACATACACTCTGTCTCTTTCACCTCCCAGCATATACTTGTATTATTATTGTTGTTACTTCTTGATATTTCCTGCAATGTACATATATTCTCCAAAGTGTGTGATTTTAGTGTTTTGACTGGTCTATGCATTTCAAATTTTTTATTTCTCTTACACTTAAATTTATTATTTGAGTAGTGAGTTCTAAAATGCCTAACCTGTCCTGGCTGGAGTAATTATCCCTATGGTAACTTTTAAAAAATATATATTATATCTAGGTTTTTTGTTTCTACTGGTGGTGCACATCCATACACACCTCGGTGCACATAACCAAATTTATTCCGCACATAGATGGAAAAAATTAGAGGGAACATTGCCTAAGACAGATAATCACTATAAAAATAAAATAATTGATAAGATGATGGTAATAACATACATTTACAGGGCAAACTTTCAGATGGGTCCTAAGTATATCAACAGCTAAGGTCGGATTACTGTCTCTGTCTATTCTTATTCCAGAAGTAAGAACTTCCAAAGGCTATAAATAACCCATTACAAAGTATCCAATTAAATTATATAAGACATTATTTTAAAGTAAACTACAATTACCCAAACGGAATTTGGCCCTAACACTTGTGAAAGTGCCCTGGGATGTTTAATAACTACAAGTAGTCAAGATTATAGTTTTATATCTTCTCCTCTCATCCACTCAACCCAGTGGCGTTAAGACGTGTTAGTTAAAGGAAAGTCATGTCTTGCCTTTCGAGAAGACACTGACATGCATCCGACGAAGTGGGTATTCACCCACGAAAGCTCATGCTCCAAAACGTCTGTTAGGCTATAAGGTGCCACAGGACTCTTTGCTGCTTTTACTAATGCACAGTGACACAGATACACAGGACCCTCTTTGTCATTTACAGCATCACAGTCTTTACTAGTGTGGCAGAATGGACTTCTGCTCTTATTCACAACTCACACTGTCAATATTGATCTCTTTTGAAATACTTTGAAAGACATGCATCTGAGGAAGTGGGTATTCACCCACGAAAGCTCATGCTCCAAAACGTCTGTTAGTCTATAAGGTGCCACAGGATTCTTTGCTGCTTTTGAAATACTGCCATTTCTATGACACATTGCTGTACACATGTCTTTATGAGGATGACATTTAAGCCAAGTGTTTTTCTTGTTGTTGTAAAAATAAAAAAGTAATGGTTAGCAATGTGTAGTTTAGAATGTATGGTGAGGTTGCATAGACACTGGAGCTGTATGTGCAGCCATCTATCTACAGTCAAAAGAGTGTCTAAGTGAGAAAGATTAAAAGATATCTAGAATCAATACTTCTTGAATCAGGTTTTCCTTTTATTGGATTAAAAAAATGTTTCATGAGAACCCTGCGGAGAAATGTAGGCTGAAGGCAAAGAAGAGATGATTATTATACCTAATAACTGCCAGGGGTTCTGAAATATTTTGAGTAAAAAAGTAAAATGCCAAATTCCAAGAACCATATTAGTTTCTTTGAAAGAAGGATGTTTATTTGTTTTTAAATCACTGCAGGAAAACAATCCTCGCTCAAGAACTGTAATGTTAAAAAAAAAAATTCCATTCTACTTAGAGGTGAGAAGAATAGTTAAAAAAAACTTCCTGTTGCCTATTATTTACAGAACCAGAAGACTGCACCCTGCTTTACAACATATTTTTTAAAAAATAAAATCCCAGCTATCTTTTGTTTCCTTTGCATTTAGGTCAGACAAATTAGTTATACAGCACAGTAATTCACGTGCAAGAAAGTATGAAGATATTTGGTTATATTCTGCTCTCATTTATACCAGCGTAAATCCAGACCAGCTTTACCAGAGTTGCTCTGGATTTATACCAGTGTCAGTCATAGCAGATTTGATCCATTTTCAATGAGGGACTCAACTTACGTATTCAATCAAAACTGACCAGCACCTTTCTAATTTCAGATATCCAGTAGACACAATAATCTCCTTGTGAACAATCTATATGCCAAAAATGATTCACTGAATAACTTCAACAAATGAATATATTGAGAAAACAATGATCTTTTTGCCAACAATTTGTGAACAAAAAAACATGTCATTTATGTAAAAGATAATTTGCTATAAAATCTCCCAGCTCTGAGTCTTTCCAGCAATCTAAGACTTCTGTGTAACACTGTAGTATCTGAGTATCTTCCATCTCAATTAGGTTAGCAATAGCTGACTTTCTGGGGTTTCTGTCTCGCCTCCTTTTTTAGATTATAAAATGTTCTTCTTGGGGTAGGGCTCTTGGTTGTTCTCATTTTATTTAAGGGGAAGGAGGAGATTCCATCACTATTAATATCCTAAAGAATATCAAAATATTATTAGACAAATAAGTCAATAAATAAATAAATAGAACCCAGGACTTGAATGGGATTATCTAAATAGAAACCCCTGTTTTTTCAGTCTGTCAGCTTTAAATCTGGCCTATCCAAGTCATTCTCCTGCAATCAAAATAACATCTATTATGCGTACCAGCACGTTATTATCAACAGAAGGGTCATTTTACAACTTACTACAAAAAGGAATTAAAATAATACTCCTGGTATCAACAAAAAATAATATATTCTAAACCTGTTAGCATATTTCATCTAGCTCCTGATGAATAAAAATGCATTGCTTCTACTGTATCTTTAATAAATACAATTACTATTGTCACCTTTCAGCAGCAGGGATTTTACTCTTTAGGTTATTGTTTGTTGAATCTAGAAGAAACTGAATCACTAAACATGTTAGCCATGCTCACCAGAACACTTCTCTCTACAGGAAGGGACTTGTAGCTTTAATCACATAATTGATTTAGTTCAAATATTTTAAAATCCAATTATAACCCTAAAGCAGAAGTTTTCCTTTCCGTTTAACATGTTAGCGAAATTGTCTTATTAACAAAACATGAAGGCACAACACAATCTTGTATGTCACCTATACTGTGTGTGTTTCATTTAAAACTGAGAGCAATCATACATTTTTTCATAAATGCCTTTTCATTTCATCTGTATATGTATCTTGAATAAGTTAAGTGAACTTTTTTTACCAAATATTTGGGGGTGGGGAGGGCAGATTCAGTGACACTGAAGTGTTTCATCAATTCTTGTCAATTTAGCCAAATTGTCTGTTTATAAAAGTTCAGAAACAATTGAAATGTTTCATTTTGATATTTTCAAATGAAAAATTCAAAATTTTTTATTTGAAAAAAATTCATTTTTAAAATTTCCATAAATTTATTTTAAAATGTTCCAAAAATATTTTAAAATGTTTGAAATTGAAAAAAAATGTTTCATTTCAGGTCAAATGAAACTTTCCTTGACCCTAAATTATTTTTTTAAACTTTCTGGTGCATTGAAAGTTTCAAAAATTTTCATTTTTAATCTGACCTGGAACTTTTTTTTATTTATTATTTTTCAAAATTGCCTTCACACCAAAAAGTCCATTAGTCACCCAGCCCTGAGCTTGACCTTTGCTGTTTGCTCTCCTGAGTTGGTCATCTCTCAATATGATACAAAGTCTAAAAGGCCAAAAGGAAGATATAGGTTTGTATCTTCTCTGTTTATACATTGTGTCGGACCCAACGGAATCTCCCTCATCTCAAAGGTCAGTGAATTTTTAGTGAGAAGGTGTTTGAGTCTGATCTGACTTACAAACACCAGTGTAACTCTGTTGATATTAATAGAGTCACTGGTGTAAGAGAGGTCAAAATCAGGTGCGAAACCTGGAACATCACATGTCAAACATAAAGAAACAGATTGACATGTATTGTTGTCAAAATTTGACTGACTCAAATAAAATAGAAACCATAATATTAATAATTAATGAGGCCACAGGCGGGGAGCATGCTTGGTGTTGATGCAGTACGTAATGTATCCTGAATTTAAATTAGAAACCCATGGGACAAAATCGACAGGAACCTAAATAATGATGCAGTTTGTGCATTGCCTATGAATTGAGTGCAGTGCATTTATACAGATTAGTCCTTGAATGGATGTGTAAAATTAGAGTAATTCACACCTATTTTGATACTGATGGGTCTGATAGTATGCTCTCACCTTTTGTGGGAGTCTGAACAGGGGCCAGGATTTAGCTTTAAGTTACCACCTGGGCATTGAAACTCATATATATGTGTACATATAGTGATTCTCTGGGAGCCTTGGTAGGAGATTAAGGACCAGATGTGGATAAATGCTGACTGGGGTTCTCTGGATTTACACTGTTGTAATTGAAATTAAACTGTGTCCCTAAATCCTTTCGTAAAGGTCATGCCAACACTAGGAAAAAGGTTGAGCCCTCTAACTACCTAACACAACAACCTACTTTGTCTCCACTAAGATTTTAACAGATATTAACCAGTGTTAAACTACACCTTTTTTCCTAGTGAAGACAAAGCCAAAATCAGATGTCCACTCTCTTTCAAAAACAACCTGCTTATGATATTTCACTCTGCAATAACTCTAGCCTGTTTTAATGCATTGTGGCAACAACTCAGAGGGGAGCAATCTTTGGCAATTACATGTTGACTGAAGATTCAAAATCCAGGTCATTGATGAGAATTTGCCTGAGAGGTAACGGGATTATTCTTACTCCGTCTCTTGAGAAAATAGTGATTCATGTTTCATGACAAGAGACAAATCATGCCTTTTTTGAACTTGTGAACTTCAAATGTGGTACATTGCCACCAGCCCTGTAGAAGGCATTTTTAGCACATTCATAATCCATTATTTCACCCTGTTTGATGAGGTTCAGCGGCTGTCAACTCCTCTTTCTCCTGTTGCTCACACCAGTTTTATATTGGTGTGAATCTGTTTTCTTCAAAAGTGTTACTTCTTATTTACACTGGAAGAAAATTCGGTACAAAGCTATTAGATGAAATACCACAACTGTATAGTGTTTAGAGTTTAAAACAAATTACCTAACTTGCAGGGGACTGTTAATTCCTTTTATTGACTAGATCAATAGAAACTGTTTTAAAGCTGAGTGATCTGAAAGGCCTTGAATACACACTACAGAATTTAACAAAAGGCTGAGGTTCAGTGAAAGGCAACACTGAAGTAAGCAATATGTGATTTTTTGCTGTGAATATTTTACATAGAAGTAATGTAGTACCATCTAATACAATGCTGTGCTGGAGATAAAGAAATGTAATGGTAAGCAGGATAAATAAGTTTGAGAAGTAGATATTGTGTAGGGTATTTTGAGACTAACCCATGCCTTGCTTCTTCTAAATGTGGCTTCTTGTATTGTTTGGAATATGTTAGATTGTGTTGCAATGTCTTCAGTCTTACAGTGGTCCTATACAAAGCAGTGAAGGGATGGAATGTAAAGCACAATAGAATTTCTTCCTTTTCAGATGTCTAGGAGCAGACATTCAGCTAGAAATGATGCTTGCCTAAGAATAACAATTCTCACTCTCAGAAATTTGCAAGTTTGAATGCTTGTTGTCTATAAATCTCAGCTGACAGTTCAGCATCTTAACATCACACCATATCAGTCCCAGCAGGCCCAGCAGTGGGAAATACATGCTTGCTAAACTACCCTCTACCATCCCACACCTAAGTGGAAAGCACTGTGGTAAAGAAATGCATCTCATGATTGAGGACTCAGTCAGAAATTCAACGTTACTAGGGGCACTGTAAAGAAAGCTCCCTTGCTCCTGCCTACAATCAGAAATTTCCTGATTTCTTTCTCTTCCTCCAGGCACTGTTTCAAGGGGAAGCAGACATCAAATATTACTTTTATTAAATGAGAAAAATAATATTCATTATTGCAGGGGAATCTGGACAATAGTGGGATTCAAGAACTCTGGAAATGTCTTTTGTCTGTTTAGACTCTCAGTTTCTCCCTTCAGTCCATTCACCATAACTTTCATGGTTGTAATGTTGGTGGCCAGGATATCTGAGGTATGTCTACACAGCCGCTGGGAGCAGTAATACTCAGCTCAGGCAGACATACATGCACTAGCTGTGCTTGAGCTAGTTCTCTCACAATAGCAGCATGGCTGCATCAACACGGTCAACAGTTTGGACTGGCCACCTGGGTACACACCTAGGATTTTGGACTGGGTTGTGCTCAGGTGGCTAGCCTGAGCTGCTTCCTCACTGCTATTTTTAGTGTGCTAGTTTGAGCAGAGCTAGTGTGTGTATGTCAACCTGAGCTGGGAATTACACCTTCCAGTTGCACATAAACACCCTGAGACACCTGAAGCAACAGCACTGCTGAAAGTCCTGAGATTTTGACGGCAGTCCTCAGGGCCTGAGACCACTCCCAAAAATCTGAAATTCAGGTCAAAATCTTGAAGTAAAATACCTATACTCCCTGTATCTCTTGGTCACAACATATATGCCCTGTTAGAAATCACAGCTATATAGATTGAATCCCATTCCTAGACATATTGGGCATGATGGTTTAAGGATGAGCTGTAACTTTGGCCTTGCTCTGTTTCTCCATGGGAATAACTTCCACGTGACAGGCCTACACTAGCACTTCTCTGAGTGGAACTCTGTGATTCATCCCACTTACTATAGAGAGAGAGAAAAGGCTTAAAAAGCCAAAATACTTAATAAACATTGTCTAACTTAAACTTAGCCTTTCCTTGCCCGTTTAAGTAGGTCCCACTTGACCTGAGCCTCCCCAAACATTCTGCAACATCTGCCTCTCTGTTAGTCTGACCTCCCCACTCAGTGCGTGGCTCCCTCAGGTCACAGAATGCCTTTTATCTATTTCAAACGTTTTTAAAGAGTTCCTTCTCAAAGACCTCTGAGGTTTTGAGTAGGGCTCCTGTCCTCTGGCCAGGCTTAGTGCAATTGAATGGAAATCAGTGCTGAGATCCTGGATACCTGCATACAGGACCGGCACTAGAGTTTTTCGCGCCCTAGGCGCACGGCCATTTCGCTGCCCCGCGCGCTCCGGTGGACCTGCCGCAGTCGTGCCTGCGGAGGGTCCGTTGATCCGTGACTCCAGTGGAGCTGCCGCAGCCATTTCTGCGGAAGGTCTGTTGGTCCACGACTCCGGTGGACCAGCCGCAGCCGTGCCTGCGGGAGGTCCACCGGAGCCACGCGGGACAAGCGGACCGTCCGCAGGCATGCCTGCGACAGCTCCACCAGAGCCGCGGACCAATGGACCCTCCGCAGGCAGGACTGTGGCAGGTCCACCGGAGCCACCTGTTGCCGGCCCCCCGGCAAAATGCCGCCCCCCAAAAATCCTGGCGCCCTAGGCGATTGCCTAGTTCGCCTCAATGGAAGCGCCGGCCCTGCCTGTGTATACCCAGCTTGGATTAACTCATGGGTTCCATAAAGCCAGACACATCACTATAATCACCAAGTCCATAGTTATGTGAATCAGACAAACTTTAATTGCAAGGTCCACAACATGAAATGTATAAAACAATTGCGCCAGTCAGCTATACAGAATGGGGTTTTGTTTTGTTTTGTTTTTTTGGTGCAGTTATTTAATTTGCTTCTACATCATTACAAGTTTTTAACTAACCATATACTACATTGGTGCTTGGGAAATGAATTTTCCAATATTTCTGCAGAAGATTTAAGTATAGTATCTGTGAAGAATGTGGGCAATATCTGTATTAATGTTATGAATGTTTGTATATATATATAATGTAATGTGTATATATATATAATGTAAATTAAATAACTGCACAAAACCACTCTCTGTAGGTGTCAGGTAGTGTTATTGTTTTATAAGTTAAAGCTGTGGACCTTGCAACAAAAGTTTGCATGAATTTACTACTTGCCAAGTATGGATTACAAGCTGTTATCCTCTTTCTATCCTAGCCTTGCTGATTACTGTGTATGCAGTAATATAAAACATTTTTCTTACTGGCAATTCATTCTAGGGCAGCACACATGCTATAGAACCCCGTGCATTTATTTTATCTCAAGAGAGATGCAAAAATTTTGGGAAAACATTATTCCAGTGCTAATTGACTTAAATTAATTACATATTTCACTTATGAATGTCAAATGAAATTATGTAGAGCAAAAGTGTTAGTTGGCATTCACCCAGAAAACAGGTTTCACTGTTTAATTTCTGCATTTAAACATGTGGTATCAATTATTACAATGTAACTCATTTTCATTTGCCAGGAAATGCCTTTGGGGTGGGGGTTGTATTGATCTTGTGTTCCATATCATGTTGCAAGCCATCTTTTCATGTAGCAGAAAAAGAAGAGGCACCCAAGTACTGATCTGTTTTTAAAACATGCTACACTGGCATTAGGTGGTAATTGACACAACTGTCATTATTATGGAAAGGCAGGAATGTGTTGCTTGAGCAATTAATTGAATCTGAGATGGAATAGAATGTATGTAGTTATTTCTGTCATACTGCTTCTATTACATGAGGTTTGGGTTTTCACTAATCAAAATAACCATTTATAGCACTTGAAGAATTTTAAAAAACACAGACATTTTCTTCAGCCGTGTCTACTTTAGCAACATTGTATGTTGCCAGCAAGGTGTGTTACCAAGAGATGCAACTGTACCAGTAGTGACTGTGATTTAACTGCAAATGAAGCCAAGGACATACCACATTCAACACCATTTCCAAAACCGTGGTTAGCAACCATATCAACTTGGCCTTCGCAGAGAACTCCCCAGCAGTGTGAAACATCCTTTTTAGGATATAGAATCAGAGGGTTAGAAGGGACTGCAAGGGTCATCTAGTCTAAGCCCCTGCCAAGATGCAGGATTTGTCATTTTTAACCCATCCAAGACAGATGGCTATCCATTGAAGTAGTTTCCACAACCTCTCTAGGCAGTCTGCTCCATTGTCCTGCTGCTCTTATAGTTAGGAAGTTTTTTTCCTGAGATTTAATCTAAATCTGCTATGCTGTACTTTGAACCCATTGCATCTTGTACTGCTCTCAGTGGTAATACAGAACAACTTTTCTCCATCTTCTTATGGCAGCCTTTCAAGTATTTGAAGACTGCTATCTTGCCCCCCTTAATCTCCTCTTTTCCAAACTAAACATACCCAGTTCCTTTGACCTGTGCTCATATGGCTTGCCTTCCATCCCTTTGATCATCTTTGTCACTCACCTCTGGATCCTTTCCAGTTTCTCTACATCCTTTCTGTACAGTGGTGACCAAAATTGGACACAATACTCCAGATGAGGCCTAACCAGCACCGATTAGAGCACTATCTCCCGTCACTTGCATGCAATGCCTCTGTTAATGCAACCTAACATCACATTTGCTTTTCTTTGCAACAGTATCACACTGTTGACTTATGTTGAGGTTGCAACCCACCACAACTCCTAAATTCCAAGTCAGTTATTCCCCATTCTCTATTTGTGCGTTTCATTTTTCTTCCCTAAGTGTAGCATCTTGCATTCATCTTCGCTGAATTTAATTTTATTGCCTATAGCCCGATTTTCCAATTTATCAAGATCCCTTGGAATTGTAGCTATATCCTCCTAAGTGTTTGTACTCCTCCCCCTGCTTTGTGTCATCTGCAAATTTGATCAATATGTTTTCTATACCTACATGCAGGTTGTTAATAAAGATGTTAAATAACACTGGACCAAGAACTATGCTGTGGATCCCTGTGGAATCCAATTCGAAACCTCCTTCCAATCTGACATCATTCCATAAATAGTTACTCATTGTTAGTGGTTGTTTAAACAACTAAATATCCACTTAATAGTAGTTCTGCTGAGCCCCACATTTTTTACTTATCAGAATGTCAGGCAGGACTGCATCAAAAGCCTTGCTAAAGTCCAGGTATATTATGTCCACTGCCTTCCTCCTATCTACCAAACCAATTACCCTGTTAAAGAAGGAAATCAAGCTGATTTGGCATGATCTGTTCTTAATAAATCCATGCTGGCTGCTCCAAGTATTCACAAATTTAATGTTTTATATATTGCTGTAGTAGCTTCCCAGGCATCGCGGTCAGGCTGACTGGTGTATAGTTCTCTGGCTCCTCCTCTTCCCCCTTTTTAAGGATGGGCAGCACGTTAGCCCTTTGCCAGTGTTCCAGGACATCACTCACTTCTACCTAGCATATCTTAAATAAGAACCCTCTTCATGTTCTCCATGGTATAGTTTGATTTATAATTGGTGGGTTAAGAGGTTGATTGGTTAAAGTGAGAGAGTCCACAGTGCAGTTACCTTTTTCTTATATTCGTCTTCTTTTAGCATCTCCCCTTCTCGTAGTTCTTAGTTTCTTTTCTCCTTCCTGCCTTGGCAATAATTCATAGATTCATAGATTCATAGACTCTAGGACTGGAAGGGACCTCAAGAGGTCATTGAGTCCAGTCCCTTGCCCTCATGGCTTAACCAAATACTGTCTAGACCATCCCTGATAGACATTTATCTAACCTACTCTTACATATTTCCAGAGATGGAGATTCCACAACCTCCCTAGGCAATTTATTCCAGTGTTTAACTACCCTGACAGTTAGGAACTTTTTCCTAACGTCCAACCTAAATCTCCCTTGCTGCAGTTTAAGCTCATTGCTTCTTGTTCTACCATTAGAGGCTAAGGTGAACAAGTTTTCTCCCTCCTCCTGATGACACCCTTTTAGATACCTGAAAACTGCTATCGTGTCCTCTCTCAGTCTTCTCTTTTCCAAACTAAATAAACCCAATTCTTTCAGCCTTCCTTCATAGGTCATGTTCTCAAGACCTTTAATCATTCTTGTTGCTCTTCTCTGGACCCTCTCCAATTTCTGCACATCTTTCTTGAAATGCGGTGCCCAGAACTGGACACAATACTCCAGTTGAGGCCTAACCAGCGCAGAGTAGAGCGGAAGAATGACTTCTTGTGTCTTGTTTACAACATACCTGTTAATGCATCCCAGAATCACGTTTGCTTTTTTTTTGCAACAGTATCACACTGTTGACTCATATTTAGCTTGTGGTCCACTATGACCCCTAGATCTCTTTCTGCCATACTCCTTCCTAGACAGTCTTTTCCCATTCTGCATCACAATAAAGTATTATCTGATCCATTCCCTGCCAGTCCTTCTCTGTTAATTTAAATATTAAACATCTGTCTATAGCTTTATTAAGTAATCAATGAACTGAATATTTGATACCTGTAAGCTGGTTTGTGGTGGGTGAGCATGGAGGAGGAGGAGGGCTCTCTGGTTGTTGAGCACTCTTTGCTTCTTGCATGGTCTAATTTGTATTACATTTTCCATAAAGTTCAGATGGCAGAAAGATTCAATATCCAATAATCTTCTTTTACGTAATTTAGCTACCTCCACCCCTGCACCTGCACGTCATTAGTTTCAACCACAGAAAATGCATCTGCCTTTTGAGTATGCTTCACCATTTGCAAAACTTTTTGGTTCAACAAGCCTTGTTTTTAATTGACATCAGTCATGCGATACAGTTCCAACATTTCACTAAACCATACCATGAATATACTCCTGGCAAGTCAAAAGGTGAATATGAAAGCTCTGAATCCTTTATAAAAATGATTCTGCGCAGGTAGCTTGAATGATATCTTCATCACCACCAACAGCAGTCTTGTGAAAATGGAATCAGTATAAATTTGCTTTTGGCAATTGGATGCTAACTTAAGGCTTCTATTATTCTGCCAGTGCAAGAGTTTGGAATGATAAACATTCTAGGCCTAGTATAATTGCTGATAGAGCATATGGAGCTCTGCAAAGCCTAAGGCATTATAAAATCCTGCAGTTTGTGTTATAATCCATATGTTAAAAGTGCAACATTTAAAACAAGCTTTTTGCAACTTAGTTCACAATTGTTACTTCATCAACTCCAATTAAACACCATTCTGCATTTGTTATGCAAATCGACCTTTAAAGAAAAGTAAAAAGGATTACCAGCAGTTGAAGAAGGTTCTTTCATAATGAGTGCTTTTCTTTGGAATACAAATACACAGTTTTATTGTTACTGACAAACTTGGTCTTCTGCCCTTACTTTTCAGAAGGTCCTTTTTAATGGGTAGGGTTTCTTTTCGCTGTGCTCTCTGCGATAGGCACTAATTACAGTCCTGCTTTTTAACCCATTTTTGTCTGTCTTGCTAAATATGCATAGCATTTTGAAGAACAATCAATGCTGATGAAACTCCGAGATCCTAGGCTGCTAGTCCTAAAGACCATTATTGAATGGAGAATCCTGGATGTTATGGGCCAGGTTTTCAAAGGTATTTAATTGCCTAAAAATGCAGATAGGCACCTACTGGGATTTTCAAAGGTGCCTAGGCACCTAACTCCCATGTTCTTTTGATTTCAATGGGAATTATGTGCCTAATCTGTTTGGGTGCTTTTGAAAAATCCCAGGAAGTATCAGCTTGCATTTTTAGGCACCTAAATGCCTTTGAAAATCTGGACCCACATGCATAACTAATCAAACTTGAAATAGAACCAACATCCGGTAATTCTGGATTTATGCTTCTCCAGTGAATAAAGACAGACAAAATCCCATACACACATTTCCAGTTCTACCAGATTAAGTGTGAGAAGTTTTTTAAATCAGATGTAGCCAGTCATCAACATCTCAAATGAATAAATTAAAATCCAGTAATAATAATACTTGTCCACAGTTAAATCCAAATCCACTTGAGAAAGCCATAACTAATCAAGAATTTCAGGATTTTACTAATTCCCTTAATATTTTTGTCCAAACATGTCCCTTTTTGCAAATTCACTAACACAAAAGTGAACAGCATAAGATCTGCTACATATGAGCAGGCTGAATTATGCAGTTCCCTGTCTGTGTCCTTAATGACTATAGGCAATTGTCACAAGGGCAAATCATTGTGATATTGAACCAAATATCACATTCTCCATAGAGATGTAGAAAAATATTCTCTTCTTCATGTCCATGTTTAATGTCCATTTTGAATTGTGCAAGATGCCTCACATGTAGTCAGGTGTCTCCATCTGCAAAAATCAACTCCATGATTTTTTTCATTGGTTTTCCTTCCGGAGAGAATCTGCTCCCCTCATCTATGTGCCCTGCTCCTCCACAATACCTTAGAGGCAATGCAGGACCAGCACTGCTTGTGGGTGAAGAGACTGCAGTTTTGATTGGCCCTTGTGTAGGCTTCTTCCTGCCCCTCTCCTGTACACCTGAGTGAGGTCAAACACAGTCTGGCCTACAGTACACTACATTGTGTGATTTAGACCCCATTCAGCTAGGTATTCAAGCACATGTGACTTAAGCATGAAAGTAATCCCATTAAAGTCAACAGGATTATTTGCTCCTGAAAGTTAGGCACATGCTCAAGTACCTTGCTGATTTGGGACCTTACTATGTACACGCACTGCACTATTACACTTTGAGCCAAGCCTGTAGATGTAAGAACACTGCTGAACTGCAGACCAAATGTAGGTCCTGGGAGTCAGGGCTGGCTTTAGGCTGATTCCCTCGATTCCCTGGAATTGGGCCCCACGCCTAAGAGGGCCCCGCATCCTTCGCTCGCTCCGGGTCATCGGCAGAATTTCGGTGGCAGGGGGTCTGGAGCAAGTGAAGGGGACACACACACACACCGCCACCGAAGTGCCGCCAAAGACCCAGACTGCCGCCGGGTGTTCAGTTCGGGTCCCACAATTCCTAACACCGGCCCTGCTGGGAGTACAAATCTTGAGATTGTCATCAGCATTATTACAGGTATTAGTCCCTGCATGTAGTAGAGCATGGTAAAATCTTAAAATGTGAAATCTTGGTGTTCAGAGGTTTTTTATTCCACAGAGTAAAGTGAAATTGGAATTCTTTGTTGGACAGTGAGAAAATAAAAAATGTGAATGTCGTAAAAATGCGTTCACATCTTTGTTTTTATTTATGCATATAGGATCAAACAGGAACAAATGTTTGATAGAAGCATATTACAGGCCTAATTGTTTCAGATATCATTTCATGATGAATAGAAATCGGCCAAGGGGAAGCACAAGGCTTGACTATTCCACTGACAGTTTCATGTACCAGAAAATTTCTCGTCCACTTTTCAACCTGTGGTTCCTACCCTGTTCTAAAATAAATAGTAAGGAAGGATAATTTAAGTCACCTTTACTGAGCCAGGATCACCTAGAGCTGACAGTTTTACATTTAAAAAGAAAAAGCAAGTTGATTTATAAGGTCTTTCCTTGAAGTCCTTTAAAGCAAAATTATCTGTCATAAAGGTCATGGATATCATGTCTAAACATTTGGGTAAAATTTATAACTGACTTTTATAATCCTACTAATGGAACTGCCAGTGCAAGTCAGTGCTCTCAATCTGCAGTGGGAGAAGTTAAAAACGGTACTCACTTGGTACCTGCCTACTTGGGAACTCTGAGCAGAACACTGAGCTGCTGTATGTTCAGGTCATTTCCAAAAGTGTTACTTTTTCCAGGCATCATGTCCAATAATCCTGTCACTTGTATGGTCAGTCGCATTGACAGAAGCTGTAATATACAAGGCAATACAAGTGGCTTGACTGGGAGAGGAAGGCAGAACCTGAGCGACTTCGAGTGGACCTGCAGAACAATTTTTTGTCTCATCTTCAAATCTTCTTCTTTCCACCGTGCTCAAGCCATTATACAGTGGAGGCACCAGACTTTTGTGAAGATCACTGAGATGATTCTTTGCTTACCTGAATCATTTTATCTGAAGAGGGAGGAAAGTTGATCTTCATGGCATTGCCAGCTTTCGGCTAATGAGGAAGAGGCATCCAGCTGCTGGTACTGTGACTGGTTGCCAACATATAGAAAAGTTTTCCACAGGACAGGTATCCAATAACAGGGGATCTCAGGGCACCTTGAGCCCCAGTAACTAGAGGATTTTATGTGACTTCTGGTGAATTTCAGCACTGATGTGGTCATATGATCCAGTCACAAAACATCTGATTTTTAGAGATGTCAGGCACCCACTTTTCTCATTTACTTTCAGTGGAGTTATGGGTGTTAGCCTGTCCCTAATTAACATCCTCCCAACTCCATGCTGTGAGATAGGTAGGTAAGTCTTACCTGCTTGTTACACAGAGATATTGAGACAGAGAAGTTCAGTGTCTTGACTGAAGCCACAGAGGGTTGTAGGGTAAAACTGGAATTAGAGCACAGGGATCTCCAGCTCTGAGTCCCACATGCAGTCCATTAGATCTCAAGGTATCCTTTCCTGTGGCCAATGGCCACATCAACTCAGAAGACAAGACAAGACAGATTATCTCTGAGCAGATGGGAGGAGGCTTTTGGTGGCACTGTCAGCAGTAGTTCAGGTAATAGTGCACCACACAGCTGCAAACTTGTCTTGCATTCCCCCCCACCCCCACTCAATATTGCAAGGCTGTGGTTCCAGGTTTTGTGGACATTTTGAAAGGGGACTATAAATAATCCATGGTCTTTAGGAAAAATCACATCGACAAATTCTCATGCCTCTTCATTATAGTTGATTTACCCTTCCAAGATTATATCTGCAAGGAAAAATGTAGGCAACATTTTCAAGCTTGAGAACCTAAAGCTAGATACCTAAAGTTAAGTGTTTAAATGAGTGGACTTATGTTTTCTGTTTTTTTAAAGGAAAGCTGAGACTAGCCTTCATATTTCTAATTACCTAACATCATTTGAGCCCAAAACCAAACCTGACTGCAGAAATGATACCTCTGAGATGGTGCCAGCCATTACTGAAAAGGTCAAATTATACCAAATATTTACCCAGTTAACACCACAATAAGCGAGATACCCGATATTTAGATCAATGTGTACTACATATCATGGTACATAAATAACACATACAATGAGTTGTAGCTAACTTTTTTTAAAAAATCAGTTTTATTAAAATACAGATAAGTGGTTAAAAATAGAATTTTATTTTCTTTTTGTTTTTATTTTTCTGCTTCAAAATTGGAGTTGTTTCACCAACTACCGGTATCTGAGATCATGGAAATACAGTACCCGCATCGCAATGGATGAAATGGATGATACACATTTTGTTTTTCTTCCCTAATTCTCCAGTCAGTAACATGCACTGACTCAGCTGAATGAGTCATATCACAAGAATAAAAGTACGGTACCAATTCTGCAGAAATTAAAATAATGGAAATTGTTTCTTTGGAGTCTCTATTTAAGGGAACATACTATCATCAGAATCATACTGCATCCCTAGAGGAATTGACATACTCATGTATACATCACTGAAATGAGACTGGAACATTTAAAATAAAACCCCCATACTTTATGAACAATCCCAACTGGGGCCTGCTGTAATGATGCTTCTGTATCAGTCAGGGATAAAGGTCACCACAAAATAGCAGAGTCAAGTTTTCCATACATTCTGTGACCGTACCTCCTACTCATCTGAAGTGAGTTTATAATTTATCTGTAAACAATCCATATCAGCTACATGGCAAGTGAAAGAAGAAAGAAGTCATTGGAGTGAAGTTTAATGCATTATCAGAAATGCACAGATATATGTCCTCTGTTTCAATGTCCAAATATACTTTCTAGAAATTTAAACAAAACAGCAGATGTCAGTCTTTTTCAACCCATCTGGTTTGATACAATGGAAGACCCTATAATGTGTGGGTCAGCGCCATATGTAGAAATAGGAACATTCCACCTTTCGAACCTGGTTGATGTCCACGCAGATATTCATACCTGAGTTACAGCTGCTTGAAGTGCCACAGAGATGTGTACAGCATACGGTGCCTGGCCAGACAGGAGGGAAGTCAAAGCTCCTAACTCTCTACAGAGCTATAGGTTCTCTTCCCCCTTTTCCTTCAGATCGTGACTGCACAAGGTTGAGATACTGCACTTCGACTTCCTTCGAAGATTCACTCCCTCTCCAGCCTTTCCCTGCGAAGGTACAATTTGAATTAAATATTACAAGGTGAACCTTGCAAAATTTCCTAACCTCTCTAATCACTTCCCATGGGTTTTGAGATACAATTTGGCTCTTAATGATTCAACTTTGTCAGAGTACAAGTTTAAGCATTTTTTTCTGTGGCTATTTATACCTTGCACTGATTCATCATTGATATGAAATGCACATCTGTAATTTAAAGCTTGCTCTGTTTTATTGTGCTTACATCCCATGTACACAAGGCAAACCTATCTGAGAATATCACACACCAAAAATTACTAGAAAGCCTGCAATTTAATTGAAAAGCTGTCTCTAATATGTTGAGAATGTAGGTTTTAAGTGCTGGTAATATTGAGGGAATAAATGTGAAGTCTAATGGACATGTGATCATACAGAAGGCATGTTTATTACGATTTGTCATTCAGCTAGGATGTGCTGATTGGTGGTAATTTTTGTTTTTTGCTTGCATTTTTATCAGACTCTGAAAGAGTTTGAAATACCTCTGAACATGTTCAAACCTGCTAGTAATTCTTATAGTATGAAACTTCTGGGAAAACCTACAAGTAATTTATTATTTAATTTACAATTTAATTAATTCACCGTAATATAGATACATAAAAATATATACACACACGCACGTGTGTAATAAGTCATACAATAAGCTTTTTTTCTCTTTATTGTCAAGTCAAAGAGTTTTCCAAGAAAACAATGCTAGAAAATCTCCAGGAACTCTTAATATAAGGGAAAAAGCAATAGCAATTTTACACATATTGACTAAAATATTCACAGCTTTTGGCACAGATGATGATCCATTAAGTTATATCACTTAACAAAAAAAGGTGACTGCATCCATTATGATTAATTATTTCTGCTTTGGTGGTGCGCAGAGGTTCCAAACGAGATTGGGGGTCCCGTTGCACTAGACACTGTATAAACACATCCTGCAAAGGCTTATGCACATGCTTAACTTTACACACCTGGCACCTTCCCACTGGCATCATTGCGACTGCTCATGATGTGTAAAACTAAGCACATGCCGGATGAGCACTGTAGTGAGAGACAGTCCAAAGATCTTACTATCCACGTAAATGAAACAGACAAGGTGAGAGGGGAAATGGAAGGCCTTGTCTTCACTGCTATAAAAGGTGCATTTTTTTTTACCCCAGAGTAGCTAATGTGCATGAGCTATCCTAAGGTAAAAACACAGTGAAGACAAGACACTTCAGTTTTGCTTAGGTAAACTAGACAAGGTGTCAGTATTGTACAGCTGCCTGGGGTTGACTTCACTTAGTTTACCTAAGTAAAATGAAAGGGCCTTGTCTTCACTGTGTTTTCACCTCTGGATAGCTCACATTTGTTCGTTACCTCACGACAAAAAGCTAACTTGTTTTTTTAGCAGACAAGGCTAAATGCACAGAAAGATGAGGTGACTTGCTCCAGGTCACACCGCAGGTCAGTGACAGACCTGGGATAGCTTGGAATTTTAACAAACGCTTTCTATGATTTTACTGAATAGCATTTATATACATTAATAATGTTGTTGTAACCTTGGCTCACTCATTTCTAATCAGCATGCACTCTGGTTTTTTTCCCTGCAAAACACATGAAAAAGCTTCTATCCTCCACACAATGGGCCTTTTGTATAACGCTGTTGTTTTATAAACTACTCCTAAAAAATGCTTTATCCCTATTCACCGGTGAGCCTCCAAAAGTTCAGTATTGGCAAAGACTAAGAAGCTGACCTGGTTTATCTGAACAGATGGTAACATTTTAAGCAAGTAACATTGATATCAAATGCACCAAATTTCAATAAATTTTAGAAAACTATCATGACATAAATATCAAATTGAGTATTAAAAAGAAGTTTGGGGAAGTTTTCTAATAACTAGACAATGGTCCAGATTGGACCAAATCAGACATCAGACCCCTAGCTTCATATCACTGTAATGGACTGAACAACACCTCGGGGTCCCAACCCATCTGAATTTGTAAATTTTGAATCTGGATCCAAATCTCAATTTTCCAGCATCACATAGAGCTTCTATTATTTGTGAAATAGCCTCAGATAACTTTCTTTTTATTAAAGGAAATAATGATTTCTTCTCTTACTCCCCTCTGGCTCACTAAGCCCTCCTACAAACAGCAGTCCTTCCTTCACCCTGTTGCTGTTATAAAACTCAGACTTCCCATAAGAATTCAAAACCATCTTTTGCTCATCTTTAAGTCCTCTTTGTAGAGATGGATTTCACAAACCTCAGATAAGACCTATCATTCCCCTTAATTTTTAGTATGATGTTCTATCTTGGCCATTCATGCTGCCCTTGGCACCCCGGATCATAAGTTCTGCTCTGAGCTGCATGCTGTGCTTCTCATTTTAACGGACAAATAGAATCCTAACCTTGGATGTTCACTTTGGAGTCAGTGGAGCAGCACACCTTTGTCTGAAATTTCTTTCATCCCACCCATATGCTCAGAATTCTCCATCTCCTCCTTCAAATCTCCCTTTATGGCCCACTATTTTCGGCTTGCCTAGTATGATTGATGGTTTCCTGTGATCCTGTCTGCTCCTGCTGTTGTGACTGATGCTTTAAATGTGTGTGCTGGTTTTAGCCAAATGAGACTATAAACTCATGGTTTTGGACCCAGGTAGTGCCCAGGGGTTGTAAAGCACTGTGCATACCTGTGAGTAATAAAGAATAATCTGAGGGTAGAATTGGCTCCATTGCAGTGTTGGGAACTGGTAAGAGAAAACTTCCTTCTCGTGCATTTAAAGAAAGGGGATTTAGTAAAGGGAAACTGTGATGATGACCTGGGAATTGTGAGGAAGCTCTGATAATGTCATTGAGCTTTCAGTCATGTCACTAAATTAAGGGACCCAATCCTGATGTCTCTTTTCAGGCAAAACTTCCACCAAAGTATTTTACAGAATCATAACTAGGTAGTGGGTTTAAATTTGTTATTATCTAAGAGATCCTTGTCCTGTAAAACTAAATTATTGTTTAATTTAGACCCCGATCCTTCTGTCACTGTCTTTGAGAGCCATTGACTACACTGGGAGCAGGATCAGCCCATTCCCCTCCAAAGCAACCACACTGAAATCAAGAGGATTGCAGCAGTGCAAGTCAGCACAGAAATAGCCTGCAGTATTAATAGTGTTAATGACAACATTTCAATATCCTGGGCCAGATTTTCTGCTGACATACCACCATTGACTTCAGTGGAGTTACGCCAGCCGAAAATCTGGCATAGTCACTTCATTGGAAAGTGTGGTAATTACACCGTAACTTACTCCAGCATTACTGTAATAATGCCCTCTAATTACATAATTAATGCACATTGCACTTTGGCACTAGCCTTTAAAAATTGCTAACTAGTAGGTGTCCAGTGTTGCTAGTTCTTGGAGTGCTGTGGAATGCTGCCGCTGATGCTGCAGCATTGTAACTGCTGCCAGTGTTGCTGTTCTTGGACGGATGATGCCAGCTGCACTTGCAGACAGTGCAGCCTGTTCATTCAGCAGACCTCGATATCATTCATAGGAAAGACCACAGGCTCGGTTCAGTAGCAAAGGCGCTTGGCCAGGTTTATTGTCAACAAAGCACGGTACTCACACCCCACAGGAGCAACAAGCACTCCAGACAACAATGGTGCCTGCTCAGTTAGCACTCCAGAATGCGGTCCCTCTACAAGTACAAAGTTGCCCCTCCTATGACTTCTCCTTTTTTATCTTGATACAAACAAGTTATGTATTACACTCCAGACATGCCTAGTTACCACCCTTCTCCCTGTACCTGCTAGTTTGAGTAAAACACTGATCCTGTTATCCATCCTTACCTTAGGAGGGGTCAGCGTGTTCCTGCACCATCTCTTAGGAATGCATTTACCTTGATACTTGAGAGATCTGTGTGTTTTTTGTTTTTTTATACCATCCTCTCCAGTCAGGAATGTGCTTACTTGGTTAGCCAATACCTAGTGTGTTTCTGTTCTGCTAAGGCCAAACCTACACAGGTTCATAGTCCTTGGTTCACACTGCAAGTTATGCCCTGGCTCCAGCAAGGCTTACACATGATAACATTTGTTTAAAATTTGAAAAACAAAAAATATCTGGCCTTCATTTGGATAAATCAAGATCCAAAAATATGTTTCTGCATCCAAATGATCATGGCTTTTGCAAAGCTGTGCTCTTTCTAGTCCCAGAGGCATGTTCATTTTCACCATATTCTATTCATGGAGAACCCTTCCTCTGCATGGAAATAGGGATCAGACACGTCAGTGTCAGCAGCTACCCTTCCCTGG
Source organism: Gopherus evgoodei (assembly GCF_007399415.2). Classification (NCBI taxonomy): domain Eukaryota; kingdom Metazoa; phylum Chordata; order Testudines; family Testudinidae; genus Gopherus; species Gopherus evgoodei. The sequence goes on from NC_044329.1 coordinate 13,815,038, forward strand.
ACCCTGATGCGCATTATGTGGTCCAGAGTCTGTGGGTAGGGAGCAAATGGAGGGGTCGGGGGTGTGGGACTGTGTGTGGCAGCCACCATGGCAGAAAGTTGGGAAGAATCGCCAGTGGTCAGGTATAGGGGTATGTGAGGTATAGAGTTTCCAATGATAGCCGTTGTATCTCATGAATTTCCTGGAACTCTCCAGATCTGGAAGCTGCTTCTCCATGGGGAAGGAAATCTCACTCCTTTGAAAGGTCAATGGAGGACAATCTCCACAAGGGATTTATGGCCCAAATTATTTTATATTTTGCTGACCAAAAAGAGAAAATAGGGAAAACACAAGGCCCAGTCCTGAATTTTGCACTCAAGAAAAACTCTCATTGACATGAAAGTGTCCGAAGACAGGACTAAAAGTTACATGATTGGGTCTTCACTCTGTGACCTTGTCTGCACTAGAAAGCTTTGCCACTGTGATTATACCTTATAATGAAGCAGGAACCCCATTTCCTCATGTGGATGCAGTTACAACAGTATAAAAGTACTTCTATCCGGTACCGGATAGTTTATGTGGTTTGGAAAGGAGGAATAAGCTATACCCATATAAATCACCCTTATACCAGTATAACTGCATCCACACTATTGGTTGTACCAATATAACTGTTTCAATTAAAAAAAATCACACTCCAAACCCATATCATTATACTGGTAAGACGTTTAAGTGTAGGCTAGGCCGACAGTGCCCTGCTCTATCTGACCCTATTTCTTTAACCAAGCTAAGCAAAATTCAATCTTCACGTTATAAGGAAATTCTGCAGAAGAGTCTTGTGTGTGGGAATCACTTTGCCAGGGTTTGTATGATAAATGCATATATACATTAGCCTCAAAAAGAACCCACAGACAATCCTGAAATTGTTAATACAGTCTGGAAATTTTTAATGGAATACCCATTAGAACACACATAGAAATATTGTTTCAACAGTATTAACAGTCCAGGAACATAGTTCTGCATTACCCCATTAATGAAACACTGTGGTTACGTATTCTGGCTAATTTGCAATATTCCTGTCACCTGGACCAGGAAAAAAACACATTTCCAGTAAACCAAGGGAAAGAGACAGCATAAAATATTAAATTTCCACACTACTTTATATTGCATTATTTTTAATTACATTAGCTTTCTTGCCACATAATCACTCTGCAGCTGTATTCATAAGTAAAAGCAATGTGCCTGTATTTTCACTGACTGTGTTCTGTGCCTAAGGTGTAACAATACTTATGCTATGTTTTATATGTGCATAATTTAACTGGGAAATTTGCTAGATCTTTAAATACAAACTATAATTCTAATCATTGTGTGTGCTTTTTGGCAAGTTCAGATTGTGTTCATTGTTACAGATTGCATTACTTAGTTCATTTCTAATGCTATTGATTTCATATGGGACGCTGTACAACTAACCATGAATTAGTGTTTTAAATGTTTTTATTGTACTAGAGAGAATAAGCCAATAAGACCGCAGAATGAATGCACTAGAAAGGTCACCTCCATTAATGGCATAAAAGGGGATTGGGTGTGTGTGTGGGGAGTTAAGATGCCACTGTTATAAATACCAAACTACTGAAAATAAACATGATGGACCTGATTCTGAACTTAATCTGGCTTCAGTCCCAGCATATCTCCATTGACTTCACTTGACCTATTCCTGATTTGTACTAGTGTATTGCAATCAGTCTCAGATCCTATGTAGAACAGTGTAACTGCTGAGTATTTAAAGCAATATAATAATGTGGATTTGATCACTGTAACACAGGTAGGATCCCTACAAGAATTTTTTTGCTAAAGCAAATGAATTAAATTAACAGAAGAATATACACAGAGACTAAAAATGGAAGCTCACTGCAGAGATCAAGAACAATTTTTTTAACATTTTCCAATAAACTGTTTATTGCAAGTGTAACAGCGTCGGTTAAAGATGCAGCCTGACTTTTTCCAGCAGTTTATGCCTGTGCAAGAGAGGCTGAATTAAGATAATTTCCCTCAGATAAAAAGTGGAATATTTTATCTAAGTTTAAGAATAGAAATTTGCTTCTAAGATGTTATTCCTGGTGACTTCCCTTACAGCTATGAGTGCTCAGCAGTTCTGTAGATCAGACTCCAGAGTCTCAAGGCAGGAACCCAGAAAATAAGAAACGTTAGTGAATACCTGTAAAAAGTATGGTTTATGTGACTTGAGTAGCATCACATTGGAAGTCTATGGCAGAAGCAAAGAGAGAATCCAGTTCTCCAGGACAACATTCAACTGTTTTAATAATGAGACCATCTTTTTCTCTTCCTGCTGTCCTTTGCCTCATACACAACACACCTTCCAATTTCTGCAACAAATGAAGTAGGGGTCCCACGGACAAGAGTCTTCTCTATTCCTCAACACTAATTCATCCCCAGAGCAGCTCCATCTTCTGCACTGAATGAGGCAGGAGCTATGGGGAAAAAATAGCATAAATGATCATGTAATTGAAGACTATCATAACATATATGTAATAATTAAATTTGCACAAGCAATTTTTATTTTGGCATTTATTATCTGTCGAGTGCTTGACTTTGCAAACTAAATAATGTTGTTTTAACGTGTGTGCGTGTGTGTGCGCGCGCGCACGTGTGTGTGTAATTTCTTAGGTTTTTAAAGAAACAAACTGAAAAAAAAAACCCAGAAATTATATCATGTTGCATTACATTGATATCCACATGGATTATCAGCAGTATTGGAACCTTTAGATTCCCCCCACCCCACAGCTCTGCCACTTAAGCTAACAGAATAAATGACAGCAGTAGTACAATGCCATTCTCTTTGTGGACCACCACAAGAGGGAGATGGGATTTTTGAAAGTTTATATCTTGGTCAAAATTGGATGGATTTTCACAGGAACAGCAAAAGTCACATCCCCAATGCAAAGGCCAGTCCCTTTCCCCCCATCCCTGGCAGTTGCAAGTACCTATTTCAAAACATGGGGGCAGTAAGAGTTTTTCAAAGAAAAAGGTAATCAGAATTGTTTTAATAGGCAAAACGATGTATTTTTCCCTACCCTCAATCTCAGAAATGGCTGAATTGTTTTTCTGAAATTTTCCACAAAATTTTGTCTGAAGCAGATATCCAATAGGCAAAATTTCAGCCCCAGTGATTAAAGATTGGGCAAAGTTATATGCAACTGAAAACAGGATCTTACAATTGAAAATGTTGGGCAACCTTAATAATAGGCAGCACTACCATCCCTGCTTACAATATGAATGAATTTTATACAGTGATGACCAATTGGAGGTGCCATATGTGCACTAGGGGCACTGCATACTTTTCCAGTCATCTGATTTCTTGTTCAGCCCAACAGTAGGATTAATTTTTCAAAGAACCAGAGGGAGTTCTTTTTATTCCCCTGAGGCAGATCTTTAGACAGAAATAACACTGTACATACTCAATGCCTCTACAGAGGAAACAAAACCTTCCAGTTAAATATTTAATATAATTGACTATTGACATTTTTAACTAGATACAGTTTTATCTTTATATTATTTAATAGAAAATGTATAGCCTGTGTTCAGAAAGTAATTGTATTTGTCCTGTACTTGGAGTAAATTATGAAATTTCCAGTTAGAAACACAATGTATATTTACACAAGCTATAAGTGCATAGTCATCTGACTCATGGTATTTGCACAATGTCTCAATGTTCTTCACATTTTCTGTAGATGTTACATACACCTGCTGCTGTATCATTTTTTCCTTAAATTTCAAGTTATACGTAACATCTGTTTACAATAGTTCCGTAGTAACTTAAAAGTGGTACCTATAAAATATTGTTAACCTCCAGGAGGTGTATGTTTGTCATTTGGATGAAACAATCACAGTTTAAATTAACAGATTATGGAAATAGGGCACCGTAATATATCAGAGTCACATACAGATCTGCTCATTTAATATAATTATTTTATTGCTTGTCCATTAAAGAAGCATGTGTGATCTTTTCCAAGAAGTGTGACATTAATAATATAACTACAGTGAGGAAGGAAATTAGTATTAAGGTTTTATGTGGTTTTTCTATTAATCCTTCATTAGACATTTTCAAGGGTCTGCTGCTAACACAGATGGAAGTTATGAACACAGGAAATTAACTGCTTAAAGTTCTATGACATTGAAATTGCATTTAGCATCTGTAAAATCTAAGGGAAACCTGAGCAAACTTTCTTTTGTCTTCTCGGTGCACTAGTACATGACCTAGTAGCATATCCTATGTAAAGAGATAAATCGATCCCTTGAGCAGAGCACTGGCATAATTTAATAATATTATTAATAAAGTGAACATTTATGCCTCTAAAGTGCAGGCATTAATCACACAAATTCTAAATTCTGTGAAGCTTTGTGTTTTAATATCATACAAGCTGCCCAAATTTGAAGTAGGAACTTAGACAGATTAATAATATGAAAAATCTGATTAGGTGTGTTTAATAAGCAAAATATTGTTCATATTTATAATATATATTTGTGTGCATGTTGTGAGTGTTAGATGGAAACACAAAGTACAGCAAACTATGGCCTCATTGCTACGTGCTGATGGATCCTGGAACCAGCATAGAACCCTAGTGAAATCTGTAGACGTGGTTGCAGGGGTCTGTCCACCTGGAGCTCATTGCAGAATCAGCTGCAAAATTAGGGAGATGTTAAATGCTTCTCAGCCATAGTGTCTCCTGGATGCTGGGTATCATGCTAAAGGAGTTTCACTTGTTTGGCTAGTCTCCCACCAACACTGCAATCCTGCACTCACCAGGAGGCTTGGGAGTTTGGTTTATTTTTTCTCATTTTTCATGTAGCCAGTCTTCTCCTGGCACCTGCCCCTGAACATGCTGTCTTTGGGTTTGTGGTAGGGAATGCTACATTAGATAAATGGCTATTAGGGATGGTCTAGACAATATTTGGTCCTGCCATGAGGGCTAGGGGACTGGACTCGATGACCTCTCGAGGTCCCTTCCAGTCCTGGAGTCTATGAGTCTATGTCTAGGCCCGTGTTTAAGGTAATGGCCATGTAATTTATCCATACAAAAGTAAAGAGAAAAGGAAACTGGAATGATTTATTAACAGTGAACATATAGCACCTGTGAGCTTGTGGGGGGCCAGATGATGGCCTTCATCAGGGGAATGGTGTGGAGCTGCAACCTCCAGGGAAGCTCCAGAAGGTGTTATGCTTCAGGAGGTCCCCATTGTGCAAAGGATGGTGCAAACTGTTTCCTTAATGTGGTTGGTTCAGCTCTGTGGGCAGAGTGTTGTTAGAGGACTGGAGCGTTATCCCATCAACTAGGGGTCAATTTGCATCTGGTGTAAACAGAGAGGGGGAGGGATAGCTCAGTGGTTTGAGCATTAGCCTGCTAACCCAGGGTTGTGAGTTCAATCCTTGAGGGGGGCCATTTGGGGATTAGCTCTGCTTTGAGCAGGGGGTTGGACTAGATGATCTCTTGAGGTCCTTCCAACCCTATAATCTATGATTCTATGAAGTCCCAGTACTTCTGCTAGCACAGATTTCAATTGTCCCTGACCTTTGTGAGGTGAACACAAGGTGAGTGAAAGCATATTGTGCCGTCTCCTTTGTCTACCTACTTAAGGGTGAGGAGCAACCAGGTCATCTAGAAGAGTAATTGTCTTACATATTTTTAGGTGCTGGGAGCCTATGGAGTTGTGCCAAACCATTCCCTATGGCAAGTGAAATGCAAATACATTGTATCAGTGCCATTCTTTAATTTATGAAATTATGCATTCATTTCTGTATAAAGCGCCTCCTGTTTGTTTGTGCAATTGGAAAAAAATAAAATAAAAAACAGAGATCATTTATTTATGTTCCAAAGAATGCCCAAGCCCTCTGTTTTGGTATTCTCTGAATTCACACAAACTAAAAATAAATTATAATAAAGCAGTAATAGCCAATAGCCAATAAATCTTGCATTGCATTAATAATGCTGTTTACATGTACTGACACCAGAACAGGACTGAAAGTTTAAACCATATGTGAGATCCATTACTAAAAAGTTAGATGCTACACTTAAGCAGCAGCCTGCTAATTAGATCATATCCTTGAAATAACCTTGGGTGGTTTTGTATAGGTTTTACGAAGAAATGTTTAAAAACCTGCCTTCCTAATTTGTGTTTGATCCAAAGAGCTCTGACAATGTAGTGGAAAATCAGACTGTGGTATTTGTAATATTAAATTTACTATGTGCAATAACATTTATCATTGTCAACCATGATTATCTGCCTCTAATTAGAAAGAAGCTAAGAAATCTATCAACCCTCAGATGCTGCAACATTGAAAGGGGCTAGTTAACCTTCTGTTTAAAAAAAATACCAACAGAAAATAATGCTTTTATGATAAATTCATGTGGCTCTCTCTTGACACCTGCAAGAGCCACGCTAAGAGAAACTCATTAAAATACTTTTTTTTCCAAATATCCTGGCACAAATTGTCATAATGAAGAATGTTTCATCACTTAAAATATTTTATCTTGAAACGTAAGGCTATGCAAACAGTTTCACGCTACAAACGACTCTAAGAATTGTACATCTTATTCTCAGGCATTGGGTGAGCTTCTGCCCTGGGTGCATGGGTCTCACAGACCCATGAATCAGTGACCAAATATTGAAGGTGATACTGAGCACAAAGTGCCAAGTTTTCTTTAGACAGTTTGGATTTGATTCATCAGTGTTATCAAGGATGGATGGGGAAGGGTCTGCATTTTTTTTGTTCTTCATTTTGGGTACCAGACAGTATTCCTCCAGTATATCATTTCTTTGAAATAATCATCAGAGAGCACAAAAAGGTCACGGTCAGTCAACTAGACCTTAAGAAAAGTGCAGAAAACATTAAAATATGCACAGAGTATTAAGATTAGTTACACTAATAGTATCCCCCTGAAGTTTGTATGTAAAGGGATATAGATATGATACCAGAAAGTAAATTTTGACCCCCGGTCAATGGAAGGTTTACAGCTTTTGGTGGTAGTATAATATCTCATTGTATTAGCAGTCACACTGAAGAAGGTGAAGTGGCGTGCTTGCTATTGCTATAGCTAAAAAGTTTGGGCCAAGTTTTCAAATGCCCATATTCCAAAATGGAGGATGCATATCATACTCCAATTCTGCACCACTACACAATGCAGAATTTGCAAGGAATTATGTTCTGTGCAGAGTTTCATTTTTTCCTCGCAGAAATGGTGCTTCAGAATTGCTTGGCCACTGCGAGGGGGTCACTGGACCCAGCTCACAGTGCGCCTGCATGGGAGTCGCAGGTGGGGCTGTGATTCCTGGGTTTTTCCAGCCTGCTCAGTCATATGGTGTAGCCAGGCCCTCTTCCTGTACAGCACCTGACATAGCAGAGAGGCAGGAGCAACAGCTGGGAGCTGCAGAGAGGGGCTGCTGCTTTCTGAGGGGGAGACTGAGAGTAAGTGGGGGAACCTAGCAGGGGAGGGTGAGACTCAAGCTGTTCTGGGGGTGGCCGAACCTTAAAATTGTGCCCTCCTCCCCTCGAGCCCCCCGTCAGCGGTTGTCTCTGTCTGGACAGTAATGCTATATGGAGTGGAGCCTGTGGCTAAGCTCTGATAGAGAAGGGGTTACCTGTGGCTGGGCTCTAGGGGAGGAGGAGTGCAGGTGGCTGAGCTGGGGGGGCCTGTGTAAACCCTTCCAGTACCCCACAAATACCCCTTCCATCACTCCCCTTTCCATCACTCCCCAAATACCCTCTCCCAGTGTGCGCATACACCCGTCCAGCACCTCCCAAATACCCCATCCAGCAGCCCCGCAACTGTATCCCTCCAGCTCCCCTCCCCATCCCTCTGGCAGTGTCCTCTATTTGGGAACTTGAAATATAGTAACCCTTCAGGGACAGGAATAAAAATCAACCATCAACTAAGAGATTGAAGGGGTAGAGTTTTCCCCATGATGTGCCCAGCTGGCACGTGTGACAGACCCAGACTGAGACACCCGACAAAAAGCATAACAGAGAAACAAGAACTGGGTTGTCTTAGGGGTTTCTTTAACACTTGACTCCTGGAGGAATCTTTTTTGTTGTCTGTCGTGCTAGAAACATAACTGCGGAGAGGTATTTTGAAATAAATTACCAAAATAATTGAAACTGGCATGGTTATATTGTGTTATTTTAACAAATAAAAGTGCAGAATTTTAAAATATTGTGTGCAGAATTTTTAATTTTTTGGCACAGAAATTCCCCCAGGAGTAGTATATGTGTGGCTACCTGAATTAGGCATGTAAATATACTGATGCATACGTGTCGGTTAGGATTTTCTTACACACATGGAGCATGTGCACAAACCAAGATAAGAATAATTGCTCCAGGGTATTGGCAAACCTGACTGTCTGGCTCACACAAAAATATATGCATGTGTTTTCAGATTTAACTCCTTGCCTCTAAACATCTTTACACTGAACCTTTCTGTGTTTACCATTATCAGTATCTCTGGATTGCTTTTATGAGTGTGCAACTGTAGAGGGCAAGCTGAGGTGATTCGAGATAATCTGCCTGTGCCTTGAACCTGCAGGCAGAGTACTTAGCAGTGACCCTGGCCCATAAAGGAGCAATGTGAAGTACCCTTAGATCTTTTCTGCAGCTATTAAGAGTGATGTAGGAGGGTGGCCTCAGCTGTACCACACCTCTAGCCCCCTTAGAGGGTGCAGATACATGACACTCAGGAAGCACTCCCCTAGGTAGTGGGCTGGGTGAAGAGACATTTCTTGCCCCCTTCCTGTCCCCATCTCAGCACATCTACAAATGACTAGCCGAAATTTAGCTCATAGCATTGTGTCAGTCACTTATTAATTGGAACCAGCATGCTTCATTTATTTGATTTCCGCACACCCCACACAACTTATGTACAGCTATTTAAGCACTAGAATATTTTCTGTTCTGTTGTTGTGAAGAGTGAGAATATTAATAAGGGAATGTGCCTCATTGCCAGTGCGTCTTTTACTTGATGCAGTTTCTCATTGCATGCGTGTCTTGTGATTTAATGCTTTGCAAGTGTGCCCTGGGGCTTAATGCATGCATAGAAAGGCTTTCAGAGTAGTTGTTTGGCTCACTGCCAAATCATTCTGTTTCATTAGGTGAAACCCCAGCAGTGTTAATATCCCTGCATAGAAGGAAGTGTGAAGTTCTAGATTTAGAAAAGAGGAAAAATGTTGTTATAGATTCTTTCACGAGTTTGTTTCAGAAGTTTCAACAACTCTTTTTTTTAAAGGATGGGTTTTTGGGGGCACAATGAAAGAAAATGGCCTTAGGTCCTGATTCAGAAAAGCATTAAAGCATGTGTTTAAATCCATTCCTATTCAAGGCAGCAGTTAAGCATGTGGTTAAAATAAAAAAGAAATCCAAAACAAAACATTCCTTACTCACACTTCTCAGTCAGTCACCCGGGGAGAGTATGAGAGAACAAACATGTGACTGATGTTAGTCATTTGCTTAATGCAACGTAGGTGCTTAGATACTGTTATGATGAGCATGGGATAAGGCCTAGAATAGAATAGAATACGTGGCCTTAATCACGGGCGCTGGAGCAATTTTTATAGTGAGGGGGAGCTGAGAGCGGTGAGTCAACTGTAAACCTTGTATATAATGGATATCAGTTTGAGGTGGAAATAGTCTCTGGGTAAGGATAAAAGAAGGTAAAAAGGTGATGTCATGTAGGGGTCTACTACAGACCACCTAAACCTGGAAGAAGTGGTGAAATGAGGCTCTTTTTAAACAACTAACAAAATCATCAAAGTACTTGGATTTCAACTACTCAGACATCTGTTAGAAAATAAAACAGCAGGGCACAGATTATCCAGCATGTTCTTGAAATGTATTGGAGACAATTTTTTATTTCAGAAGGTGGAGGAAGCTATTGAGAGGAGGCTGTTCTAGATTTGATTTTGATGAACAGGGAGGAAACTGAAAGTGGAAGGCAACTTGGGTGAAGTGATCATGAAATGGTAGAATTCATGATTCTAAAGAATGTAGCAGAGAGAACAGCAAAATACAGGCAATGAATTTCAAGAAGGCAGACATCAGCAAACTCAGGGGAGTTGGTAAGTAAATCCCATGGGAATCAAGTCTACAGGGGAAAAACAATTGAGAGGATAGCTGTGTACAGATGTGGGGTCTCACCTCAAAGAAGATATACTGGCACTAGAAAAGGTTCAGAAAAGGCAACTAAAATGATTAGGGGTTGGAGATGGTCCCATATGAGGAAAGATTAAAGAGGCTAGGACTCTTCAGCTTGGAAAAGAGGAGACTAAGAGGGGGATATGATTGAGGTATATAAAATCATGAGTGATTGTGAGAAAGGTGGATAAGGAAAAGTTATTTATTTATTCCCATAATACAACAACTAGGGGTCACCAAATGAAGTAATAGCAGCAGGTTAAACAAATAAAGGAAGTTCTTCTTCATGCAGCCACAGTCAACTTGTGGAACTCTTTACCTGAGGAGGTTGTGAAGGGCTAGGACTATAACAGCGTTTAAAAGAGAACTGGATAAATTCATGGTTGTTAAGTTCATAAATGGCTATTGCCAGAATGGGTAAGGAAGGGTGTCCCTAGCCTCTGTTGTCAGAGGATGGAGATGGATGGCAGAAGATAGATCACTGATCTTTGCCTGTTAGGTTCACTCCGTCGGGGGCACCTGGCATTGGCCACTGTCGGGTAGACAGATACTGGGCTAGATGGACCTTTGGTCTGTTCCGTACGGCTGTTTCTTAGAGACAGTTGGCATTTTTTCAAAGAGACATTATTAGGGCACAAGAGCAACTATCCCACTGCACAGGGAAAGATAGGAAATATGGCAAGAGACAGCCTGCTTAACCAGAAGGTTTTCAATTAGCTAAAAATCAAAAAAGAGTCCTACAAAAAGTGGGAACTAGGTCAAATTACAAGGATGAATATAACAAATAACACAAGTATGTAGGGACAAAATTAGAAAGGCCAAGGCAAAAACAGAGCTAGAGAACATAAGAATGGCCATACTAGGTCATACCGAAGGTCCATCAAGCCCAGTAACCTGTCCTCTGACAGTGGCCAATGGCAGGTGCCCCAAAGGGAATGAACAGCCAGGTTATCAAGTGGTCCATGCCCTGTCACCCAATCCCAGCTTCTGGCAAACAGAGGCTAGGGACACCATTCCTGCCCATCCTGACTAATAGCCATTGATGGACCTATCTTCCATGAATCTATCTAGCTCCCTTTTGAACCCCATTATAGTATTGCATGAAACAATACTTTCTTGTGTTTGTTTTAAACCCGCTACCTATTAATTTTGTTTGGTAGCCCCTTGTTCTTGTATTATGAGAAGGAGTAAATAACACTTCCTTATTTACTTCTCTATACCACTCACGATTTTATAGACCGCTATCATGTCCCCAAGCCGTAGTCACATCTTTTCCAAGCTGAAAGTCCCAGTCCTATTAATCTCACCTCATATGGAGACATAAAGGGTACAAGAAAGCACTCTACAAATACATTAGAAGCAAGAGCCTGACCAAGGACGAGGTACGCCCATTACTCAAAGAGGGCGAAAAACAATAACAATGTGGAAATGGACATCTACGAGTGAATCCAGTGCATGAGATAGGATCAAGGTAAAAATAGGAGAAGAATAAGTTAAAAATTAGTTAACAAGTTAGATGTCTTCAAGTTTCCAGGGCCTGACAAATGCATCCTAGAATAAGCAAGGAGCTGACTGAGGGGATACCTGAGCCATAAATTGCCTGGGGTAGAGATGTGGAATCTCATCAGTGGAAATTTTTAAGAACAGTTAGACAACACCTGCAGGATGGCAGTAATGCTTAGTCCTTCTGTGAGTGCAGGGGACTAGACTATATGAGTTGTTCAAGGTCCCTTCCAGTCCTGTGATTTTATGATTCAAGGCAGGGGGTGCGCGCACACTCCTATTTCTAGTACCTGTGGGCTTAACCGTGTTTTGAGTAGAAATGGTGACATAGGAATGATTAGGCCCTTAAACATTTCCATAGATGTTTGTGGAACTAAAAAGACACCTATTCAGAGCCATAACTAACATACCATTAACAATGCAATTTAAATCTCAGCATCATTAGAATAATCATTCAATAGAAATTCAGACTCGATCCCCTATGGAAACTTCTTTCTGCCTTTTTGGCGGTATGGGAAAGCATACCCTCACCGTGCAATACCCCCATCTCCATGGATGTCTTTTGCAGCATTCCAAGAAAGTCACAGATTTCAGGGCTATCCTAGTTCAAGAGGAGGAGAGCAAGTTTCAGAGTCCTGCTCTCAGCAGGGGGTCCAGCTCAAGTGTCCCTGCAGACCACAGAGGTGGCAGCAGAGTGATAGAGAAAGAGGTGGTCCCAGGTAGGGCAGTGTCTTCTATTTAAGGCTTTATAAATCATAGACAATGCCTTATCTCTGCCTGGAAATCAGCAGGCAAACAATGCAGATCCCATAGCACTAGAGTTTATATTCTCCCAACACAATAAGTGAACCACTGCATTTGTGGCTTGATTGTGATTTCTTTGGTCAGCTAGTCCACTTATCTGCAATGTGTAAAGTGGGATAGAAAATTAAAACAAAATTTGACACCTAGAATAAAAAAACAAGACATTTGTACATGTGGTTGACTCTTAGCTATATTCCCTTCATTAGATAACAGTAGTGACACAACCACCTTTTGGGGGCCATTACTACAAAATGGAAAAAATATGTAACTATTTTCTGCTGTTCAGTAGAAATTATACCAAATGTTTCTACACCACAGAGGAATAACAGTTGTTTAGCATCACACCCTGTTGATTTAATACCATGGCATGAATCAGAATGCTCACAACTAGATACTGTAGTTACCCAGCCTCTGCAGAATGATCTGTCATTTACACAACACTATCAGACCTGCTTTGCCTATGATTTAAAGGAAACAGGTGGTAGCCGAAAACCGCCTGATATTTAAAAATGTTACCCTACATGGCAGGCTTTTGCTGAATGTTTTCTTCACAGCTTCGTAAAGCAGAATGTAATTATTATCAATCCCACTGCAGCTTAACTCTAAGCCAAGATTTATGCTAGCGACTTTAACAGTATAATAATGTCAGTTACGGGGAATGATTTTTTAAAAACATTTTATACCAGCCAAAGCCCTAGTGTAGACATAATTCTTGCATTGCTGATATAGCTTTGATTAAACTATACCAGAAAAGGCACATTTCTGCCAGTATAAGCTGTGTGTACTCTAGGATTTGCTGGGATATCTATCGCAGCTTTTCTAGTATAGACCTAACCTAAGTTTGCTCCTCAGCTGAGATGTGTGGGAATTTACAGACTCCCTTCTGGAACAAGCTGTGCTGTGCCAATTATCCCTAAACTCATAGAATATTAGGGTTGGAAGATACCTCAAGAGGTCATCTAGTCCAACCCCCCTGCTCAAAGCAGGACCAACCCCAACGAAATCATCCCAGCCAGGGCTTTGTCAAGCCAGGCCTTAAAAATATCTAGGGATGGAGATTCCACCACCTGCCTAGGTAACCCATTCCAGTGCTTCACCACCCTCCTAGTGAAATAATTTTCCTAATATCCAACCTAGATGTCCTCCACTGCAACTTGAGACCATTGCTCCTTGTTCTAGATAAGATATAAGTCAGTGCTCATGTGCATTTGAAAATCTCCCCTTGTATTCTGATGTGGGTATTCTTTATTTTAATATATATGAATTTCCAGTATTTGCTAAGCAAAATTTGGCACTGAATTGCACCACACCTCATTCTAAGTCAGCACAGAATTTTGCTGTTGAGTACCCAGATCCCACTGAAAGTCAATGGAATTGAGCAAATAACTCCCATTTGTTCCTTTGAAAATCTTCCCGTATGTCTTTTTCCTACTTCTCTATCATTCCTGGACCCATACTCAATGGTATTTCAGTATCTAGCCAGGTATTAGAGCTTTGTTCAGTAGGCAGCTGGCTGTGATTCTGCTCCGAAAAGGCTTTTCCACAGACAAATTTCAGAGGAGAACACTTGTGAAGTGTGAGTGATGGCTGTTGACCTTGCTGACCTCATCCTGGTGACTCATGGGTAGGAAATGTTTTAGAAGAATGAGTAGAGCACAGCAATGAAGCCTCGTTGCCTCAAGGCTGGATCTAAGAGAGTCTGGGACCCTAGGTGCACTATGACGTGAGCTCCATCTTTGCACCATGACCATGACCCCTACTTGAAGCAGCCGTGTCAGGGGAACCTCCCTCCTCTCCTAAAGAGGCAGGGCAGCAGCAGAGAGCACCTTCTCTCCCCAGGAGCAGTGGCAGAGGTCTCCTCTTCCCTATGGACAGCCAAGTATGTCAACAGGGCGTCCGCCAGTACTCCCAGCAGCTGGGGGATATCTGCTTAGGTTTATGCAGGAGGGGTCCCACTGCAAGTTCCTCCTCCTGACATACACAGAGCCCTTTGGGTGGTGGTTCAGTGCGTTCCTGAGCAGGGTCCTGAAGTCAACACTTCACTGAGATTCATGACATTCACTCCTCTCAGAGCTATTGTTTCAGGCTCTCTGCAGACACATACAGACAATACAGGATCAATTACCTTGGGTAATTTCAAACATTTCTTTGCACCCCTGAAGGCTAGAAACTGACTTTTAAAAGAAATGAAAACTGGAATTCTGCTGTAACCACGCGTCTTCGGGAGCTGGCGTCCCTAGATATTGGCTACAATCCTGTGCTTAAACCAGTGCCGGCTGATTAGGGCGCCGGCTGACAACCACATCCCCACATTTCCTGGCTACCCTTCCTCTCTCCAGTCAAAGGAAGGATGCTGCCATATAAATAACTGAAACCCTACTCTTCTATGTGGAATGAAGAGTTCTGTGCAAAGATGGGTCCCTTCTATGTACAGATCTCGGAGTTCTATCAGAGCTGGAATTTTGGGGGTTCAGATGTTCAGTCTCCCACCTGTGAAAATTAACTTTGTTTCCATGAAAAAGATGAAGTGTAAATGGGAAAAAAAACTTCATTTATTTTTTTAAACCTGCACATATGTGATGTTAGCTGGTTGGTTATTCACAGTGAGATTTTTTTTTCTTTCACATTTCCCTATATAAGCAGCAAAGAATCCTGTGGCACCTTATAGACTAACAGACGTTTTGGAGCATGAGCTTTCATGGGTGAATACCCACTTCTTCAGATGCATGAAAGCTCATGCTCCAAAACGTCTGTTAGTCTATAAGTGCCACAGGATTCTTTGCTGCTTTTACAGATCCAGACTAACACGGCTACCCCTCTGATACATTTCCCTATATAAATACCATCTGTGTAACTCTGTCCGCCGTATGTTTTCAAAACATCTTACCACCAAATTATCCCCTCAACAGCACTACTAAGGAATGAAAGTACAGTAAGGGTCACTACCATAAAGAATTAGAGGAGCTAAGAGTAGTTTCCTTGCTCTAAAGAGAGGGAGTAGCTACTCATATCTTACCTAATGTTAAACAAATGAAAGGAACTTTATAAGGGTACTTGCTGTATACATTATCATAATTTTACTGAGAGAGAAACCGAGCACAAAGAGGAGAAGTCTAAGGTTTAAAAAAATGACTAGTAATTTTGGGTGCCTGAATTTGGGATCCATTTAAGGGGCCTCATTTTCAGAAAGTGCTGAGTGCCCACCTTCTGAAAATCAGGCCCCTGTAAGGTGTTTAAAATTGGTAACCCAACATCACTGGCTACTTTTTAAAATCTTGGCCTAACTGACTCATCCAAGGCCTCACAAATGAGTGACTGGCCAAAATGAATAGGATTTAAATTGCTTTTAATAAGGGCTGGTTGGCCCACCTCATGGAAATGTGGAGAAATCTCTATGGAGTTCTCCTTACAAGTTGTTTTCACATGTTGGTTCCATTGGGAGTTCGGGTTTGTTTTCCTGCAGAACAGGATGAAATGCCAGCCCACAAACTCTGAAACCCTCTGTGGTTTGCTTCCACACTAGCTGTAAGTCTCTGGCATTCCCCATCAAACAGAATCATGCTGACAGGGCTCTGAGTCAGCAGCTGAGCCGGTTACCTCCTGTTTAAGAGTATCCCCATTGCAGAGGGTGGGTAGAGTGCAGGACAAGTTATGTCTAGAGCTGCATTTATCTTTCTGCTCTGAGGGCTGAAAAGGGATAAAATATCCCTTGTGAATTGCCTGCTGAGGGCAAAGGTTTGCAGACCTCTGGAGACATCTAGATAGACTTATGTGCAGTGCTGGGGAGGAGCTGGTGTTTGTGGTACATATAGGTGCCATGACAGGAAAAGGTGGGAGAGAGGTCCCGGAGGCCAAATATAGGCTTCTAGGTTAGAGATTAAAGTTCAGGACCTCCATGGTAGCATTCTCTCATTCTCCGAAACACTTCCAGTTCCACGCAAACAGCCAGTTAGACAGGCAGAACTGCAGGATCTCAATGTATGGATAAGACAATGGTGCATGGAGGAAGGATTTAGGCTTATTAGGAACTGGGGAACCTTTTGGGAAAGGAGGAGTCTATACTCCTTTAGGATGAGCTTCACCTAAACTAAAACAGAACCAGATTTCTGGCATGTAAAATTAAAAGGTCATAGAGGAGTTTTTAAACTAAGGGCTGGGGGGAAAGCTGACAGGTGCAGAGGAGCACATCGTTCAGACAGAGACATCCCTTGGGGTGGATTTAATAAAGGGGATACCCTATATCCTAGTAAAGGGAAGAGGATAGAAGTTGATAAAGTACAGATAGGAACTGAAGAGAAATAATCAAATAAAAGAGAGTCTCATTCAGTTAACTCACATGAAGATAGACAAATAAATACTGACACATTTTAGAAGTATTTGCATACAAATGCTAGAAGTCTAAATACTTAGATGAGTGAACTTGAGTGCCTGGTAGTAGATGAGGATATTGATATAATGACATGATAGAAACTTGGTGGAATGATGATAATCAATGGACACTGTTATATCAGGGTACAAAATATATATAAATGACAGAATAGGTCATGCTAGTGGAGGAGTGGCACTATACGTGAAAGAAAGTGTAGAGTCAAATATAGTAAAAAACTTAAATGAATCAAACTGTACCATAAAATTCCATGCTGAATCATAAGAGGATAGCAATAGGAATATACTGTTGAAAACACCTGACCAGGATGGGTGATAGTGACTGTGAAATCCTCAGGAAGATTGAAGAGACTGCAAAAACAGAAGACTCGTATATTGGGGGATTTCAAAATATCCCCATATTGACTAGATACCGGTCACCACTCAAGATAGGACTATAGAGAGAAAATTTCTAGACACTATTTTATGCCTGCTTCTTGGATCAGCTAGTCCTGGAACTCATAAGGGGAGAGGCAATTCTTAATTAAAGTCCTAGAGGTGCACAGGATATGGTCCAAGAGGTGAATATAGCTGCACCGCTGAGTAATAGCAACTATAATGTCATTACCTATAACATCTTTGTAGTCGGAAAATACCAAAGAAGCCCACTACAGTAGCATTTAACTTCATAAAGGGGCAGAACACAAAAATGAGGAAGTTAGTTAAATGGAAATGTAAAAGGAAAAGTCACAGAGTGAAATGTCGGCAAGCTAATGGAATTTTTTTTAATAGCATAATAGAGGCTCAATTAAATGTATACCCCAAATAAGAAAAGGTCGGAGGACAAAAAGTTGCCCCCATGGCTAACAGAGTAAAAGAGGTGCTTAGAGACAAAAAGGCGACCTTTAAAAATTGGAAGTCAATCCTAGTGAGGAAAACAAAAAGCAATATAAACTCTGCCAAGTCAAATGCAAAAGTATAATTAGGCAGGGCAAAACATAATTGAAGAACAACTAGCAAAGACATAAAAACTAACCACATTTTTTTTTAAAGTACAGCAGAACACCAATGGGGCCACTGGATTACCAAGGTGCTAAAGAAGCACTCAAGGAAGACAAGGCTATTTTGGATAGCTAAATGAATTCTTTGCATCGGTTTTCACTGCAGAGGATCTGAGAGAGATTCCCACACCTGAGCCATTCTTTTTAGGTGAGGAACTGTCCCAGATTGAAGTGTCATAGAGGAGGTTTTTGAAATAAATTGATAAATTAAACAATAATAAGTCACCAGAACAGGCTGTATTCACCCAAGAGTTCTGAAAGAACTCAAATATGAAATTTCAGCACTTCTAACTGCGGTATGAAACCTATCGCTGAAATCGGCCTCAGTACTATACGACTGGAGGACAGCTAATGGAGCACCAAATTTAAAAAAAAAGGCTCCACGTCATAATTTCAGTACCAGGCAAATTGGTCAGACAGGTGGATGAATACGATATGTTGGGGAAAATGTTGGGGAAGAGTCAACACGGCTTTTGTAAAGGAAATCCTGTCTTAAAAACACCTTTTGAGGGTGTTAACAAACATGGACAAGGGTGATCCAGTGGATATAGTGTATTGGACTTTCAGAAAGCCTTTGACAAGGTCCCTCGCCAAAGGCTCTTAAGCAAATTAATAGTCCTGGGGAAATTCTGCACCACTGGCGCAATGCAGAATTAACAGATACGCAGAATTTCCTTTCCACCAAAGAAATGGGCTGCAGTGCTGTTAGCCACCACTAGGGGCTTCTGCACCCAGCGGAGACCAGCTCACACATAGAAGACACTGCCAGGTGGAGTGGGAGTTAGAGGGTTCCTAGCAGCTGCAGTTCCCAGCATGCCTTGAGGGAAGGAGAGTGTGGTGCGTAGGAAAGTCCATGCAAACCTAGGACCGAGCATCAAGCTGTTTTTCCCTCTGTATCCCTGAGCTCTGGGAGGGGGGAGGGCATGTGGGTATCTGGGCAAGGAGGGGCCCTGCGGCTGTGGTTTGGTGGGGGTGCAGAGTTGGTATCTGGGCTGGGGGGGTCCTGTTGGCTGGGCTCTGGGGGGAGAGAAGGGGGTTCAGGTGTAGTGGTGAGGGAGCATGGCTGGGCTCTGGGGGAGGGAAGGAAGCAGAGAACAGGAACTGGATGTCATAGGGTTTTTTTTAATTCTCTATTCTTGGGGGAGATATGTGTGTGTCTGTGTTGTTACAGACATACTTGCTGACAGGTATTTTGAAATAAATACCAAAATAATTAAAACTGGGGTGATTAATGAAGTGTTATTTGACAAATAAAATTTGCAGAATTTTGCAGTATTTTAATTTTTGGCACAGAAGTTTTAATTTGTTGGCAAGCAGAATGTCCCCAGGAGTAAAACTAAGCAGTCATGGAACAAGAGGAAAAGGTTTACTCACGGATCAGTAACTGATTAAAGATAGGAGAACAAGGAATAGGAATAATTATCAGTTTTCACAGTGAAGACAGTCATTATGGATAATTCCCTGAAAAGATCTCAGTGTGCAGCAGCAGTCAAAAAAAAGCAAACAAAATGTTGGGAACCATTAGGAATGGGATAGATAAGAAGACAGGAAATACCATGATGCCACTATATAAATCCCTGGTTACACCCACTACTGTGTGCAGTTCTGGTTCCCCATCTCAAAAAAAGATATATTAGAATTGGAAAAAGTACAGAGAAGGGCAAGAAAAATGATTAGGTTTATGAACAGTTTTCATATGAGGAGATTACCAAGACTAGTGACGTTCAGATACAAAAGAGACGACTAAGGAGGGATATGATAGAGGTCTATAAAATAAATGAATGGTGTGGCGAAAGTGAATAAGGAAGTGTTATTTAACCCTTTACATAACACAAGAACCATGGTCATGAAATTAATAGGCAGAAGGTTTAAAACAAACAAAACAAAATACTTCTCACAACAATGCACAGTGAAACCTGCGGAACTCATTGCCAGGAAATGTTGTGAAAGCCAAAATATAACTGGGTTCAAAAAAGAATTAGATAAGTTCATGGAGGACAAGGTCCAGCATGTCTATTAGCCAAGAAGTTCAGGGAACCAACCACATGCTAAACCTCCAACTGCCAGAAGCCAGAGCCAAACAGTAGGAGATGGATCACTCAATAATTGCCCTGTTCTGTTCTTTCCCTTTGAAGCATCTGGCACCAGCCACTGTCAGAAGACAGGATACTGGGCTAGACGGACCATTGGACTGACACAGCATGGCCATGCTAATGTTCTTATAAATAGGCATTCCTGGAGTAAATAAAATGAAGTATATTATTATGTGGAAATGCCAAGAAGACTACAGTAAAATGAACATGGAATAAATTATCTTGTGGATGATATTTTTTAAATTAAATTGCAATCTAACATTCCAGTAATGTATTGCATAATAACAATATTGAGGGTGATTAAAATATGTTTAAAATTCTTATCAAATTAAATGATTAAACATAGCATGGGTAAACGGATGCATGGTATAGTATGTTAATCTGAAATTAAATTTTGGTAAATGGGCACGTAACTAGCTGTTGTTTAACACTGCACACGACCTTAAGGCTTTGCCATTACATGTGAGTGAAGTCTGTTCTCATACTATATAGTGTGTAACTAGTTCATCTGAACACCAGTAAGACGGGAGGTTATAGTAAATGTGATTATAAAGAATATCATCTTTTGCATTCATCTTCTAGTACAATTATTTATGCATTTGTAAGAGGTGCACAAGTGGATCAACAGTACAGAGAGGTACAAATGCTAGATTTCCTTTTGTCCCTTCTTGGAGGCATAGTCTTACTCTGAATGTCCTACACTGGAATGATCCTGCAAATGGAAGTGGGATGGAGGGAGGCTGATGTAATGATCAGATCACAGGACTGGGACTCAGGTCTCTTTGGTTCTGTTTTCAACGCTGCCACTAACTACTTTATGACCTTGAGCAAGCCTCTAAAACATCTTTATGCTTTCGTTTGTAAAAGGGGCATAACACTTGAAGATTATGTCCTCATGGGAATATTGGGAAGACTCATGATTGTAAGAGCTTTGAGAGACTCAGATGACAGGCAATTTTAATACTCTAAAATGCATAATTATGAATAGTAAAATTATTTATGAAGTATTGGCCAATTTATCTATCAATATACTAGCTGCAATATAACAATACTTCTTAAAACTGTATTACTAAACATTCTGTAATGGCTAGGAAAAAGAGAGAAGGATACCTGCTTTGAGAACAGGGCCATTCCTGACATCTTGTGTATGCTAATATTATACTCTGGCAGTGTGATGTAAATGCCTTTTGTTTGACCTAGAGATTTGATGATTGCCTAAACAGGCTCTTCCCACACCTTTGTATACTACATGTAATTTCATGCCCATGCCACTACATTATTAATTGCAGGTAAAGTATTTGCTATCCAAATGATCGGGCAATATTTGAAAATGCCTGTATTTTAGGGTTTGTGATTGGGCTGGCTTGTTGGATTTTTCTTTTTTTTTAAAAAGAACTTGCATATTTTCATACTGCCTGCTAGGATGTAAGGGGGTGGGGGCTTTTGTCTATTGTGAACGTATTCTATATAGGTTCTTACACTGCCCCTCATCACCATAGTGTCTGATGCCTTCCAGTCATAAATTAAGCGGCATGAATGACATCTCTCACTGTAAAAGACAAGGTGGAGGGAGGTAAGATATTTTCTTGGACCAACTTCTGTAAGTAAGAGAGACAAGCTTTTGAGCTGCAAAGAGCTGTCCTTCAGGTCTTGAAGAAGAGCTCTGTGTAGCTCAAAAGCTTGCTGTCTCACCAACGGATGTTGGTTCAATAAAATATATTACCTCCCCCACCTTGTCCTCTCTAATATCCTCGGACTGACATGACTACAGCAACACTGGCATCTATCTCTGTGGTTTTGTTCTTTTCTGATGCTCTCCCCCAGGGGAGAATCGTATGTACAGGGCCATGTCTTGTTCTGATAGGGTCTTTGGTTTGTTTTCTTTAAATTACATGCTGCTTCTCTTATGTCAGAGAAGGCAAGTTGGAGAAGGTCCACCTTGCACTTGGAGCGAAAGGTGGTGAGTTTGTGATGGTCCTTAATTCCTGGGGAGTCAGTTCCATGGTCTCTGGCTGGTACCTAAGAAAGTTCAGTCCACTACACAGCTGAGTTTCACTCTTCTGGTAGAAAGTGCCATTGGCCAGAGGAGCACAGTCAATTGTTGATCGCAGACATCTTGCTGAAGCTTTCAGCTCTTTTATATATCCTGGCCTCGGCCATTGAGCACCTGGAATAAAAAGACAAGACCTTGAACTTGACTCTATACCCATGGGTATAAATGAGGATAAAATATGGCCCAAGGAGTCAAATGTTTCCTTATAGACTAGAATAAGAGCCAAATCATTTCCCCATTTATTACAACAGGAGTTTTGCAACTGACTTCAGTAGGAGCAGAGTATAAATATAACTAATAGTTTAATTATGCATTGTTTATAATACCTATAAACAAATGCAAATTCTGGGCTCTGCCCTACAAATACACAGTACAGTGGATCTCAACCCTTTTCTGTACTGGCCCCTCCTCCCTCTCTCTCTCTCCCTCTCCTACGTAGCACGGATCTAGCTGAGATCTTCCTCCATTTAGCAGTATAGAATAGGCAGGGTGGTTGCAGCCACCTGACAGCTTTTGTGAACCCCTGGGTATACAGCCCCCAAAGTGAGAAGCCCCGACTGAACAAAACCAGCCTACACGGCCAAAATCTATTAAAAAATGTAATATGCCTTAAGTGATTTCTAATTGATATAGCTGGGTTAGTATTTATTTATCACTGTACAGTGCATACTCTGGAACCCACTGAAATGCAAACCTATTCCAAGAACAGAACTGCTGGCTGTAGACATTTGCTACCTGTCACAGGGGAAAGTAATATAGCCAGAATCCCCTTAGGTGTATGCCTACCAAAGAAAAAGTCAGCTTCCTTTGAACCAAATGATAAAATGCAGCCATTTTGTAAACTGCATGAAATAATAAACTGTTACAATACATTTACCTTGTACCCGCAATTTTGTACATTCATTACTGTAGCAGTGAATCACTCCCAAATCAGTTTCTGGCAAAAGTATATGATTTTTCAAAGAAAAATATTTCCCATGGATTTGCCCTTGGAAAGTATGTGTGTTGGGGTTTGTGCATGCATATATACATGCACACACATATATACATATTACACACAAAAACTGTTCAAGTAATGTTATTGAGGTTGCAAAGTCAAGCACTTAGAAGTTAAGAAATGCCAGATTTATGGTGAAGAAAAACAAACATTATTTTGTACAACTCCCTTTCCCCCTATCATTCACAAGCTTTGAAACCTGAACCTTCAGCACTGACGTACAGACTGCAGTACTACTCCAGCAAAAAGGAGTAAGATGGCAGCAGGAAGAGGTTGTTTTTCCAGAAAGCGTGGGGATTAGGGTTGCCAACTTTCTAACTGCACAAAACCAAACACCAGTGCCCCACCCTTGCCCCATACTTGCCCTGCCCTTCCATGAGGCCCCGCCTCTCCCCTGCCCCTTCTCCGAGGCTCCGCCCCTGTTCACTCCATACCCCCTCCCTCCGTTGCTTGCTCTCCCCTGCCATCACATGTTCATTTTCACTGGGCTTGGGCAGTGGCTGGGGTGCAGGAGGAGGTGAGGACTCTGGCTGTGGGTGAGGGGTACGGGATCCGGGTGGCACTTACCTCAGGCAGTTCCTGGGAAACGGCATGTCCCTCCGGCTCCTAAGTGGAGGCGAGGCCACGCAGTTTAGCACACACTGCTCCCTGGCCCCCCTGCACAGGCATGCTCTCCGCCCCCCCCCCACAGGTGCCATCCCCACAGCTCCAACTGGCCGCAGTTCCCTCCTCAGGTTGGAGGGATCCCAGCCTGGTTCCCTTTCCTCCCTTGTTCCCCCTAACTATAGAACTTAGGCATCTCCTGGGTGTCTCCGGAGCCAGGTGTGCTCCTGCTGCTTGGGGAATGACATGAGCCCAGCCTGAGAATGTTTAGTAACTTTGGCAGTCTGCCAACATTTTTACTGAGGAACACGTGAGGGAAAGGAAATAGCAACTTTTAAAGTCAGTAGCTGAGCTAAATTTTAATGGAATTTTGTCGGGACAAAGAAAAGGCAGTTCCATAGCCTGAGTGGATTCCTGCTGCTACATATCAAAGGCTTGATGCAAACAATGGTGGTGTGAGAGCATCTCAAAAAAAATGTTGCAAGAAACCTTAGTAATAGAAAGTTGTTAGGCAACCAAAATCCAGGGTCACTACAGGCTCTTCCTGTAGTGTGTAAGTGTATGTGTATCAATCTTTCTAAAAATATTATGTACTATGTTGTTATTTATGTAGCAATAGTGCCCAACATATGTAGTTAAGGTTGAACAGCACTTTTCATTCTAAGACCCTGTTGTCAGTTACTTATAACTGCTAGACTTAAACATTTCAGCCTGAACTTTTCCAAGCCAGGTGTTTGCATGAATTTTTATTTGAAATTTTCAGCTAAAATGGTTCATCTGTTTCCAGGGATCAGATTAGGGGAAAATACATTGTTTTGCCCGGGTTTAAAGTGCTTACAATGGTTTCACTGAGAAGCTATAGTGCCCTCTTGCGTTGGAGCTGGGAATTGCATTTGGCAAGGGAGTCACACTGGTGTCACTTTAGTCATCCCTGTGAAAATTCACCCAGGTTTGGCCAAGCTCTGAGTCTTTGAAAAAACTCATTTCCTCTATGCCCAATAGGTTGTTAGAGTTTGACAGCTAAATTCTCTAGAGATTCTGTCTGCACTGAGCATGTTTCAGTCCCTCACAGTCTACAGGTGATTGGATTGTACGTGCATGTTTTCACTGAGCGATTAAACATGCAGAGACTGAGCAGGATTTTCCCTACAACTGCTTTTTTCTTGTTAGCTGGGGGCCACCATGGTGCCTAGAACCAGAGTTAAGAGCGTGAGATTCTCTTTTGCATGGTCAATGCTCTCCCTGCTGACAACCAGGCAGTATAGAGGAGGAGGAAGTTGCCTGATTTGAATGAAGAGGGTTCAGAGACTGGAGAAATGTGATAAGAAATTCAAGGTAAGATTCAAGGGATGTCAGAGTGGGGGATAGAAACCTGAGGAGCAAGGGGTTGGGAACAGGAGCTGGAAGGAGGGGACAGAGGAAGGACAAGAGGAGTACAGAATCTAAAATATTACTACAAACTTTTTCTGTAAGATTGATGCCATGTACAGAATCCACAATGATGTGGAGAGATATGAAGGTTTTATTAGGACCAAAAAGAAAAAAAACCCTTTAGTCCACCATTTATGACAATTATGGCTGAGATTTGCAAAGCCACTTAAAGGATTTGGACTCCTAATTCCCTGAGCTGGCTTTGAAATTTTTAGCCTATGTATTTGACATAGAGTAGTTTCTAAGAGTGAATATTATTTAAGTATACTTGGAAAACCTGGGTTCAAGTCCCTGCTCTGGCACAGACTTCGTGTGTGAACCTAACTCACTTAGCTGCTGTGTGTGTCAGTGCTCCATCTGCAGAAGCAGGATAACTACTTCCACCCACTTAACCTCACAGAGATGTGAGGATAAATCCATTACAGATCAGTAGGCACTCAGATACTATGGCAATGAGGGCCATATAAGTACCAAATATAGATGTAAATATCCAGGTCTGTTGAATTATTTATTGATGTATTTCTATTAGTCATTTTGAGGGTCTCTAACTCTAAAAACTCACTGGTGTGACTAGTTTCTCTCAAATGATTCCATTACGCATAGCAAATAGGAACATCTGAAGGATTCTTACCATTGAGCTGCTGGTCTGCTTCCCTCCAGGAAATCATAATGAATAATTAATATTTTAATTATAGTGCTGCTAAGAGTCTCACATATGCCTTTAAATAGTATTCCAAACCCGCAACCTCCAGCACAGGAGGTTTCTCTGCCTTGTGGTGATTTCAGGTGATTTAAGACCCTTTACAATTTCACCTCCATTTAGTGGCCATGGAGTTGGAAATAAGCTAAGGGAGCCACTTTTGTGTTTTTTCCATAACGGAATGTGCTTAGTATGCGCCACATAAATACTTCCGTGAACCTTGCCAACTGGGCAGTGATAGACTCTGGCATTTTAGGGTTACAATTAATGCCCTTGCCTTGGTGTGTTTTATTTCCATCTTTTCCTGTGGGTAGAAACTTTGAAAACATTAATTTGTCAAAAGCCTGGAAGCTACACAACATAACAAAGAAGAAAAGAAGCAATCATGGCTTTGTCATTTGAGGAGGAGGCTGGCCTTAGTGTCCTATCAACTTTAGTCCTAAATATATTTTACCATTATTGTAAAATGCCCTTCAGCTGGCACCAAGTGTTCCTCACACACTGAGTTAATACATTCAGCAGCACAGACTCTTTAAGATGAGAATTGAATCTTGTTGCCCCTTGACAGAGAGGGAATAATAGTGTAATACAACGGAACGTTTTGAAATGCTAATGCACGCCACCTGCAACTTAATTTTATTTTTCATATTGCCTTTTTTATATGACATTTCACAGTCCCATAGCTTCAGTAGATGGATCTGCATCATAAAAATGACACACCAGTGATTTAAGAAAGATAGTCCGTCTGAGTGAAATGGATGGAGCGCTTTCAAGTGTCAGTTTAGCACCTATTACATAGGGTCAATGTTCGTTTTCAATACATCATTAAAGCATCCTGTTAAATCACTCAGAAAATGTTCCTGTTCTTCTTTCTGAGCCACCGTGTTAGATTATAGGGATAATGAAGTGTAACTGCACATAAATGGCAGCATTACACAAGCATATTTTATTGTTTTCAGGACCACTGTTTTAGGTTATTCTGAAAATGAAACAAAAAAAACCAGAAAAACCACAAAGAAATACAGAGTACTTCTTTAGGTGATAGCTCCCATGTTTATGTTTGCAGTAAGCTACCAGCTCCATCAAATTTGATATGTAGTGAAGTCATTCCCCACTCTATCAGTTTTACAATATACAGTAGTCACTAACTAATATCAATAAAATCAAAACTGCCATCAGCCTAGTAGTTCTTAAATTACATTATAGAAGATATATTTCTCTTATTTCAAGAAGAACCTTGGAAAACCAGTTATTTCAATAGACCTCACTCTGCGAAGGTCATTTCAAGTGCAAGACTATTATTGCTTGCTCCAAATGGTCGAGGGGTTCAGAGTTAAAACTTTGACCCGCAATTTCAGATTAAAATTAGACCTCACAGGACATGAATCAGAACTTAATAATAGAAAACTTTAAAATATTTAAATGTCCTGAGGAAAGATACCATCAAAAATATAATCCTACTAGTAATCCCTTTCAGCAATATTTATTGGTATCGAAGGCAAGAGAAATATTAACCCACTGATACTTTGTTATGAAACCATGATTACAGTGTTGTAAGAGTTATCCACAGTAGGAGAGGATAACACATTGTGTTCTTTAGGCTAATATAAATGGTTATTTCCCTTCTCCGTGGCTTTCTATGGATAGAACTACTTTCAATTACAGAATATCAGTGCAGCTATGTCACATCCTGTGCCCAACCCTTCACACACATTTAGACCATAGTCGTCTTAGCTCGGGGGTTGTCTTCTTCCATTTGTTTGGACAGTGCTGATCACTCTTTTGGTATATTATAAATAATAATAAAATATTACAAAACACGATGCAGTGGTGGTGGTTTTTACATGACATCAAAGAAAAAAAATGCCTTTGAACCAATCTCTACAAAATAGTGATTTCCTGCTGTCTTAGGGTGTTCAATAATGTATGTGTCTATACATTATATGGAGGAACCCCTATTTTCCCCCAGATAATTTGAACTCTTCCTTAGTTGTAAGTATAACTAAAAATGAAGGCAACACCATGTCCTGGATGCCCTTAGCCTCTGACTGCCAGAAACTGGGAAAGGACAACAGGAGATGGAAGCACTTGGCACTGGCCACTTTTGGAAGACAGATACTGGGCTAGATGGACCATTGGTCAACCCAGTGTGGCCATTCTTCTGTTCTTATGAATGGCACAAGAAGCAAGGGTGCTGGAACAATTTGTATAGTGGGGGTGCTGAGAGCCATTGAACCAAACTGTAAACCCTGGATATGATGGAAACTGCTTCAAGCCAGGGAGTTCAGCAGCACCCTTAGTTCCAGGACCTATGACAAGATGAATCAACATCAAGTAGGAAACAATGTGAATATAAACCTATTATATGGGTCTGTGGAATCAGGAGGGAAGGTGTCAGCTCAGCAACCCAAATGCACACGAAAACACATCTGCAGAAGATGGTAATTACCACGATGGGGTAAAGCTTGGGTAAAAGGCTTTAAGAGGTGGCTAATGATTTAGTTTTTCAATGCTTCAGTTGGGAAATTCCTACCAATAACAAGGCATTTGTCTCAGTGACAGGCTTATTTTAAAAATGTTCCAGGCAAATAATTATACTTGATTATGACACTTAATGGCATTGAGTTTTCCCCATTCAACTGTTAAAGATTGTAAAAATCTGCTACCCTGCTGCCAATAAACTGCTCTGCAGGTTACACATGCTGCAAATCAGCTTTTCTAGACCCTGGTCCTCCTGTCAGTGCTTGAAAGGAGGCATTGATTCAAAAGTTGCTGATCCACATAACAAGGAGGTGAAAGTAATGGCAGCAAAGTAAAGGCTTTGCCTGTTAGGGGGCTATAACAGACCACATCTGGAACATGAAACGATTGCATACAGAACAGCCTATTTTTAGAGGCTCCACAAGGTCATACACCTCATTTTTTATGCCTGAGAGAAATGCAAATTTAAGCATGCAGTGCTCCAAGAGACCTCTGCATTTCTTTCATCATTCTCTCAGCCTATGCACAGTGCACCCAGCCATTTGATGGCATCATCATCAGCCAGGTGGAGAGCTGGTAGACCACCACTGAAATACATCAGTGGGCCCTCTTTGAGGATAGGCAACATAGGCAAATGCAGCAGTGTCACTGAAAGGTCTACTGTATAGCCACCCTATGCTGACGGGAGAGAGCTCTCCCACTGGCATGATTAAACCACCCACAATGAGTGGCAGGAGATGCTCTACTGCTGACATAGCACTGTCCACACTGGCACTTTTGTTGGTGAAACTTTTATCAATCAGGGGCAGGAGGGGTGTTTTTTCACAACCCTGACTGACAAAAGTTTTACCGACAAAAGTGCCAGTGTAGATATAGCCGAAGTTGACCACAGCTGCATCACAGATCATTAGAAAAAACCCATTTAAAGAGATTTTCCACACAGTTACCCTGTCCTGTTCAAAACCAGTTCAGTGATGACCACAGGTACCTTGGCAGATCAAAACCTGGTGGTCAGATGGTTGGGTCAGTGAGGAGAGTGATTGATTGACGATGGTCACCGCTGACCACTTGTTGCACCAAGCTGATTCCACCATCATGACCTGTGGTGGCATAAATGACCATAAAGGGTGCCTAGAAGACAGGCAAGCTGGCGGGTGGTTGAAGAGATCTGTGTACAAAGGCAGGTTGCTGTTCTCATGGATCTTGGCCAACAGCATGACAGAGGCCTTCTCACAGTGAATATGGCACGTTGTTACGTTACTACGTATTGGCAGCCATGGCAATGGAGTTGCATGTAAAGTCCCAGTAACAATACACACAACTTTGTCAAGCTCTACCTCAATCAGCCTTTTGTGAGATGAGCAACACCAGGCCGTAGCACAGTACTCTGCTGTTGAATAGCAGAGGGCAAGGGCTGATGTTCTAAGCATCTGGGTGCTCAAACCCCAAATTGAACCGGACAATTTTCTGAGTAGGTTGCTCCGAGTGCTGACTTTGCTGCTATCTTCTTCAAGTAGTTGCAGTATGTTAATGACCTATCTAATGTCACACCGAGGTAACCCAGGTTTGGATCATGCTGCACATATTGGCTGTTGAAGAAAACATTTAATATGTGGCTTGCGCTTTCATTACGCAAATGAAATACACTAGCAACTGTCTTGGAAAAGCTCAGCTGCAGGCACCATCGTATAGTCTGCCATGAATGACATTCAAGACTTCATCAATTTCTGAGAAGGACTGAGTGGGCACATTGAAGAGTATCAGTGAAAGAACTGAGCCTTGAAGAAGGCCATTGATCTGATACTTCCAAGAGTTACAGTGGTTGGCCATGTGTATGCTAAACTGCCTGTTCTGAAGAAAGAGTTCTACTACTTCAACCACCCAATATGAGCCAACTTGAGAGAATTTGAACAAAAGGTCTCTGTGCTAAATCATGTCATAAGTGGTGGTCATCAAGAAGATGGCTCCAGTCTTTAGATTTGCTTGAAAACAATTTTTGATAAAGGTGGTCAAGGCCAGGACTGGATCACAGGTGCTGCATCCTTTCCTGAACCTTGCCTGCTCGACCTGCAAGTCATGGTCCAAATCCAGAGTGATTCGTTGGAGGATCAAACGCTCAAACACCTTGAAACACACTGACAGCAAGAATTTTGGACAGTAACTTAACACATTGTAGGGGTCCTTGTCTAGCTTACAAATGGCAATAATCGTTGCTTGATGTCGAGTGTGTGGTAACTTCTTCTCATCACTTCTTTTCATCGCTGATGCATGTATAGTATATTAGATAACCCATTCTTCTAGGATCCCTATGATAGGGAGCATATAAGCTGCAGTAACCTAGCACAGTAAGGTTAAATAGGGTGATTGTGTCGGTAAGGAAATCCTCTCCCAATACTGACGCAAGTCCACATTGTTCTTTTCTCTGAATTGCTATGCTTTTGTGCAATAAAGTAAACACAATTTCACAATACCATTTCTTTCAGTATTTAACCTTTTTTATTAACCCAGAGAGAAATTATTTGGCCTCAGTTTTAGCCATCTGTAAAATGGGGGCAGAAATGTTTGGAGTCTTAGTAAATGTTTGTGTAATGCTTTCAGATCCTCGTATGTGCCAGATAAGCAACAAAGCATTATTAATTATTTCATAACAAAAAGGGTTAGTGGATTGATTTTTCTAGCTGTTTCAGTTCAGAGAGGATGGATTTCGTTTAGTTGTTCATTCAGCACAAATCCCTCCAATATATGGTTCAAACATACTTATCTGCAGACCACCCAGGGCCTTATGAGCTTCAGAAATGTAATGACTGTGGAGCTGCTGCAAAATGCTTGTCAGAGTTGGGAGCTTTGCTGAATAAGCCTGTCAAAGTAAGTTACAGTTTGTGAGCTTCCTACCCTCCAGCCAGATTCATTCATCATCATAAGGCCAGTTAGGCTTCCAGTGATGGCCATTCTAAACTTAAAAATGAAAAAACAACAGAAATTGTGCCGTCAAGCTATGGGGAATTTCAGGCATCTTCGCAAACAGAAGCCAATAGAGAACACATATTGATCATTAACTATCTATCTTAGGTATAGGCCACCTTTCTGATTCCTACTAGAGCTGGGGACATTTTTTGGCCAAATATTTTTTCAGCAACCAATACAGATTTGACGACACCAAAATGTTTTGCAAGGTCACATTGATTTCACTGAATTGTTCGTGCCAAAAACAAACAAAAAAAAGTCCCCAAAAGTCAAAACATTCCCTTTTGACATTTGCAAATGGGAACATTTTGATTTTTCAGTTCAAAATTACTTTGTTTAGAAATTTCCTTCAAAATACATTTTAAAAAATTTAAAAACATTTTCAAAGCTCAAAATCAAAACAAAGCATTTACTTTTGGGCCAAACAAATGTTTCAGATGACCCTAAACTAAATTATTTTCAACTTTCCGATTTGCAGAAAAATTCAAAACATTTTGGTTTTAGTGTGATCCAAACCCTTTTTTTTAATTTATATTTCCAAATTGCCAATGAAACAAAAAAATCCATTATTCACATTGCTCTCATTCTTAGCATACCCCTTAGAAACAAGTGGTAGTGTTTCCTGACTCTTTTATTTATTTATTTTTTTGCTTTACTTACATTTCCCAAAAACATACTCAAGAGGTTTCTTTTTCGCTGTTTGAAATTGTTCCTCCTGAGCTCCAAGCTCAGTCCATGTTTCCTTGGATTATTAAATAACTTTGGGATATTTTTATCCCTTTCTTATGTGACAGTATACCAATATCATCACAGTTCTCCAACCTTTTTACGCTTTTGAAAACTTTTATTAGGAAACCTTGACCTTCCCTCTTCTTTATGAGAATTAAGTTATGTCTTTTAACCTTTCCTCATCATTTCAAATCTTTATTCTTTGGGTCTTCTTTGTTTCCCTGCTCTGCACCTTCACCATGGCAATAGCTTTCCAGTGATGTCATATTCCCAGTGAAGATCTACCCAAGTGCCTTTTGCTGAAGCTAGGGTCAACCTGTTCTTTTGCATTCTGTTCAGACAGCAGTAGTATCAGTTTACTTTTCTTTTTTCTTGCTGTGCATTGAGATATGGTGGTTTCAAAGGCTTCTACAAAAATAAATCGAATCCTGATCAGTATGTTGCATGGTTGTGGTAGGTAGCACCAGACAGGTTCTTTGCTCAGAGACTAATTATTTTGCATTAGTCTACATTGATCAGCATTTGCCTTTGCAACTCCAATCACTTATAAAATCCAAAATGTCTTGAAAATGGGTCCATTTTTCCTCATTATTTACTCTGCCTCTGGATTTTGAAAACTAAAAAATTTGTCATTTTTACATAAAAATATCTTACCCGATTTGCAATGTATTTTTAGAGTATAAAATTAAATATTTTTATAATATAATAAAAAAGAACCAAATTCTGCCTGACTTCAAGTAGCACATACATATCTAATAGCAGTATTTGGCCCAGAGTTTTCTTTTGGACTAGCAGCTGTGTAGCAAGATTCAAACTAGCGTGACTTTAGATGGCCTAATTAAGGACCTCTCCAAATTGGGATTTGGAATGGAAATGCTGTCTGACAGCTAGAATGATGACCAAATATTTGTCATCGTTTCACAAATTGTAAAATTAAAGATCCTTAGTGAGTATTGTTTCACATCAGTTTTCTTGGTGGGAAAAAAACCTTGCTGAACTGAAGAATTTGGCAGGGGAGAAATAAGAATGAAAAATAAAGACTAATATGACCTTTAACACTAGTCATTAAAGTATATTGGAACACAGTGATTTCTGAGACAAAAACAACTGAAGAATTTAAGTATTACCTTCAGGATTATTCTACCGTGTGATTTAAATCTTCTGGCATTTCAGACCATTGTTTTACTGATAGGTCAAAGACAAGAATGATTTAAAAGGAGGACTTAACTTTTAGACAAATGGTGCCAACCTGGTTTTTTTAAAGGGTCATTATCTGACCTGTTGTATAAAAATTCTGGACCAAGGCTAAAATAGCACTTTCTGAGTGTAGCTCTCAAAAACCTGCTCTGGATCCTTGTACTGATTTACACTATATATTTTGCTGTAATTTCTATGGCAAACCTACTTCCAAGAATGTTCATAACATACAGCAGACTTATTGTTTCATTTATTACAGAGCATAGGGTTCCCTCAGTACAAATGGGGAGATCCTAAGTAAAGTTGCAGAATTTTGGTAGCTGTAGAACTTAAGAGGCATTTGATTCACTTTTCACTCGATGGCTCAATAATTTTTTTGCTGCTTCTTTGAGTAGGGTCCCTATGGGTGCTCTACTATCAGCCCTTCTTTCCCTCTGCTTCAGACTGTTCTTTGCTGGGTGTTCAGACGGAGAAGGAACTGAGGGCGGTTTTCCTGCACAGCGCTGTATGCCCTCAGAGAGTGGCACAAGGTTGTATACAGCACATGCTCAGACTAAACAGACATTGATAACAGTAAATCTATAATCAAAGGCTCGAGGGGTGTCTGCACAACTGAAGTGGTGGACCCATAGGGACACACATTCCAAAGAACCACAGGTCCTGCACAAGGGAATAACTTCTTCCTAATGTATTTTAAACCTTTATCCACAAAACTCTGAATGCCAGTTTTGTTCAATGAAACCTAAAATGATCTGAAACTGTCTGATCTATCTCTTATGTGCCCCCATGTTTGTATCTGTTATTCTACTGAAAAACAAGATACAAGGTGATAAATTATTTGAATTGATAATAAAAAGGCATTTTAAGTGAGGATATACAATAGGCTGACTCTGGGTACTCCATTCATTTCCTAGATGTATTGATGACCTCATAACTCATGAGTGGTAGAGCAAAGAGGAATTTTTGAAAGGTCATCAATAACAAGTGGAAATAAACGATGTATCCAGAGTAAGTCTGTTGTGTTTCCTATCTATGCACAGTGCTTGATGATAAATGTGCTTAAAGATGACATGTTGAAGAAATTGAAAGGGAACTTTTTATGGATCTAGACAGTCAGGAGTCAATGCAGCCCTTAGTCTCTACTTTGACAAGGTGCCTTCGTAGGTCAGAAATATTCAGCTTCATCTACCAGAATACACCTGTGGGGGTTGGAATTCTACAACAAGAATGTTGCTTCATTCAGAAATGGACAGGGAGAGTTTACTTATTGCTCAAGTAGAAATGTGAGAAGCCAGGAGAGATGTTAGTATTACAGAGGATGTGGTTCATTGCTTCTATTCCTAAAGGAAGCAGTATGGTGAGATAGCCTATTTTATTATCTGAAGAGGGTTCAGACCCCAAGGAAAGCCAGGAAAAGATCAAAAGATTCCAGTAATAGCTGCTTTAGTGACGGATTTACAGTATAACAGCATGATGATGCAAGAAGTATTTAGATAGTATTTCTTGTGATGTTAAGCTGTTAGTTCAACATTTGTATGTTAATATAAAAATAAAGTGCCTTGAACTCAAACTGTGACCTCATCATGAGGTTAGTGAGATAATATCTTTTATTGGTGAAAGAGACATGCTTTCAAGCTTACACAGAGCTCTTCTTCAGGTCTTGGAAAGGTACATAGGCCTGGTCCACATGCTCTGGACAATGCAGTTAAACAAACCTAACCCTTGGTGTAGACAGCATTCAGTCAATGGAAGTAATCTCCTGTCAACCTAGCTACCGCCTCTTGGGAAGTTGGATTACCTACAGCAATGGAAGAAACCCTCCCATTGGTTTATGTAGTGTCTTCACTGAAGCAGTGCAGCTGTGTGGATGCAGCATTTTAAGTATAGACAAGCCCTCAGAATGTCACAGCTATAGATGAGGTAGAACAAATTGTTTGGCAGGAGGAGTTAACATGTTTAAAACCATTCAAGGTGAAGTGGGCAGCTAACACCTCTGTAGTGATTGGACAAAGGAAGGTTAGTAGGTAATAGATTGTTGTAATGACCCATAAATCCAGTGTCTTTAGTAAGTCCATGATTTTTAACATTTGACAAAGTTTTGAATTTAAACTCCCACACTCATCTTTTGAAGGTGTTATGCAGGTTGCCTTTGAGGAAGTGGTCTGAGAAGTCAAATATGGAGAAATCATTTTGTGAAACATGCTCACCCATGGGTGATATGCTGTTTTTGTCATTTTATCAGTTTTCTGTGTGAAATATCTGAGAAACATGATGATATTTTCATTCTCTGGACTGATAACCTAAACTCCCACAGAGATTTTCACCACAACTTCAACCACCATCACCACCCATCCATCAAACTACCTCTAGAACACTCCCACACCAACATCAACTTCCTGGTGAGTCAGTCACAACCCTCTGAAAAACGCATTGAATTCCAGCAAGTTGTTAGATGGCACTTTGTTGCTGACAGTGCCGCTTTTCAAAGGGCAATTGAAATCAACTTCCTGACCATTTGTCGTCTTTAAAGATTCCATGGCACTGTTTTGCAAAATAGGGATGTTGTTAACCTTGGTGTTGTCATAAACAGATAAGTAAGAGTTAATAAAACAGAAGTACTTCATATCTCTTTTGCCTGTAAAGGGTTAACAAGTTCAGTGAGCCTGGCTGTCACCTGACCAGAGGACCAATCAGGGGACAGGATACTTTCAAATCTTGAGGGAGGGAAGTTTGTGTGTGTGCTGTTAGTTTTTGTTGTTGTTGTTCTCTCTGGGTTCTGAGAGTGACCAGATGTGCAACCAGGTTTCTCTCCAATCTCTTTGATACAGTCTCTTATATGTCCAGAATAGTGAGTACTAGGTAGATAAGCCAAGTTAGGCTTATGTTTGTTTTCTTTATTTGCAAATTTCTTGTATTTGGCTGAAAGAAGTTCAAATTTGTATTTTGCTGAAAGGATTTTAATTTGTACTTGTTTACTTAGGCTGGGAGGGTATTCCCAGTGTCTATAGCTGAAAGACACTGTAACATATTCCATCTTAAATTTACAAAGATAATTTTTACTGTTTTTTCCTCTTTAATTAAAAGCTTTTCTTGTTTAAGAACCTGATTGTTTTTTTTTTCTGGTGTGAGACCCCAAGGGACGGGTTCTGGATTCACCAGGGAATTGGTGGGGAGAAAGGAGGGAAGGGGGAGAGAGAGGTTAATTTCTCTCTGTGTTAGGATTACTTTCTCTCTCACGGAGAGTCTGGGATGGGGATTGAGAAGGAGGGGGGAAGGTGAATTTTCCTCTCTGTTTAAGATTCAAGGAGTTTAAATCACAGTGATCTTCTAGTGTAACCCAGGGAGGGGAAGCCTGGGAGAGGCAACAGTGGGGGAAAGCGTTTACTTTCCTTGTGTTAAGATCCAGAGGGTCTGGGTCTTGGGGGTCCCCAGGCAAGGTTTTAGGGGGACCAGAGTGTACCAGGCACTGGAATTCCTGGTTGGTGGCAGCGCTACAAGTACTAAGCTGGTAATTGAGCTTAGAGGAATTCATGCTGGTACCCCACATTTTGGACACTAAGGTTCAGAGTGGGGAATTATACCATGACAGGTGTCCTGGCAAAATTTCAGTTTCTGTAATTATATCATATTCAATCTACTTAAATTCTTCACTTCCTCCTTTGTTGTGTAGGGTTGTTGTATGCTGTTAGACATTTGCTGTATTTCACCCAAGTTGTAGGTGCACCCCAGTGGTGGGTAAACTTCATCCTGTCTGTATGGGTCGAGATTTTCAAATGTAAATGCACACAGTTGTAAGCTTACAGTTACATACACTTAAGTGGTTTGGGTCCTCTCTACCTGATATTTTGACAGATAGTCTTAAGGTGACAGCTCCTTGTTTACTCACAAAGGTCATTTTCAGCTAAGAAGTCTCACCTTTGCAACTTACATTCCCACTTTCTCAGACAGAGATGGAATCTGTTGACCTTCAGGCAGACTACTTTCCCATGCTGTTGAAAGTGTTTGTAAAGAGAAATATGCTTTGTCTCAAAAGACCAAGAAGCAAGTGTGCATCCTCCCAGGGCTTTTTAAAAATGTAAGAGCTTGGGAAACACAGCCAGGCTTCTTTAGACGAATATGCTAGTGTCATACAGTTAAGTATAAATGGCACTAGGGAGTGCCTTGTATCTGTAAGTTTACAGCACAGCTCAGTACAGATGCTGCTTCTGGTTTCTGCAATAAAATTCAGGAGATGGGGGGCCATGTCTAGGCACTTAAGTGGGAGTCGGAATCCTCGGGTTCTACTTCTGGCTCAGCAAGTCATTTCACTTCACAATAACTCTGTTTCCCCATCCCCCCCCACTTGGTCTGTTTTCTCTGTGTAGATTGCAACTCTTCAGGGCAGGAACGGTAACTTACTGTGTGTTTGTACAGAGCCTAGCATAATAAGTTCTGATCTTGATTGGGGTCCTCTAGATGCTATAATAATAAATGAGGCCGAGCTTTCCATAATATCTAAACAAAACCTTTGCAAAACTTAACTCTAGTACTACAACTGCAGTGTTAGAATTGGTTAAATAATGTTTCAATAAATTACTATTAATTATTTACACAAATTAATAATAATGAATAGTTGAGCTAATTAAAAATATAGGATTTGAGATTGCTTTGAATGGATATAAATCACAAAGGAGTATGCATTAAAGCTTGCAGAAGGCTTGTCAGTGGGTGCCCTACAGTTATGTATTATGCCATAGTGAATCAATGTCATGTTAGGTTTCTGAAAAGCCTTTACATTCTCAAAGCTGTAATTTAAGAAATAGATAATATATGCTGGTGTTTACAAACTGACTATTGATCGTATTAATATTGGATGTTGGGTTGCAAGTTTTATCTGGTATGCTTTTAACTTTTATGCCAAAGTTGTGTTCAGTAGATATAGTTTGATGATGTAGAACAAATATAGTTATCTGTGGGAGTTTTCCTAGTACATGAGCATTATGTAGTCAAGCTGCAGTCGGAAACAATTGAGCCATGAATGCTTATGCTCTGTACAGAATTATAGCTTGTTGTTGCGTACTAATTTTTATATAAATGTGCCTGTCATTTGTGTCTCTCAGAATGATAATCTTACTTTGTATAGCTATAGCATGTTGTGAAGCAATCATTTAAACAAAGCTACTAAATACAGATACACTTACTGCATTTCAGAATGTGTGTGTATCTGTGTCACTTAGTAGTATTATGGTTCAGAACAAACTAGAAAGCAGTGTGGTCTTGTGGGTAGGTCACTGGACTGGGAGTCAGGAGGGGTGGAGTTCTGAGCTGCCATCTAATCCTGGGCGTATTCCTTCTCCTCCCCTCTTCAGGGGAGAACACTTCAGTTCTAAATGTTACTGCGTGTGGCTCTTCTCCCAGAGTGGTGGGATGGGGGTTTCTTTACTCATGCTCCACATTTGTTTCAGAATTTGGCGCTATATGTGTTTCTTCGGGAGAGAGAGCACAAAGCTTTAAAAAAAGACTGTATTGCCTTTAGGAAATTGAGTGTAAAACTCACAAAGACCAATTCTTTAATTCAGGATAATAAATCTATGAAATGGTTTAACATACCTATCCAATCAACATAAATTTTGTAATCTAGGATGTATTGATTCTCCAGCTATAATTCTAGATGTAAACTCGACTTTGAAACTATGGGGCCAGCACCTCTGCTTGCTTTATTTGCAATCTTGAAAACATACTTTTCTGTTAAGATTCTTATCCAGCTGCAGCTAGTCTTTTATGCACTTAACAATGCATCAAGTCTCTTCAGTGGAGCCACTGAGACATCAGCACTAAGCACTCCTCCTCCACTCACAGTGCCACCCTGATCCACCTCACCCTCCTGGTGACCAGTCAGCACAGAGCCAGCTAAGGAGGAGGAGGAGGAGGTGCAGATTGTGGCAGCACATTCCGATCCTTGCTAACAGAGAGGTGAGAGGGAAAGAATTGGGTGACAGGAGCCCTCGGTAGGTAATGGAGTGACCAATGATTGGAAGGTGGCAGAATGGAGGAATAGGCTAAGGGGGGCTGATGTTCAAGAGTAAACCAGCTGGGAGGATTGGCCTATGAGAAAGGTGGGGGATAGATTGAAGGAAGAGGCATTCCTCTTGAGCCCCTGTTTCCCCCATCATGTTCCCCAGGGACCTCCCCTTGAAGATTCACAGATCACTCTCCAATTTCAATTTGGGTAAGTCTTTGCCCAGTTGGATAATTTCTGTGCCCAGAAGCAAGCTCCCCTATCTCACTTAAGCATATCATTGCAAAACTTGTATAATGGTTTATCCTTCAGTGTTCTGCTGTTTCATTGGTAGCTGATGTATTTGAATGTTGTCATGTGAAGATGGGACCTAATCTCATTTGTTTGGATAAAAGTGTGAATGTGATGGTAAAAAGATTGAGAACCACTATGAAATAATAGATTACTTCTCAATTTGTTGAAGTTGTATCCTGAAGAATTTCATATCAAGAAAAAATGTCTTCTCCTTGTACATATAGCTTTCTTTTTTCTAACTTAAATAAACAAAAAATATTCCTACCAAAGGAGTAATTATGTTCTGTAGAACTTAAAAAGCTGCTGATTTTCTTCTATGGTACAAGAGAGAGCTCCTCAAAAGGGAAACTTGCAAGTGAGAGGAAAATATTCTGTCTTCTGTGGAGACCTTTTATCAATAACTGTGTCTAGACTATCTCTTCACTTCATTATGCAACTATTTTACAATACTCTCATTGAATTCAAAAGTTTATTCAAACAGATTTCCATAATCTATGTGACCATGTAAACTATAGACAATGTGGATAGCTTTGTAAAAGTCAATCTGAAAATGGTTTGGTAAGAAAAGGAGAGTGAAATGCAATTACAAAAGGTTTAGCATTGCAGAGACATTTGAATATAATACACTTTCAGTACCCGAGTTGCAGTTTGAAGAAAAACTGACAAATGAAAGTTATATTTAAAAATTAAAATGTCAAAGAATGCAAATGGCACACAAAAAGTAATTTGATATGTGTGTATGTGAGAGAGAGGAAATATGGGGGTATGTATTACTCCTGTAGGCATCAAGATTTTTGTATCTCTGATTCTCCGTTTCTTGAGAAAGTCCCATGTCAGAGGAAATCTATTTTCTTGGAAAAAAATAACCCACCTCTGGACTTTCTTTCAGCTGAAGTTTGTATTTCAAGCACAGTATCTGAAGCAATTAACTTTTTAAAAGGTAATTCTCTGAAAACCAAGGGACCTTGAGAAGTCATATTGTCCAGAACCCTGTGCTCAGGCAGGACCAGGGATACCTATACCATCCCTGACAGGTTTGTCTAACCAGTTCTTAAAAGCCTCCCATGATGGGGATTCCACAAACTCCCTTGGATCCTATTCTAGTGCTTAACTATCCTTATAGTAGAAAGTTTTTTGCTAATATCTTACATAAATCTCCCTGGCTTCAGATTAAGCCCATTATTTCTTGTCCTACTTTGAGTGGACATGGAAAATAATTGATGACTGTCCTCTTTATAATAGCCCTTAACATATTTGAAGACTGTTACCAAGTTCCCCCTCTCAGCCTTCTTTTTTCAAGACTACACATGCCCATGTTTTCCTAATCTTTCCTCATAGGTCAGGTTTTTTTAAACCTTTCATCATTTTTGTTGCTGTCCTCTGGACTCCCTCCTATCTGTCCCTATCTTTCTTGAAATGTGGAGCCTGGAACCGGACACAATATTCCAGCTGAGGCCTCAGCAGTGCAGAGTAGAGCAGGATAAATATCTCCATCTCTTAGCTTAATACACCCCAGAATGATATTCGCCTTTTTTGCAACTGCATCAGATTGTTGACTTGTATGCAATTTGTGATCCACAATAACTTCCAGATCTTTGTCAGCAGTACCACTGGCTAGCCAGTTTTCCCCCATTTTGTAGTTGTGCATTTGATTTTTTCTTCCTAAGTGCAGTACTTTTCACTTACTGTTATTGAATTACATCTTGCTGATTTCAGGCCAATTCTCCAGTTTGTCATGGTCATCTTGAATTCTAATCCTGTCTTCCAAAGTGCTAGCAAGCCCTCCCATCTTGGAGTCATCCACAGATTTTATAAGCATACTCTCTACTCCTTTATCCAAGTCATTAATTTTGTAAGACTAGAAGAGACTGAGGGTGAAATTCAGGCCCAGTTGAAGTCAGTGTTAAAAATTCCATTGACTTCAATGGGGCCAGGATATAATCGTCCATATTAATTCTCTTTCAATGACTTACAGATCAAGGCTCCAAACTTGCAAATATTTGTTCACATGTTTAACTTTATGCATAAAATTAAGCATATGTGTAATTAGTTGCAGGGATCGTGACCTAAATGAGCACAGTTTACAAGTAAAAGATTTTTGCCGCCTAACTGCCAGGATCTGAGATTCTGTCTGCAATCTGAATGTCAAGCTGAGTTCTTTCTAGACTGCCCATTGCCAACAATAGCAGTCTCAACTTAGTTAATAATTCAGTTGATGCATTACCTGGAAATGAAGCCAACTCACTTTCCTATAGGTATGGTGGCTCTGCAGAGGTAATGAACCTGTAAAGCCTTACAACATTTGTTTATCAGCAAATAAAGTTCAGAATTCTCATGGGGCAGATTTATTGACTTAGAATGTGACATTTTTACTTTACTCTTTCAGAAAAGAATCACACTTCAAGTACTTACTATTTGGTTTTTTTTTCCACATTTAGAGTGAAAATGGTTTCTTGGAAAAACAAACCATCTGGTTGAAAATATTTATGTGATGAAACAATTGCTGCTAGACTCTTGATTTGATTAATTTTGTTGTTCTTTGTGACATTTTGCATATGGTACTGTACTGGTAAATAATTCAGTGTTAAACCAGCTTTCATTTGTTTGGCCATCCACTCAATGTGTCCCCAGCTTCAGTAAATTAATATAAAAATTATCTCTAAAAATATGCTCCAGACTAAATTGGCAATAACTAAGGCTCCGATTTTTGTCATGAAAATTGAGAATAAAGTCCATGAAACTGAGGGGCACTGCGACCTAGTTAATTGGGTTCCAAAACCACTCAGGTTTGATCCGTCTGATTTTCTGCCTCCATCTATGGAGTGTCGGACAGGGCAAACCTGAGTGGAGCTGCGACCCCATGTGCAAGATTGCAGCCGCTGGAATGCAGAGCCAGCCCCAGCCCCACAGGACAGGAGCCACCTCTGTGAGGTGAGTGCAGCGTGAGCTCACTCTCCATCCAGCACTGTTCAGTGAGTTTTCCATTACATATTTTTCCCACAACTCTGCTGTGAAATTTACTAAAATTTCCATGCCAAAATCATAGACTTAGCAATAACTGCTTATTTAATGTATAATATGCACGTAATTGTACTAATCGGATGTGCATTTTATTTAGTTGGTTTTAATTTTCTGTCATTAAATGTAAACAATACATGTATGTACAGTGATCACCCTAAATGCCAAGATTTGTCATCAGTTACCATAACGTGAGGTAACTGAGGGATCTATACTTTCTCCTAGAATTAGAACAGGAGAAAACTCTGTATCATTATCTATAAGGACTTATATAGGGAAGAAACATCTGAAACTACAAAGCTATTTAATCTCATGTATAAATAGGTAACAAGATGCAGGGTTATTGATGGAAGTTGAAGCTAGAAAAATAAAAAATGGAGCTACATTTGTAGCAGTGAGGTTTCTAATCAGGAACAGTGCCAGATAGAATTTTTAATAGTGTGAGTTAACCTTTGAAACAGATTACCAAAGATATGCTCTAGCTCAATTACAAATTGTTGGGTTTGATGCAGGAGTTACTGGGTGAATTCCTTTGGCCTTTCTTCTGGAGAAAGTCTGCCTAGCTGGTCCCTTCTGGTTTTAAAATATGTGTAACGTGCACTGTAATTGCAATTGGCAAATGTTGATTTTTAGTGGCTTCGGTTGAATGTTTCATTTTTGTTCAAATCATATGAGAGCATAATGTATCGGGTGCCAACGTAACATGGAGGAGGAAGCAGCCTGACTTGAATGCACAGGGGAGAAGGACCTTGCAGGAGTTGAGAGGAGTGGATTGGGACAAATAGCCAAGGGACAGAAGACTGGAGGCCAAAGGTGGGAGAAGATTGGGAGTGGGAATAGGAGGGAGACTGGGAGCCAACTGGAGATTCTGGGATTGGCTGGGCAAGGATACCTGCTACCTTGAATAATTGTATTCTGTTTCTGCCTGTGCCACAGTGTTCTTATCTGATGGTAGTCAAGTCACTTAAACCTAACTTTTCACTAATTGTGTATGCCTCATTCTCTGGGTGCCTGACCTGAGAACCTGGATTCTGAGCACTTACTGCTGCAATTGAAGTCAATGGGAGCTGTGCTTCGAACATATACTGTGTCATATAATTCTAAGCATTCTGAAAAATCAGGTCCTATGGATCTCAGATTTGATGCCCAAGCATAGTAAACACTTTTGACTTTAAACTCTAACTCTGTTTCTCTCGGTAAAATGAGGATAATACCACTCCCTCACTACACAGAGATGTTGTGAAAATAAATTAATTAGTATTTGTGAAGCACACAGAAACTATATAGAAAAGCCCATGAGGAAAATGATAATTCTGTTTTCAGAGCAGGGATTGAATAGCATGCAGTGAATAGAACATGAGGCCACGTATTGAACAACAAGGAGAAAAAAATTATTGAATAGCTGCTCCTTAAATGTGCGTCATCCATTCTGTGCATTGTATAAGTCACAGGGGTCCTGTGCAAAAATAATGTGCAAAGAATATTTGATCATGTAATTAAAGACCCTATCACAAGGCCTACTCACAAAGGGGCTGAATTAATGTTGCAAAGGCAGCCGTAATTCTGGTATTTCCTAACTTTGGAGTTTTTGACTTTGCAACCTTAATAATGTTCTTTTAATGTAGTTTTTGTGAGTGTGATATAAAGGAAATCCATAGTGGCTTAGTAAATCATTTTGCTACAAGGTTTTATTAGCCTCAAGAAACTTATGTCAGGTTGTATGCATGTATCACTGAATGAATAGTATTTTACTAGTGGCACATTTTGGTTTCTAATGCATCTTTTAATATGATATACTAGATTATATGCTTTTCCTATTATTTTTTAGGATGCACTGTTTAAAACTTTATCTTTTTCAAATAGCTGAAGCTCAAGTTTCTCAAATTAGTTGCCTGGAAT
The DNA here is from genome assembly GCF_007399415.2 of Gopherus evgoodei. Classification (NCBI taxonomy): domain Eukaryota; kingdom Metazoa; phylum Chordata; order Testudines; family Testudinidae; genus Gopherus; species Gopherus evgoodei. The sequence continues at coordinate 13,859,402 of NC_044329.1, forward strand.
CTCCCCTTAAAAGCATTTCCATATAATTAAATTTCAATGTGATACCTGGTTTTATCTGTGAAACCTTATGGTCTTTAATGGGAATCCACATAAGCTAACGTTTAGTGACATGGTTTCTGTCTATCTTAGGTACTTATATTGCCCCCATTACTGTGATAACTGTGCTATCTTATCACCTTATCTGAGTTTAGTACCTGAGCCATCTTTTTAAATGTATTTATCACCACGATACTCATGTGAGGCAGAGGAGTCCTATTATCCCCCATTTTACAAATGGGAAATTGAGGTTAAGTGACTTAGAATCATAGAAGATTACGGTTGGAAGAAACCTCAGGAGGTCATCTAGTCCAACCCCCTGCTCAAACCAGAACCAAAACAAACTAAATCATCTCAGCCAGGGCTTTGTTAAACTGGGCCTTATAAACCTCTAAGGATGGAGATTCCACCACCTTCCTAGGTGACCCATTTCAGTGGTTCATCACCCCCCTCACTCTTCTCTTCTGCAGACTAAACAGGCCAGTTCCTTCAGTCTCTCCTCGTAAGTCATTTGCCCCAGCCCCCTGATCATTTTTGTTGCCATCCACTGGACTCTCTCCAATTTGTTCACAGCCTTTCTGTAGTGAGGGGCCCAAAACTGAATGCAGTACTCCATATGTGGCCTTACCAGTGACAAATAGAGGGGAATAATCACTTCCCTCGATCTGCTGGCAATGCTCCTACTAATGCAGCCCAATATGCCGTTAGCCTTCTTGGCAACAAGATCACACTGCTGACTCATATGCAGCTTCTCATCCACTGTAATCCCGAGGTCCTTTTCTGCAGAACTGCTGCTTAGCCAGTCGGTCCCCAGCCTGTAGCGGTGCATGGGATTCTTTCTTCCTAAGTGCAGGACTCTGCTCTTGTCCTTGTTGAACCTCATCAGATTTCTTTTGGCCCAATCCTCCAATTTGTCTAGGTCCCTCTGGACCCAATCCCTACCCTCCAGCGAATCTACCTCTCCCCCTACTTTACTGTCATCCACTTTCACCACGGAGGGCTGCTCACTTCCTCCCCATACTGTGTTGCCCAGGATAGCAGTGTGGAGCTGACATTGTCTGTGAAGACCGAGACAAAAAAAAAGCTTGTGTACTTCAGCTTTTTCCACATCATCTGTCACTAAGTTGCATCACGCGTTCATTAAGGGTCCCACAGTTTCCCTGACCTTTTTCTTGTTGCTAACATAACTGTAGAAACCCTTCTTGTTACCCTTCACATCCACTGTTAGCTGCAACTGCGGTTGTGTTTTGGCCTAAAATCTTAGCTGGAAAGGGGACTTGATCCCAAGATTCCCAAGTTCTAAACTAGATGCCCTAATCACTCAAGCTCAGCTTTGAGAATTTACCAGTGACCACACCAGGACTTAACCACTTATCTTCGTTCCTAAGGCTGCATGTGGAATGAATTATCATCTACCTAACATAGGGGTTTCTTATTCCTTTATGTCTTACAGATACATAAGAAAACCCACTGTAACATTTTCCATATATTTCAGTGTAATGCTAGGGCTCTGAAAGTACCTGTGTTTCCACCTCCTTTAGTTATTTTTAGTGGGTTGGAGGAGAGATATGTGGCTGCCTAGAAACTTCTCTGTATAACCAACTTTTTAATCAATTTGGGAGGTGAGTGAAGAAGAAATGGTAAAAGTAATGGGGTTCATTGTTGTTACTGTTGTAGGTTTTACTCCATTAGCTCATGTGGCAGAAGCCTGTAATGGTCATTACTAAGTAGCAGACTATATAAGGATTTGAACTTCTGTAGGTTTCTGACAACTAAGGTTGCCAGGCTTCCGGTTTTCTACTGGAATGCCTGGTCCAAAGGGACTTGGGAGCTCCAGTCCACACAGCCGACTGGGCCGTTAAAAGTTCAGTCAGTGGAGCAGTGAGGGCTCTGGGATAATAGTATATAGAGGGATAAGAAACCAGATTTTTACGGGGTTTTTTACTATCAATGGGGAGTTTCAGTGTAGGAAATTCTATGTACTAGTGGATCCCACATATAATGGTTGTATTATAAATTTATATGATTGTTTTGGGTATTTTCAGTATGAAATTTAATCAAAAGCATATGACTTCCTTATTGTGGTAACATCAGTAGCTCTGAGTCTTTGTATTTCCAGTATTCAAGGCATAGTGGTTTTGTGCTCCATATTGTAAATCTGGATCTGTTATGAAGGTTGTGGCTATATAGTGATTGGGTAATGTAGATGTAGGTAGATAGGCCAAGGATCAACATTAATACAGGTCCAGAATTAAAAACAAACATACAAATTTCCAGGCTTTAAAATATCTGTTTTTTCATATTTAGTGATTTTAGTACATTCATGTCTGCTCACTATTACAATCTTACAAAAAACTTGCTGCAAATTATTACCACTCATTTTTTTCTAATACATTATATTTTGTTCTAGGTATTTTTGTGATATAAAGACAATTTCTAATATTCAATGAAATATCAGATTTGGATCCAATATTTCACTGGCAGCATTTTGTAACCTTCTTGAACCTGATTGGTTCTACTGATGGAATATACAAACCCTGCCAGCTGTACCTGCAGAGTTTATAGCTTTCCTCTTCAGCTAATGAAAATTACAAACTCTTTGAAATCAGATATGTCATTTGACATAGTTTCGAAACTGTACTAGTGCAGCTTTATGTCGGCAGAACTTCTAAATTCCACCAGACCATACAAGAAGTTTATAAATACTGCCAGATTTTGGCAAAATTCATAACCTTGGAATTTAGGACCTACTCCATAAATTATTCTTTGGCTAGAAGCAACACATGAAAAATTGAAATGAAAAGGAGGTGCTTTTGTTTAAGATGGTGAAAATCAGAGTTATCAGAGGAAAGCTGTTGGAGTCACCACCATATCTCCAGTTTAAATCAATCTTCTCTCAGTGGCTAGTGCAACTGGTAAAGCCATAAGCAGATTGTCCGAAAGCTATTATATGAATTAAATTTGAGATGGCTTTAAGTATCATTTATTCTTTCTTCTCCACTACAATTCCTCTTTAAAAAAGACTATTTTTTCTTAGATATGTACATGCAAATCCCATGAGTTTACAAAATGCACATGCATATCTGAGGGTACGTCTACACTACAGGATAAATTCGAATTAGCTGAAACCAATTTTATAAAACAGATATTATAAAGTCGATTGTGCGCGTCCACACTAGGCACATTAATTCGGTGGTGTGCGTCCGTGGTCCGAGGCTAGCGTCGATTTCTGGAGCGGTGCACTGTGGGTAGCTACTGTAAAAGAATGAGGCCAATAACGTCAATTTGCATCCACACTAACCCTAAATCGATATAGCAATATCGATTTTAGCGTTACTCCTCTTGTTTTGTAGGAGTACAGAAATTGATTTAAAGAGCCCTTTAAATCGATATAAAGAGCACTGTAGTTTGGACGGGTGCAGCGTTAAATCGATTTAACGCTGTTAAAATCGGTTTAACAGCGTAGTGTGGACCAGGCCTGAGAGCACAATTTGGCTCACAATATTTATTTTCATTCTGTGTAAGTATAGCTTTAACTAAAACTTTCTAGCAGTGTAATCTTTAGAGACATTTCTGTATTTCTAAATGCCAAGAGTTCAAAAATAGCAAGATTGGCTTAAAAATCCTAAGATTTTTTTTTTTTTAAAATAATGTTTTGGGTCTTTATTTTCCTTCTGTTTTTTCAACTTTTAGGATTCATGCTTGCCAGCCTTTTTCTGCAGCCATGGGGGCTGGAAAATGTCTTTAAAATGAAAGCTGAAATTCTCATGTAATCATGACTCCAGGAGCTAGGGCTTTAAAGACAAAAACATAACATGTGACATTTATGAATAAATTATGGGTGTTGACAACACCACCATTTTGAGGGTATACTCACAACAATCATCTCTCACACAAAAACTGCAGTGTGATTTCTTTTCATCTAACCTCCCTCCCCTGATCTTTGAAACATTATCTGTAGAGATTTCCACTCCGGTGGGATAAACTGCCTCACTGACTACATAAAACCTGTACTTACCATTTACCCATTGGTCCCTTCCAAGAATTTGCTTGTCAGTAGTAGAACTCCCTGTGGAGATTAAACCCACTGAAACTCTGAGCCATGTGTCTTTGAAATGCTGATTCAAAATTTTGTAAAAAGCTCTTGGTGCCTGCCAAGAATCAAACATGAGCTCAGATGAATTATCTGTTCAGTTTATGTGGTATTGTTAAAAGGTTCTTAACTGCAGGGATTCTAATTTTAAAGGATTTAACCACAAGAAAACCTGGTCACAACAATAGATGTGCTGATAAAATGAATCATGCGGCTTTTAGGGGGATTACTATTCTTTTTTCATTTGTTTCAGCTGACTCCAATATTTGTTTTGCCTTGTTTTGTGATATATTTCTTCATAATGTTACACTTATTTCGCCTGTATATTTTTGCTTTCTTCTGAGTTTTTGTTAAGATACCAGTTGTGTTTAGAACATGCTACGGTCAGGTGTGAAATAGCTGATGCATAAATTATGAGATTATGAGCCAATATGTTCTTAAAATATGCAAGAGGCATGTTATCTGAATAAAACTGTATTGTTGCTGTGCAGTAACTTCGAGTCTAACTGGCTAGGTAGCTCCCAGGCTTTCCTTTGGCCTGTTTCATTGGAGTCATTATTTAAACAAAAGCTTATAACGTCCATGAAAGCAACGTTTATAATGAGCGCCTAAGGAAACACTACCTAAGTACTCATGTATATTTGGAAACAGGAAAAGACATTAGCAAAAGTGGACGTCCAAAACTGAGATGCCCACTCCCATCCACCACTTGAAGTAGCAATGGCAGGAGACCCTTCTCCCTAAAGAGAGAAAGGGCAGTGGACACATTTTCCCCCAAATCTTGACTACAGGGTCCCCCTTCCCCACCTGGAGAGGTGGGGTGGCAGCAGAGCGGGGATCCCTTGGTACTTACCCCAACAACCAAGTGTATCAGCTCGATGTGCGCATAGGCCAGACACCACTCCCGCCCCCGACTGTTCTCTTGCCACACACAGTCCTCTGCTGAAGTGGTGTTTGCAGGGTCCCCCAGACTGGAGTCTTGGCATTAATACCTCATTGATATTTATGGAGCAATTCACACCTCTCTTCAGGCTCTCTGCAGACTCAGACAGACATCACATTTTCAAGTTTTTCTTTGCAACAATGTTGGCTTGACACTTTTTCTTTAACTGGAAGCTGAGATTCATGATCACAGTATTCCAGGAGCTAGGACCGTACTCACAGGAACGTATAGCAGTTATGCTTTAAATCAGTTGCGACTCCCACTAGTGTCTGCGAGGGGATGTGAAGTTCTGCTGCCCCAAACTACATGTCTGGGAGGTGGGTGGAGAACTTTGTGCTCAGTGAAGGTAACAGGTAATTAGAGAGATGAATGCTGGGGGCTTGGTTGGAGAGAGAGTGAAACGTTGGAAGGATAAGAAGTGAAGTGGTGGAGGGAGAAAAAGAGTGAGAAGTCACAACATACATTGGAATGGAGAGCATCGGATCGAAGCATTTTGATAGAGCTAGTGTGAAATCCGAGTAGTTTTAAACTATTTCTGAATGCTTTCTGAACTCCCAATACCCTATGGCCTGACTTGTCTCTATTTTCAAAGTAATTTACTTACATATTATAGCAATTCCTATAAGTGCTGCTATAGCGAATGGTCTGTCAATGTTTCCATGATAAACCCTAGAGGTTTACAGAACAGCCATAAAAATTCACTCCATGGAGAACTTGGTATGCCAAGTCCTACACCAGAAGCTATTTTTTTTTTCTCCTCAAATCAGGTATAAATCTGTTCAGCCACTATAACGTATAGGAGGTTTTTAGAAAAGTTTAGTAGTTTCAGATGTTTTCGGTGCTTCTGTAACTCAAAAACAACATAGTTCAAATATGTACAGTGATTTGCCCTTAAAACGTTCCATTAGATTGAAAGACTGTCCATGCTAATTGAATTCCATTCCAATTTTAAAGATAGGGCATATTTAAAAGATTAGTAGAAGCTTTAAAGCTGGTGGATGTTTGAAGTGTATATATTTGAACTAAGCTATTCTAGAGTTACAGAAGCACAGGGACAATTGAAACTACTAATTTTATTTTGTTGTTGTATATTTTACAGCACCAGCTTTTAACTGGAAAGGCAAGAATGGGTTGGAAAACAGTTTATGAGAGAGCGAATAAGCTACTTTTGCAACTGACTTTCTGTGCATGTTCAGTTTACTGTCCTAGAATCAGAGACAGGGCTAATGTCATTGTAAGAACCATGAAAATATTGAATTAAAAGCAAAAATATTACAGTGATAATTCTAAGGTTTAAAATTAGCAACTGTATAATAGGTTTTCATATTTCTTTTTAGTACACTTTCCTATTGTGCAACACAGTATCTGAAATACATGGATTATACTGAAATCAGTAATTTACATTTAGACTCCCAATATCAGGAGATAACACAAATACATTAATGTGTCTAATAATATTTGCTATGATTGCAGCCACAGGCTTAAAGTAATAGGCCTGTTGCTGGTTCTTGAAGGGACTTATTTGAGATTGTGCAGTTTACACAGCTGTAGATAACATCATATACAGATAACAGACTCCTACAACAATATTCTGGTAGAACATGGTGCATTAAGAACACAGAGAAAGCATTAATTTTAACCCTCTACATTACCAAAATAATATTCAAAGATTTAGGAGTGCAACTGTCATTGACATTAATTGGAGGAGAGCAACTACACGCTCGTTCATCAATGTCAAAACTTAGAAATAAATCCCCTGGCTTTGGGTTCAAAGAATAGCTTTAAAATTACTTTCTAAATGTTATTTTATGAGCAGGACACAGTTGGAAATTACAGTAATGTCTATGCTTTTTTTTTGTTCTAAAATGGGCAAAAATTGTGAGTCAAGTGTTTTAATGGCATGAGGACTTTTAGAAGTAATTAGGAGAAGCCATTAGTCCATTAGTAATTTTACTTTTTAAATTAATAAATTGACTAGAAAAATGTAAGGTCATTATAGTCTATGCAGGGTACTGTTGACACAACATGGGACTGTTTAATCAAAAATTAATCATATCAACATCACTCTTTGAATCTGTGGTAAATAGGAATTTAATATAAAAACAAATATATTTATGTAAACTATTCTCTAAAATAGATTTCAGAGTAGCAGCCAGTCTACTTATACGTATTTACATAACTAATCCCTCACTTATCACCCTTAGGAGATTAGATAAGTAAGCAGTGAACAACTTATATTTATTCATGTACTTTCAAGAATGAATGAACCATCTCTTCCTGCATAAACTTAATATTTTCCCTCTAATTAGTAACATGGATGGAAGGATAGGATTTTAAAATAGAAAATATGTCATGCTTATTCCTTTAACAGAAAAGAGAACCTAGCTCTCAAAAAAATGTGTGTACAGAATGTTTGCCTGGTTAAACTTTAATATAATTGATATCTACATATGTATATACTATGTGAATAACTGGAGAGTTATACAGTGTCTCAGTTCAAATTCAAATGATAAAATAGGGTTTTAAAGGAATTTGTATATGATTAAGAAAACATATGAATATCTAAGTAGTCATTCAAACCCAGATCCTCGAAGATATTTAGGTACCTAACTCCCATGGGAGTTAGGTGCCTCAATGTCCTTTGAAATGAATGGTCCCTTCAGGCCTGAAAATCTCTGAATCTAACACCCATTGAAGCTGATGGGAATATGTGTTGAGGGACCTCTCATCACCTTTGTTATGATTCTTCTTCACTTTCTTCTTTCACTGCTCTTCTTGATGTCCATGTTCACTATCTGTAATATTGTTAATCTGCCAGTAAGCATAAAAATCAGGAACATGGAAATAAATATAGGGCTTGTCATACTGTCTCAGACTGTGGTCCAGCTTGTCCAGTGTCCTGCCTCTGACAGTGGGCAGCACCAGCTGTTTCAGAGGAAGGTGCAAAAACCCGATAGTAGGCAATTATGGGATAATCTGCCCCATGAAAACTCATCTGTATCCTTCATAGGTAGAATCTGATTTAAACTCTGAAGCATGAGGATTTTATCCCTTTCAAAACTTTGTTTGTACTAACTGCTCTAACTATAATTGACTTTAATACACATCACGATGGATGGGCAAGTGAGGTTCATATATTATGTCAGTTACTGAAGAACAGTTAAATGGGGTTTTAATGTTCAGTTTATTTTTTTAAAATGTCCCCTATTCCCATATTTTATCTAATCTAAAATATGTTATCATCTGGACCGTGAGGAATTGTCCAAACTTGATTGGCGTGAGAGAGGGAGTTGTCTTCTCTAAAAATAACAGTACATAGAATCACTTCCATAAAATGGTGATTATCTCCCCACTCATATTTTGAATGTCACATCGGGATACATTTTATATTTTCAGTACAAGATTAGAAAGCTATCTTAGAGAGTCATAGCTTGTGGACTTCATGAGTAATGACAGAAAAGGTTTGAGGTACTAAATTCTTTCATACCTCTAGAAATATGATTATGCCTTTTTATGACTCTGAAAACAGCATTACTAATTTAATGGAGGATTTACAATAAAATACTCCTTGAGGTAGCATACCCAAGGTACTGAGGATTTATAAATTACATTAATAATTTGAATTATTGCAGTTACAAAATAAAGCTGAGGTGTGTATATTTTCACTTGGCTATAGAAATCATTTTATTATATATATTAATTCAGCTTACAAGCCTTATCTCAATACTGCATTGCTGCATTTTCCTTCTGTAGAAATCAAACTCTGAAAATGTATTGTTGCAATAAAATAGACACTGGTTGATTGTTACTAAGGGACTTGATTCTCCCTGGCTGCCCCCGAAAGGTGGAAACAATAACTCCTAATGCCAGATGGGGCAGCTAAACCAAAGAGGGAATTTTGCTGGGGGATGGTGGTAGTGTTTGAACTACTGTCACCCTCAAGGATTCTTCTAGGGGAAAACATAGGAGCCCCACTAGTAGAGGCTGCCTCAGAGATGCACTGATTTAGTGCAGATTCCCTAGCCAGATATCCTCTCAGTTAGTGGCACCTACTTTTGAGGATATAGTGGCTTATTGAGGTCCCTCCCTCCTCCCCCAGTCAGAACAGGGATTATGGATGCTCAGTATTCTTGTTTTTCCATAAGGCAGCTTTTTGGCGAATCCTGATTTCAGCTCGTCCTTTACCTGATATTGATGAAGGGGGAAAGAGAAAGCAAAACAGGCCTATGGTGATGTTCAATAGCAAGGCTGTTTTTTCTGTGTTTCCAGTCTGTTATTCAGGAAATGTTTTGTTTGTTTTTGTTTGATGGATGATACTCCATTGACTCTGAACATGTCTACAGCTGAGGAGGTGACAAAACACTTCTAAATAAGATTGGTTTGTTGACCCTCAATAACCTGCAGAACCTGTGACAGCAAGGCCATGTTCCTTGTAATATATATTGTTAAAGTGTCTGTTCTACAGCTTTATGAAGCCATGCAAATAATTTCTAACGTAAAACTGATCACGTGTAAAAGTTTTTCTCAACACAGTTACATGGTCTGTCCACTGGGGCTGGGAACAAAATCAAATATATATTCCAAATACCCTAGATATTATGTCAGTTACAGTTATTGTCTCTGGAACACATCATGCATATACACACAGGAATCTGTCCTTGGTTATCTTCTCCTCTTCCTCTACATTGTCTAAGTAGATAACCACATCTTCCCTCAGCATCTTACCCCATGTCTCCCTAGGCAGTAGATTCATCCTTTTCCTCTTCTTCGGTCTCATGTTTACAATTACCCTCAGGCAGCTCTTCCCAGTCAGGCATCCCATGCCAACTTTAAGTCCAGGAAGCAAATTCAGCCCAGATGTATCTAAGGGCCATTTTTTTCCCCTTGGGTAACTCTGTGGAAACAGATACTAATTTCAGTCATGTGAAAACGAAAAATCATGTTGTCATAACCTATTCCCAGATTTGGACCTTAGCGTCCAAAATATGGGGGTTAGCATGAAAACCTCCAAGCTTGGTTACCAGCTTGGACCTGGTAAAGCTGCCACCACCCAAAAAATTAGAGTGTTTTGGGGCACTCTGGTCCCCCCAACAATCTTCCCTGGGGACCCCAAGACCCAAATTCCTTGAGTCTTATAACAAAGGGGAATAAACCATTTCCCCCCCCTTCTCCCTTCCAGGTGTTCCCTCCCTGGGTTCCTGGAGAGATACACAGAAGCAAGCTCTGTGAATCTAAACAGAGGGACTCCACCCTCCCCGTTCCCAGTCCTGGAAAACAGAATTACCGAGAGCTAATCTCTCTTCCCCCCTCACCCAGAGGGAATGCAAAGTCAGGCTAGTAAATCTAACACACCCAGATTTTCCCCTGACTTCTTCCTCCCACCAATTCCCTGGTGAGCACAGACTCAATTCCTTGGAGTTCCCCACTAAAGAAAAACTCCAACAGGTCTTAAAAAGAAAGCTTTATATAAAAAGAAAGAAAAAGTACATAAAAATGGTCTCTCTGTATTAAGGTGACAAATACAGGGTCAATTGCTTAAAAGAAATATGAATAAACAGCCTTATTAAAAAAGAATACAATTCAAAGCATTCCAGCAACTACACACATGTAAATACAAAAAAACAAACCTATCTTTTTGTACTTACAACTGGGAAACAGAAGATTAGAAAGCAGGAAATAGAAAAATCCTTCCCATAGCCGAGAGGGACAGATACAAGACAAAGAACTCAGACACAAACTTCCCTCCACCCAGATTTGAAAAAGTCTGGTTTCCTGATTGGTCCTCTGGTCAGGTGTTTTAGGTTACTTCTTTCCAGGTGTAAGAGACATTAACCCTTAGCTGTCTGTTTATGACACATGTTAAAAGGCTTACTATAAATTTTCAGCATCTCCTGCCCGTTCCCAGCTAATGTTCTTGTTTTCTTGGGTTAGTATTCCCTTCTGGCAGTAGCTGTTAAACTGAGCCTTGTTCAGACGGAGAAGACCAGCTTCTGCTCTGATTGAAGTCAATGGCAAAATGTTTATGGAGTTCTGGGATGCAGTATCAGGCCTGAAGGTAGCAAATAGACTTTCTGGTACTGGTGAAGCACATAGAAGCATAACTTTGTGTCCCATGAGGTACATGTTAAACTCCCCCAGGACAGAAGTAACAGGCATACATCTGTGGGCTGCGCAAACAATTGTTCCATCACCACCCCAAAATACATGGTTTTGTTCTAACTTATTCTGAGGTTTTGAGTGAAGGTTTATATTTGATTCTTATCTCATAGCAAACAGTTCATCCATCCCTACATTCAGGTGAGAATTAAGTTTTCACTCGTCCTATCTTAATTAAGAACGCTTATAGGATAAAAATTATTTTGTCCTTTAAGCAGAGCTTAAGCAATAAAGTGGATTATTTCATTTTTCTAAGCACTGAAAAGGTATCTGTGAAGAAATGTAACAGTGATGAAAGGCAGTAACAATTTATTTACAGGGTTTAAACTGAAAAGATCTAATTAAAGATACAAAGTATTTTTAAAATATAGAATCAACTTCTGTATAGACTGTCACATGAGAAAAGGAGGGCTGGCAACCCACATTTACTATGTAAATTATGTCTAAACCATTCTAAATCAATGAGTTTTGCTCTATAGATGCTCATTCCAGGTTGCTCGCTATAATGACCTCAATTATACATGTCTTCATTGTGAAATTATGATTGCCTTTGGCGGACTGCAAATGACAGCAGAGGAAAGATTTCCATGATAAAACAGCACAACAAGTAATACCTGCTCACATTAGCATGCATAGCTTGAAGTGGAAGTCAATACAACTCCTGTTTAACAATCTAAGAAATAAAATAGGAGAGAGGAGAAGGGATAGGGAAAAAATGTGAAAAGGTATCTTGATATTAATAATAGTAAATAACTTAACAAGGTAGCGTATTTTAGAAATAAGTCAGATCGGGAGCTGTATTTGTAAGGAATTTTGTATGTCTTACAAGTGGAGTGTGATCACACAAAGACACCGACTGCTGAGCTACATTGGGTCCTCCCACTCTAAGGCATATTTTATAGTATCAGAGGGGTATAGCCATGTTACTCTAGATCTGTAAAAAGCAACAAAGAGTCCTGTGGCACCTTATAGACTATTTTATAGTAATTTATTTTATAGTAATTTCGGGATTTGTTTTGCCCTTCTAGTGTTGCCAGCACTAACAGTTTTATCACAAGCCTCATGGTATTTGCATTATTGTAGAGAAAAGCTTGAAAATCTGATCCAATCCCTCCCCCCCCCAAAAGCTCAAAAACCAGAAGGCAAATAAAACGTCTCTAATATGTATTGTTTATATAAAATCTCATGATATTTAAACCAGTCTTGTGATTTTAGGGGAGCAGACTCATGGTTTTTTCAATGATTGGAGTTGGCAGTACTGTACAGTTGACTTCTAGAAGCCACCCCTTACCATTTCTGAAAAATGGACTACTCCAGCAAACAAGCAGTTTGTGGCAGCCTGAAACCAGATTTAAAAGTCTGGACCATATTTACAAACAACTGGAAAGGAAACAGAAACCTGAAAGCTGCTGAGCCAGTCCCAGGGAACAAAGAACTTCCTGGCAGCAGCACAAGTTCATGACCCCCAGGCACTGGCAATGAACAGTAGACTCTGCTTACTTCAGTTTGAACTTAGGACACTTTCTCACCCCGATATGCTTTTTGCTCTACGTTTTTTCATTGCAGTCCTTCTGCTGCCAACCTCACTCTCTGTTCCATCCCACTATGCCCCATTTCCTCCCTCTTTCCTCAGTGTACGCATCTCTTCTCTCTCTCCTTCCTACTAAATGTACAATGTCGTTGTAAACCAAACACCCTGTACTAATTTTTATGCTTTATAGCATGCATGCAATTGCTCAGTCTTGGGGTAAATTCTCTGCTGACCTAACTTCATTTGAGAATTGGCCCTTAATGTGCAGAGTTCATTTCTGTGCTATGGAAATAGGCACTCTTTGAACAGTTTCAATTTCCTTTTCTTCAAGCATGTTGAAAATCCCTAGTTTTGAAAAATAATGGGATCACTTCAAAACTTAACATGGGGAATTTATAGAAGAGATTATGTTAGAGAAAAGCCATTGCTATTTGAGTCACTTATTTATACATAGATGTAACAGGTTTCAGATTTTTAAAATTGGAGAAGTATTTTTTTTAATAAACACTCATAGGATTTTTTTTAAAAATGTTTGTACTGATATATCAATACTTGAAGCGGTTGTTGATTTTTCTCTAACAATACTAAACATCTAGAATATAACTGTCTATTAACTCAAATATTTTGGAAATGGACCCACACTGTATACTTTGGCTTACTCTGTTAAAGAAAAAAAATTTTTCCTTTTTAATATATTGACCTGTTAAGATACCCAGTGTATTTCCAAACCCACATCAATATCCAAAGCCAAGCCGATAGCTCGGGTTTTATTAGTTAAGTACTAAAGATAAGTCTAAAATAATGATGGCCCATCTTTACTGCATTGTATTGCCTGCAATGGATCCTAGACTTGCATTACTCAGTGAACCAAGTTTGGATGTCAACTGACAGGTCATCCTATCACAACATCCTATCTTGTACGTAGGCTGAATTTTCAATCTGTTCTTCTTACAACAATGCAATTGTTGCTGAGTTTTGTTGTTGTTTTTTTAATGCCTGACTTAAGTAGACGTAAACTATTCTCCTCAACTGTTAAAGCCTTTTACCTCCTTTTTGTGCCAATCCTCCTTATTTCTTACAGCCTTTTAGAGAGATTATTGTAACTAACACGGCTACCACTCTGAAACCTATTATATCTCTGGCAAAGAAGAGTGGTGAAACATAATGGTTATGTGCCGAAAGTGCCCAGATTCCCCAGAATGCACAGGAGTTTCACTCAAAACCATGCAAATAGAAATCAGTATGTTTAATGCGGCTCAAAATGATTATATGCAACAATCCTACTCTTGCTTTGAATACAAATTACCCAATTAAAAGAAAAGGCAAGTCAAAATTAATCTGCACTGATTTACTGGCACTGTATTAACTAATTCCAGTAATTTAAGAGAGAACCAATTTTAGAGGGCACAGAAACCCTTCATCTACTTTTTGTGGGATTACAATCATATGTTCCTTTCTTTTTAAGACTTTCTTCTCCCTGGCAGTTGTGTGAAAGATCCACAAATAACATGGGAAATTCATTATTGCCCTGATCCAACAAAGCTAAGTTAAGCACATGCTTAACTTTAGGCATATGTGTAGTCCTGTGGACATGAATACTCACTGGGACTACTCTCTTTCTTAAAGATAATTGTCAGCTTAAGTGCTTTGCTGGATCAGTGCCTAAGCAGAGAATACAGTAAAACTGAGTATACTCAAAGTATTGTCAAATACGCAAAATCAACAAACAAACAAATGGCAATTTTTCTCTCTACTCCATTTGGTGCTTGTAACAGCAATAGCTAAAAACAAATACATTAACAGAGAAGTGTGATTTTTAAGTTGATTATGTCCATTTAACATAGGGCTACATCTGAATAAACCTGGTTGTATAAGCATATCTTGGATAATGACAAAGATCTTTGGTAAAGCAATGATTAAGGGTGCAATAAATAATTATAACTGTTTTAATGTAAAAGTATTTAGAACTTAATGTGTTACTAACCGCATGCTCTCAAACATATTCGGTGAGAAAACAAAAATTGATTGTGTTTTTGTTTTTCAATTGATCTGTGTTGTAATCTCAAAGTGACGTCCTGGAGATTATTTCACTAAAGTATGGCAACTATTCAATTTTCTCCTTTACTAGAAGTAGATCTGTTTTCCACTAGTGCACTTCTAACATGCAAAACTAAAGCCTGTTTGGCTATAATTTGCAAAGAAATCTAATTTTTATTGCAGCAAATCACTGAAACAAAATCCTGCTGAAGAGGGTGTGGATAGGGTGTGGATAGGAGTGTTTTGTGGAATTTAATGCGGTATGAAAAACAGCGCATGAGAATAAGGAAAAAATGTAATAAGAAATAAAACCCAATTCTCTAGTGAATGATCCTCTATTTCATTTCTCTTTAAAGGAAGATGGTCCTGATTAGCCGTACTGCATGCTACATATTATATTAATTAACCGTTGTTATCCTGTCAAGTACATTCAGAATATTGTATTCATAAAAAAGAACTCTGGACTTTATGCAAAAACAGCTACAATACTAAAACATGTAACTAGTATGCATTCTCAGATCAAGTATCAGAGGGGTAGCCGTGTTAGTCTGGATCTGCAAAAGTTGCAAAGTGTCCTGTGGCACCTTATAGACTAACAAACATATTGGAGCATGAGCTTTCGTGGGTGAATACCCACTTCGTCGGATGCATGGATGCCACAGGACTCTTTGCTGCTTTTACATTCTCAGGTCAGAAAGTGAGGAAATGGTGATAGAATATGGTGTCATAATTAGTAACTATGACTACGTATTGCACCTAAGATGATGACACCAATTGGAGTTTTGCATGAACAAGGACAAAAGGATTTTAGAAGCAATGTGATCCAGCGGGTAGGGAACTCATCTGAACTGGGACTCAGGAGGTCTATTCCCAGCTCCGCCACTGACCTACTGTGTGACATTGGGCAAGTCACTCCACCTGTCTGTACCTCTGTTTCTCCTCTTACTCTTTGTCTATCCTGCTTGGGGGCAGGAACTTGTATCTGTTTTCTTACTTACTTCGCTCTACTTATTTATTGTTTGCTTACTATGTATCTGTACAGAACCTAGGACAATGAGGCCCTGATCCTGGTTGAGGTCTCTAGGCACTACCATAATGAAAATAACAATAATAATTCAGCCTAATACAGTAACTCCTCACTTAACGTTGTAGTTATGTTCCTGAAAAATGCGACTTTAAGTGAAATGATGTTAGGCGAATCCAATTTCCCCATAAGAATTAATGTAAATGGGGGGGTTAGGTTCTAGGGAATTTTTTTTTTTTGCCAGACAAAAGGCATTATATAAATTTTAAACCATTTTAAACAAGTAATTTAATACTGTGCTGGTGGGGGGGGGGGAGTGGTGTGCACATGCTGTGTGTTTACAAACATAATGTTCATACAGTACTATAGTTGGGAGGTGCCCCTGCCTTACCCTACACAGGCACAGCCCACTGGCACTGGAGATGAGGCAGGCAAGGAGGCTGAAGGTGCTGTAGGCTAGGAGAAGCACCTTGCACAGCAGCTGCAGCTTCCCCTACTCTGCAAGCAGTGCGAAAGATTTTCCTTATAATGATTTTCAGCAGTAGGGGAAATCACAACCATGTCTTCCCTGTAGTTTTCTAGGACATCAGTCAATATGGTTGTGTGAACAAATGAGTGTTCAGATTATATGAAGTTCATCTCTCTTCAGAGGCCCAGAAGAGGGCATATACATCACTTAAATTTCATTTAATATCTATTAGATGACTTGTGCTGGCCCTCTGCACAGGGGTCCATTTCGCTAATTGGAATGGGGAAAGGGAAAGAGGGATAGGTGTTTATGTTGCCAATTAAAATTAAGGGTTGGCGGAAAATAAATTGGCCCACCCCAGCATTTCATATTCCAATGTGGGCAGTGGTCAAACTAAGTTTTTCCTAAAATGTATGGCCTAGGCAGTATCAGTTCCTTTGATATTTGTCTCACACCAGCAAGTTAATTTCTTTGGATATGAATAAAGGAAAAAGACACTCAGACAGCAGAGGGTATGCAATCAAATGATCCAGTGATTCAGTCCCTAATCAGAGTTTCTGACAAATTCTAATCAGCCCTAACACACACAAAGGGTGAAGCAGGTATTTTCCTGCTATTGTCTTCCTTACAAATTCCAGGTTGTCTGGAACCGCGGTAACGTGTGGCTGTAATATTGTTGCTGGTTTTTCATGGCCAGTCAGCTGCCTAGTGACAGGCCCATGTCATATGTCTGGTGTACCCATTTTAACAGTCTCATTTAAAGCATCCCCATCGCTATCAAAATGAAGAAAAGTTCTTAATGTTTCCATACTCCTGAAATTGTCTCCAGAGAAGTGACAGGTTTAAGGGGGAAATGCTGTTATCTGAATCAAATTCCAGTTCTGATAACTCTCGTTACTTAATTGTGATGAGACTGCTGCTGTTTCTTCACAAGTTTTTATTTCCATAATGTCAGTGTTTGTGCTTTAAAATAAAAGTCTTGTTTCGCTGTTTCCCTCATGGCAGCTGCCTTTCAGTTAGCATTATACAGCAACTATTAAGCAATAGAAATCCACAGGAACAGAAGATGTCTGAATTCCATAGATGTGGGGGCTCTCTAAATCAATGCATTGCTGTCTTGTTTGTTCTGCAGCCAGAGACTGAAGCAATATAGTACCCAAAGTGATGCTGAACTTTCCACATTCATCTTAATGGGTTATTAACTTGAAAGCCCAGTTTTGAGCATTTAAATGCGACATAGCTTTGAGAGTTTTTCTGGTAGGAGCCATGTGACTAGGGCCAAGAAAAAAAAACATGATAGGAAAGATAAAATTGTGAAGGTTGCAGTTGCCCTCCTACTTGCTATCTGCCTTGACAGTAATTCTGACATCAAATCTCTTACCTATACATACAGCCATATATGGCAAAAGATGCGAACACATCTTTATAACCATTGGCGGGGAAAACAGTATGACATTCTTTGGTGTTAAAGAAATATTAAAGGTGCCTAGAGCCTGAACTAGGCATGTATTTTAGATGTAGGTGCAAATCAAAATAAAATTTAAAATTTAAAATATAGGAAAGATGTTGCAATTTCTTAATAGAGGAAAAAAGTGGTACCTCACATGCCACGTAATATTTAGCAAATGTTGATTTTTTTTTTCTTACTGGTAGCCTCCATATTTTACTTTAAAAATTAAAACCAGATAGGTTTACTCAAAAATGCAGTTAAAATATTTTGTTGATGCAGTATATGTAATTTTAATTCTGCTTCTTCATGGAGGAAATGAGCATGTCTGATATCACTGCTCTTCTTAAATTAGCAAGGAAGCTGTCTGACATCCAAAGAGCATGAGCTAGTTATAACAGAAGATTTCATTGCAATGTATCCTGTTTTGGTTTGTTGCTTAGGTTGATCCTTTTTACTGTGTATATCTTTGTCAAAGCTGAAATCTTCCCCCAAAGAATCAATGGGAAAATAGTGGCTTCGTTTCAGTATTGATAATTTCTCCCTTTTTTCCCTTCCTTTTTCCAGAGGTGGTTCAACTCACTCTTCCGGAGGAACAGAAGATTAGCATTACCACAGTAACAGTCGGAATGAGTGCTGTCCTGACATGTGCCATCCACGGAACCCTTAAGCCCCCAGTTATCTGGAAACGCAACGGAATCATACTGAACTTCTTAGATTTGGAAGATATCAACGTAAGTTTTGACTTGTGATTTGAATTTGCTTTCTAGTGGATTGCATATGACTGTTCATTTAAAAGATGATTCCTTTAAGTGATGTGTTTTGTTATAATGGAATATTGGAAGATGGATATTTTGTTTCAGTATGGACTGTGACTAGAGAGGAAAAGGAAACGGAGTCAGACAAAGTGAACAGCTGGAGCATGGGTAACGTAGTACAGTAACACCTACCACCACCATTTCATCCCTCATGGTTCATGACAGTCCAGTGAGACCGAGGGCCCGTGGGTGCCAACCCTAAAAATCATGGGCAAGCTGGCTACATTAGTCATGAATCTCCCATTATTCCCAGTGAGAGGAAACATATTTATCCATCATGAGAAACCACAAGTCAGTAGTTGACGGAAACCTTTCCTATACATCCAATCTAATAATATACATTTTACCCGCTTTTCTCCCACTCTCCACTTATATTTTGGGATGATCAGAGCTAAACCTTTCATGAACTACTGGTTGATTGTTGGGAAGTTTCAAGTTTCAGCTCATTCTATAGGGCATGACAATGCCCATCCAGGAAGGAACCTGTGTATCTGTTAATTCATCCTACTGCCCTATGTTGATGCCTAATTATGAACACATGGGCTAGCTGCTTTCTTTCTTTGTGCTTTTTTACATTCACTTGGCAAGTTATAAACTATGTTAAAGAAAATACTTGAATAATGTTAAAAGCTTATTCATTTAATTAATAACATTTCATTTTTGGAGAGGATGGGAAATAGTGTACAAAAATATGGTGTCTATTTTTTTCTTTGAGCATTAAAATATGCAGTAAATCAGGTTTACTTTAATTATAGAACAATATTAGTTGATTTATATTTTTTAGCTCTTGTTAATTCTAATATTTATTAATTTAGATTAAGAGCTGATATATACAATATTATATCCCACTAAATTTTTGTGGAATCTGGATTGCTGAAATGTAGAGAAGCCATCGTTTTACTGGCTGCATTAAAAAATGAAAACTACCTAGTACAGGATATAAGTGAACACTGCACCTTGTTATTGCATTTTTCTTTGCCACTGTACGAAAATTTTGTGTGTGTGCATGTGTGCACCTGTGTCCTCGATGCAGGGAATCTGTATGCCTAAAAACTATTTTATTGCAAGTGCAAATTGGCTATGTTCACCTTTCTAAACATTCTGTTCTTTCCATCAAAGCAAGTGCTACCCTTTTCAAGTGTAGTTCTTGTTGCCATTTGGAACATGACATTGAAATGCAACTTAAAACCAGCAACATATTGCTATAATATTAACATAGGAATGTAGAGGAACTTTAATGAAGACAGGCAGGGTAGCAAAGCTAGCCAGAAGCCAGTATACCTTACCCGATTTCTTATAAATATCCTTCAGTGGTATGATGTGAATAACCACTTTTTGGTCATTGGCAGTACAATCGCATGGAATCTTGCCCAGACACTAAGTGCAGGATTATGGCTTTCCAAATTATAACAGGAAAGTGACATGACATAAAATGCATTGTGGGTTTTTGTTAATAAATAACTGTGTGTTTACTATTTGGTACAGATATTCTTCTGGAATTAGCTTCTTTCTGGTCACAGACTAGGCTTGTTATTTGTAGGTGGTGAAGGCTACATATTTCACCAAAATGTTTAGTTTAGCTAATCATAAGTCAGTCAGCTTCATGTTAATCAGGAGTCCAGGAACAGACTTTTTTGGCTATAATTTTCACTAGATATGGTCTGAGAAGACTGTTTTAGTATTCAGCTCTGGATTAGGTTTAAGCCAGGATTTGGTGGTCAAGATCAAGTTTAAACTAGGGCAACTGCTTTAAATCTTCACACTCAAAAGTCGGTTTTTACAAGATTTCAGCTAAAAATAGGAGAAATCCATGAGATCAGGTGTTCTTAGGAGATACTGTCCACATCCACACTGGAGGCCCCTTTTGTGACCTGGAACCAAAACCAAAGTCCAGGAATTTGAATTCCAACACACTCTTAAATTAGAAGGTGCTTGGTTTGAGGTTTTAGATCATATCTAACTTTTGTTATATTAATTAGAATTTTTGAGAGAACTTTCAAAATCAAGTACACTTTTATTCCTTTTAAAATCACATAAATTTAGCATTGGAACAAGTGGACTCTGGTTTACATGATTTACAACTGTGCCTGGTATTGGTTTGTTGATTATAAACAAGACTTGTCTTTGAATGTTAAAAGGAAATATGTCCTAATGCGTAAATGGAATCATTTCTGCACAGTCTCATAACTCCTTTAACTAGTATTCACTTTGGACCTGATCTCAAGCAATCATTCACTTTTTAAACCTGTCTCTGCTCTCAGTTATTCATGCTGGCTAGGCCTCTTTCTGAGGAGATATCACTGGAAAGTTTATCAAAATGGCACTTGCAAAGACTTACAAGAAGGAGAAGCAATATCTAATTTTCCATTTTAATGTTTCACATTACAGTTTACTATCTTTTTCATCTTGTCATCTAACACATAGTATTACGGTAAACAGCTTTTGCAGCTGTGAAACACCTTGACATCTTTTCCTTTAACATCTTTTCCTTTAACTAATCTCCAAAGATTTTTACTACTACTTACACTCCACTGGCATCTGTATTATTCCTTCTTGTTATTAGTGATGTCACACACTAGGTTTTGGAATTATGATCTTTCCCCTCCAGCCCTTTATCAAAGTAATCTAAAGGACTCTGTGTGTTCACATACATCATCTAGAAGGTGGGAAGAGGCTGTTTTTTTCAAGCATTGCTCAGGAGGAGGAGATTTGAAGGATGAACACAATGGTTGACACTAGAAAGTCATCATTTACCACTAGATACCTCTCAGTAACTATGGTAGGGAAGTGTAAGGAACATCTGTCAAAACTGACTGCATGTCTCACGCCCTCCCTAAACGTCATTAAATCAGTGTCCTCTGAGTGGGGGAATCTCATGTCCATACAATTGTCTTTCTCAACCCATTCTTCAGGGATGGAACTGGGATGTGAATATATGAAGCAGCAGTGTGTCAGTGCTGCTCAGTTCTGAAAATGAGGCACCAGTCTCTGCAGGTGATTCCAGAATTAAGCATCACTTCCTTTGCTCATCAGTGCCGTGTTCCAAAAGCATAGTAGATTGGCATTGACACCACATCCCGAGGTCATTCCGTGTTGTCACAATCTCACAACATTGCGTCCCATGCAACATGAAGTTGCATTTGAGATAATGATGTTGCATCTTGGCATAGGCATTTCTTGGGTGACTGAGCGCATGGGACTGGAAAGGCTAGTAATTTTTGCCATTCAGGTTTGCAGTGTGGGTATCAGCTCTCAGAGATTTGTGTACCATTGCTCTAGTTGGATTTAAACTACATTAGATAATTTAAAGGTTGACTGTGATGTTTTGCAGTGTCTCTTGTGAGTACTGAAATTCACATTATTCAATGTTCTATCTAAAGGCATTGGGGGAAAGAAAGCAAAGACAGTATGCTTCTTAACATGCTTGAGGTCAGTTAATTAAATTACTTCAGTTATTACTCTTAGTATGCCTCAAGCAGAAACTGAATTGCATTTCTGCTTTTCACAATAAGGTTAGCAATTTGGCTAATTGGAAGTGCAGCAGGAGATTAATTGTACCTTTTTAACTTCAGGGACATCCTCCCTGCTTCTGGCACAGTTGCAATCACACACAAACCTACTGGATCTTCATGCACTCAGAAAAACCCACATATTATACTTCAATTAGACTCTCCCTCCACTAAATGCTAATGGTTATACAGGAAACCAGATCAAAATATAAACCCAACTGTGAGTGGTAACCAGAATCCTTCCAGCAAGCTGTGGTACAGAACTAGGAATACTCTACGACTAAGTGATTTAGCTGTATTTTACTGCTCTGTTCAGCCTCTTGATAAATGTACTGTGAGAAGACAGAAATATGATCTAAATTAAAAGAGGAATTGACAAAGATGGACAACAAAAGACTGGATTAATCCTGAATTTACACAGACACTAAAACTAGAAGATTAAAAAATCTTGTTATTTATATGCCTTTTTTCTTTATAATATTTTTGAAACATTTTGATTGGCAACAAAATATTAATCACTTTTCGCTGCTTATTTAAGGAGAAGCTTTCATGAGTAGCACAATAATAATTTGTCTTGTCTGATCTGTTAAGAGCTCTGTTAATGAATTCAATCACATAGCTATTACAAAATGCCATCCTAATGACACATGTAATTAAATGTTTTTTTCCCCTTGAAAATATTTAGGATTGCCTTAAGTACCAAAATAATATTTAATCATAAGGAGAACCTTTGTGACTATGAAGTAGGAGCCACATCAGTTTTCTTACAAAGAAAATTTATTTTTTATATTTGACCCTTAGTTGAGAAGTAGATGCTTTAGATAGTGATAATGGGTTATTTAATTATAAAGAGTTAAATCATGAAATTGTTTTCTTTCTAAAGTATTTAGCATTTGGAGCATTTGCTAATATATTACAAAACCACTCCTAAATCCAAAATATAATAAATCAAATTATAGATCCCACTGGATTTATAATATCTGCAGAGCTGTTTCATGTTGGTCTGCATAAAGAACTGGCACACAGAAGGGTTTTAAACTCATATGTTTCACCAGAGATGTTGGAATTTATCTAAATTTGTAAAATAACTGAGTGCCTCCTCCAGAAATATAAAAAGAAAAGATACACGAACAATTGGGCTTACAATTTAACCATAACAAATGGACTGCAGAATCCAAGAACAAAAGAACTGGTTGGCTTGCCAAGAGTCTCAAAGGTAGTTAATACATAAATTCATCTCTGCCTTCCATTACACATTTCACATTAATCTGTACAGTTTCGTTTAAATCCCCATTAGGTCATTAGTCCAAAAATATGTTTTTTTTAATTACATATCATTAAGATATAGGTTTGATACTGATGCTGGATAGAATGAAAGTTACGTGCTGTCTAAAGATTTGATTGGAGACAAACGCAAACCCCAAAAGTAAATTGCTTCCTTGTTGAAGACACACAAGGGAGTTAAATGCATGGACGCAGGAGTACTTAGTAGCTAGTTTATGGCTCGTCTTTCTATTTACTTGATGAAAAATCAATAATTTCCCTTAAAGAATATGCTCCCAGGAGTTAACAAAATGCAGCATTTAATTTGCTTACTTCTGTAGCTTGTGTGTATCAATTCATTTATCTTTTGACAAGTACAGAAGGGCTAAATTCTCCATTGTGTCCCCAGTTTTCCTTTTTTTAGAGCTGCCCACTAGCAATTCTACACATTCACTCTAGCATTATGCTTTTTTATTTTTATTAATTGGAATTTTCTTAAAAGAAAAAAAACTGCATTCAACACTTTTCACTCTTTTTGATTTCCTTACCCTGAAAAGGTGTGAGATTATAAGGCTATTATATCAACAGATGGCATTCTCTCATGTAAAGTACTATGTGCAGTACTGGTCACTTCACCTCAGAACAGAGGTTACAGAATATGAGCAGGTTTAGAGCAGAGTGAAGAATATAATGGAAAATAACTCTCATGTGAAGAGAGAGATTAAAAGATTGGGATTGTTTTACTTTAGAAAGGAGACAAATAAGAGGTATCAAATAAGTGCCCTTTCTAAGTTGTCTTCAGCAGTAGCCCCACATAGAATGCACTGCAGTAGTTTAAATTTCCTCATGAAGTTTTTGGATGTTTGGATTCCTGCTAGCTACTGGAGTGCCAGTTATCACTGTAGTTGTTATGAAGTCTGGATCAGAGAGGAAAGTCTTCAATCTCTTGAGCAGGCAAAGTGAAAAAAATACTTCCAGTCACTGCTGCTACCTGGAGATCCAGTAGCTATTGAGAAGACTGAGAAGCCCCTTTGTTTCCCCTTTTCCACCAGCATCACCTCCATCTTGTCTGAGTTGAGCTGCAGCCAGCTCACTGGTTAGTCACTTGCAAAATAGCTCTTCAGAGATCCAATTTGTGGACCTTCAGAACAGCTTCTAGCTACCCTCCCCGTAAAACAGATATTAGAATAGCTACAGTGGTACTTAGTCAAACTGTTCACGTTGAGAAGACCCAGAAGCCTCAGACTTTTATATACAATATTATTTTTATGTAACATATATTAGATAGATACCTGATCTTTTCTCCAAAATTTCTTCAGCTCTCATACCTTTCACTACAGTTTTGAGAACAGAGGCATATATTTTCACCTACAATAAGGCACCTAAATCCAGAATTTGACACATAAATAAGTGGCCTGATTTTTACATGGCCCCACAGCTGCAGTGGAAGTCAGTGGGCTCAGCAGCTCTGAAAATCAGGTCACTTTTTAGATGCTTAAATATATGCCCAATTTTAGTCACCCAGTTTTAAAAATGATGGTCAGTGTTTGCCCCTAATGAGTCAATCATGAGTACAGTACTTCGCTTCAGAAACTCAAGACATTTCCGATTACATGCTGCCCTGTGATATGACTAACACAGGCTATCATGCTCATCAGCTGTGAATATGGTTTAATAATAATCCCTTTTAAAGAAACATCAGTTCTGAGCAAAACACAACACTGAACGGATTAAAAAATAGTCAGAGTCACACTGCCATCAAAACCGGCAAAAAGAAATCACATTTCCACTGCTTCACAATGAAATAAAATATTTTAGTTCTTCCCCTCTTGATGAAAACAAAAAAGGCAAGCTTTTGCAGATTGAAAACCATCATTTAGCCACTGTCATGCTGTCTGGAGTGGTTCACGCCCATGAGTGCCAACCCCCAGGGCAGACTGTCAAGAAGCCGGGCAGAGACCTCAATAGTTAGATTTTACCAACCTAGTAACAAATGTGAACTTCTGAAGCACTATAACAGTCTTACCGTGGAGTCACAGACACTCTCCTTGGGCATTCCAGTCTATCTTGCCACCCAACTTAGTGACAGTTGGTTGTTTGTACACCAAAGATCTCAAAATACTCAGGTTGCTCCCAGATCGTAATGTGTACTTTAGATCTCTCACCAAAGACAATGCTTGCAGCCAGTCCTGTAATAGGCTAACTAAAGAGTTATTCCAAAGTTAAAGCAGTAGGCATACATGCACAAAGGAGTTGCAGTCTATGGTTTTAAAAGGTTACAGACTCGAGTCCTCTATCAGCTCTGAATGTCTTTCAGGGCTAACTAGGGTAACCAGACAGCAAAAAATCGGGACGGGGGTAATAGGCGGACTTATATCAGACAAAGCCCCAAATATCAGGACTGTCCTTATAAAATCAGGACATCTGGTCACCCTAGGGCTCACCCTAGGATGAGGCCCTGTTCTAGCAGTTGAGGTGTGAAAACCAAGGGAGGAGAAACTGGTTTTGTAGTTGGCAACTACTAGAACAGGGCCTCATCCTCCCTGATTGAACTAACCTCATTATCTCTAGCTTGCCTGCATATATATACCTGTCCCTGGAAATTTCCACTACATGCATCTGACGAAGTGGGTATTCACCCACGAAAGCTCATGCTCCAAAACGTCTGTTAGTCTATAAGGTGCCACAGGATTCTTTGCTGCTTTTACAGATCCAGACTAACACGGCTACCCCTCTGATAGAGTGAGTGAAGTGATTGCAGGCCAGCAGTAGGCCTGGCCAGGCAAAACCTGGATTCCTTGTTGCAAGTGTGCAGGAATGGCTTCCCATGTAACTCGTTGCTCACACTCTGTTGCTGGAGTAACTAAAGAGCTGCACTTGAGTCAGCTGCTGATGACAAGGATGAGAAATGGTACTTCAGATATGTGTCTTCTCCTCCCACATCCATGCATATCCCTCTATTTTGCAAGATCCATCCCCCATGCACATCCCACCTTATTTTGACTGATTCTGGATCCATCCATAGACCCCTTAGGATGTATATAATAAATCTGCTCTTAAAAATCCATCATAAATGTGTGATTTTGAAATCCATTCTAGAATTAACAGCCCATATAATAATTAAGTTAAACTTCTCATAGAGCAGGCTGTATGAAGGAGGAATATCCTGTTTGTCCTTAATGTAGTTTCCACTGTGAACTAATAAAAAGGTCACATGTGAGTAACCCTTCTGAATATCCTGGCTGATGGAACAGGCTATTAAAATGATCACACTCTCATGCCATCTTAGATTATACAGTAATCGAGTGATGTGAGGAAAGTACGGGATGTTGTACAGTTTGAGAGAATCTTTTTTCTTTAAAGTCAAAGATTAAAAATTGCAATTGGTCATACAATACCTAGCAAGCGACTTAGGTCCTTCTAGGCCCTGGATGGTGAAGGTTAAATGGAAAATTGATATTTATGATGTTTTCAGGATACATAATCTCTTGTACTGGCATCATAATAAGGTTCATGGATCTTGTATCTATTTAGTGCCTTCATTGGACTATTTCTGTTCTAGTTCAGAGGCTAAAATTAAATAGGTTGTTAGTGCAACCACAAAAATACCAACATGAGAAACATCTGGCTGTTCGTAACATAAGGCCATTATGTTCTCAGTAACACATCAACATGTATGATGAAAACATCATAAATATCAATTTTCCATTTAACCTTCACCATCCAGGGCCTAGAAGGACCTAAGTCGCTTGCTAGGTATTGTATGACCAATTGCAATTTATGACCTCTGTCTTTACCATGAATAGTACAATCTAGGGCTTTATTATTTATTTAGAACAGGGGTGGGCAAACTTTTTGGCCCGAGTGCCACATCTGTGTGGGGAAATGGCATACAGGGCCATGAATGTAAGGATGTTGGGGTGCGGGGTGTAGGAGGGCATGCAGGGTGCAGGAAGGGTCTTAGGGCAAAGGGTTGGGGCAGAGGAGAGGTGCGGAGTGCAGGAGGGGGCTCGGCAGTGGTGCAGGGAGGGGTGTGGAGTGCTGAAGGGAATTAGGGCAGGGGGTTGTGGCTTAGGGTAGGGAGTTGGGGTGCAGAAGGGCGCAGGCTGCAGCAGGGGGCTCAGGGCAAGGGGTTGGGGTGCAGGAGGGTACAGGGTGCAGCAGGGGGCTCAGGGCAGGGGGTTGGGTGCAGAAGGGGTGCGGAGTGTGACAGGGGGCTCAGGGCATGGAATTGGGGTGAGGGGTATGTCAGGGGACTCAGGGCTGGGGGTTGGAGTGCAGGAGGTGTTTGGGGTGCGGGCTCCCCTGAAGCTCTCATTAACAGGGGCAGTGCCTGCAGGTGAGGGCAGTGCATGGAGCCCTCTGCCCCCCTTCTTCCCCCAGGGGCCACAGGGACATAGTGCCAGCCGCTTCCGGTAGCGGCATGGGGCCCACAGCGCCATGGGGGTGGCAATGCTGCGGGCCAGATCCAAAGCCCTGACAGGCTGGATCTGGCCCACAGGCCATAGTTTGCCCAACCCTGATTTAGAATGTCTCTGGGAGTATGTCTGCTGCTTTGAAAGAGTACAGGTCAAAGCTCCCCTCTTCAGCGCCTCCTGCTGGTTACTGTTGAGTGGTAACAGGCACATGCCTTAACTCCCCTTTCTCCTTCTGGGTTTCTGTTCTCCCTGGCTAAGCAGTGCCTCACCCTTTGAAGTGCTGCAAGGCAGGGGAGACCTTGCCTTGCATTCTCATCCCCACTTCATGCATCTATGCAAAACAAGATACACACTAGCCCTGAAGGTGTTTAGCCCAGTGCTGGAATTATTTCAAAGGATTAGAACCCCAGCAGTTCCAGAAGAGGCTTCAGAAGCTCTCATGATGAGAGCTGAGCCTAAATGAAAGGCACCTAAATTGCATCACTGGTTCAGGCAGTTCCCCTACCTTTCAATAGGCACATCGTCATTTCAAGTAGTAATATTAAAGGTCAGAACAGCCTTCTTATAACTGAATACTGTCTAATTATTACAAGAATGCTCTGATATAGTCAGGGGGGAAAATCCCTTTCTCCTGAATCCATTTGCAGAAAGTCCCTTTTAGGCATGGATCTCCCGTGTACTGCATGGAAAGGCATAGGGATCGGCCACATTCACTGTCTCTGTCCTTTGGACCCCAAAGAGCGTTCTCTGTGGAGTCCAGTAATTGCATGGTGGATTGGGGTAGCTATTAATTAATATTATTATTTGTATTGAGGTAGCACCTGAAAAGTCCAATCATTGACCAGGGCTCCATTCTGCTAGGTGCTGTACAGCTGGGACACAAAATGATATTCCCTACCTCAAAGAGCCTAAGTAGCTAGTGGGACTAGGCCTATGGTTTGATGTGCATCTACCCCTCTATAGTCCTGAGATTACTCAGAAAAGGTAATAAAGCTCTTTCTTCATTGAAGAACACCCCACACACACACACACACACCTCCTTTAAAGGGAAGAAAAAATAGGAGGACAGTGGACCACAGAGCTAGGGGGAAGGCAAAGGGTTTCTTCAAGCATGGCACTGTGTCTCAGACACATCCATTGAAATCCATAGGTTCTGGAAGGTGAACAGAAAGTTTGTTCCTTAGGAGAAGAGGCAAACTCTGCCATCCCCATGAGAAGCAACTTGGAGTCAACTCAGTGGGGAGTCCTTTGTGGAGTTCCAAAGCTGAGGAGGCAGGGAGTTGTGTGTACGTCACTATAAAATGTCAGAATAAAGTTCACAATATCTAGTGTAGACAAGGAGAGCAAATACCAATTTGAATTAATGATTTCAGCTAACAGAATCTGTGGGTTTTGCACTTTTAGGTAGCGAGTCACGTTGTTTGAATATGTTGTGCAGCAGTAACATTCTTTTTCCAGACTACATTAGGCAAACAAATATATATCTTTGAGACAAGGTATACTTGATGCAGGTGTATCTCTGCATAGTCTGAAACATCACAGTTCCAGGAGGTCTGAACTGTTTATATTATTCAGGAGACTTAATTTTTTCTCTTTTATTTTTTCAGATGCACTAGTGGACAGATGTTAAATCTTTTTTCCTGCTGCTATCCCTGAACACTTGCCATCCATAGTCCTCCCATCACAACTATTATTAGGAACTGTCTGATTACAGGAAATAAGAGCAATACCTTGTTTGTTCCAAACCCTACAATCTAGATGTTAATAATTTGATTGTAATTCCCAAAAGGAGCAACCAGGGAGTAGAATGTGTTAGCAGAGACTTTGTAGTGAATTAGGATTGCTCTTCCCTCCCTTCTTCATGAGACTTTTCTGTATACACATTTTTAAATAATTATCCCAGTATTCGTTACAGAGAAAATAGCTCAGTGTGTTAGTACAAACAATGTAATAAAATATAGGTTACAATAAATCACTAATAAGCATTTTAGAAATATATAGAGCTATGTGGACGCTTAGATTAGGTAGGCAGATGGTAGATAAAGAAGGGAGATAGAATATGTAGAAGGTTCTGATGTCATTACCTATCTGGACTAGAAACAAGGGATGAAAATCTGGCCCTATTGAATTTAATTGGAGTTTGACATTGACTTTAATAGGGCCAGAATTTCACCCAAGAGCTTTATGCCATTGAAATGGGAAGAATGCCACTTTCCAGTGGGATATATGATACTAGCTGCTAAATCTGGAACGCTCACATTTTTCGCCAAGAAAAGTCACAATATATCAGACTTTAAACCTGCAGGATTGAATGACAGGATATTGCCTGTCCTTAACATCAAATCTATGTAATTTTGGGCAGAAAAGGTCCACATCTGGGGAGGAAGAAGATAATATTACGCATGTAGTTTATTTAAAAACAGATGACAGGTGTTTGAAGCTTCTGAGAAATTTGGAACGTCAGATGTAATCCCTCTATAAATGGATCAGCGGTGTGTGTGTGTGTGTGTGTGTGTGTGTGTGTGTGTGTGTGTGTGTGTGTGTGTGTGTGTGTGTGTGTGTGTGTGTGTGTGTGTGTGTGTGTAACAACAGGTAAGTATACAAATATGCATGCACATTTGTTTTTTGCAGCACATTCCATGTGAGAATCTGAATTAATCTGAAAACATTACATATTAAAGTTTCACAACATACCAGAGAAGCAGAGCGATGAACAAAACAGAGATCTCCTAAAATGAAAAGGGAGAAAGAAATTAACTGAAAAAACTCACTGCTGCAAGGTATTGAGACAAATAGGATATTAAGATTAAAAAACTGATTCAATCTTAGGTTGAAATCTTGACCCATTGAGATCATTGGACTTCAATGATTTCACACACAAATGAACAAAGATATTTACAGTAGCTTGAATAAAAATGTCAAGGATTGTCAATTCTTATGGTCCAGAGTATAAGGTGATTATTGATTGGAGTCACAAAGAAATCCCCCATGATATACCATTGCACAACTGGCTAAGTGCATCACCTGGGACTGGTCATTTGCTTTCTTCTGGAGTTCCTAGTATAGTGAACTACTAAAAGCATCTGTCGGGACTCCAGCATTGAATCCAGTCCTTTGGCGGCACCCTTAGTCACTGTGTCACGGAGATGCGCTGAATCACTGCCCCTCACTAACTGCCTTAGTGCTAAAGATCTACAGGCCCACAGCAGCCCACCTCAGGCCCCTGATGGATGGATAGGCAGCACTTTCACTGGGGATCTGGATTATATAAAGGCCCTAACAGGAAGAGGAAGCTGTCCAAGCAACAGAGCGGTGCCTGCTGGTTGCTGCCTAGACCGCCTTACCCTCCTGACTTTCTGGCTTGCCCGACCTCACCTCCCCTGGCCACTGACTGCGCCCCTTGGATTGGATCTTCCAGCTACTGACCCCTGTGAGAATTCTGACCATTGCCCCAGACTTTCTCTGATACGGATTGACCTGCCAGCTACCTGACCACTTGCTCACACTTGACTTCTGCTCTGGAACGCCCCTTCACCTGACCTCTGCCGTGAGGCATTACAACATCTTAAGACTATTGATATGATAACATCTTCCTTCCGAGGTAACTCATCAGGAAGTCTGCTCCATGATTATTATTATAATACTGACTTTGAATATGTATGATATTCAGGGAGCATGTAGAAGTTGGTTATTATCTACAATATAATAAAGAAGCTCCAGAAAATGCCCCCTTTCCATATTTTTTTCCTCAGAAAAAAATGTCCTATGGGCCAACCAGCAGACTCTTATTTTGTACTAAATACTTTTTAGTACAATAATAGAAAAAGAAAAACTAAATTCTCCATGAGGCTGCCTTTGCAGTAGCTTTTTTGCATTTGTTAAAGGCTGGATTTAACCCCATTTAAATTATTGAAATGATAAGTGTCACAGTTCAGGGCAAGTGCACCTGTATTCCCACTCCGGGGTCCACCAAGGGCACCCATTCTAGGCTCCCAGCTCCTCTCTCGGGTAGAGACCCACGTCTCTCTCCCTCCTGCATGGTTTTTTTCAAGGCTGCACAGTCCCCTTTCTTATTCCCAGCAAGCCAGACTGCCTAACAGGCCTGCGTCTGCACTTTGCTTACTCTTCAAAGGCTATGAACAATGTAATTGCCAGCAGTTATGAGTTACCACACAGCTGTTTCTAAGCAAGCATATTTATTCTTAGGGTTAAAGCATGACAGAGAAAACATATTAAAAATAAGAAAAGAAACCATATGCATGCTAATAAGCTTATTAGATCACCCCTGCAAAATCCAAGCTCAGCCTCAGGTAAGTTATCTGTCTTTCCAACACTTCTGGAAGGACTGCCCCCCAGCTGCCTGGGACAGAGGGTTCTGTCCATTTGCTGGATCACACTGTCCCTGACAGGTGTTTCTCTATGAGCCTCTCCACGTAGTGATGTTACACCAGAGTGAATTTGCCTAATCATCCCTCACTGTTCTTTGTCCCTGGAGGGCTGTGGTCACCCTCCCCCATGGAATTACATTCAGTCCCTGGCTCACAATGATACATAAAGTTAATATAGTAAGATCTCTCAACGATATTTTAGGAAATTGCCATATCTGTCACAATAAGCATGTTTAAAAGCAAGAACAAATAATTCTAATGAAGCGTAAGTTCTCAGCTTGTCCCTGGAAAT
The DNA here is from genome assembly GCF_007399415.2 of Gopherus evgoodei. NCBI lineage: Eukaryota > Metazoa > Chordata > Testudines > Testudinidae > Gopherus > Gopherus evgoodei. The sequence continues at coordinate 13,891,826 of NC_044329.1, forward strand.
GAATTATTAAAAAGGCGAAAGAAAGTGATTTAAGAGTCCATGACTAATTTTGTTTTCATATGAATCTCTCGTGAATCTATTGTAAAAAAGATGAGACACATTTGGTGAGAAATTATTTTCAAAGTGATAGACGCTATAGAGTTTACATTGTAATTATAATCTCATTAAATGCCTGGGTACATTTTGTTTTAAACATTATCAGACAGCTATTTCTGGGACTCTGAGGATCAAACAAGATTTTCAAATACCAAAAAAAAAAAAAAAAAAGAATTAACCAAAATTTAATCACAGTGTGGTCATCAATAAATACTGGCATTGTTTCTTTACCTTTAGTGAGAAATACATCGCTTAGCAAGGTATAAAATCAACCCTGAGATGCTGTAATCAGTTGGTTTGAAAAAACTCGGTTTTAGAGAGACAGTGGACTGGAGATCATGTCCCATTTGGTCTATGAAATGCATTTACCAGCTCAAATAGTGATGCTTTGTTCTTGCTTTTATATGGATGTTTCATTTCATATATAAATTCTGATGGACTAAAATGACAAGAATATCATTAGCTGAGATTGTATGTGTTGCTAGTTCTTGAGATCAACCCTTTGACAGCAGCTGGTAATTACTGGCATTGGTAGCTCTTTATCATCATCAAATTAGAAATCCACAGAGCCTCTTCAGTCACCCTTTAGAGAGGTGTTTATCAGCGGTGGGAAGCTGGTGTTAGTTAAAATCAAGGATGGAGTAGGATTTCAGACTCTGGGTCAGCACAATGGGAGGGATGTGGGGCACACCATGTTTTCACTAGGTATGCAAGGCAGCAAGCGGAAGCATTTTTAGATGATCCAGATGTTTTCAGACTTAAAAATTATAAATAGGGTTGGGCTCAAACCAAATCCTCAGATCTGATCTTCTCTGAAGTTTGGGTTGATTTAAAAAGTCAAACCCTGATGGAAGGTGTACAAGTCTTTACAATCGGCCAAACCAGCAAAGACTAAACTTGAGGGTGTTCAAAATTCAAAGCCATAACTGCATTTGTAACTTGGAGTTTCCTCTGTGTCCTTGTTACCTTAGCCTAAAATCTAGCTCCAGGCCAGGCCTTAGTCAAATACGTAGGAGAGAGGCAGAAGGATGCTCCCCCTGAGTCTGCAGAGCCATTCCAAATGTTAAAGTAGCCCTTTATTCCACTAAAATTGCCCACCACTCAGGGAGTTCCAACATGATGCACTATGTAGCAATGGACCTTCCTGGCTCCTCTCTTATGGCCCACCACACCTGCCCCTTTCACACAGGAAGTTTGAGCAGGGCAGTGGCCCACACAGTGCATATCCCCAGTGTGAGGCCCATCGTCCATTCCCACCCTTTTTAAAAGGAGAATCACAGTGGTTCCTTTTGCTAAGAGTTAGGGACAGAGGAAAGAACTAAATATGTGCAAGTGATCACCCATACCGCATTCAAGTCCATCTTTAATACAGTTTTCCCATTAAGTATTTCAGCAACAACCCACTAAAGAAAGATGTGCATAAAATTCTCTGCTGTGAAGTTAGACCATAATATGGTACGCTTAAAGGCTGTGACAGAATAGTTTGGTAAAGGCATACCTCTCATCCTGCCAAAGCCCACATCTAGGTGCAGTGTGTGAGAAGGATCCCAAATGAAGGCCATATAAAGATTATAAAGGACAAAAGGCTTAATCAGCAGCCAGGGAGATTTAAATTAGATATTAGGAAAAAAAATCTAACTCTATGGGTAATTAAGCCATGGAATAGGCTTCCAAGGGAGGTTGTGGAATCCCCGTTTCTGAGGTTTTTAAGAACAGGTTGGACAAACACCTGTCAAGGATGGTCTACTCTAGGTTTATTGGGCTCTGCCTCAGTGCAAAGGTCAGACGTTACTATGATTATTCATGCAGGATAATCTGAAAAGTGCTGTGGGATTCATTCCTTTAGTGTAAATAACTCAGTAACCACAGCTGTGGGATTCTTTATTCCTGATGTAAATAATTTTCAGTAATAAAAGCAAGGGGACAGCAAATGTATGTGGAACTGAGGCAGCTGCGATTAAATTAGTGATATATCTCAAAAAGAGAGACCTGGGTGAAAGAACCAGGAGTTTGTGTTTGCTTTGTTCAGAACCTGGAACACTAACACTGTTCAATAAATAATTATAATAGTACCTGATATACATTTTTGGTCTGTTCACACAATATGTGTGTGTGTGAGTGAGAGAAAGACTCCCACTTGTATGTGTGTGAAAGAGACTACCACGACCCTCTGTTGGATGCCACGTCAGACCTGCTTAAGTATGTGTCACTGCCAAATGCTACACTGCCTGATTGAGAGTGTTTAATGGTTGTCACTAGTACACTGGGGCTAGTTATGACTAGTACACTGTAGTCTGATTTTCAAATACGATCAAATATTTTATTTGCACGTGATGATATTATGAAAGTGCAGGCAGATTAGCTGTTAGCTTCTACCTGCTTATAGTTTGTCCGTACTTAGAGTATTTGTTCAGCAAAGTAGACACGTGGGATTGCACAAGTTTATCTTTGAAAATTAAAAATTAGCTTGCGCTGGCCCTTAGTCCCCTGTGCAGAAAGAATGCTTTCACTCATGGCACCGAGCTGTAGTTTTCCATTATTTCTTCTTTTATTTTTGCTTAAACCATTACAAATCATTCTATAAAATACACAAGATTTTAGCATATGCTAATTGCCCTTTGCATCACTCTGGCAGGGCAAAAGGACCGCAAACCTGCCCTAGAAGGGCAGCTGGGCACTGCCCCTTGTGTACTGTACAAGCTTTCTTAGGTGACACAGAGTTGGTGTAGCTAGTTCTATGCCAGCTAGTCCTCCCACCTCAGTGTCAGGTACACACACGTTAAGTAGCCGTGAACCTATTCTAATATGCACTGTGGGCCAAACTGCCCTCCAGGACTAGAAGCCAGAAAAACATAAATGCTTCCTTTGAACCTTTCACCTGCTCTTGGGTGCACAAGCAGAAAGCTGGGTCACACTGGGGACTGAACCCAATGAGTCAATGTTTGCTGCTCATTCCCTTTCTCTCAGCTTCATTCACTTATGTAGCAGTACAGAACTTGTGACATTACATATTGGATAGTGAATGAAATTGTTTCACTTGAGGCAAAATCAGTGGCATATTATTGCCTAGGCCAACAAATTTGCAGGGGTGGCAAATTTGCTCATGACCCCTTCCCAACTCTGCCCCTTCCCCAAATCCCTGGCCCGCCTCCTCTCCCAGAGGTGCTGCGCTTGCCTCCTTCCACCTCCTTCCTAGGCTTGCCGCGCGAAAGCGCTGGGAGGGAGGGAGAAGCAAACAGCGATGCGCTTGGAGAAGCAAACAGCGGTGCGCTCGGAGGAGGCAGAGCAGAGGTGAGCTGGGGCCCGCAGGTGCGGGGAGTAACCCAGGGGCGGGATCTGCTCCCCGCCCCAACTCATCACCGCTCCTCTGCTGCCATCCTCTGCAGCGTGGGGCATGGGTTACTTGCTGGTGGATTCTCTGCAGCTTGAGGTCTTCAAACCACAATTTGAATACTTCAATAACTCGGACATAGGTTAAGGGTTTGTTATAGAAGTGGATGGGTAGAGTTCTCTGGCCTGCTTTGTGCAGGAGGTCAGACTAGATGATCATATTGGTCCCTTCTGACCCTAAAGTCTATGAGTCTATGAGTCTATCCCCCAAGCGTGCTGCAACTCCCCTTCTCCCCCTTCCCTCCCAGGCTTGCTGTAGGGAGGGGAGGTGAACTGGTGCGGTGGAGGGGAGAGGGTGGCAATTTTTTGAGGGCCTAGGGGCAGCAAATTTGTTAATCTGCCACTGGGCAAAATGTGAGCTGGATTTACAAACAAAATTGTACACATCTCTGAGTGTGGTGTCTCAGAACCTTAGCAGATCATGATGTCAATGAATGTATCGGGAAGGAGAAGTAGGATAAATAAACATGTAAAATCTTTTGTTTATCAAGACCAGTACCTTGGTAATCAGTACAGATGGAAGGGAAATGGAATGCAGAAAAGAGGTGTCATTTGTCTACAGCAGTTTTGTTTTAAAATTGACTGTGTATGGTAATGACTTTAAGATTGCTAAATATCATACCAGGCTCTGAACAATTTAAAACACTGGCTTTTAATTTTTGCAAAGTTTGAATGTATCCAGAGAGTGAATTATCAATCCTTTTTTTTTTTGAAAGGTAACTGCAAAATGTAAATGATACTCAAGAGGAAGTACAGTGGTTTTTATTTCAAAGAGGGAAAAAGTGTTACAAGCTGTAGAATAAGACAGTTTGCCATCTGTCACTGCTTGAACTTATCAGTCATGAACCTGCTGAAAAACAAGGATTTTTACTAAAACATTTAACAGTTGTTTTATAATGAGATTATTAGATTGTACCACATAGAAAGGCGACCTTAATTCTGGCATTACCTAACTTTCAGTGCTTGACTTTTCAACCTACATAATGTTCTTCTGAGATAGGGTGGGTGGGTGCATGCATGCATATGCCTATCACAGTCCTAGAGCAAATGGCACCTTAGACCCCCTTAGGTGCTTGGCTTCCTGAACCTCACTGTTGGAACCATGCAGTCCAGATGCTCTTAGACGGCCTCTCTGGGAAGCAGTCCCTCTGTTTTTCAACCATGTTAACAAAACAGGCCCACCTGTATTAGGCACCTGTAAGACCTTTCACTCTGGGGACCTGTGAGCTGATTAAAGTGACTCAGTGCTTTTCAAAGCAATGCATTATTTATTCATTCTCCCAAAAGGTTCAGAGCACATAGAGCAAAGGGTAAAAACAATAAGAGGTCTATATACATGGGTCTTAGTTACACTTTAATCTTTCCTAACAGCTTCTATAAGCTCCCCTCAGGTCAGCCAAATTCCGTGTCTGGCTGGGAGAAGCAGACTGTCCTGCTCGCAGCATGTTCTCTGTCTGTGTGTTGCCTTGTGAGCTGCTTGCTCTCAGCTAAAGTGACCACGAGGGCCGTCCTTAGGCATAGGCAACCTAGGCAGCTGCGTAGGGCACTTGAAAATTTGGGACACCACTGGGTCTTAGTGTCCACCCTCTTGTTTTCCTATCCCTGTTCTGACCCTTCCTGCAGGCTCCCACAGATGGCTGCTCTAGCCTGGTGAGTCTTCCTTGGGAGGGAATCTAGTAGTTAAAAGTGAAAAAACCTCCAGCCTGCCAGACCTATTAGCACAACATTGAAACTGTTAAAGAGACATTCAAGGGGCAATAAAGCCATTTAACAGGCATTTGCCAACCCCAAGGTATATACTGACAGGTTTCAGAGTGGTAGTCCTGTTAGTCTGTATCAGCAAAAACAAGGACGAGTCCTTGTGTCATCTCAAAGACTAACAAATTATTTGGGCATAAGCTTTTGTGGACTAGAACCCATTTCATCAGATGTCCACAAAAGCTTATGCCCAAATAAATTTTTATACTGTCAGTTTCTGACTTTACTGACAAAAACAGTTGTGCATTAATGTAATATTTACACAGAACATGTCGGTCTACAGGACCTTAGTTTAAAATTTGCTTTAAAAATATTTCATTAGTGAGCTGGTGAAGATTATAAAATCACATTTCTAAAAAATGCTTGCATAGAGTTTTAGATGCACAATCATCTTTAGCCTTAAATGCGTGGATCTTCAGACATAGTTTTTTAAATAAATCCTTCAAAAGACCTCCCTTATCTAAAATACACATTTTAATTACCATAGTTAAAAAAAAATTGCTTCCAAGTCTTCCTGTCCTTTCTGTCCATCCCTTCACCACCTCTCCCCCCACTCCCCAGTGAAGAGAGCCCTTAAAGGGACAACAGTCCTTCCCTTCCAGATAGCTGGACAAAGAGTTCCCTTTCTTTACTTCTGACTATCCAACAAACTAATTTTAAAAGAACCCTCCAGCAAAATCAGTACCTTAGTAAGACAAAATCCTTGTTATACCTAAAATCTTTGGAAACATATTTTTTTTAAAGTTGGTGAAATTTCATAACCATGTCTCTTGTTATGGAGATCACACAAAGTAAATTACTGTTCCCTTTTTCTAAAAGCAATGAACATTGTTATGAACACACTAAACCTCTCTGATTAATTTAATGTCTTTGTTTCAGTGAGTTAAATATGTAGTAATCTGGAATGCTGGTTTAAGATTTGAGTATATTTAAAATATAAATTCAACTTAGAAATACTGATGAATAAAATGTAAAACAGAGAAGAGCTGCATCATGTATTCCATTATATGTAATGTTGTATTCAGCAGGACAGCTGACTCACCCTTACTATGAAGTTTTTGCAAATAAAACTCTGACAAACTTCAGGGCATTTCAAAAAACCTGTGATTGACATTTTTTATTCCCAAATTTTAGTGCTTTTAATTAGGTACTTTCTTCATGTCCATTCTGCATGAGGGAGAGGGCATGGAAGTCTTTGCGGGGAACTGTGACTCTCTGCCACCATGAGGCAGGCTGGGCATCTCATTATCCTTTGCTGTTAAGTCCCTCCTCCCCCACCCCCACCAGGCTGTGAGCTTGGGCTGCCATCCAGCATAGGGGCACCAGTTTAATAATACTGCGTAGGGTCCCATAAATCCTAAGGACAGTCCTGGTGACCACCTTTTCAAAAGGCAAAAGCAGGACACATGCAAGACTCCCTGCCCCCTCGCTTCTCTTTCCCCTGGAGCGCCCAACCCCCTTCTCCCCCTGAGGCTTTGGCCCTGCATCTCCTCTTCCCCCTAAGGTCCCACTCCCTGGCCACTCCCAGAGCCAGGCTGTGGTAAGAGCCACCCAGCGACCCTGTCCCTCTGTGCAGAGCCCTGGACCCTCCACCTGCCCTAGGCAGGGGGTTGGGGGGGGCCCAAGAGCAGACTCTGACCTGTGTCCCCACCCCCCCAGGGCACACCATCCAGGCTTCCCCACAGCAGCCTGGGTTCCCTTAGTAGCTTTTAGTACTGCCCAGTTTTGGCTTCTGGCCTGAGTAGGGGTGGGGTCCCAGGGGGAGAGGAGAAGCAGGGGGAGGGGCTTTGTGGCACGGTGGGGCAGGAATAAGACCCACCTCGCCCCCACACACACACGCACACAACAGGAAGAGCCTCAGGCAGGTGTGGAGAGGCACCACAGGAAATCTGGAGTCATTCAGCTTGGGACTGGGACTTGAACTCTGCATTTCAGGACTGTCCCGCCCAATTCAGGACGGGTGATCACCCTAGCTCTCACTGACAGTCCCTGGCAGCCTTTCTTAGCTCACCCAAACGCCTTCCCTTCTCTAGGCCTGGGGTCCTTAATGGCTTATTTCCCTTGATCTTTCTCTTCTCAGCCTTGGCAAAATGCTGTAGTCACCAGGTTTGGGGTTTAGGTGTCACCTCTTCATGGCTGTAAGCTTGCTATTGGATTAGAGTGTTGGCATGCTCGTTATCGAGGCCATTATTTTGATCTTTCTTCCTTTGTCCTTTTAACAAGCCCTTTTGGTCTAACTCCATAGCAGATAACCCATCCAACACAGAGTTATGCATCATATGCATAAACAGTACAGCTATTACCCAGTTTCTTACAATGTGTATACGTAAATGTAAAACCCTGATGTACTAACTGATCTGATCCATAGGGGAAAAACAGAGAGAACCACAAGATGCAAAAAAGGAAAAAAACAGTCATTAATGTTACAAAAATACAATATTCTTTCTCTAGACAATATACAGCATTGGGAGAGACTGTAATAATCCCAGGTTTTAATATCGGTCATCCTGAGTAATGCTCTTATCTTCAGTCATGGGGATTTACTATATATGCATAACTGCCTACACACTGCAAATATTATCCCTCTATGTTTGACATTAAAATATGGTATTATCTCAATCATACTTGATAAACTTCCTTATTAAGAATTAGAAAATAGCTTTTAAAAGTCAAAACCATGCTTTTAAGAAAAAGCTTTTCTTTGGAGGAGCAATATGTTAGAGGAGAGGAATAATAGTATGATCTTGCATCTGTTTGTTTTTGGAAGGATCTTTGCTTGCACTAATACATTTGTATGCATCAGAGGAAATATATCATCCATAAAAAGACAATTACAGAGCACCAACCAAGCGTTTCAAACATTATTCAGCAATGTCTATAAGGAAGCATCACTTGAAAGAAAGATTTTATTGTTTTGTTTTTCTATAATTCCATATAAATCATTCCATAAAAGTAGCCACCTTACTTTTATTGATTGAAACTCAATCTGAGCTGCATCAAGGATTAGCTTTCAAAAATGTTAAATATCCTGTATAATATGCAGTTTGCTTATCTGGTGCAATTTTATTTTTTTTTATTAACCTGGTTTTCACCTAGAGCTGAGTGAATGGTTGCTGGCCAAACCAAAAAAAATTAATCTGAAAAACCAGAAAATATTTGGTGTATGTATTTCAGTGTGTCATTATAACCTTTACTCCAGTGGTTAAGATACCTGCCTGTGATTCAGGAGACATAGGTTTGAATTCCCACTCTGGAGCAAGGACTTGAACTCAGATCTCCCCCTTCTCAGTTAAGTGCCCAAACCACCTGGCTATAGTCTATTTTGAGGTAGCTATCTGTCGGTCTCTCCTGTTGAAGCCAGTCTACCTTGTATAAGTACATGAATATTCATTAAGCCAACAAGAGAAAGAATGACTCATAAGCCTAATGGTTTGGGCACTCACTTGGGAGAGGTAACAGATGTGGATTCAAATCTTCTTTCTGCTAGTTTCAGAGGAAGAATTTGAATCTATTTTATATGGATTTACTTCTGTCCTTTAGATCTGTGGCCTGAGTTTGCCCTTTACCTTAAAAAGTCTCAGCACATTGATTACCAGAGGTTATGTCTATCCTACAGCATACATCGGTATAACTTATGACTAAATCAGCTCCCTGAGTGACACAAGTTACACCAACATAAGAGCCAGTATGGACAGCACTATATTGGTGGGAGAGCTTCTCTCGAGACATCTAGATAGGCTTATGTGTAGTGCTGGAGAGGAGCCATGATCTTGGTACGTGTAGGTACCAACGACATGGGGAAGGATAGGAGAGAGGTCTTGGAGGCCAAATTTAGGCTGCTAGGTAAGAGATTGAAGTCTATGACCTCCATGGTAGCATTCTCTGAAATGCTTCCAGTTCCACACACAGGACCAGTTAGGCAGAACTGCAGAGTCTCAATGTGTGGGTGAGATGATGGTGTAGGGAGGAGGGGTTTAGATTTTTAGGAACTGGGAAAGCTTTTGGAAAAGGGGGAGTCTATACAGGAAGGATGGGCTCCACCTAAACCAAAATGGAACCGAATTGTTGGCACTTAAAATTAAAAAGGTAGTAGAACAGTTTTTAAACTAAGGACTGGGGGGAAAGCTAACAGGTGTGGAGGAGCATGTCATTCGGATATCCCTTAGGGGAGGATCTATAAATGGAGATTCCCTATGTCCTAATAAGGAGGAGAGAATGGAAAATGATAAAATACAGGGAGGATCTGAGGAGAAACATTCAAATGAAAAAAAGTCCCATTCAATTACATCATGCAATAGGGGACAGCCAAAAAATGGCAAGTGTTTAAAATGCTTATATACCAAGGCTAGAAGTCTAAATAATAAAATGGGTGAACTAGAGTGTCTAGTATTAAATGAGGATATTGATATAATAGGCATCACAGAAACCTGGTGGAATGAGGATAATCAATGGGACACAGTAATACCAGGGTACAAAATATATCGGAAGGACAGAACAGATCATACTGGTGGGGGATGGCACTATATGTGAAAGAAAGCATAGAATCAAATGAAGTAAAAATCTTAAATGAACTAAATTGTACTATAGAATCTCTATGGATAGTAATTCCATGCTTGAAAAATAAGAGTATAGCAGTAGGGCTATATTACAGACCACCTGACCAGATGGTGTTAGTGATCTGAACTGCTCAAGGAGATTAGAGAGGCTATTAAAATAAAAGACTCAATAATAATAATAATGGGGGATTTCAACTATCCCCATATTGACTGGGTACATATCACCTCAGGAAGGGATGCAGAGATAAAGTTTCTTGACACCTTAAACGACTGCTTTTGGAACAGCTAGTCCTGGAACCCACAAGAGGAGAGGCAATTCTTGATTTAGTCCTAAGTGGCGCACAGGATCAGGTCCAAGAGGTGAATATAGCTGGACCTCTTAGCAATAGTGGCCATAATATAATTAAATTTAATATCCCTGTGGCGGGGAAAACTCCACAGTGGCCCAACACTGTAGCATTTAATTTCAGAAAGGGGAACTTCGCTAACCTCCTCATTTTTGTGTAACAGAAATTAAAAGGTACAGTACCAAAAGTAAAATCCCTGCAAGATGCGTGGAAACTTTTTAAAGACACCATAATAGAGGCTCAACTTAAATGCTTACCCCAGTATAAAGAAACATTGTAAGAGAACCAAAAAAGAGCCACCATGGTTAAACAACAAAGTAAAAGCAGCAGTAAGAGGCAAAAAGGCATCCTTTAAAAAGTGGAAGATAAATCCTAATGAGGAAAATAGAAAAGAGTATAAACTCTGGCAAATGAAGTGTAAAAATATAATTAGAAAGACCAAAAAATAATTTGAAGAACAGCTATCCAAAGACTCCAGAAGTAATAGCAAAAAAAATGTTAAATACATCAGAAGCAGAAAGCCTGCTAAACAACCAGTGGGGCCACTGGACAATCGAGATGCGAAAGGAGCACTCAAAGACGATAAGGTCATTGCGAAGAAACTAAATTAATTCTTTGCATCGGTCTTCACAGTTGAGGATGTGAGGGAGATTCCCAAACTTGAGCCATTCTTTTTGGGTGACAGATCTGAGGAACTGTCCCAAATTGAGGTGTCATTAGAGGAGGTTTTGGAACAAATTGATAAACTTCACAGTAATAAGTCTCTAGAACCTGATGGTATTCACCCAAGAGTTCTGAAGGAACTCCCAAATGTGAAATTGCAGGGCTACTAACTGTCATCTGTAACCTATCATTTAAGTCAGCTTCTGTACCAAGTGACTGGAGGATAGCTAATGTGATGCCAATTTTTAAAAAGGGTTCCAATTATAGGCAACTATAGCTCAGTAAGCCGTACTTCAGTACTGGGCAAATTGGTTGAAACTATCGCAGAGAACAAAATTGTCAGACACATAGATGAACATAATTTGTTGGGAAATAGTCAACATGGGTTTTATAACGGGAAATCAAGCCTCGCCAATCTACTAGAATTCTTTGAGGGGGTCAACAAGCATGCGGGCAAAGGAGATCCAGTGGATATAGTGTATTTAGATTTTCAGAAAGCCTTTGACAAGGTCCCTCACCAAAGGCTCGTAAGCATATTAAGCAGTCATGGGATAAGAGGGAAGATTCTCTCATGGATTGGTAACTGGTTAAAGATAGGAAACAAAGGGTAGGAATAAATGGTCAGTTTTCAGAATGGAGAGAGGTATATAGTGGTGTCCCCCACGGATCTGTACTGGGCCAAGTCCTATTCAACGAATTCATAAATGATCTGGAAAAAGGGGTAAACAGTGAGATGGCAAAATTTGCAGATGATACAACAGTACTCAAGATAGTTAAGTTCCAGGCAGACTGCAAAGAGCTACAAAAGGATCTCACAAAACTGGGTGACTGGGCAACAAAATGGCAGATGAAATTTAATGTTGATAAATTCAAAGTAATGCACATTGGAAAACATAATCCTAACTATACATATACAATGATGGGGTCTAAATTAGCTGTTACCACTCAAGAAAGAGATCTAGGAATCATTCTGGCTAGTTCTCTGAAATCATCCGCTCAATGTGCAGCGGCAGTCAAAAATGCAAGCAGAACTTTGGGAATCATCAAGAAACAGATAACAAGACAGAAAATATCATATTGCCTCTATATAAATCCATGGTACACCCACACCTGGAATACTGCGTGCAGATGTGGTCACCCCATCTCAAAAAAGATATATTGGAATTGGAAAAGGTTCAGAAAAGGGCAACAAAAATGATTAGGGGTATAGAATGGCTTCCGTATGAGGAGAGATTAATAAAACTGGGACTTTTCAGCTTGGAAAAGAGGCGACTAAGGGGGGATATGATAGAGGTCTATAAAATCATGAGAGATATAGAGAAAGTAAATAAGGATGTGTTATTTACTCCTCATAATACAAGGACAAGGGGCCACCAAATGAAATTAATAGGTAGCGGGTTTAAAACAAGCACAAGAAAGTATTTTTTCATGCAATACTATAATGGGGTTCAAAAAAAAGCTAGGTAGATTCATGGAAGATAGGTCCATAAATGGCTGTTAGTGAGGAAGGGCAGGAATGGTGTCCCTAGCCTCTGTTTGCCAGAAGCTGGGATTGGGTGACAGGGCATGGATCACTAGATAACCTGTCTGTTCATTCCCTTTGGGGCACCTGCCATTGGCCACTGTCAGAGGACAGGATACTGGGCTTGATGGACCTTTGGTCTGATCCAGTATGGCCGTTCTTATGTTCTTATGACATAGCTTCTGCTGCTCATGGAGGCTGAAGTAGTTAAGCAGGCAGGAGAGCTCTCTCCCATTGGCTTAGAGCGGTTACATTAGAGAACTTACAGTGGTGCAAGTGCATTGGTGCATCTGTGCTGCTGTAAACGCTAGTGTAGCTGTGTCCTAAGATCTTTGCTTCAGTATAAATGCAAGTTTTGGCCAAGTTTCCAGGAGTCATGCAGTACAATGTGCTGAGTTGCATCTTGCATGTTATATTGTTAGATGAACATTTTTCCCTGAATACTGATTTATGATAGAAGAGTGATTGATTTCAGTGGGAATGATCAATGCACTATGCTTAGTAGCATTTGCAAGTTCAGGCCCTAACTTTCCATTAGTTATTTCCAATAGATCAGGCTATACATTTTTAACTTAGAGTGAAATTCTGGCAGTCATTGGCACACACTCATTGACTTCACTGGGGCTTGGATTTCACTCTTAGGGCCAAATTCTGAGTAGATGCTTGAATAGGCAGACAAAAAATTGAAGGGAACACACAACTTTGTAAAGGAGCATTGGCAAAATTGTAGTTTATGTGCTAAGGTCATGCTAGCAGAAACAACAGTTGCCATGTCCACAGTTATTTCTGCCACCTGTGAGTTTGTAGGCATCAAAGAGCATGATCTGGGATGAAGGGGCATGTTAGTTCCACTGGCAAGTTCCTCTCATGCTTCACTTCCTTATTCCATCTTGTAACATACAAAACTTAACAGAGCTCCAGGGCCACCTTTTCTACCCACTCATGGTCTGCCCTGGATTGATAGTATACCCTCATTGATGCCTGGTGTGGTTCAGGGACAGAGATTAAAAAGAGTCAGTTAGCAATGTTTTTCTTTAAGCCCCAGCTGCTGGAATCAAGAGGTTGAATGAGAATCACAGCTTCCATATTGTAATAACATCAGTCTCTAACCCTCATGGTTGCAGAGAAAACATTTTATGACCAGAAGCAAGGGAACCTTAGTGGCTCAGAAACCAGAAGACAAAAAAAAAAAAGACAAATAAACCAGAAGACAAAATAAATCTCATTATTTTAAAACCAGTCTCATGATTGGAGGAAGGTGGGAGCGACTGACTCAATTTTTGAAACACTTGGGGCTGGCAGTCCTGCAGTGGGAGATGATAGAGCCCTCCTGCCCAGTAACTGTGGCTGGAAAGATCTGGATAAAGAGCTTGCTCGGGGTAAAGTCTGCTGACTGCACATCCTTAGCATCCCTCAGCATCTCCAGGCATGAGGATGGGGGGCAGCATTGGATACATCTGTCCCATCCCCATGGAAACGCTTTCTATTTGTCCTGAACAAAGACACACATTTTGGCCTACACAGATTTCCACCATTCTCACTGATGAGGGTTTGATGCATGTAACTCAGAATTTGGCCCCATAACTAAATTGTGTATGTTTTCAAGATCATATCAAAGAAACCAGATGTATTGCATTTTATTCTTAAAGGGTGTATTTAAACAGGATGGCACAACCAATAACACTTCCTGTAGGGATTTTCCGGTTGCATATTCCATATGTGGCTTTCCTTCCTCCATCCACACTTGGAGTTTGGTCAAATGTTCTTGGGTTTTGACCAGTGGAATAATTTTGCATCCCTCTTTGTTATTATCCGGTTGTATTTATTTCGTATTCCTCTTATTACACTGCATGAAATTATACTGTACTTCTCCAGTGAAATTCTGCAAAGGATTTCATTTAGCAAGCTTCATGCTTTGAGCTAATTAAGGAAAAATCATTCTTTGAACTAATTAACTATATTTTTTAAGTGTTTCCTTCTGGGTTTTGCATAAAAGTATAAACGTTTTACAGCAGCAGAAGTCTGAATGCTAATGAGAAGAGAAAAGAAGCTACTGTGTATGTTATTCTCCAGTATAGTCCTGTTTGGGATCACTGGCAATAACTTGATAAGCAGAGCACAAGGGCAAAATACCAAACCAAGCAACAAAGTCATGAGAATTCTCTGGAATAATTTTCATTTTAACTTACACATGGAGAAAATATAAGTAAAGCTGCTGCAGATGAGAGCTAGGGGGAAAGGCACATAACCAATTTTAAAAAATCAAAACATTTTTGAAAGAAATGCTCTTTTTCTCCTCAACTCCTAACTAGGTTTTGACATAAGGTGTTTTATAGATAACTGACAAATAGTTTCAGTTCTTTCTCATCAAGACTCTAGGTCAAGGTGCACTGTGTTAGCAATCAGCATAGATCCAAACAGTCTTTAACTCACCCAGAAGTTAGACCTTGCTCTATAACCTTAGTAGACAGATATTAAATTCCACTATAAATTACTGATAGATGGCCAGAGATTGTCATCTTTTTACAAGCATCGAGCATCTTGTTAACACCGAGCAAAAAGTTCACACTCAATTGAATTACTTTAGTTGCATCACCTTACTCTTAAATTGTCACTCATTTCCTCCCACATGCTGATTTATAAATTCCAAAACTTACTACTGAAAATTCAAGCTGTGTTGCCAAGTTGAGATCCTATCAAAACAAGCTGAAAAAGATAGCCTGGTTTTGTGTGATGTTTAAAATAAATTTGTTAAATAAGGCCTCTTTCTTGTCTTTGGTTACCTATAGGATTTTGGAGAAGATGATTCCCTCTACATCACCAAGGTAACAACTATTCACATGGGCAATTACACCTGTCATGCCTACGGCTATGAAGAGCTATATCAGACCCACATCCTTCAGGTGAATGGTTAGTAAATGGCATATATGACAATCCACTGAAAACGTTCCTGTAAGCAATGCTGAATATTAATCTTGTCCTCACAAAGTTATGAAATGGAGCATGCTGAATTTTCTCTGTAAAGGGAAAAAACCACAACTCCTGGTTTGCACACACACATCATCATACTGTGCTACGCAAGTAAACCAAATAAAGTTAGTATTAGTAGAGTTAGTTAGGCTTTAGTAGGCATATCAGCCATTATAAAACAAAAAAATGTTTGGTAGTAAACTATAGTATTTTCTTGTATTAAACTGTAGTGCTTCACATCATAGTGTGGACAAATGACTATTTTTATCAGTAGGAGTATTACTTCAAATCACTCATTTCATATTTCAGAGACTGATTCGTGATGTATTAAATGGTTTGGAATGCAGAAATCAATATACCATGATAGCACAATACTCTTGAGGCCACTTATTTGGTATAGGCCAGACTATCAGCTGGTGTAAACAGTTCCATTGAGGCCATTTTACACCAGCTAAGAATCTGGCTCATTGGATTCCACAGTGAAGAGGAACTATGCAACAACTGTAAACATCTTTCTGAGTGATCACGTAGAGACAGATTCTGACATCCTTACTCTGGTGTAATAGCAGCTTACTTCTCTCAGAGTGCTGTGGAGTAGATCTCCAGCAGTGAAAAGCTTATATTCACTTGTGAATCACCTTGTTGCTTTCCCAAGCCTGGACTGGCTAGTGGCTGGAATGGCCCCCAGCTTAGTTTAAAACAGCATAAGGGCATTCTGCCCCAATTCCTCCTTGCCTTTAACTGTCCCATACCTGGAGGAAGGAGTCGTGAAAGAGTCAGCTCTGCACCACTGGCTAATCCTCGACCGTCCCTTTAAGGCAACTGTGTGGCTGATGGGTACTGAGGAACTGGTGAATCTGGCTCACTGACTTCATTCGGACTACACAGTGAGTGAGGTATATTCAACTTGAGTAACAGAAGCAGACTTTGGCCCCACATATGGATAGCCTTTAAAAGGCCCTTAGCTCCCCGACTCAAGCAATGTAACAATTTGTTTAAACACTTTGGCCCGGATTTTCCAGAACCTTCCCCCTAGTGCCATCATTTATATATGTGGATGTTACTTCCCCCATGTGCAAAGTGGATGTTACTGCTACTGTCTGGATTTGATAGTGTTTCATATTCTTTTGGCACTGGCGTAAATGAGCATTGTTAGTGCATAGACTGATATACTCTAGCTTCAGCCAATGTATTAATTTGGCCAGAGAATCAAATTTTTTGCAAAATATCGCTGTGTTTACCCCACTCCACCTGGATGAATACTTGTGTGTCTGATATTTTAAGGGCTCTAGTTTTGTGGAACTATTTTATCACATAACAAATTATTTTTACAGGAGCATCCTTAATGAGCTATGCACTTTCCAGATATTCAAAAAGAGACATAGCCTGACAGCGGCTAAGGACAAAAAAATACAGATGAATCAGTAGATGGAGGTTAAGGCAAAGTGAATTTTTATGCAAGTCAACTAAAGTGAGGCTCTCAAGGGATTTAAGTATGGTCAGGGTACGGGCCTTATGGATAAGCTCAGGGAGGTCTGTCTCCAAGCTTTTGTCTGGTGGGCCAAGATACCCTGACCAACATAAAAAAGTGGGATTGAGGAGAAGGGTGGATGAGGAACATGAGCCAGCGAGGGTGTAATAATGCTTTGTACACCCGAAGTCTCTAGTCCCATTTTCCTGTAGTTCTCTTGCCTCTATGGCAAGTCTACAGATTCCTGGGGAGGCAAACCCCAGCCTGCACCCAGCTGTCCCCAAGACCAGTACCTTTTTCTGCAACATATCTCCACTGCTACCAGGGCCGGCTCCAGCATTTTTGCCGCCCCAAGCAGCGAAAAGAAAAAAAAAAAGCCACGATCAGCGGCACTTCGGTGGTAGTTCTACTGCCGCCATTTCATTCTTCTGTGGCAGGTCCTTCCCTCCAAGAGGGACTGGGGGAGCCGCCACCGAATTGCTGCCAAAGAGCCAGACGTGCTGCCCCTTTTCATTGGCCGCCCCAAGCACTGGCTTGCTGCACTGGTGCCCAGAGCCGGCCCTGACTGCTACAGTGATCACCCCACACATACACACACAGTACACCTTTCAAGAGCTCTGTGTAGCTTGAAAGCGTGTTTCTCTCACCAACAGAAGTTGGGCCAGTAAAAAATATTACCTCACCCACTTTGTCTGTCTTTTTCCCAGCATTGTTTGTATCTTCCCCCATGCTTTTTTCTGTAGCTGTTTTTTTCCCTGGGTAACGGCTTCAGTCTTCCAGAGTGTCACCTCCTCTTCCTTTCATCTCCTCAGAATGACCTGGGTCTAGACTCCTCCCATTCCCAGCAGTCTCTGAAAGATTGTTTAATTGGACTCAGATGCTTTTTATTTTCTTTCTCGCCTTCCCCCCAGTTCATTCTGTTGCAAAATCATACAATGCACAGGGGAGACCAAATGGAAGAAGCTTGCAGATTGTTTGATTGGAATCTATCCTAATGTTTATGGACAATCATTTCTCATCTTTTGGTATGGTAACTTGCAATGTATTAGAGTAAAGATAACTAGATTGTATGTGTTTCAGTGAGAATAGGTGTCCCTTCTCAAAATGTTACTTGTGAGATGACTGGCAGTTGAGGAAAAAGCAGACTAACAGCTTAATCTTTTGTACACTATATGATGTATTATGAGCTTTGAATGAAGTTTAGTTGGCAGGCAACAATGTAGACTTTGTCATTACTTAGAATTCAAGGCCCAAAGGCTTTTGAACCTAAAACCTAAATGCAAAGAAGATTAAAGGAAGTAGGATTTTTCAGTCAGTGGTTCCAATGAGAGGCATATTCAAACTTCTATGTAACTTGTTGGGAAGGATGTGTGGTATTCATGAATGAATGTGCTGGGGGGAGAGTTTTGCAGATTAGCTCCAAAGTTTTTCTTATCGAAAGGAGGGCTTCACAGTACATTTCTTCTTCATTTGCCTTGTAATGTTGTAAAGTACACTCCCCAAATACCAATATAAAAGTCATGTGCACTCATGTCACCACAAGTTTGATCTAGTAATACTGTAGTCTGTAGAAATCTTTGTCTTACGCAGTGTCCTGCATTCCCATGTGAACTCTCGAGCTTTGCAAAACTGCTTTGTTGTAGTTCTTAATGTGCTTGGCTACTCTCCCACATCACTAAAACTCTGCCTTTATACTTGAGTGATTACTTGTTCCAGCAACTGATGTTGGGGCAATGGAACAGAAACTGATGATGTAAATATGCTGCTTCATCAACAGAAGACATTGTGGGTGTCCCAAGACACATTACTTCTCAGGAATTTCTTGTCTTTTTACTTAACAGTTAGGGAGAAATTCTGGAAATTCTCCTGGGAAGCAGAGAAGAGGAAAGGAGCAGAACTGTAGCTGCCGAGTTGAGATCCCTTGAGTCATTCTGCCTGCATGGATACTTGCAGGCAGAATGGCTTAGGAGTGCCAGGGTACTGCACTCAGCAACAGGAGTGCTTCAGAAGAGGGTAGCATGTGATTCCCACTGCTGCTGCTTATGGTGAAACACATAGGTAGGAGGTAGGAGGCTTGACTCTTGATTGTTCTCACAACCCAAATGATTGCACACCTTTGGAGGGAATGTTAGAAGCAGTCAAATATGACAGTGATATGAGAGTGATGTCGTATATGTACCTATCTAAATCAGAGGTTTTAAACTTCGGATTGCGACCCAGTACTGGGTTGAGAATGCAAGGCACTGGTTTGCCTTGCTCAGCACCCGGGGACCCTAATGGCCAGCCAGTAAAAACTAGTAGTCCCTACCTGTTATGACACCGTGCTGTGCCCTGGAAACAGACAGCAGTGGGTCCGGCTCCTAAGCAGAAGGGCCACAGGCCTCCATGCACTGCGAGCACACTGAGCAACAGCTCTGCACTCCCATTGGCCAGTTCCTGGCCAATGGGAGCTGGCGGGGGCTGTGTCTGCAGGTGAGAGCTGTGCAGAGCCACTTTCACACCTCTGTCTAGGAGCCAGACCCGCTGCTGGCCGCTTCCGGGGCGCAGTGCGGTCCGCAGTGCCAGAACAGGTGGAAAACCTGGGTCTGAACCCCCGCTGCACCACTGACTGGGAGCTTGCAGAGGTAAGGCCCCAATCCCCTGCCCCAGCCCTGAGCTCCCCAAATCCGGAGCCCCCTCCTGTACCCCAAACCCCTTATCCCCAGCCTCACCCCAGAGCTGCAGCCCTAGTCCAGAGCCCTGATCCCCCCCGCACCCAAACACCCTGACCCAGCCCAGAGCCCCCTCCCACACCCTGAACCTCTCCTTCCCGGCCCCACCCCACAGCCCTCACCCCCGGACCCCAACCTGCCCAAGCCCTGAGCCCCTCCCACATCCCAAATCCCTCATCCCCACCTCCAATGAGTTGTGGGCATCAACAATTTTCTTCAACTGAGTCCCCAGTAAAAAAGTTTGAAAACCACTGACTTAAACTCTTCATGGTAGCTCCCTGCACCCTCCTACCACAACTCCAGTGCACTAAAGTTAGGCAGAGAAAGACAATTCCATTCCATAGAGGATTTTGATATTTTGAAATTTGGTTTTGTCCCAGTTTGGGAAAATAATCCCAAATCTTGGAATTTCTCCATGAAAAGCAATGGAGCCTTGAGTCTGGGGCAGTCCCTCATGGGACACAGAGACCCTGAAAGCCTGAAAGTGTGGGCTTCCAAGGAGCCACAGGCTGCCAAAGACTTAGGCAGACAAGCTGGAAGGAAAAGCTGCCTGACAGGCCAGTTTCTACCATAACCCAACCTCGGTTCCATCAGAATTTAATCAAAATTAAACTGTCCCCATGGAACATTTGATTTTTGACAAATCAGCAAATTCCAATCAGAAAAATATTTATCTGGAATTTGTGCAACTGACTCTATTGATGACCACAATGCAGCCCTACGGGATTATATGAACCACTGACATTTTTCCTATTACAAAACCCAACCCTTTACAGATGATATACCAAAGAGGTAGTAGCTCAGAAATATGAAGTGTGTTCTTTTTGAGAAAACCATGGTAGACAGGGACTGCAATGTATTTGGCCTCAGTATATTGCAACTGAATGCTTTACAACACATCTGGTTTATTTAAGCAGTGAAGATGCATTTAACTATAAGTAGACAAAGAAGAAACGTTCCTCATCCTCCCCAGGTTTAATGACCATTTTTAAGGTATTTTCTAAGACTATTATTGATACTCTCCTAAACAGTATTTTGACTGAAGCTAAATTAAGTGGAAAAACAATGCCCTCCAATTTATGCTCTGGGTTGATGGGGTTTGAATAAGCAAATGTAATGTAATAGTGCTGTGTGGTTGGTCTTTGTTAGTCTGGATTAGGATTATTGATAAAGCAGCACATTTTGTGAAAAAGCAGAGGGTTCTGAAGGATCCTAATGAAAAGAAAGGTGGTAATCTCTTCAGTACCTGCCTAAATCAGCAGCTGGTAATACTATTAGCAGACTGGAAGCAGGGGAGGATGAAGTTGTTTCTTCAAGGGCACATGCGGTATTTAGTATATTTGACAGGCCTGCATGTCATCTTTCGGATCTCATTTGGAAATATCAGCAAGCAATAAAGAAAGGAACAAACTTAAGTTCTGCTCTGCTACTCTAAATCATTCCACGATTAACATGCCAGGCCAGTTTTTGTATTCTTTCTTTCCTTTTCAGTCTGTCAGTCATTGCTTTCCTACTTAATTATGTGTTGATGTATCACCTCCCCCATCACATCTTGGCACATATATTTGCAACAGTTCTAAATGCATAGTTACAACTGTACACAATGATAAGCACGCTCAGTTCCAGTTTTCAAAACATATTTCCTCCATTCTTTTCCTCCACTTAATTTTATACAAGGAAATGACTTTGGCCCCGGTATATGCTTCATCCAACCAGAAACACTGATCTTCCGATTAACTTCAGGAATCGCCTTTGTCTCTTTTAGGAATGTAACATTGCCATGTGATGCCATATTGATTAGGTTAAAGATAGGTATGAAGCATGAAATTCAGATCCTAATCCAGATCCAAACATCTCCCTGAGTTAAATGTTGTTCACATGCAGGGTTTAGTTTGGGGCTGATCTCTGTTGATTAAATGTATTACAGGATAATCTCATTTATTGAAAATCCACTTGTGGAAAGGTTTCATTTCATCTAACCACATTAATAAACTGTTCACACTAGTTTCCTTTTTGTCACAGTGAAGGTGGCTGCATTCTAGAAAGAATGTCACTGTTTGAAGACAAAGATCTTTTCCAGAATCTCATTTGAATCTTAGAATAAACATAGGTTTAGTTTCACATTACTGCTAATTGTAACACAGTGTTTCCCTTTCTATCCAAACATATATGAGCAAAAGCAAGAAACACTTGTTTCCTCCGGGCTTTCTTTGAATTATTTGATTGGCTTTCTACTTCATTAGGTCAGCTAATTTTGTTTTGCCTTTAATGTCACACCACACATATACTTCCATTACAGGAAGCTTCAGCCATAAGATATTTTAATGGTTCTATGGCTTTGCAGCATGCAGTTAGGCATGTTTGTTGTTCCTGTTGACCCTACCATACTTCAAAGACGTTAGTGTTCTTGTCACAAATCCACAAAGGGACTTAGAGGCTGTAACGCTCAGCATTGCAACATCCAGATTTTAGCTGCTTAGGCACCCAGTGGATTCCACGAACCCTGGATTAGGAATAGGGAAAGAGAATTGTCGAAGAATGGGATCCACCAAAGCCAGCACTTCAGATGGGGAGCAACCTGAGACAGCCAATAGCAAATGCTGAGGAGAGATATGTGTCCTCCTAAACCCCATCCCCATGCCTAAGAAATTAGGTACCTAAGTTTGAGCTGGAGGGAAGTGCCTATTTTCTCTTGAGATCCAGAGCCGTGAACCCTCTCCTGGAGTCTGGTGCCTAAGCTATGTCTTGCAAGAGCAGCAGAGGCAATACTTAACTCCATACAGACTAGGGTTGGGGGGGCTCCCTTATAACCTTTATTCCAGTGGTAAGACCACTCACCTGGGATGCAGGCACCCCAGTAGAATTCTCCCCTCTGCCTGATGATGAGAAAGGATTTCAGTTTGGGTTTCCTGCCTTCCCAGTGGGTGCCTTTGCCACAGGACTAATGAGTCAGTCTCAGTCTCTCTCTGGCTCAATGCATGTTTGTTTATTAATGGAACAGCTTCAACAGGAGTGAGAGAAGCCCACCTCAGAATATCCCATAGTTCCATATCCTGGATGAGTGCCTTAACCATTGGGTTAGAGATTATAAGGGAGTCCTATTCTATCCCCCCGCACACACACAGACACACACCACCATCATCACCCCATTTTGTCTGGAGTTATGCATGCTCTGAGAATGCTTATTGGGTGAGGGCTGTCAGGCAAGATAGGAAGAGCAACATCTAGTATCACCTACTTTGAGGATCCTGCTGGGGCTTAGGCCTCAGCCATCAGAACAAAGGCAGCAGTGCACATACCCAGAGGCAGAAACCCTAAGCACCTCAGGAACTTTAATAGCAGAAATGTAGAAAACTCCAGGGTTAGATAGCACCCTACAGGGCTTTTGAAGATCATGGTGGATTTGGGCCTTTGTCATCTTGTTTTTGTAATCAGAGGCTTGGGGACCTCAGTGAAAGGTTTATCTGCATTTTTCTTAACTTCAGCCCCTGAGTGCAGGCTAACAGTTTCATAACTTTGCAGTTCTGTAAATTATTCCCAAGGATCTCAGAGCACTTCACAGGCATTAATGAATGAAGATGCATACCTGTGAGTTAGTAAGCATTGTCGCCATTTTACGTAGGCAGAAAGAGGGCACAAAAAAATTGAATGACTTACTCAGGGTCAAACAGAAAACTAGTGGCAGAGCCAGGAATGAAACCCACATGTCCTGACTTCCTGTTTAGACTAAGTGTCCCCTTTCCTAGGGAACATCAAGCCTGGTATATGGTTAGCATAGGGATCGGCAACCTTTGGCATGCAGCTTATCAGGGAAATCCGCTGGAAGGCCAGGACTGTTTGTTTACCTGTAGCATCTGCAGGTTTGGCTGATCGCAGCTCTCACTGGTCACAGTTCACTATTCCAGGCCAGTAGGGGTTGTGGGAAGCGGCACGGGCCGAGGGATGTGCTGGCCGCTGCTTCCTGCAGCCCCCATTGGCCTAGAACGGTGAAGCATGGCCAGTGGGAGCCGTGATTGGCCAAACCTGGGGATGCTGCAGGTAAACAAACCGTCCTGGCCCGCCAGTGGATTTCCCTGATAGGCCGCGTGCCAAAGTTTGCCGATCCCTGGGTTAGCATTCCACATATCCAGTATTAATATGACTTGGGGGGCATGGATCAGCATTCACATCTCACTCCCCAATGGTACATGACCCAGACCAAGGAAGCTAATGATCCAACCAGCAGACCAAATTCACAGATGAATCCTGGTCACATTCTACCTGAGGCACATTGCATATATGCTAAGAAGAAGAATATGGACTTGCTTGTATGTTTAGAAATACCATTGATGACATGGTCAAAGAGTTTATTAACAGTGAAATGTAAATAAAGTCTGATGCTAGTTTTGATGTGTATGCATAAGAAAGCTAGTGCAAGGAAGGAAATGCAGACCTGGATAAATAATGTCAGCTAACATCCTTTATGCCACAAGGACAAAGGCACCTGCCACAAAATCCCAACACCATATGTATTGGCTATGTGGCATATGTAACTTGTGATCTGATGTGTGTGTGCTGAGACCAAAACTAAGATTTAAATCTCATGATTTGTATAGCAGTGGCAAAAGCAGAGAGCAAATATGCATATACTAGCTTGTTCCTGAGGTCTTATGAAGAAATGAACATGTTGAAAGACAGATAGTGCAAGGATCTAAAATGAAAACAAATCCATCCACATTGTCCTTGCAAATATATCTTTGATAGGAAGAATACTTGGAGATGTTTTTTCTCTTCCATTTGCTGAAATCACATGAAAATTCTGTACTGTATACATTGAGTTTAGTGGGAGAAAAAGCAGTTCATCTTTTCTAACGAAAAGATTTGCTGCGGATAAAGACTCTTGTAAAATTGTAATCAGCTATAAAATCTGATAATTTGCAAACCAAGAGATCGCTGAGTGTAGAGAATAATTTTCCTTTGTTCCTGTGCTCTGGAAAACATCAGCATAACTCATAATAATGTGTTCCTTGAATACAGTTTCCATAGGTAGCTGGATCTGCAGCTCAATTATGAGGCTCCTCTAGTAGAATTTGCCAGCAGTGGAGACATGTTTTGAACATTGCAATGTTTTGTTATGTGGCATTTAACTGAAAAGAGAGAGGGCTGCAAATCCCTTTCATTTGTGAACTGAAAGAATTAAAACATCTGAGGAATGATTAATCCATTAATTCAAATAATCACTAAAGCATGCATATACTATAGCAGCAATGTATTGCTTTGTGGCTTGATTTGGTCATCCTTATTCATAGTGACTTGCACCTTATTATTGGGAGCTCTTCTGCAGAAATGAATGGGTCTACCCACAATGTAAGATGGCATGAGTAAGGATGGCAGAATCAGGCCCTCTGCAGACAAGTCTATTTAGCTAATCTCTCTATTGCATGAGTCCTGTTCCTTTACAACTTTATTTAATGTAATGGCATTTTTATGTTGCCTTTGGCTGTAGACATGGTATAATTTTGGAGATATATATTCACAAAGGGAAATAGCAAACAATAGTCCACATATTCCAAAGTCTTAAGCTGATATCTTTGCAAGTCTAAGAACACATGTGCTTACCTGGACAGTAATTTGTAGCAAGGACAATAGAAGCAGAGGTGAAAGTAAGCTGGTAGAGTCCGGTACTGCGTATCAGCAAGAGCCAATACGCTGTGCCGGACTGGACCGGCTTCCGTGGTGGTGATTTAAAGGGCCCAGGGCTCCAGCCGCTGCTGGGAGCCCCAGGCCCTTAAAGTGGTGCCGGAGCTCCGGCAGCCGGGCTCAGGCAGCGATTTAAACAGTTTGATGCTCCTGCCACTGTGGGGAGCCCCAGGCCCTTTAAATCCCTGCTGAAGCTCTGGCAGCCGGGCTCGGGAGGGGATTTAAAAGGCTCAGAGCTCTGGCTGCTGCGGGGATTCCCGGGCCCTTTAAAGCACCACCAAAGCTCTGGCAGCTGGGCTCGGGCAGGGATTTAAAGGCCCAGTGCTCTGGCCACTGTGAGGAGCCCCGGACCCTTTAAATCCTTGCCGGAGCTCCAGCCGCCAGGTTCGGGCTGTGATTTAAAGGGCCCAGAGTTCTGCGGTGGCCAGAGCCCTGGGCCCTTTAATTAACCCCTGAGCCCTGGGGCCCCCAGCCGCCTCTGCAGCTGGTAGCTCCAGGGTGATTTAAAGGCCCTGGGGCTCACAGCCACAGCCAGAGCCCCGGGGCCTTTAAATCTTGAAAGGCCCCACCTCTTCCGGTTGAGGCCACGCCCTCACTCAGGACTCCGGCGTACCAGTAAGTCCTTTAAGTTACTTTCACCCCAAACTGAAGTGCAGTCTGTAGTTTACCAGGTATCATAAGACAGTTGCACATAATGACTTGCCTGTATAATGAATTATGATATGACAAGAGAAAGGCAATAGAAGTTAAAATAGAGGCAGAGGAAGCAAGGTGTGGGGAGAAAGCAGGAGCAGATGCTCTCTATTTTGAAGGTGAGAGAGTAATGTGATTCCCTTATTAACTAGTCTGAGAAAGATGTGCAGCAGGTCATAATTTCAAATTAAGCCAGTTTTAGTGCACTACATTGATTCAGTGTCTAGGATACCTAGTGGCTACATTTGGCAATGTAAATCTATTCTAGTCTCAGGCTGCTAATAAAGTACGTGAATGCCTTGAATCCAAGTAAGCGACATGAAGAAATAGGAAGCTCCAAGTAACCTCTGCTTTGTTAATTAGTACCCCGTTCATAGAGGGCTTGAATATGTACCCTTGAAATCAGTGAGAGTTTTGTCATTAACTTAAATGGGAACTAGATCAATTCCAGAATGATGTAGTACAATACAGTACAATGACACCTAACCAATCTACACAGCTTTTGTGAGTGATAACTAAAAGTGTTAAAGAATGATTGCTTGAGACAGCACCACTAGATTTAGGGTAAAATTTTCCCATGCACCTCAATGACTTAGAAGTCCAAGTCCCATTTTCAAAAGTGACTTAGGCCCAGATTTTTAAAGGTTTTTTTTGCTCACCATTTCAACATTTAGCAGACTTGGGAGCAAAAGTCTTGTTTTCAGAGATGAGGTAACTAAGAGTTTAAATACCATTGACTTTCAGTGAAACTCAGCCTTTTAAAGGGCAGATTTTCAAAGGCATTTAGGCACCTGATAAAGAAGATTGGTGCCTAATGGGGTTTTCAAAATGCTTGGGTGTCAGTTAACAGTTAGGTGCTTTTGAAAGTCCGAGTAGGCAACTATCTGCATGGAGGCTAAATACCTTAGAAAATCTAATGCTTTGGAATCAAAACAAATCCCATGGACTGTCAGTGGGACTTAGGCTCCATAGATGCTTTTGAAAATGGGATTTAAGCTCCTAAATCACTTTGGCTCTTTTGAAAATGTTACCCTTTGTGTGTCTCCATGAAACAAACACTGCACTCCAGGTCTTCATAAAAGTTCAGTAAGGTGATCATGTCCCCACATGTGAAATACATAGAATCAGATAACTTTAAAGGTTTTTCGAAAGCTACAGAGAGAATTGATATCAAGACTGGGGTGGGAGCTCAGGATTTTCTGGCTCACAGCCTACTGATGATACCAGTAAATCTCAGCTTTGTTAAGTAGTGTGCCTTCATCTAACCTTAAGGCTTCGCAGTAAACAACATCAACAAAAAAAAAATCCAGCAATTACCATGCCAAAATAAAATCTTAAATCATCAGTCATGCTTGGAGATCCCTATCACAGCAGTATCCTTTGAGCAGTTAAAAGGCCACTTGAGCAGGAAATGGGCTAAAAAAAAGCCATCATAATTTACAATATATTATAAAATATGTATCTTTCCTATCCCATGGCTTGATCCTGCACCCCCTGAAGCCAATGGGAGCTTTGCCATTGACTTTAATGGAAGGAGGATTAAGTCAAAATGCCAATACGTCTATTTGTTTAGGAATTGCACTCTTATAATGTCAATTGCTTTTTATAGTAGCCTCTACACACAGCTCTCTTGAAATATGAAATCTAATCAATCTGGTTTTTATATCTCTAGACAGACTATGATTGGTAGACTTGGCAGGGTTAGAAACTAAGCTTGTCAGTCTGGTTAAAAGTACTTGTGGTTTGTGTTACTTATTGCCATGGATGACAGGACACTAATGGTGCATTGTGCTTTTTTTCTGAATAGAAAATAAAACAAATCTAAATATCTAATGCATAGGTAGACTCTAAAGACATTCCTTTGTTGGAAATTCTGGAGTGTTTTTTTTCTTCATTGCCTCTGGTCACTTGAACAGTCATTTTCAAAGCCATAAAAACAAACTTGAAGCCTTGCTGTCATGTCTGACCCCATTCAAAAGATTACCCAGAGGTGCTAACTCAATACCTATTTTAGGTACCCAGTAGACAAGGGAGAGAGAATGGAATCTCCTCTCACTAGTTATGCTCATCAAAAAGAAGCTTTAAGGAGCATGTTGTTGAACTTAATTACTAGAACTATCCCAAGACAGATATCAAGCACCCTCACAAGCTGTAGATAAGGTTAGTTTGGTAGCGTTTCTTTTAATACCAGCTGTTAGATGAAGGTACTTTTATCATCTTGGGGCCTATGCATTCTACAGCTTTGCGAGTCTTTAAACTGTTACTTCATTGATTCCCAAAATTTCCTAACTGAAAAACGGACAGAAATTTGACCGTTTCATTGGTTACTGCCTTACAAATTCTATCGACAGCCGAGCATTAGCAATGAATTAATTTTGACACATTTTTGAAATGTTAAATACGCAAGTCTTTGCACCTGATTCACAGACTCATAGAACTGGAACATTTTCATCTACTGATTTTCAAGCCAGCAACCTCCAATATCTTATGTCCCTTATTTGGGAGATGACTGCAAACATTCTGTTGATTCAAATCAGTATAATGAAATGTGGAGCAGTCTGTGTTTGATCTCCTCTGTGTTGTCAAGATGTGACTAGAAAAACCAGTGAGCACGATAAGTAAGAAAATCTTGATCCTTCTCTTCTCCATACCAAACTGATAGCCCAACCCTTATGGTTGACAGTTTTGTTTGTTATAGGGTCTGCAGTACTATATAATAAAGTACTAAGGGACAAACTTTGCCCTTGTTTCTCTTTGGAGCACTGTGAGGAGAGCTGCAATGGCCTAGTGATGGTGCTCTTGTGCATTCTGGATGCACGGGGCAGATGCAAGCAGCATTCCTGTATACCAGTACTTTTACTTTCTGGAAAAAGGTGCAGTGTGCACTTCTGTGATTAAGAACAGCCATTGAACATTGCCAAATCTCCTAGTTCACACCCCTTTGGGAGTGTTGGTGTCAGGAATCTGGCAATGGGTACTGTACACTGTAGGGTTTTACACAGACTCTGTTTTAGATTGCTTCATCTAAACTACTGTATATGCAGTTTCCTGTTGGCAAATAATATAATATTCTTCCCTTTATAGAAAAAATTTCCCTTTTCACATTACAACTTTCTATCCTCCTGAGAATGTGGGGGAGAAAGGGAATTCTTGTTCTGGGACACGTTATATTGTACCATCATTTGCTATTATCCTTCAGTCTTCTGTAATCTGTTCTTTTCACATCCTCGCGGTTTTCCTATGTTCTGTGTCCTTCAGGAAATAGTGTTGTTTCTTCCAAATGAACATACCTTCTTTCTCTTCCCTGAGATCCCCACAACCCCCTCTGCAAGTGCTACTTCAGACTTTGAAACATAACCAGTAAAAATAGAATTTCACATCTCCTCCAAAGAAATACTCTCTCAAATCTGGTGAGAAGGGGGCTTAGTTCTTTGCTATGTAGCAGGAACTATTTCTTAGGTGTAAGAACAAGCCATAGAAATCTTCTCCTTTCCCCCACGGTAAGAAAACATGATCTGTCAACTGGGGGAGTTACCTTTGGCAGTGTAATAGACTGGTGGCGCTTGTTATGTGGCTTTCTGATCAGGTTATTGAAGTTATAATCACAGTTACTGAAGTCATAAATACTACAAAGACTTTTATCTCCACAGCTTGGTAATGGGATATGGAACCGTTC
This sequence comes from Gopherus evgoodei, assembly GCF_007399415.2. Taxonomy (NCBI): domain Eukaryota; kingdom Metazoa; phylum Chordata; order Testudines; family Testudinidae; genus Gopherus; species Gopherus evgoodei. Next base: position 13,921,358 of record NC_044329.1, read on the forward strand.
ACTTCTAGGCTGCTGGAGTGAATCTAACGTAGGTTACCAGGGAATGAAAGTTTTGACCTTTTCAGTGGCCTACCTAAAAATTAGTGGTCTTAGTCCAGTTCCTAATGGACAGACGTCTACACACACACACCATTGATTTCAATGGTAGTTAAGCACCTAACCTGCTTAGGTGCTTTCAAAAATCCCTGTAGGTGTCTATCTGCATCTATAAATGCCTGAATACCTTTGAATATCTGGCCCACACAATTAAAATTGGGAATTTCAGCTGAAAGACCAAAGATTTAATGGGCCTAATATCTTTACAATTATTTTTGCAGTTTTTGATTAATCACCTCTTTAGGTTAGGACTGAGGTACATTGGTTGAACAATCCAGATGAATGGTATCCATGGTTCGCCTATTGTCTCCATTCAAAAGTCACTATTTGCCAACAATTTTTACACAGTGTGGTGTATGAAATACCTCAGTATTTCTTTATAGTCAAAAATAGGAGGTATCTGTGGAAATCATATGGTAATGGTGAGCAAATATATAATTTTAAATGGCTTTCATTTGTTGTAAGTAGCGGACTTAAGACTTCGGTTCTGTAATTCTGTTACCCTGGCAACTTTCACAAGCCTTAAATTGAAATGTATTTAAATAGTAAGAGTAAGAATAGTACACTGAATAAAAACAAACTTAAAAACACTTATGAATTATTTTAAACTATTTAAACATACCAGAGTAGATAGTTAAAAATGGTTAATGGGTAATATTAAGGTTTGTTGAATTGAGCAATGATCGGAACATGACTGAAAATCAATTAACTTGTTTGAAATTGTTATATAATTAGTAGTTCTGCCGATCAGTACATAAATGCTTCCTGCAAGAAATTGTCACATTTGGATACCTTCCAACTAAATAAATAATTTATACATATCCTACTTGCTCAGAATCATATGTAGTAAACATTTAAGCTATTTTATTGCTATGCATTCTTAATAATTAAAAATATTGAATAGCTGGGTGCCTTTTGTTGAATGAGTGCAGGCAAAGAATCCAGTTCTGCTCCCACCAATTTCAGTGCAATGTTTCCAGTTTATATTAGAGAGCAAGATCATTAGGCCCTGAGCCAGCAAAGCATTTAAGCACATGCTTAATTTTAAGCACATGACTAATCCCCTTATGTCCCAATCCGACTCTCATTGAAGCTGATGGGAGTCTTTCCAATATCTTCAGTCGGAGTTAGTTTAAAGCCTTACTGAAAAAAATTAAAGATGATTTGACTACAAAATCAGATACAAGGATAACCTCCCGAATTTAATTTTGGAACATTTTGTTTTGATTCAGTCAATAGAATACAGTAATGATTTTTCTACACTGCAACCTTAACTCTAGTTTACAACAGAAAAGAGAGTGTTGTTTATTTCACAATCCTTTGGATCAGGCTTTTTCTACAACAGAGATCGAAGTCAGTGGATTACAAAGCACAAAGAAAGATGACAAATGACCAGTTACTTTAAAGTCACCAATTTCTTATTTCCACAGTGCCACCAGTGATTCGTGTATATCCTGAAACTCAGGCACAGGAACCTGGCGTATCCGCAAGTCTCAAATGTCATGCTGAAGGCATTCCTAATCCCAGAATTACCTGGCTAAAAAATGGTATTGATATCATGCCAAAATTATCCAAACAACTAACACTCTTAGGTAAGGATAGAATTCTGGGAAATGTATGTACTGTTAAAAAAAAAAAAGGAGTCAAATTGTTTATGTTGCACCTAAAAATAGATGTTCTTTTTCTTTTGCAGTCACAAAATTATGAAAATTATTTTCCATGACCTCTGTTCTTTTTTCTTTCTCTTTCTCCAGTGACTTTCCCATAAAGTACAATGTTGCTTGGTATAAATGATAACTGCATTCTGTTAAAACATAGTGTACCTGATACTCCACTGCTGTGCTCATTGTTTAAATCAGGAACAATCAGAAAGGCAATATATTACATTCACTTTGTACAGATGTAAATGACTATACAAGATGCAACCTACTGAGAATCAGGCTCTGATTCAGGTGGCTCCCTTTTCAGATTAACATCTGCAAATGAAATTATTTCTCATTGCTAATTTTAGACCCTCATTTTCAAAAGCTAACAGAGGGCAGAATCATGTGTAAATTGTACTTGCAATTTAAATATAAGGAAACGAGACCTCACCTAACACAGTTAAATGATAAATGATAGTGCATTATAGGAGAACAACACAATAGGTGGGATTATGTAGAAAACATTAACATCCTATACTAAAATGGTGAAAAATCAGGTTTTCATTGATTTGATGAAAAAAATTGTAGTATTTGTATGATTTTGTGCAAAAAAAAAAGGGGAATTTAACAAATTTTTACTTGAAGCAAATAAATAAGATGTTGCATTCTGTTTGGATGTGGAATTTCACTTTATTTCTTTGTGGGAAGTCTGTATTTGACACTAGGAAAAGAAAACACTTCCATCCTCTAGCAATCCACAAACTCCTCAAAATCTCAGTTTAAACATGGAAAATATTCAGAGATAAAAACTTTTCACTTTGCAAGCCTATAAGAAGCCTCTTTAGGAAGCTAAGGCATTTGAACAGCTATGTTACAGCAGTGAGGAACAGTTTATGGATGTCTTTGTTGCAGCAAATGGAAGTGAACTTCATATCAGTAGTGTTCGATATGAAGACACCGGTGCCTACACATGCATTGCTAAAAATGAAGTGGGAGTGGATGAGGACATATCTTCTCTTTTCATCGAAGATTCAGCCAGAAAGACTCGTAAGCTTATTTTTTCCTTTATCTTTTTAGGAACCCACTATTTATTTTTGTTCTAATGCTATGTGGTTTAGCTGAAGTTACCACTTCCCCTCTTTACCTGAACATATTCAATGGGAATTTTGCCTTAGTAAGGGTGTCCAGGAAGAGGCCTAACATGAATGTAATCTGCTTTGTGTTCTTTAGTCCACTAAAATAACCATCACACATTTGCAATTACAACTTGGTCCTGGAATCATTCCTCACAATCTGTGGAACTCCCATTGAAGCTAGTGTGAACTCTGCCCACACAGTGATTACAGAACAGGGCTCTATTTTGAGAAGATATCACATGAAGTATGATAGAAGACTTATTGTATCACCTTGTTGAGGGTCTTTTGTGTGTTAGGGTTATGTTGAGATATGAGCATAGATAGCTTTACTATATTGCTAATACACCGTTACCCCGATATAACGCTGTCCTCAGAAGCCAAAAAATCGTACCGCTTTGTAAGTGAAGTTGCATTATATTGAACTTGCTTTGATCTGCCCAAGTGCAGCCCCGCCCCCTCTGGAGCACTGCTTTACCGTGTTATATCCGAATTTGTGTTATATCAGATCGTGTTACATCGGGGTAGAGGTGTATTTTTGGATGTAAAAGAATACACTCCAGAGATTTCTTCTAATGATTGCCTGATTTCAAAAATGAAATTTCATTGGTCTGTTTGTACAGACTTTTCCTTTTTCAAGACAAGTAATACTCAAAATAGCCAAATATTGGATGCCTAGAATAGTGATCTGTGAAACAATTTTAACTTTAAGGGATGTTACCAGTTCAGATTGCTTGAATTGTTTAGTGTACCTCTATCACGCTGAAAAGAAGCAAAACAGGTTTTTAAAATATTAAGATTATTTTCCATAACAAAGACAAATATTTTGCCATCCAAATCTTAGCCACTGTCTTCGGTTAGAGCGCAGCACTGTTATTAGCAATACCCAACAGGAAATTGCAATATTGGAAGAGCTGATTGGTTGCCACATTGGAGTAACTCTCCAGAGTGCTTCTGCATATGATGCTTCTAAAGGTTCTGCAGATTGTACATGCGTGGGTTGATTCTGCTGCTTAGGTCACCTCCCAAAAATACACCACATTCTGAATTAGTGTTAAAAATAGATACACACATTCATGGCAATACTTGGTTCATTAAATAGAATTGTGTATTCTTGCAAATATCTGTCATTTTCACTTGAACCCTTGGGCAAGGGAAATTATACTATGTTGAGAAATAATTTGAGATATTACAAACTGAAATTCAAGTAATATACCTAAGGATGTTGTTTGAATCCTAAATGAAAATATAGTGTTGTTACATAACATTTCCAGAGGAAATACTGGAAAGCATTTCATTGGTATAACTGTCCGTTCTAGGCTTCAGAAAGATATTATATTTGTTTAATGAAAATGTATGGGAAATCACTGTCTGTACTGTACCTACAATTACATTCAGGAGAACATTCTGTACATCAAGGCTTGACCCTGCAGTCTTGGTACAGTCAAAACTCTCATTCATTGTAATGGGAATTTTACCAGTGCAAGGACTGCAGGATTCTCCCACAAGGAGAAGTTTGACTTTGGAAATGTCTTTTTTTCCTGATGTTTTATTCAGATCAAATACTTTGCCTGGATTAATGCTATGAAGTTTTTACAAATTAAGCAATTCACTTAAAATCACAGTGTTAATTCAGTTAACTGCTACAATGAAAATTTTGACATTGTATGTTTTTTCTTTTCTTGATTATTTTCTGGCTTTCCCAATTTTCTGATGCTGCAGTTGCAAACATACTGTGGCGAGAGGAAGGTACTGCAGTAAAGTTGTTTTGTTGTAGTGATAATGTGCTTGTCTGCTTCAGTAATTCCATAATGGGCCATTCTCCACTGACTTGCCACTAACTTTATCAGCTCTCACGGCTTTCAGATTAAATATCAGACCAGCAGTCCAAAAGTCACCCTTCATATAATAGATGTCACTTTTGTGATGTAAATTCTGTACATAATCCCTTAGATGTTTTTTCTATCAATAATAGATGATCCTGATGTATTTTAAATTGTTGATTTGGCAGAAACAATCACTAATGCAATTTAATGTCAGATTCTTAGCATATATCAATAGTTTAACAGAATTTCCAGAACAACTATGATCTCAATTTACTGCAAATGAACAAATGTAGACAAAAATATAAGTTCCATTTTTAAACATGTGGTTCATGCTGTTCTTTGCCTGTTCTTTAATAGTATGTACAAATATTTATTATGTAAACCACACACACACTGCTTGTGTTCATATGTGTTGGGTGAAACAATAATTATTGCTCCCTCCAATCCTTTAAATAGATGCAGGGCACAGGATGCCTCATTTCTTCTTGTTTTAATTGGCAATTAAGAACTCTAATCTGATCAAATTTATAGTGTGTCCTGCACAAGGTCAAAATTTCTGTAACTTGAAGGCTAAATTAGAGAAAAAGCATCCTAAGTAGCTAATGGACTCAAACTCAGTTAGGAGACACTTGTGGCCAACATTTCATTTAATTTTGTGTGTACATATACTGTAGTTATGTGCAAAAATGGGTATTAAGATATCTAGATACTGATTTGCACATACAATGGCAGTAAATGAATATGCAAAAATATCTAAGCAGTTGTGCCCGAACTGGATATTTCACAGTTTAGCTGCTTCCATATGTACAAACATATATTATCCAACTGCATGCACAAATGTGGACATTTGGGCACTATTGAGGTCTTGCATGTGTGCCTCCAAGCCACTGGAAAAATTGGTCCCTGGACTATAAAACACCTACTAAAAAGATGTGACTGTTTGGGGTTGTTGTTTTTTTAAAGTCCGGTCACAAGCTGGTGTTGCATTGGGTGCAGGCTTAACTTGTGCAGCTTCCACACAAGGAAGCCTAGATTACACTAGCCTACAAGTCTTCACCAGTGAATAAATTGTTCTTGAGCAATTTCCTTAATGTATCTGACATAAGCATCCTTTCCTTCTGCCATCTGGCAAAGCATATATTTCCATCCTACTAGCTGAGAGTGCAAGGACCATTTCACACCTGATCCTCTACACAATGCAAAGAGAGGATCTATTGCATCACTTGGCTTAGGGCTATTCGTTTTGCTTTGGCTTTGCCCTGAGGATTTTAGAGGCATAAGGAAAGTGACAGTTTTCAGTGACCTGTAGTTCTTCATCTTGGCATATGAACACCCAGAGTGTATCCACTGTCCCATTCCCTGCAGTAGTGCTGATGGCATACGTGTAAAAGCAGCAGTTTTGGGGTCATTAGAAGTGGCAGGATCACTAACTTGAGCAGATTGTCCTGAGACAGTTCTTCCCTATTCCCAACTCAGCACCAGCTACTGTGTAATACACAATGATGGAGATTGTTTCTCCACTGCTGAGTTTCATGTAGATTGCACTGTGGGCATTTAGATTTGCTCCATTCCAGTGTATAGTTTGCTCAGATCTGAAATTGCTATTGAATTAAATCAGTCAAGTGTCACCTATGTAGCGGTGCATGGTTGTTTATATACTGTGTATCCCATGTTCTACCTTAAAGATCCTCGAGGGGTGGGGTGAGAAAACTTTACATGGAATAAATAGACAGAAAAGGAATTAAAGGAATATGTAAAGTTGAATAATAGTTCTACTAAATATAGTGCAGTTACTGTAAACTGACCAGAATCAAACCTGCACATTTCTAAATTAAATTAAATTCTGAACATGTAGAGGGAGAAACAGTGCTAGTGAGAGCAGATGTATTATTAATTTCCTGAAATAACTGTGTGTTTAGAATATGATTATATAAATCTTTCCCTACATATTAGAAATTAAGTTGTAAAATATTTGATCTGCAAATTCATTCTAGAGAAAGGACCCAATTTAGTATGATAAAACTTGGCAAAGAGAAAAGGCTGGATGAGAAAGAGGGCTTTTTGTTTGGTATGGTTTTTTACATTTTATTTTATTTATTTTTCCTTCCTGTTAAAATTAAAGCTGGTGATTTAATATTTAACCAAAAGGATGGGTACAGCTGAATCCATTAAGGTGATCAAATTCTCATGTTCTCATATTACAATAAATTAGATTTTGTAGTAAACTGATGATGAGTTAATTACTGTATGCTGTGCTGCATGAAGCAAGCTTTTTGCTGTAAATCAGAGTTTAAATAATTGCAGTTGAGGGCTATATTTTCAAAAGTTTTCATATACACAACTATAACCCAGGAAACAAGCGCACATAGCATGCTCAGCCAGTTTCACACAGAATTGAAAGTATATGCAATAATCAATGCTTTTATGTGCATGTATCTTGTACAGTGAAAATAGTAGATAGAAGAGTGGGTGGCTCAGATATAGAATTAATCATCACACTCTTTTCAAAGCTGGAATAGTTTTCATTATGCCTGGGCCAAAGGAGGACAGGGGGAGCACACAAATAATCATCAGAATTATAGTTGTATATACATTAAAACATGAAAGCCTTGTATTACCAGTTTTAGCTATCAAAGTGCTTCAGTCGATTTGGATTAGAATGAGGAAAACCATTACATGGATTGCCCCATTGATACTGATTGGACCATTACTCTGTGTAAGCCAGTCAGGACTGAGGTGCATGTTTTTGATATGACAGTTGAACTCCAAGGGTTAACTAGTGAAAAGTAACTTTTATGTTTAAAAGCTGGATTGAAAATTACCGACCATAAGAGCATTTTAATTTAATACCATGTAAACCCTGAAAAGAGTGTTATCTTCAACAAACATCTTCATGTTTTAAATAGTGCCTGGTCCTGCTTCCATTGAAGTTAGACACAAAACTCACACTGACTTTAGGGGAAGTAGATTCAGGACCATCATGTTAAAACATTGCAAGGTAACTAAAGTAAATTGGAAGAGTAACTCCAAATCTGCACAGAACTGAAGGCATTATCAAGCAGTGTCTTTGCTGTTAGGGGCTACTAAAAGCTGGAAAGCGCATTCATATTCTTAACCAAATCATCAAATAAAATAACACTAATAATGTGCATGCAGATAATAACAGGCATCTACCACAATTGTCATAATTTATTGCATGAATGTTTTCACTTTTTAAAATGAAACTTATTTTACATATGCAAATTCATTCACTTATTGCACAAAGGGCCACATTCTGCTCTCCGATACATACACTCAGTTCCCATTGAAATAAAAGGGAGTTATGTGCATGCAGTGAAGGTGGAGTTTTGGCTATAATGCCTGGGCAAAATGACTTGGTAATATACTTCTGGAAAATTAGCCCTTAGCACCTACCAAGCTACTTAGTCCTTAGGTAGAGTCTGAGTGGAAATTCAATATTTATGTTTTTTTCAGAATGCATGATCCCTCACTATGGCATCACCTTCAAGGATCACAGCTCCTGTATCCGCTTGATGCCTTAACTGGGGTATTTCTGTGATATGGTTCAGAGACTAATCTTAGAGCATCAGATTCTCAGTGCAGCAACAAACATACCCAAAGTTAAAAAGTCTCTCTACATGCAGTGGTACTCTGAAGCCAGATATTTGACACCAAGATAGTTTAGATTTAAGGAATACTCTCCCATGCTGAAATGTCATTTAAATAAATACAGCAAATATTTTATGAAATTTTCTAACTGTGTTAGTCTCAATCATATGTAGTTCTTACTGTAAAAATTTCCTGTGATGGTTCAGGCACCAATCCTGGAAGCACGTAATGCATGTGGAGTAACACTTTAGATGTGAATATTCCTAATAGGATTTATAGATAGTAATCTACGGAGAACTAGTCCCAGTAGTGTGGAGTTGCTCATGTTTCTAAGTGTTTGCAGGATCAGGACCTTATTTTCTATGGAGCAAATTTTATTAAAAACAAAATTCTATATCACCAGTGCCATGGAAGTTTGGCAGATAAGTACACTATCAACATTATCTGAGATAACAAAGGCCATTGGAAGAATTTATTTAGCAGGTGGTATAAAAAGTTAGAGTTTTGGGATCTTTCTGATTCTGATTTTGAAAAGATTCCCTAACCCATTTTATAAGATATTATTTTCTGCATTTGCATGTAGCTGAAGAAGAATCAAACGATCAATGTTGTAGGGCATTTCTGCTCAACAGAAATGTGAAATTATAATCTTACAACAGAAATCCACTGAGAAGTAGCCAGTTTGTCAAAAACTCCTGGAATGCCCCAGTTTTGATAGATGAGTGCTATTGCAATGCTGAAATATTCCACATTTGTGAATTACAGTTTGCAAAATTTCAAAAATGTATTTGTTTTGGTGGCTATTTTTGGTTCATGCAGATGGTTTTAGACTACAGGATGGATTTTTTAAAATGTATTTCATGAAATAATCAAGCAATGCTTTTATTCATCTTTACAATTTGCAAATTACAAAAGGTCAAATTAATTGTAACTGTGTGACTTTGAGAGGTTATTTTGTTTGTGTGTTTTAGCTGACAGTTCATTCTCAGTTGCATAACAGTTAGCAAGCTATTTCCAGTGTAAATGGAAAGAGAAAAAAGTCATGGTTTGGCACGGTTAGAATGTCACACACATTCAAATTCTGAGACAGTTATAAGCATGGAAGACCTCAAGATATTTCCCTATCTTTGTTACTGCCGCCACCAAAGCAATGTGTTTTTGAATGTGTCTGTACCTCCTTCCTCACACCTTGAAGCCCTCGTTATGACATGAAGTTTGATTTTGTGAATGCACCAACTGCATCCAAATTACCAGTTTTTATGTAAAGTGATTTTTTGTTGTTCTTCCAAAAATAAAAAGTCTAGAAATATGGTTTTGTTGTTGTTTTAAATTCTGCTTCTTTCGCTTTGTTTTTTTTTTCTTAAAGGCCTAAGTGTGGGAAACATGTTTTATGTCTTTTCCAATGATGGGATCACAGTCATTCAGCCAAACGAATGTGAGATCCAAAGACATATCAAACCCAGTGAGAGGATTTTTACAAGTTATGTAAGTTTTTGTTTTGTTTTGATTTGTTGTAATGAAGTATCCAAGTCATCTGTCAGCTTGTGCTCCCTAGATCTTGTGAAGAGGATATACAGTAAGTGGGAAAAGTTACATTAACAAAGTGTCCAGTTGAGGATGTGCAAGGCGGGGATTTGTGGCCATGCAAAAAGTGAAGGAAGTTTAGCCTTGGAATCACAGAGTGTCTTGGATCTGGCTTGCCAATATCCAACACCTTGCATAGTCATTTCCAACTGTGCTAAGTGGATATAAAATTCTACCAAATCAGAACTGGGCCACAAAGCAACTAGGTCTCCCCAGCTGAGGGCTGCCCCATTGTGGCCCCCCCCAGTGAAATTCTGGTGTAAATGCTTTCATGGCCCCCTCCCCCCATGCTCTACAGCCTCCGGGTGCAGTTGGTGCGGGAATGTTGGTGGCAGGACAGGGCATGCAACTGGAATAGTACTGTGTTCTGTGTATTCTTAGCTGGCAGATGACCACTTGAGATATGGCTCAGGAATCAGGGAGCCACAACCAGCTGCTTTGCAATCCCTGTCACAGTTGCACCCAGGATATACTGAGCTTTGGGCCTAAATCTATGCAAGGGTTGGTACTTCCACAGTACTTGTTCAATGTCGTTCTTCTTCAAGTCCCTATGGGTGCTGCACTTCAGGTCCATATGCATCTGTGCAGCCCTTGTTCAGAGATGTTCAGTTAGCAGTGTCTGTTCAGCCCATACATGTGCCTTATGCCTCCTCATGCCAATTGCCGAAGCTATATAGGGGTGCACAGGTGAACCACCATCAGTTCCTTCTCGGTCACCTCAGTCTGAGATAGAACTCTACCATGTCTACCTGGAGCATGCATTGGCTTTTGTAACATTCTGTAGTGGTTAGATAATTTTATAGTTAGATAAATAGTGAGAAGATTGTTTTACTCCTTTTCTTCTTGGGGAGACTTATTTTTTCCTGATAGAGCATGCCTGGCTTGCCAGGTTTCACACTTTGCCTCTCCTGCCAAGAGACTATACCTATGAGTGACAGCCACACTTAAGTGTGTTCATTCCTTGCAGGAATCCCACATCTCCCAGAAGTGCAACTTCTGCCTGGCCCTCAAATCCAGGGGAAGGAAAAACAGGGAGATTAAACTCAGACTGCTAATGAGGAAATTCTAGGGGTGGTTTAGAACAATTTATTGTCCAGTCAGAGACACCTTGGACACATAGGTGACAGTTCCTCTTCAAGTGAGAAATTCCTTAGACCGGTGGAAGAACCAACTCAACATCTGTGCAGATGTTCCTTTCTGTCAGCCAGCCCCATCAGTGACTTTAATGACAGATGCATCGCTGTTGGGATGCGGAGCCCACCTCAGTACCTGCACGAATCAAGGCAGATGGAGAACTCAAGAAACCAGTCTCCACATCAATCTGTTGGCGTTTGGGGCTGTCGGGGCTTGCCTTCATTTCCTACCCTCATAAGGAGCAAATCAATCAGGGTCATGACGGACAATGTATCCTGCACATTTTATATCAGCAAACAGGGAGCAGGAAGATCTCCCTCTCTGTGCCCTGAAGTCATGAAACTATGGAACTGGTGCATAGCTCATCAGATCCGAATCTCAGTGGTCTGTCTCTGAGGTATTCAGAACACCACAGCCAATGTCCTCAGCAGACACCTCTTGCAGGTGTACAAATGGGAGCTAGACACTCAAATTCTCCCCAGAATATTCCTAAAATGAGGACTTCCAGAGGTGGATTGCTTCACCACCTCCAGGAACAGGTAGTGTCCTCTTTTCTGCTCAAGAGAGGGTATGAGTCACCACTCCTTGGGAGAGGCCTTTCTTCTATCTTGGAAGAACTATCTGGTCTATGTGTTTACACCAATGTTACTGATATTAAGGGTGATAAACAATATCAGGCAGGACAGAGCCAGAGTTATTCTAATAGCACTGACCTGGCTAAGACAAGCTTGGTACCTTTACCTGCTTCACCTGTGTATCCAACTGTCATTCAAGCTCACAGCCATATCTCCTGTCACAGGATGCAGGTTATGTGCTTCTTCCCAACCTAGTGGTTCTCCGCCTCAGGGCATGGCTCATGTTGCTAGACTCTTCCTGCTCTACGGAAGTACAGCAGGTAGTACTGAACAGTAGAAAGAGGTCAACCTGCACTACTTACCTGCAGAAATGAAATAGATTCTTCCATTGGTGATGGTGTTGCTGCCTTCTGCCTGATTTGGTGCCCCTTTCAGTCATCCTGGATTATCTGTTGGATCTAAAGAAATTTGGGTTATCAACCCAAGGTCCTTCTGGCTGCAATATCAGCCTTTCATCTTCTAGTAGAAAGATTCTCCATATTTGCTCATCCGGTATCATGTAGGTTTATTAAGAGTCTGGGGAATCTCCGGTCTGCAACCAGATTGCAGGCAACATCTATGGCATTACTGAAGACTGTACCAATACCTGAAAAATGTTGGGCCACTACATGGAGAAGCAGCATTACAGACAATATAGCAAAGAACAGATCATGCTGGCTCTAATGATGTGTAGTCCCACAGGCTTCAACAAAAGACCCAGATATGAATAAGGTCAGCAAGATTGAGCCCACACTATATGATACTTTTATAAAATGCAAGATGTTTCCAGGTTGGAGTTAAGGAGACTATTGGACTCTGCTGCTGCTACTCTAAATGCACAAGGACCTGAGAGCAAGATTTCCTAAAACTGAGAATGAAGGCTATAGGAACAAAGCAGTGCAATAATTCACTAAAACATAAGTCACTGTGTTTTAAACCCAAAATGAGATTTATATTGCTAATAAATGTTGACAGCACTTAAGTCCTCTTGTACCAAGGAATACTTGAAAAGATTCTGTTCTGTGCAGTATCATGGTTATTTGAATATAAATGGGAGCTTGCAGCAAGCTCCAGTTGCTTAATCTCACTGGGATAGATCCAGACTACAGTGTGCTATCTAATACAATAATTATTTCATGTTTTCCAGGTAAAAAGTTGGAAGGGGGAAATAATTTAGGCATACAATAGTCCCCATGGATTTTTTTGTTCTACAATTCCAGGCTAAAGTGCAGGCTGCTTAGAGCATAGCCCCTAACTTGCACAAATTAAACCTATTCTTCTCTCTTTCAGGAAGAGATCTGTCCTAAAGTTGAAGGTGGACCTGTTCAGTCCTGCCTCTGGGCTTCAGCTGTCAATGTCAGAGACAAGTATATTTATGTAACACAGCCCAAGCAAAACAGATTAATGATCATGGATATCCAGACACAGAAAGTCATGCAGGTACTTACCAGGATAGCTATTTATTCAGTGATGGCAAAGAGGCTTTGATATGCTAAAGAATTAGGTCCCTACCCAGTGAACCTGTGATCTAGCTCATGTGTCAGACAGATGTACTATTTTCACTCTCGTTGGGGTATACTGTGTCATTTGCCATGCTATAACCTCATTCTCAAAAAAACTGCTTGATGGCATGATTCTCATAGTCCTAGAACGACATCTGCAGTCATGTTTGCAGCTACCTAGAAAGTATTTCTCACCTACACTTACTGGGTCAGTTTGTGACCTCAGTTATAACCAGATTGCCCAGGAGTAACAGAAATTGGCCCCTGTAGATAAAAGTTGTGGTGTGAGATGGGGTGTTGTCTGCTTAGCCAGATCAGGGGACTGGAATCGGGATACATAATTTCTATTTCTGGCTCAGTCACTGAGTCACAGTGTTATTTTTTTCAGCTAATTACACAACTTTGTGCCTCCATCTTTCTAAAGTGGGGTGGTGGAGGTGGATAATGGATTTCAGGGTAACGTTCACAGTAATCTTTGTAAACAAATGTTAACATAAATAATGTTCACAAGCCACGTTCACTTCACTAAATATCAATACAAATATTTGTTTCTTTGAAGTCTATGGATGTTGACCCCCTACCAGCCAAATTACATTATGATAAATCGCATGACCAAGTCTGGGTCCTTAGCTGGGGGAACATGCAGAAGTCCCATCCAACACTGCAGGTAAGTGTTGTGTAAAGTTAATATTTTACCCTCTCTTTCTCTTAGTAGCACCATTGGCTACTGATAACACTTTCTGTCTCGAATTTAAGCTGGTCTTTAGTTGCATAGTCATTGTGCATTATTTCTCCCCCATCTCTCTTACAGTTGAATCTGGTTTTGAGCTACTGTCAGGCACAAAGCAGAGAATATGTTGTAAACCAGTAGTGGGAGTGTGTTGTTACCATTGTCCATTTTGTTTTTAAGACTGATGTCAGAGCCAAATGCCACAAATGCATGCAGAAAGAGCTGGGGTAACTAAGAAAAATACAAACAAGCAAAGCTCATAGTGATTTTTGCTGCCTGATCATCGCCTCCTTTAAAACAGCACTGGCACAAAGTGGTTGTAAGGCAGCTGTAAAGGATATCCCTCTGGTCTAGGTGGTCTCGACAGCAGGCACAGAACCAACTCAGCCAGCTCATGACCCATATAGCAGGATCCCTTGGAGCAGGGAGCAAGTTTGAGCTGGGCAGCAGTGCCACCGACATTCTTACACTCTGGGTATTTCCTTTTAGTATAACAGGCCATAGGGATCATTTTATCTGGGCTGGACAGCCCTAAGCCAGCTCTGATCTGTGCCAAACCAGCCCTAGAAGAGGTGCAGAATTAGCCCAGCACAGGATGCATGCCTCTGCCTCTCCGCTGTAAAGGAGGATGAGATAAGAATGCAAAGCATTTTGTGGTATTGTGTGGAAAAGGCACTATATATATAAAAATACACTGTACTGTAGTTTTATAGTTCCTTCAGAACTCTTTGGCCAATCATGTGCCGGCATCTGAACAAGCCTGTTTCTTCTTTTTAACATCAGGGAAGGCTAGATAGGATATTAAAAACAATTAGCTATTCAGCTTTATATAGTGTGGGGCCAAGTTTTCTGCTGGTCCATTAAGATGTTGCTTATTTTCTTTGAATTCTGCTGATTTTATTTCACTTCTTTCCCAAATCTTGAGTCTCTTTCATGGACCAACTATGGCGCACAATACACTAGTATTCTTCTCCTCTCAATAAAATATAAACCTTCAGCAGAGAAAGAGGTTGTTCACTGCTTCTGAGACTTTTGTATTGAGAAGTAAAAAAAAGAAGTGATAATTGAAAGTATTCTGCAAACTCAATTTCAAATCCCTCTTTCTGAATAAAAAGGTCAGGCTGGTTTCCAAAGCAGCTCTCAAGAATAAAGAAGCACACGCAAAGCCTCTAGGACAAATTCTTCTTTAGACACCCTAGTGCAAATGTGGAATAAGCCCATGAACCTCCATTTAGTTACTCCACGTTGATCTATGTTTAACCAGAGCCCTACACATCATTTTACCAAGCTAATACAAGACCCAAGTTTGACCCATCCACACGTACTCCCGTGTAATTGTTATTTTCTGATACCCATGGTCTAGAACCTTCTGGATCTATGAAACTCAAGCTTTCCCCTTTATACGTCATTGCCAACAACATCCAGATACTTAAATACTAGACAGCATTGGCTCCTAGCCCTGCATTAGGAGCAATATACAGCACTGCTGTCCTGGGAAGGAACTGAGCCTCTGCCAATGGCCTTGACCCGCAGCAAAATACATCCAGTTGTTTTAACACTAGCCAGTGTATTGGTGGGGCAGATCCACTTGGATCCAAGGTTCTCTTCCCATCCCCCCACCACCACTCCAGGTGGCTGCCTCTGTACTGCAGGAGGGTGGACTGTGTGTTCTCACTTCACCTTTGGTCCTTGTGCAGTCCTTAAGGATCACTGATGCCTTTCTGGAAGACAGATATGCTTTACAAGTTGTTGGGTTCGGTACAGGAGTAACTGGATGAAATTTAAGGCCTGTGATATAGGGGAGATCCAACTCAGTGATCTAATCCCCTCTTCCCATCCCCACCCCCACCGCCAGTGAATCTAGGGCTAACTACAGACAGGTACTTAGGTGTTGCAATGCCTAACTTGTAGGCACCTAGTGGAATTCTGAGCCCTGAGCTACCTGCCTGGACTACCCATGCATTGCACAGGGAGAGTTAGGTGCCCAAGAAGGAGATTCTTGGGATCCAGCTGAGCAGGGAGTGGCCTAACCTAACCAAGTCTGAAATGCAGAGGAAAGGGGTGGGGCTTAGACCCCAATCAAAAGTATTTAGCTAACTCCCATCTGGGCCTTAGGTACCTGAGTGACAGGCCAGAGGGATGTGCCAATATTCTTAGCCACAAACCCTCTCCTGAAGTTAGGCACCTAAAAGCAGGGTCAGCTTTTTCTCATATTGGGTATTCTAGGGACACACACAAGCGTGAGCCGAAAAATTCCCAACCTGCTTGGACCTGATTTTGTGTGGGGCCCAAGCCCATAAGCATGCTCAGAACACACTAATGCAACTGAGAGCTTTAGGAGAGAGAAGGGAGTGCCCAATCTGAGAATTGCTCTGGAGGTTCAGTTTGAGTGCGGGCTCTAAGCAGTGACATGGGCCCACCAGCAGATACTTCGATGCCTACAGGGTTAGATAGCAGCTGGACAGTGGTTCTGAAAATGTCAGTGGCACCAAATGTTGGCATTAGATGCCTAAAGAGGCAGTTAGGCACCCAAATATCTTGAGTCTGCTCCAGCCCTTATGTATGTTGGAGCTTGAGAGAGGAAGGATCTTCTCCTTGCTGCCCTGCACAGCTTCTAAGTGCCCAGTTAAACTATTCAGGCCAGACGTTTGCCCATAAATGATCACCTTCTTTACAGCAGTTGCCAGGGTATTATACAGCAGGTGCCGTATTGCCATACATATTTTAAAAACCATTTGGGCCCTGCTAAATAACTGAGGGATCCTGCACTGTTGTAACCTCTAGCAACAGAACAGTAGCAACTAAAAAGAAGTTTCTGAAGCAATCTCAGCTAACTTCTCTGATGACTAGCATAGGGTCCTGTACAAGATACAGGAAGACAAAATGGGATCCCTTTACCCTTTCCAACTTAATAGCTTCTGTCCAGCTGAGAAAGGTTTCTGTAATTAAAGGAAAGATGGCACAGACTTGTGATTATTAACACGACAACACCAACTGCACAGCTGGAAACTTGTTATAGGACTATAGTTCTCAGAAGTGCAGATACACATGGATGGCATTAGATTAACATCAGCAGCAGTCTACCTTTTGTTTTTCTGATCTATCCCTCCGTCCGGACCCCAAAAAAAGTTTGCAGTGTCAAATTTGATGAGATTCCACCCCATCCCTCTACCTCAAAAAAACCATTAATGGTTTCCCACAGCCTGTAATTAAAAAAGAAAGAAAGAAATTCAGCTGTACAGCTTGACCTTAATTTTCTCCCTCTTCAGAAATCAAGGGTTTATCAAATAAAGCTAAGCAGCCTATGAAGGGGCTGCTATTGTTTAGTTGTTACTAGTTTATTGGAAAGCAAATGTACAATACTGTTTCTGGCTTCATGAAAACACACTGCAAAAATTGGCCTTTTTTTTTAATCAATTTAACTGGAAGAAATTGAAATGGCATGACCAGAATGTTTGAACTAAACCTTTCAAGATTGTAACACATCTTGTAATTAATTATTTAACCATAAATTCAAAAGAACTCCTGTTAGCATGTCACATTAGCAAAAACTTCTAATGAATTGACCTAAATCATCTTGAACCAAAACAATCCCAGTAAGCAATTTCTGTATTTAATATTTTAATTGTTGAAAATTTCTACCTCCTCATTTTTCTGGGGTTATAAGGGAGATGATAAATCAGAGTTTCCATGGCAGCAGAAGCTTTGTTTTGTTCTGAAGGACAGCATTTCGAGAGAGTGTCTTTCTCTGCTCTTCCATGTATTTTATATGGTGCCCTAGATGGGTGAATGTTTATGTTCCTTCAAAGTGATAATTAATTTCTGTGAATTAGCATTAGATCATTCAAGCCAATGAATTAACATTGTGCATTTAAGTGAGTTTACTACATATGAAATAAATGTTTACTTTAAACAGTTTGGAATACATTATTGTAGGATAGTGTTGTCACACTATTTCAACTTGTGCACGATTGCTTTATCTACTGATATGAACATCATCTTATGAAAGCAGAGAGAGCTGTGCACTTAACTTACAAATGTCAATCTTCAAATGCCATTTTATTAACACTATTTTTCAAGGCAACTACTCCAAACGCTATTTTGAAAGTATTAATCAATTTGAATCTCCTAGATGCAAGGCAAATATCTTTTTGGTGTAACGCAGTTATGTAACCTGTATTTACTTCTCTCTTCCTTCTTGTTTTCCCTGTTTATTTATTGTAGGTAATATCAGAGGCAAGTGCAGGGGAAAATCAGCATATCATCCGCATGCCATTTGAAGATGTGGATGATTTTTTCATACCACCTACAAATCTTATTATTAATCACATTAGGTAAGGAATGGCCCGAGTGACTCGTCGTCGTCATGCTTTGTGCTTCTAGGGAACCTTCTGTCTAATCAGCTTAAAGTACTATACAATCATTAATGAATGTGTGCTGTGGTTAAGTATTATTTTCCCCATTTTCCTGATGTGGAAACTGATGTAAGAACAGGATAAGCAAATTGCCCCAAATTATTCAGCAAGTCTGTGTAGAGCCAGGAATAGAAACCTGAGGTTCAGTCTCATGCTTTAACCACAAAGCCATACTATAAGACATCTAAGATTCAAAGTGTACCGCTGAGGGTATGACTACACTGCAAATTAAGGTGTGCTTGTACTATTTGTAACAGTAGCTAGCAAACACATGACAGCACAGGCTTCAGCATGGGCTAGCCATCCCAGTACAAGCCCCGAAGGACTCGGTACACATCTCCTAAGATTTATTGAGCTGAGTGGTGAAAAAATTTATTCTCATCTGAAGTTTGGCTGTTGAATACATAACTGACCATTTGCATGCTGATATATGTGATGTGTGTGCAGTAGCAACGACTGCACGAATGGTGCATGCATTTAAAAAAAAACGAGTACCGTGTATTGTGATTACCATAATTTCAAAGGGAATTACAATTTAGCTAACAAGCTTAACTCAAAATAATATGCATTATTTCCAAATGTGACAACTACATGTTAACTGTTGAAATCAATGGTAAGTACATAGTAACTGATTATATTCCTACCATGTTATAGCACAACTACTAATCATTTTATGTAGCCAATATAGCTCAGTTAAGTTAGTTGTGTGCCATCTTCGGTTTTTTAGACCCCAGTGCAACAAAGCACTTAAGCACATGCTTAACTTAAAGTTAGTTGCTGGATTGGGGCTCTACTGATGACTGCCACACTATTAGTGACACTGGTGTGACTATGTGCAGCCTTTGACCCAATGTAAATAGTTCTGCTCGCTGAAACAAACAGTAATTTGACACGTTCAACTGGCAGTTAATTCAGATAAATATCTAGAGGTTCTTCAAATAGTGTCCCTATGGGTGCTCCATGTCAGATGTGCATGTGCCCCACGCACCTTTGATCAGAGATTTTCACTAGCAGTGTCCATTTGGCCCATGCACGTGCTGCTTATACCTGCATGTCCCACACTGAGGCTATATCAGGCTGTGCAAATGAATGCCCTCAGTTTCTGCGTTGGCCTGAGACAACGCTTAGTGTGTCCGCATCGTTCTTGCCTCGGCGGCTTGCTGAGTTCTTTTTACTTAGTTTGTTAGAAAGTAGTAGTAGTTAGTTACTTGTTATTGAAGGACTGTGTTATTTCCTCTGGGGAAAGCCTCCCTGCATAGGGCATGCCCGTTTCACTGGGGTTTAAATGTTGCCTTGTGTGTAAAGAGGCTATCCCGGTCAGCAACGGACACTTTACGTGTGTTTGTTGCCCGTGAGAGTCACATGTCCCACTTAAGTGTAACATCTTGTTTAGCCCTCAAATCCAAGCCATGGAAGGACCAGGAAATCAAGCTGTGACTATTAATGATGGAGTGCTCCCTTTGCCTCACTTTGGAGACAGGGCGGGAGACCTCCCCATCAGTCGTGAACTTTAGACCTCTTCACATCCTTGGCATCCAAGGCCTTTCTTCCCATGGACATCATGACACTATCATACTGTGTTAGAATTATTCAAGCGAGCCCCCAGACTTCAGTCAGAAAAAGTCTTCAACTTCTAGGTAGGGTTGCCAAGTGTCTAATCGCACAAACCCAAACACCCTTGCCCTACCCCACCCCTTCCCCAAGGCCATGTCCCTTCTCCAAGGCCCTGCCCTCCTGCTCACTCCTGCCCACTCCCTCCATCACTCGCTCTCCCTCACCCACACTCACTTTCACCAGGCTGGGGTGGGGGGGTCGGGGGGTGCTCCAGGCTGAGTGTTTGGGTGTGGGAGGAGGCTCAGGGCTGGGGAAGAGGGTTGGAGTGTGGGAGGGGGTGTGGGCTCTGGGAGGGAGCTTGTGTGGCAGGGGGCTCCAGGCTGAACCTGGGACAGGGAGTTGGGGTGCAGAAGGGAGTGCAGGCTCAGGGAGGGAGTTTGGGTGCAGGAGGATGCTCAGGGCTGGGGCAGGAGGTTGGGGTGCAGAGTGCAGGCTCTGGGAGGGAGTTTGGGTGCAGGAGGGAGCTCAGGGCAGAGAGCTGTGGTGCAGGAGGGGGTGAGGAGTGCAGGCTCTGGCCTAATGGTGCTTGCCTCAGGTGGCTCTCGGAAGTGGCGGCGTGTCCGGCCATGGCTCCTAGGCTCAGGGGCAGCCAGGCAGCTCGGAGCACTGCTTCTGCCTCCTTGCACCACCCCCGCAGCTCCCATTGGCCACAGTTCCCCATTCCTGGCTGATGGAAGCAGCAGAGTGGGAGCAGTGCACCACGATCCCCTGGCCACACCTTTGCCTAGTGGCCGCAGGGACATGCTGGCCGCTTCTGGGAGCAGCGCGGAGCCAAGGCAAGTAGGGAGCCTGCCTTAGCCCTACCATGCCACCAGACTTTTAGTGGCCTAAAATCTCCCGGATTGGCTTCAGTAGCCTCTGGGAGATCGAGATTGATTCCAGGAGACTCTTGCCAAACTGGGAGGGTTGGCAATGCTGCAAAGTTCTAGGTCACACAGCAGCTTGCATTTTTGTGACTGAACGTGCAAAATTATGCCTTCGCTGTTTCTAGGGGTGGCTCAGATCAGCTTTCTTGCCAAACAGGTGTCAGTTCCTCAGCAGGTTAATTGCTACCTGGACTGCCTTCATTTTCTGCCTCTCCTCAGACAGGTCTGCCAAAGTCATGACAGTCAATGCTGCTTGCATGTTGTATATCGGTTGGCAGGGAGAAGTGAGTTCTCCTTCCCCCTGCACCAAAGCATTAAGGTTATGGAATTGGAGCACAAAACATCCCATATGAATTTCAGCAACCTATTTCCCAGGCAGACAAAATATCACAGTCAACACTCTTAGCAGATGTTTTTCCCCAAGACTACAAAGGGGAGTTGGATTCCCTAGTTATTGCTGGTGTAGTTCAGACTTGGAGATTTTCAGAAGTTGATCTCTTCATCACTGCTACAAACAAAAAATGAAAACTATTCTGTTCATTGCGGGGAGTCAGATCTCAATTCCTTGGAGGGGGAGGGAACTTCCTCCTCACTTGGATGAAGAAGCTGTTTTATGTGGTTCCCCCGATGCCTCTGATTCTCAAAGTAGTGAACAAAAGAGCTATCCTAATAGCCCCAACATGGCCAAGGTAGACATGGTTTCCCCTGGCTCTTTGTCCAGTGATAAATCTTCCAATCCCTCTTCAGCTCCTCTCCCAGGATGCCAATGGTCTGTTGCATTCCCAGCATTCTCCACCTCAAGGCATGGTTCCTCAATTATGTGTGGGGCTAGAGTCAGTCTGTTCTGCAGAGTTACAACAGATACTATTTAAAAAACAGGAACGATCCAGAGATACTTACCTTCAAAAATGGAGACCATTTAGTCACTGTGGTGAATTCTACCCCCAAATTTGCTACCCCCAAATTTGCCTTATGTCCAGTTGTTCTGGAATATGTGCTGCAGCTAAAGGAAACAGAACTATTACTTATTTTTCTCAAGGTTCATTTGGATGCCTTAGGAGCTTTTCATACCAGTATTGAAGGGTTCTCGCCATTTGCTTGATGAGGTCACAATCTACATACATCTATGGCTCTACTTAAAAATGTCCAGTATGTGAGAGCTGCTACAAGGTCTTCAGTACTTATGCCTTTGTCAGTACCTTTAGCTCCAATGCAACAGCTGGCAATGCACTTTTTTCCTCTGTGCTGGACTTGAGTACGAAGTTCCCTCCTTGTTATAGGAATACTGCTTCATTACCCACCTTCCTTCCCCATGCTTTGGAGTTTCCTTCTGAGGCTCAGTGGTGAAAAAGGAACTGAGGGGCAGTTTGCTCATGCAACCTGATATAGCCTCAGTGCAAGGCGTGAAGCTATCAGCAGCATGTGTGAGGATATCCTCACGTGTGGGCTGAAGGGACATTGCTAATGAAAATTTCCAATTAAAGGCACATGGGGTGCACATGCACCAGAAGTGGAGCCCTGATGGGGAGCACATCTTTGAAGAGCTGCAGTTAGCGCACAGGGTTAACATCTCTTTTGGAGGCAGGGTTAGTTCCCAGGCTGCTTTCCAGACTCAATGGCTTTCCATTAAAAGAATACCAAGAGCAAGTTTTTTCATTGAGATTTCAGAGTACAGATTTCACCCAGGCATAGCACCTCTTCAGCAGCTCTGTGCACATAATGTCCATTCTGACCCACTTTTTCAAATTAAAGTTTATGATAAAAGCCTGGTTTTTCTCTTATTCAAGCACTTGGGCAGTATTAAGGGAGTCTTGAAAGAAACACTGTAAAGGAAGGCTTTTTGAGTAGTCCAAGCTTGCTCATTCAGGAGAAACCCTGTCATCTCCCATTTCCTCCACACCTGGTGCCATGTTAATCTTTCCTGAAGCTGTTTTAAGTGACGTTTCTAAAGGATCTGAGCGTAATGGGAAAATTTAAGGCTAAGCTCAGTGATTTTCAAGGGATTGTACAGTACATTGGCTAATTCTTCAGCAGTGAAATCACTGCTGAGTGTCTCACTGACATACTGCTTAAGCGTAAAGAAATAAACCCACTGATTGAAGCAAAATATATATTTTAACTGTGTGAAAACAAGTCTTCTGTCACATTTCATAATCTTTCAAAGACCAGCCAAACATCTCACTTAATTTCCTTCTTTCTGTATTGAATGGATGAAAAAATATTCCATGTAAAATTAATTTTCACTCACGCAAGTGAATACCGGCATCCTATGGAACACAAGAGGTGCCGTTTTTACTGGCTTCCTTTCAAATTAAGTAGAAACATTGCCTGGCTATTGCTGATCTTTTTCTCTGGTCAGCAAAGGTCAAATGCACTGTAGCTTGTTGCTTGTATGGGACATTTTATTTGGTATTCATTTTATTTTTGGTTCTCTCAAAACTGAAGACAAAGACCTCCAATTTCCACTGCAGTGGTGCTGCTTTGAGGGGATCTGCCGATCCGTCTTAAGCCACCCACCCATCCTCCCAGCAGATGGTGTGAGGGCATGGTCCAGACTCTGTGCACCGCAGCAGCCCCAGCTGCCATAATGGTCCCCTGGGGCCATAGCAGCACCTGTAAATTAGAGCTCCTCTGAGATGGCTCTAACTTATGCTAAGGGACTGGCCCAGAATTAAAGGGCACAAATATGCCTTGAAGTTTTCTTTGCATCCTCTCCCCTCATTAGGATTAGGTCCAAAATACGTTTTAGGCCTGGTCTACACGGGGTGTGTGTGTGTGTGTGTGTGTCGATGTAAGATACGCAACTTCGACATACCTTATTTCGATTTACCTCCCATCCTCATGGCGCGGGATCAACGGCCGCAGCTCCCCCGTCAACTACACTACCGCTGCTCGCTGTGGTGGAGTTCTGGAGTTGACGGGGAGCACGTTTGAGGATCGATATATCGCGTCTAAATCGATCGCTACCGGCCAATCCGGTGGGTAGTCTGGATGTACCCTTAGTTAAGGAGTTGTGATTTGGAGCTATAAAACATCTGAAATACACATTGAATTTGAATTTGCAACTCAAGCATAACACATAAAGTGCCCAATCCTGCACACTGTTCCCATGGTCAATTACTGGTGTTGATGTTTATGACTGTTTATGAAAGCCAGGAATTCTTGCATGTGTAATGGCTTGTGGGGCCATGTCCCTAGATTGTAATAACATGTTAACCAAAAATGTAGGGTGGTTTTTTTGAGCACATAGCAGAAGAATTAAAATGTTAGCAGTTGCATAGAGAATAGTGAACATTATTACGCACAATAGAAAACAACTGGAGTCTGTGAGTTCTGCTGATTTCAGTGTTTTCTCAGGTTGTCACAGTTCCAGAGATGACGCCAGTGTCATGTTTTATATTTCAGGTTCGGTTTCATCTTTAACAAATTGAAATCTGCAGTTCACAAAATTGACCTGGAAACTGTGACCCACATCAAGACGATCAGCTTCAAAAACTATAGCTGCAAACCACAGAGCATGGCCTATACCCATTTGGGCGGCTACTTCTTTGTCCAATGTAAAAATAATACATCAATATTAGCATCTCCCCAGCTCATTATTGACAGCGTTACAGATTCTGTGATTGGCCCTAACAGTGACATATCGGGTACACCCTATATTTCCCCTGATGGACGCTATTTGGTCAGTGCAGCTGAAGACAGTGGCAGGCTTAAAGTCCAGGCAATAACCATCCAAGGGGAAATCAAGTTGATTTATGACTTACAAACAAATGTACATGTATCTGATCTGACATTTCAACCCTCTTTCACTGAAGGCAATCAGTACTATATATATGCTACGTCACATTTGCAAACAGATGTGCTTTTTGTAGAGCTGTCGACAGGGAAAATGAATGTACTGAAGAATTTAAAGGACCCTATCGTGTCCAAAGACTGGCCCTGGAGCAGCTACAACCGAATTATGAAAGACAGTGGATTATTTGGACAGTATCTTATTACACCAGCTAAGAATTCACTGTTTGTTATTAATGGGAGACAAAACACATTACACTGTGAGGTTTCAGGTATCAGGAGGGGTAACACGGTGGTCTGGGTTGGAGAAGTATGAAAGGGCACAAAAGTAAGAGCCTGCAGCAGACAAGTACTGATTGGACCTTATACTGCAACAAATAGGCAGTAGCATTGTATATTTTTACACTGGGGAAAAAACCTGTATAAGCTTCATGGTGCAACACTGGTCTACTTGCAAGTTTTATAGTATAAGGTATGCTCTGCTAATAGAAACTGGGTTGTGTTGGGATATTTTTTGGAAGTATGATTTACGGCTTGGCTTATGAAAAGAATGTATACCTGGAAAGAGAATAATTTCTCCACCGAGGTATTGAATAAGCTGCATAACTTGATGATTCTGTAGAACAAAACAGCTGCTGAGTTTCAGTACTGATGAGTCTCTAAGTTATGTTGAAGTCATCAGTTTTCTTTCAGTCAGTTTAACTTCAAATCACCTGTACGTCTGACTGTGGGGCCCTGATTATACTGCCCTTAACATTGCCTGGACATGTAAGCAGTAAAAACACATTTAAAACTGCCCTTTGTATAAAAAAAAAAATCACGGAGAGCAGTTTTCAAAATGCAGACATCTAGGTGAGAAATTTAATGGAAAATGATCATGTTCCTTTGAGGGAGGTGTTAGAAGAATTCTTTGATGTAATTTCAGAACCAAACATGACAGAAGTATCTACGGTCAGCTATCTTTTTTTTTTTCTTTTCTCTCTTTTGCTATTGGAATACCGAGAGGAATGCAGTAGTATCACCTCTTCCAGGGGGTATAAAGAACATCAGCTGATTGTATTTGAGAATCTTCTTAGTGGAAAAATTGGGGATGGGAAGGTGACTTTGAAAGCCAGAAAACACTGGTAGTCAGATATGCAGAATCTATCCTATCAGGAGATAAAGCACTCTTCCTTCAGTACCATGTGACTCAAGTCAGATAGGACATAGTGTGAAAAATCATTTCCTGCCTGCCAGATAGCATACTAGCCGGGGTTGTTCCCAATGTAGGCAAAAACATTTCTAGAAATTATTCATTTCCCTCATTAGCAATTTACCAATACTGAAGTGACTTAGTTCTTCATAAAACAATGGCTACATATCCAACTCCATCTCCAGTAGTTTCAGTAACATATTTTTAAAAAAGCATTAACCCATTAGAATTGTAGTCTTAATTTATATGTCTCTCATCAAAGATTCTGGAAAATATTATTTTTGTATTGCCTTTTCCCTCCCATTTATATTATACTTCTTTATCTTCAATTACCATTTAGTTATGAACAATGAGATTAATATAAAAACCAAATAAATTACCACAGAATGCAACAGCTGGCAGTGAGAAAGTTAAATAAATGGAGATATCCTATCTCCTAGAACTGGAATGGACCTTGAAAGGTCATTGAGTCCAGCCCCCTGCCTTCACTAGCAGGCCCAAGTACTGATTTTTGCCCCAGATCCCTAAGTGGCCCCCTCAAGGATTGAATTCACAACCCTGGGTTTAGCAGGCCAATGCTCAAACCGCTGAGCTATCCCTCCACCTAAGTTGATTTCCCATAAAAATGAACATCCATTTGCACTTTTATAGACATATAAAAAGCTTTTGTCCAGTTCCATTTAGTAGCTTTCAGTGTTCACCATCATGAAATAATCAGGACAAGTGTAGTTATGGGTAACTTTTCAAAGTGGTGCAAGCCAGGCAAGTACTATTGAAAAAAGTAAGAAATGAGCAGCTAAATCTCACACACTGCTTTGAAAATGTAATCTTGATATTCGTGTAAACTTCCTTTTCTAGGGACAGCATCTGTTACATCATAGCAGTTGGCCTTTTGAATTACATGAAAGTATAACTATGCTCTAGCATGGCCTTGACTGCCCAAAGTTTATACAAAAGCAGTTGTTGAATATATACGGTGATACTTAAAGGTGCAGTAACTATTTTCTAACATAGACGTTTGTCACTCTCATAAAAAAAGGATTTTAAATAGGAAGGACACTGAGTAACATTGATAACATTGCTTTAAGCATTAGCTTTTACTGAAAGAGTTGCATTTTAGGCTGGCTGTAGACATCAAGTAAGTTATAACCATCTTAGTTCTCTAATGATTAGTATAAATCTGTTTGGACAGACAAAAAAAAGGCAATGAATCCTATGAATTCATTAGATATGAAATCCTTTAAATTGCCCTTTTACATCGAGAGGATGAAGCCTACATATTTTCTCTTATGAGCCATAAAGGTTAGAAGACATTAGCCCATCATTAAAACATGGACATCCCTTCATTTAGAAATGCATGGTGCTCATGGTTCTCTACTCATCTAGTGAGGAAACATACAAGTGTAAGGAAAGGAGGAGATCAACTTTGTAAGTACTTTTAAATATGCACAACTCCTTTCTAGAAGCTGTATTCATACATTGCACTCATCCTAAACGTCTTTTAGTAGGCCAGACCACTGCGCTAGTGTGATCTTTTATGACTTTGTGTATATTTTATTATGCCTATTGTAAGTTTCCTTGTAGAGAAGTTCATTGTGTCATAGATCAAGCAAATATTACTTTTTTAAGAATATTTTAAAAAAATTGTAAATATCTGTTCAGGTAAATATTCTTACAACTGGTGTATATAGGCTGTGAAGGATGTGTAATAGCCCTCACGTCTTTCTGTTTGTCTCAAAATATTGAACTAGAGGTCACTCAGACTCCCCCTTTTACCTTCCAAAGATGCTCCCATTTTTCCTTCTGCAGCCCAAGTTCTGGTGACGTGTTTTCTAAATTATCCTAATGGTTATATCATACTTACTTAGACAATGAAGTACAATTTAGATTGTCCACGCTGCTTGTGAACAGTTCCAATCATGGTCAATCTAACATTAAAGTGCTGCACATTTGTTATTCTGAGGTTTTTTTCTTATGCCACAAAGATCACCCTTTTCTCTGTACCAGAAAGGTTTAACTTGTGTTTGCCTTTGATTGCAAGCATATTAAATCTTCTTGATTGCAGTTTCTTTTTCATTTCTTTGGTACGTAAGTAGCAATTGCTTCACCACTTCACATTTTTTCCTGGCTAATGAATTGCTAATCATAATGATTAACTGAAATGAATTTAAATTGGATTAGCAAATAATTAGTTACTTTAATATGCTCATGTATCACTGAGGCGTTCTATTTGATGGACACTAGGATCACAGACGATAGTCACTGATAGTCACTAAGCAGCTAGTCCCTGATCATTCACTGCTTAGATTAAATGGTAATACAAAAAAAAACCAAAACCATTGCTGTTCTAATCAGTAATTTGTCCCCTTTCTTTTTCATTTTCTAAATATGGAAGGCCTCTTATTTAGCAGTGCTAGCTATTCAGTCCAAGACTTGGGCATATAGCTGGTTTTGAAACAGTACAAGCTAAAAAAAGAGCAGGAGTACTAAGATTTAGAACCAGAAACTGTGAATTGTCTGTTATTGCTGAGATTTTTTTAACCTCTGCACTTCATAAATCAACTAAATATCCACGAACATTCCTCAAACCTAGGCTGGGTGCGCACTTGCAATTTGTTACGGGTACAATGAAAATGTTGCAGCAGGAGGCTTTCATGTCTGTTCACTAAACTGAGTCAGAAATTTCCTTTTAATGGAAGTGGGGGTGTTGGAAAATCTTGGGTCACTGAGCAGTAAATCTACACTGGAACTCTTCACCTTCTTTATATCATTATAATTATTTCTTACAGTACTCAAAAGTCTGCTGGGTGCCTCACAATACAGGTAAAAAGACCATGATGTGTGTTCCCTAATGAGCTCACATGCTAATATCAGACATGATCTTTAAGGGGTTAACAAGATAAAAGGGAGGAGGTTGGGAAGATGTACATGGTGACATCTATATGGTTACTCAACGCAGGGGCAGCTTGATGGAGTAAAGAAATGTTCTATCTTTCCCCTGGTGCCCCTATGTCACTATCGCCTGATGCTGCTGCTAGAACTACTTATTTTGGGATGCACACACATACACCACTACCTCTGTGTCATACTTGTCTGAGTCAGCCACAATTATCATGCCATCCAGCAGCTTCATTGCCTAGCCCAGTTCCCTTGGTACAGGTACATTTTTTGCTGCTCTTGTTAGCATTCTGAACCATGACCAAACAAAAACAAAACCAGTAAAAAATCTCTGCAGCTGGGGAAAGAAGAACCTTGCATTTCTTTAAGGAATTATATGGTGATCAGCTATTACAGTAGCAAGCATGATATAAATGCCTAAAAAGAAAAATGTTGGCTTAAATAGTCCCAGTAAACAATGCTGCAGCTAAACATTATTTCCTGAGCGATGAACGGTAACAAAACCACAGGGAAAGGAAAGGCCAGTGGAGACTTTGACTGTTTGCAACAACATTTTTTAACATCAACATTTTGTTTAAAAAAATAGAGATCAGGGATTAGTGAAGACGAGGCTTAAACCTGGCCTCTGGTGAATTTTGTACACGTTGACATTTTGTAGGAAACAGGCAAAATCCAAAATAAAGAGGGGGACTTATCTGAAGCCTTGCCTGTGCCTAAGAACTCAAGATGGTGTTACATTTTTGGGGACTGTGCTAGAAAACTGTTGCTAATTGAAGTGAATGGCCATAGCCTTGCAGATGAATGATCCCTCTTAAAATGTGCAGTTCTTTTTACTATGTTACAGCCAACATCTACTCACTAGCACCCGTGAATAAAAAGAAATCAGTGCAAAACAGTTAGTCTGATACATTTTTTGATAGAGGTCTGAAATATTAAAACCCCACCTTCACCTGCTCAAAGTAGGTGGACCTTACACGTCAATGCAGATGCAAGTTAACCATACCGGTGTATCTCTGCCAGATATCAAAGGCTACACTGCTGCCCTACCCAAGTATCAGTTGCACCCTGTTCACAGAAATGCATTGCCCAGAAAGGGCAAACCCCAGTCAAGCCAGCTGGAAATTTTTCAGAATTTTCTCCAAACATCAGTGTTAATGACTCCTGTGATTTCTGTACAAGACCCCAGACGTTTGGTCCTTTAACTAGAGCCCAGGCTAACTGAAACCAGTGATGAGATGAGAAGCTCAGCTTTCATTTAAAGCAAAAAGTAAGTTTCTAGACCTCATAGCTTCAAAGAAGATCTTGAAAACTTGACCTGAGTACACCATAAAGGCAAATAACAAATTTCTAAAAATGGCTTTTTTAAACTTATTTTTAAATCTTTAAGATCATCTCAGAATTTGACACTGAGTAGGGACTGACACATGATTTTTGAGTGTTTGGGGTTGACAATAATGGAAAACAGGAAAAAAATATATTTGCAAAAAAAAAAAGTTTGCAAATTTATTTTCCATTTTCAAACCAGCTCAAAAATGCTATTAAAATAATTCTGTCACACAGACTGTCACTGCCTTGAAGCTAGCTTAATTATTAACTTCAGCATATAAGTATGTGCATTACATAGTAAAGTCTTTGACACTTGTCTGAAACCATCAGATAAAACCCGTAAACACAAAAGAGGCCGGAAAACCAGATGACTATAGCAAGTAAGAAGAGCACTCAGTCAAACAAGGAACTCAAAGGTTAGAGCACTGGCATTTTCAGAAGTGCAAGTCAAATGAATGCTTCTGGATTACTACAGGCTTCCATCCCTGTTGTCTGAACTTCATGTCTATTTATGCCCATATCACTGTCTGAACCCCTAATGGCTACCCAGCTATATACTACAGCTGTGCAGTTTCTAGCTACGCTGAAACTTAAAACAAAAGGAGCTGGGGGGGGGGCAGACTGTAAGTCAAATTCTCCCATTTGTGCAGGCAAATGAAAAGTAACCGATCATTTGTAATGAATGCACTATGGTACCTTTGAAAGGTGCCTAAAGAGTAGAACTGAGACCATGCAGGTAACATACTGCAAATATTGGTTTTATTCAGAAGGACAAAAGATAACTGGCAGATAGCTTAAATAAATGGGATAAAGTGTCTGCATATGTACAGATAATATTCTTTATGGTCTCGCCATCTTTATGACAAGTGGGCATAGCATTTTATACTCTCTTATGCCCTTCACCTCATGCCTTTTATTAGGAAGCTCCAACCAGTCAATCGGGATTCTCCTATGGGTTTATTTTAAATTTACTTCTCTAGCATCTACCACTTTCAGACCAAGTAAAGATGGACTCAACCACTAGCTCCTTGTTCAGATTGGAATTCAGAGCTTGAATTTATACATAGATCTGAACACTGTGAAGTCTGGAAAAGTTCAGCTTGAGCTTTCACACATCTGTTTAGAAGTGGGGCACTGATTCAGGCCTAGAGCTTATGTGACATAGCGTCAAAGACAGTTTCTTCACATTACAGTGTTCAACAACTTTCTTCGTTTCAAACATGCATGTCCCCGAGATAACTGATTACCTTTTGCCTATCACCATTTGAATTCTAATGACGCAACTTTTTGGTCAGTTCACCATATGGTGGGTAAGTCTCAACTTTATCTTTCATGGTGTTACAAGATTTATAAGTTTAAGACCAGAGGGTACCATTAGATAATGTGCACAGCCATTACATTTCATCCTGTTACTCTGCTACTGAGCCCAATAACTTGGGTTTGGCTAAAGCATATCAGCTAGAAAGGAATATGGTCTTGATTTGAAGATGCAAAGAGATGGAAAATCCACCAAGTCCCTTGGTAGTTTATTCCAATAGGTCATCACTCTCACAGTTAAAAAAAAAAAATCTGCAAGTAATTTGAATGTGTCTGGATCAGCCTAACCTTTGGTTGTTGTTCTGCCCTTCCCCACTAGATTTAGTACCCAGTATTTTCTGCCCCATGAAGTACTTAGACACTGTAGTCACGTCACTGCTCACTATTTTTTTCTGACAAAGAAAACAGATTGACCTGTTTAAAAGGCATTTTCTCCAGCCCTTGAATCATTTTTGTGACTCTCTTCTGCACCGCCTCCCATTTATCCTTTTTGACGTGTGGACACCAGTGCTGTATGCAGCATTCGAATATCAGTCTCACCAATGCTAGATACAGAGGTAAATATCAAGCTCCTTGCTCCAACTCACTATGCCCCTATTTATGCATTTAAAAATCAGATTAGCCCTCTTTGCCACAGCATCACTTTGTCTACTCTGACCCCCTAAATCCTTTTCAGAGTCACTGCTTGCAAGATACAGTCTTCCATTCTGTGGGTATGCCTGCATTCCTTGTTCCTAGATGCATAACTTTATAGTTGGCTGTATTAAAACACATTTTGTTTTAATGAGACCATTTTACAGCACGAGCTGGCTCACTTGGTATGACACCTGTCTTCATCATTATTTACCACTCCACTAATCTTTATATTATCTGCAAATTTCAATCAGCAGTGATTTTATATTTACTTCCAGATCATTGATGAAAACATTGAATAGAATTGGACCTGCTCCCAATCCCAATGGTGCTACCTAGAAACAACTCCTTTAGATGACTCCCAACGACAACTGCTTTTAGAGATTTGTCAGTTAGCCAATACGTAATCCATTTAACATGTGCTTTATTGGTATTTTCAAGTGCTAATTTTTTTAATCAGAATGTCATGCCCTACTACATAACATGTCTTTAAAAAGGCAAAATATATCATAGCTACAGCATTATCTTTATCAAGCAAACTTGTAATCTGTTCAAAAAATGAACAGTAAGTTTGATAAGTATTTTCCATAAAACCATGTTGACTAGCATTAATTATATTCTTATCCTTTAATTCTTTATTAATTGAACCCTGTATTAGCTTTTCAGTTATTTTGCACACGATTGCTGGCAGGAGTCATCCCTCTTCCCCTTTTTCAATATTGGCACATCATCAGCCCTCTTCCTGCCTTCTTGAATTTTTCCAGTATTCTAAGGTTTATTAAAATTTAACACTAGGGGCCTAGAGAGCTCCTCCGGTAACTGTCAGGATTCTTGAGAGCAAGTTATCTGGGCTTGCTGATATAGAAATGTTTATCCCTCATAGATGTTGTTGAACATCCATCTAGATTATAATTGTACTGCAAAGGAATTAATCATCCTCGTGTGATATAAGCAGAGCATCCTGCTTCTTTCCAAATACGGAACAGAAATATTTAGTTAACTCTCCTGCTTTTTTTGCGTCATTATTAACAATGTTATTATTTCCATTGAGTTAAGGGCCTATACCAATAGCAGAATTGCTTTCTAATGCAGTTTAAAAACTCCTTTTTATTGTCCTTAGCCCTTCCAGTGGTGTATTTTTCCTTCATATCATTCGCTTCTCTTAACAATTTTCTACACTTCATAGCTTCTAATTTATACGGATCTCTATCTATGTCCTCTATGTTCCCATTTGTTAAATGTGTTTTTGTTAATATCTGATTGCTGCTGAACCAGGATGGGTTTTCAGCCATAGATGTCCCAAGAGTTTCCCATCTCCACAGAAGCAGAATTTTTAAAATAATAAATAAAGAAAATAGCAACTGAAAAAACGTATTCTTTCAAAATAATATAGGGCCAGACGCAAAGCCTATTGAAGTCAATGCAAAGATTATCCTTCACTTCACAGGGCTTTGGCTCGAGCCCATACATCAGAAAACATGCTCACATTTTTTAGAGGGCTGAGTATCTCACTGCAACACCTCAGTGTAACTTCACCCACTTTCTTCCCCACTTTCCTTAGGTGTTTGCTGCTAAGGAGCACTGTGGTTCTATCTTATTAAAGCACAAGGGATTGACCACTATAAAAGGTAGTCTGCTGGACTAGCAGGCCAGAAAAACTCCTGTGGAAGGGACAACTCAAAAAGAAATACCTGCAATACAACACCAAGTCTAGTGACGCTATTTAATTACACACAGTTTCTGTATAGAATGTGGGCTTCAATCCATCTTGTAAGTCAGTAAAACTGATTTACTCTAGCCTGAAAACACCTTCATTGTCCTCCAAAATCTAATAAAAAAACTGGGTGGGAGAAGTTTGTTTTAAAAATACAGGCCATTTACCCCTTTGAAAGAAAGATAATTACTTGTGTTACATGCACAGTGTCCCAAATAATTAATAAACAAAGATATATCTGAGGGTTATTATATTTTGGTAATTCAAAATTTGTTCTCATCTTCCATTTTACATCAGGCGTTCAGATTATTTGGAATTATGGCACTGATAAGCAAGGAAGCAAAGGCTTTGGGAGACGCAGTGCTAAACTATATTGCCTGCTGGCAGTCCTTTCCCTTCTCTCCAGTTGAAGAGCTACCCAAGCTATACAGAAAAGTTGAGAACAAAGAAAGACAAGAAGGTGGAGCAGCACTCAACCTCAGAAGGGAGGTGGGCAGGACCATAAGATGGGAGTAAAGGAACAGACTTACCAGTGAGTTGTTTCCCATGGGGTTTTAATTTTACTTTCATAGTTTGCAGATGTGTGCATCAGAGTCTATGGGGGACACATGGAAACATGTAATTAGAATACCTAATTGATAACAAATAAACTAATAAGACTCCCACTGAGGCAAGAAGTTTATCCACTCCCAGCAATCAGCTATCCCTTATTCACCATCATAAGCAAAAGATTAAATAGATAGGACTTACACAATAACCTGATGGTCAATAGACTCTGACTCCATATAATGTGAGGGAGCTCTGGGTTGGGATTTTTCAAAGCCAAGAGGGGGACTGAAATTAATGGGAATTGTGTGGCTAAATCTATTAGTTGGCTTTGAAAAAAATCTCAGCCAGAATTTCTCTGGTCGCCAAGGTTCAAATCAAAGAGGGCAGAAGGCAATAGGTTCATTCTGAACACCAATTAGCATTTTAATAGAACCGCATTTGACTGCTTGCCAAAGCAACGTCTTTGAAGCACTCGATCTTACTGCCATTTGCCCGGGTGGGTTCATTCTTCATCCTGGATTTCAAAGTGGCCATTAAGTTTGCCATTAAACACAAGTCTAGAAATAGCATCACAAAGCTCTTGGGAAATTCACACTGCTGCAGCCACGTCAGCAAACAGTTATGAAAATGGAAAGTAATGCCACGACTTCCTTGTGCCCATGACTTTAATTTGGAGCGTGTGAGATGAGCTCAAGGACAGGCTGCCATGTGTCCTTGTGAGGCAGCTGGAGATAAGGTACAGCACAGTTTGAGCAAAATAATGTTGTCTAAATTAAACCCACCACTATTGCTCATTGGGATAGTTCAAATGTTGAATTTTTTTCACTTTGCCTCAAAAAAGCATTTCCAGTTGCTCATTTTGTCCCATTATTGACTTTATAATCAATCTCTCTTTTAACTCCAGAAAAAAGGCTCTCTCTTCTAAATCAGTAATTGTGAATGCATTATACAGAAAAAACCCTATAAAGATCACAGGATCCACTGTACAACTCAGAAGACTTTGACTGTTTTTTTGCTTAGGCTAGTTTCCCTCCCTTAGCTCATTCAACTCACATTTTAACTTCTGTGATCTAGTTACTCCTGTAACACCCAGCACCTCTGGTCTATATGGTGAATACCCTGCCCACATCCACACATACAAAGACGAGCAACATTGCTAGTGTGGCTCAAGGCAGACTGTCATTTTAAACAGTGACGCACAATGTGAAATGGTCATTTTTCTTCTCCAAAAGCCACCTGCTTGTAATGACTATACATGTGACCTGTTCCCTTAGTTATTTATAAAATAAATATACATTATTTTTAATACATCAACTTCAGTAGAGAGCGATTTGTACCAACACAGTAACAGTTTGTGACATTTGAAATAAATTTGTGTTTGCTTTGATGTATTTTAGAGTAATGATGACACAATGTATTTGCATTAACACTTGGTCTATAAGAACATGAGCCACAAAATCTATCTATAAATTATTGTACTTGCAAAAGCTCTTTTGCTGAGGATTTTTTTTTCTACAATAAAACTTGTGAAAACTTACCTTGACATGCTCGTTTTTATCCCTGTGTAGTTTCAGGAATTCCCATCCTGGCATACAGATGATTACATTGGATGTATGTAAGGCCTCCCACTTGCTCTTTTTAAAGCAAACAAAAGAAAATAGTACTAGTGAAAAAGTGTCCAACAGCCTTAAAATCTGCTGTATTTAGTTTCAGAACTAACATACCATGGATAGCGGTAGTTTGAGCAGCCTTCAGCGATGATCAAGGGTGTTCGGTGGTACTCCATTCACTACAGCCATTCAGCAACACCAGTAAATGGGGGCCATTTAAGACAAACAAAAAACAAACGGACAGTTTTTGCTTAAGACTGAGATCTTCAATAGGAGTTGATGCTGAAGTTCCTTAGACCCCTCTTTTGAAAATTACTCCTGGGGGAATTCTGCACCACTGAGCAATGCAGGATTTTGCAGAAAATAATGTGCATGCAGAATTTCCTTTCCCCCACAGAAATGGGCTGCAGTGCTCCTAGCCACTACTAAGGGCTGATGGAGCGAGCCGAGTCCAGCTCGCACATAGGCGACGCTGCTGGGGGGAAGGGGAGGGAGCTAGAGTCCCCAGCATGCCCTGAGGGAAGGCGATGGCGGCGCACAGCCTTGGGACTGAGCATCAGGCTGTGTGTCCCTCTGGATCCCTAGGGTGTGGAACAAGGAAGGTGGTAGATGTCTGGACACAGGGGACCTACAGTGGAGCTCTCGGGGTGGGGGGATGAAGGTATTTTTAACGGTGGGGCCCCACAACTGAGACAATATGCCAGCTGTACACCTTCACGCTGGTACAACCTGCTTCCCTGCTGCCAACCTGACACACCCAGCTTACGCCACATGCCAGGAAGGAGGTTGGGCCATATCTCCTTTCTGCTCACAGCCACATCTCCTTTCTGCACCTTCATGCCTACCCCTACAGGAAGCAGGAAGGCAGCAGTTCCTGCACATTCCTGGGATCAGGAGATGCAATTTTCCCTGCCCTTTGTGTGTGATGTTTTGCTTTGGTGGGGCAGCACCTTGCACCATCCACTCATGCACGAACCAGTCACAATTTGGCCCTAGTATGAGCCAAAAGATATTGTATAAAGCTCTACCTCAAATATGTGACAGACCCATGTACTGGATTGTCACTTCATATACTGGAATATCTTATTTGTTTTTCAATTTATTAAATGTACCTGTCAACAAATAAGTTGAGCCAAACCCTGAATGTGCACATTAGCTAGAAGTCTAGAACAGTGTAAAGCACAATAGCAACTGTATCATGACGTTGTCACCTGCATTGACTCCTGACTGATCAACTGCAAAGAGCGGTCGTGGTGGTGTTTGCTGATGTAAACAGGTGCACTAGAAACTGGACAGACACCAGCAAACCCAGCTGTTTCATGGTGTGTCACTTCCAACCTGGGCCCAACTAAAACCACAGCGCTAAACAAGGCATGCCTGTGTGGTCCAGTGGAAAGGGCATATGGGACTCGGGAGAGCTAGACACTGCTCCTGGTTCGCTGATGACTGTGTCTGTGACCTCAGGCAAGGCATTGCCTTTCTCAGTGCATCTGTTGCTCCTCCCACCTTTTTTCTGGCTTGTCTATTTAGACTAAGTTCTTTGGATCAGGGACTCTCTCTCTCAGTATATGTTGGCACAGTGGGACCGTAATTTTGATTGGAGCTTCAAGACACCATTGTAATACAAATAGTATGAATAATAATAATAACCTATTGCCAATCCCCTGAGTCACTCTGTTCCTCTCATATGCTTGAGCATCGGTGTTGCGGGCCAAAATCAAAGGAACTAATATACCTCTATAATTCAAATGGTAGGAAAGAACTCAATTTGCCATTGAATGCCTTACTATTAGTAATACGGACAAACCAATATATATGT
The DNA here is from genome assembly GCF_007399415.2 of Gopherus evgoodei. Classification (NCBI taxonomy): domain Eukaryota; kingdom Metazoa; phylum Chordata; order Testudines; family Testudinidae; genus Gopherus; species Gopherus evgoodei. The sequence goes on from NC_044329.1 coordinate 13,958,974, forward strand.
GAAAGGTTTATAGTGTGAGAGAGATCAGACTCGTTTTGTTATGCCCTTAAGCCTGGTTGTGTGAGTATGGGGGGGGGCAGCAACAAAGCTGCTGATAGATCATTAATTTAAATACAGAAGTCAGCTGTTCCTCCTTGAACTAGCAAAGTTCCCCACACACACTATTGTGTAAAAGATTTTAATCAATGTTTCTCTTTCTACTTCATTAAAAATAGAAGGAAGGTTACAGAAGCAATCCATAGCAATTTCTGTAAACCAGCATGCAGGAAGGAGAATTTCCCCCCAAGGATCTTGTGCTTTTATTTTTAGCATTTGTCTTGAACTTCTTTGTTGAAGACAAAATGTTCATTTAGAAGTTAACAGTGCAGAGTTTCACTTTTCACTCTCCCGCAACCTTCATTTCATTGCACCAGCAATCCCATTGCTGTCAACTCGGACTCAGAACTCAGTGTAGACTCAGTTTCTTCTTAACTACGATGTCTCCTATATGTGAAGAAGGGTCCTAAGTAAAGGGCAAAGGGTTTCTATGATGTGAAGAGAACCCAGATAATACAGGAACACCTCACTTAATGTCAACCCGGTTAACAGTGATTCGATGTTAAGTTGCTCATCAATTAGGGAACAGGCTCGTTTAAAGTTGTGCAATGTTCCGTTCTAATGTCCTTTGGCAGCTGCCTGTTTTGTCCATTGCTTGCAGGAAGAGTAGCCCGTTGGTGGGTGGTTAGGACCAGGATGGATCAGCAGCCCTGCCCCCCCCCCATCAGCTCCGGACTAAGTTCCCTGTGCAGCAGCTGTCACCCCGCCCACTACCATGTGGTGCTCCTGCCCTCTGCCTTTGAGCTGCTCCCAGAGATTCCTGCTTGCTGTGTGGGGGAGGGGAGGAAAAAGGGGCTAATGTCAGGGTGTCTCTCCCCTCTCCCCCGCTCCTCCACCCCACTTACCTATTTCCATAAAGCCGGGGGGGGGCACACGACGGAGGGAGGGAGCGTCTAGGCACTAGCTGCCAACTGAGATCTCAGCAAGTTGATTTAATCAGGAGTTCTCAAACTGGGGGGTCAGGCTCCCTCAGGGGGTTGCAAGGTTATGGTGTTGTGGGTGCAGGGGGTCGCGAGCTGTCACCCTCCATCACAAACCCCACTTTGCCTCCAGCATTTATAATGGTGTTAAATATATTTAAAAGTGTTTTTAATGTTGGGGGGGTCACACTCAGAGGCTTGCTGTGTGAAAGGGGTCAGTGCAAAAGTCTGAGAACCCCTAGATTTAATTAACAAGGCAGTGTACTTAAGCCTGGGGTTAGCTACATAGATGGGAAATGTGCCTTTTTTCTCTCACACGCAAGGGGGTGTGTGTGTGTGTGCGCGAGCGCGTGTGCCATCCCTCCTTTCCTGCTGCCTTGTACAGTGTTGTGAGAGTTAACTCTTGAGGGCTCAGTCAATTGCTAGCTCATTAAGGCATTCCTTGGGAAATATCCCACCCTCTGACTCCTCCACCTCAGCCAAGCTTCTCTATCCTCATCACTGTGTACCAGTATTACATTGTTTGTTTAAAAGTAAGTGTGTGTGTGTGTGTGTGTGTGCGCACGCGTGAGCGAGAGAGAAAAAAACAAATATAGTCTTTTGTCTGGTGATAAAAATGTCCCTGGAACCTAACCCCCACCCTCATTTACATTCTGGGGAAATTGGCTTCGCTTAACATCGTTTAGCTTAAAGTCTCATTTTTCAGGAACATAACGACAATGTTAAGTGAGGAGTTCCTGTATCTTAGTCCTCCAGCAGTCCCAGTGAAGTCAATGAGATGCAATAAATAAGGTGCTAGGCCGTGAGAGTAAAGGTGGCAGAACGGATGGGCAGCAGTCTGGTATTTGTTTGGGAATGTGAATTTAAATGTATAATACATAAATGACCAACTTTATAACCCTGAAGTTTATTTAGATTGGGATCTTCACAGCTCATTTATTATTCAGGGCCATAAATATTCATGCTGCTCTACAAACCAAAAAGCTATGAGGATGCGCCAGTGTCAATGTACTTGACTGCAATGGGAATTCTTGGTTGCCTTAAGGTTTGCAGGATCTGGTCTCTTACATTAAGCTGAGCTAACACAACTAGAGAGGGTAACAAAACAGCTCATTGGCTTGGAGGATCTGGCAGGCTGTGCCGTAGCGAAGGGAGTGTATTGACAGTCCTGGTAAATTTATGAGGTTTATAGGTATAGCAGGCCAATTTCTGAGCACATTTACTCCAGTGCTGTTCCCACTGCAAGCTAAGAGCAGAATTTGGCCCATCATATCTTCAGAGATCCTTTTGTAAGCTCATTTGAGAATCTAGATTGGACAAATACTACAGGCTTAGAGACAGTCTAGTGGAAAGGCCTAGGAATGACCGTAGGCATGCATAGTATCTGTCAAGTATCAGTGACACCTGTCAATTTATTTTAAGGGTATAAAGCCTAATACATGCAGGAGTGAAAGCCAAGGTATCCACTTCTAGTTTATTAGCACTGCAGAAGTCAGCAAGCCCTGTGCAATCTTATTGCATCTGATGGGATTGCGCAGGGTAGAAATCAGGGAAGACTCTGATCCTTAGTGATTGATGCAGATGCATCAGTCTGTCATAGTAAAGTTGGTCCACTTACTGCATGCCTTTCTGTTTGAGAACATGCATCTCAGTCAGAGCACAGGTCCTGATTGGAGCCTCAGGTTAAAAATTATGTCAGTCCTCAGATAGGTTCTAAGCTCACAGTGTTCTAAATGAATTTCTTACTGCAGGTAAACATTGGAGTTACCTTACTGGGGACGTCAGAAAGCTGAGAAGCAGAGTCTCAGAAGAGATCCTGGCCTTTCTACTCCACCACCCTTACCAGATTTCAAGGAGGCAAAAGCAAGCAGCTGCCCTTAAAGTAGAAGGGTGTATTTAAAAGTTTAAATTAACCAGGCCAAAATAACTGGCTGCTAAAACATCTCTGCCTTGCACCCCTGACTTTGGTATTTAAAGACACACTAGGTGACAAAAGCCACTACATCCAGTGACCCATTAATGCTCTTTCAACAAACAATAAGACATTGCAGAAGCACTGCTAGAAGAAAGATCTGGATTAAAAAAAAATGTCTCCATGATAATCTTTATAAACACAACTAAGAACTCAGCAGTGGAGCTAGAAGAAAACCACATATTCTCTCATTCCCATTTATTGGAGTTTCTGATAGAGAACAGTTACCTGCAACAATTAAAACCACTGACAATTTTTTAATAAATATCATTAATATTTGGAAAAAATTCTCCTGAATAATGGGAAGAATGTGAAGATCCATTCTAAAACTCCCTAAAAAGGATGCAAAGTAGTAAATTAACTATAAATGGAGGAAACAGCAACTAAAACTGAACTATTGATTGTGTCTATGACCACATAAAACAACTATGTACAATTGGAAGCTATTAAGCTGGTTCAGTTGATGTTCAGGTATAACATGTAGAAATAAATTTTAAAAACTGGATTCTCTACCGTGTGTAGGACTGAGCTATACTAATTGTAAGGCTAAAACAAAGTGCAGATTCATGTTCAGGTACAGCAGCCTCGAACTTTTTCAAGCCTTTTTAAAATTTGATTAAGCTCAAATCCCTGAGTTCAGACTTCACCAGGCTGAAGCATTTCACTTTTACAGTAGGTGACATCTGACAAGACTAAAAATTAGAGATGAGTAACATGTCTGATAAATGTATGCTGGGAAAAGGAAGCAGAATCACCATCCAAAAATCATGTGTCAGGCCCCAGAAAAGTCATGATAGTTTGAAAAAAAATTGTTGAGTTCTTCTTTGCCTCCTGGTTTCTGAGCTTTCCAAGCTATACTTGGGTTATATATTCCAGCTTTTCTCTGCAACCATGAGGATGATACACTTATTTTTAAAAAACAACCACACTGAAGATACTCTCCTAATCACATCCCTCTACCAGCTAGGGCTTCAAGACAACCACCAAATATCACAAGTTTCATGATAAAAGACCACGAGGTGGCAACACCAACCATTGGCAAATTTAAATAAAACTCACATTCACTTATCCAACTGTTTAACTTGTAGTGGCATTTCCATCAATGTCCTATTGTACAGTTCATTGGAAATATGGATATGCCTGAACTTCAGATGAACATGAAAAATAGGAGAAAAAAATTGTCCAAGTCCACAAAATTTGAGCTAAAAATAAATTATACTTAGTAGCTCATCACTACCACAAACAAGGAACATATCAGAGAAAAGAAAGTTCCTCCAATTCACATGGAAATGTTATCCTGATGTTTGCAATTTTGCTGTATCCTCATTTTGGAGTAGGAAACCTGGATGCACATGGAGGCTGGGTGAGCTGCCCAGGTCAGAGGAACTAGGAATTAGGACATAGACTGCTTGAATCCCACACCTCGGTTTTAGTCATAAAATCAGCCTTTCCCTCTTCTTTTAAAACAGAAATTTTATTAAAAGTTTTAAAGGTGAAAGTTGGGGGAAAGACGAGTCTAAAAATAGAACTGAAAAGAGGTGGAAGGATGAAAGAGAAAGACAGTACAGGGGCTGAAGCATCTGAGAGGATTAGTGTAGGGATTGGGATATAATTCATGCAAAAGAGAGGATAAGAAAAGGGTGTTGAGGCAAGGGAAGATGGGGCAGGAAAAAAAATAATGCCCTCTCATCTGCAACTTTAGTTGGTCCCTGTGAAGATCCGCAGAGGTGAGAAAGAGGAAGAACTACTTGTCCCCACTACCCCATTGCACAGTGGCACTTGGAGCATGCTTGATCCCTTGCGCTGAAGGGTTGCACATTGCTAACGTTCCCCGATGGTGTTGCAGGAACACCAGGCAGCATTGTGCCTCCATACCGTACAATGTTTCCCCGCACAACACTGCATCAACCACTATTCAAAATTCTTCCTTAAATGCAAAAACTCTGCTCCTCGGTCTCATAGCTTCTGCCCCCTTTTCGTTCCAGTCTTTCCAGGCTCAGACTCACATTAACGTTTACAGAACTCAATAGCACTTCCCCAAACCTATTTGTCTATAGAGATAATGGCAAGTACAGTGTGCCCCTAGCTCACCAAGTGAGGCAGACATTTGAAATGTCAATCGGTCTGCTCTGGAAGACCCATGGCAGCCAATGAAAGAGGCCCCCACTGGATAATGGAAGAGGAATGATGGCTCCCCAGGTACATTTCCTTGCATCAAAGCAGTTAACTGTGAGAGCATCATTTTTCATCAAGTATATTTCTACAAATCTCACTTTAATAGTGTTCTCTCAAACGTTTCACTGAAATCCGTCGTCTTTTCAGCAAGTTTCTCGTAATCCCGTGTCACCACTAAGCTCCGATAATAGCTAATGGGCAAAAGGCAGTCTCTCACTCCCTCATTTTATCTAACTCCGTGGGGCTTAGAAAATAAAAGGCTGAATACCCTTCCTGCTGAATAGCCTCCACAATTTCCAATACCCGGCAAAACTATTCCATGAAAACGAATGATTTGCAGGCAGACTTTGTAGGAGGAAAACATATGGGGGGAGTTAGATAGAAGTGAATTCCCATAGTTAACTAGAGTAAATGACATGCATGTAATGGGAAGTTAAAATAGAAAACCGAGGAAACTAATACCAGACTCAAAATATTCTTTTCACTCTTTTTGAGGCGAGGGAGGGAGAAGCCTTTAAAAACACATATCTTCTCCCACAGCCACCCAGGTAAATCTGGAGTGACACCACTGACTTCAGCTGAGTTACTGCAAATTTATACTGGCATAACAGAGCAGTATTGGGCCAGTAGTTTGATTAATTAATTGCTACTCAGCATCAAAGCTATAATGCTGCATACTTGTACTTCGAGATTCTGAAATGGTTTCAAGATCTAATATCATGTTTGCTACCTGTTTTATTGTCTCACTTTTAATTATACCTCAGTAAGATTCTTGAGTTCACTGCAGATAATAATACTATTTTATATTGTGTCCTAGCTAGGATGCAACCACCTCTGGGGTGGATTGCTGCAGCCAGGTGGGCAATCCAATGAGAATGGGAAAGTAGAGAAATTTTGGTCATGCGCTTCTGCGTAAATACCTACTCTAGGAACCAGGAGAGCCACAAGCTCTTTAATGTCCATGTGGAACAGATAGATCCTTGGCTTTTAAGGTATATTCTGAAAGACTAAGACACTATACTGAAGCAAGGCCAGATCCTCAACTTGTGTAAATCAGTTTAGCTTCAAGGATATGGACAAATATATCTTAGCTGGAAGAACAAAGGACCTTGCAGACTCTGCTTGCATTTGAAGCTGTGGATACCAGGTGTCCATGTAAGCCATCCCTTCTGAAATCTATAACCAAGAAGGGGGTCAGTGGTTTAGGAGACTGCAAATGACACAGGAAATAACAGCAAAATGCATCTTCAATTACAAATAATATGCTCAGGCACACGAAACACAGGACATCTTCACTGGCCATTGACTACTTAGCCATCTTCGGTAATTAACTCGTTATTGTATGATTGATACAATAAAGCAGTTTTACTGAGGCCTCTGCTTTCGAAGGCACTAGGTACCCCATATATAATATAATATGCTCTCGAGAGGGGAAGTAACTTGTTACCTACCCACCCTTTGGGGGTTTGCACTCCACTTGCCACACTTTAAGGGCCAAACTCCACCTTCAGGCTCGCTCTGAACAAAAGGCTAAAGTAGGCGGTGCTTTAAGTCACCACAGGAGAGCATAGAGTGTAAATGAATTTTACATCTTTGACCTGCTTAGAACCATCCATAATCTCTGAGTTCCTTAGGCAACAGGATCAGGGCCATCTTGTGTCTGGCAGCAAAACCTAAGCAAGCCTCAAGGGAGCCTTTCTTCAAAAAAACCCATCTGGTTTAGCGCTCAGCAATAAATGTGCTTCTCAGGCACAGTGTGCCATAGTACTGCTTGCACAGAGTTAAAGCTTACGCTGCCCTTTCTGCATTGTTATTTTTTTTTAAATCTTTATGCTTTTAGTCTAGGGAAAATTAGTGTGTCTTTTCATGAAACTAGGGCAACACCAAGACACAGATGGCTGAATATCTTACTTTCTAATAGCAGCTGTAAAGTAGTCCTAAGGCAAAACATACTTTTGACACGCATTATTTGCTGAAACAAAATTATACTTAATTAAGACATGACACGTGAGGTGGCAGACATCCAAGCTTGTCAACAATATTAACTGCAGCAAATGTTGCTCGAGGTTATGCTTTGGACTAGACCTTAACAGTACCGTGGGGGGGGGGGGGAGCTTCGAAGCATTTCCATGGTCCCTTTATGGCATAGCCAAGCTGGCCATTTTTAATTAGTATTTTTATACTTTATAAATTCAACTTAATGCTAATGAAAAGATTCAGCAGGAGATAGAAAGCCTCTGTCATTCCCGAACAGACTGCAGACTCCTCCACACTGCCCTGCTAATGCAGCCTGCCCTTCAGCTCAAGAGCTGAAAGGGTACGTAAAATTTCCAAGCACATTCCGTTCACGGATGTGCCACTATGACGCTCCATGTTTTGCCTGAACATCGAGCCAGTAAACCCATTGTCTTCCATATGATCGTGCCGTGGCCATTCCATCGTTTCCATCCTCAGCCTTGAACAAATATTTGTGACTTAAAGCAAACACGCTGGGCCACACCAAGCCCCATGTGTCCACACTGAAATAATGAACTTACAGCAGGGATGCACTGGCCCCCTTGGACTCAGTTCTTCAATACGTCGCACCACTCTATCAATAGAACTCAATAGGAAGGAGAGATAGGTTATAAGCAGAAGCAGACAGCTCAATGTTCACGGCCTCCCACTGATCCAAAGCCCACTGTGTCTGTGGATATAGTGCTGCAAAGGTCAATGGGCTTTGGATAAGGCACAAAGTGAGAGAAGTAACTGTTTTTACCATTCACTCCCCCCTCGAGAGAGGAAAAACACATGCACACTCAGCTCTGAAGCTACACTTTTCCATTGCTTTGGGCCCACAGTGAAAAGCACTGTAAACAGCTATAATGGTTGGTGTTTTCACTTCGCTTGTATTGTGAAACACATTCAGAGTGGGCCTCCAATGCCCTGCATGTCCAAACTGATTCAAAAACACTGGGAACATCTTCACTTCTAGTCCTAAACACACAGAGCGACTGCTGCTAACGCTCTCATGCCTTTCACAGCATATCAGGACTGGGATGATAAAGAATATGTTAAATGTGTATTTACTTTGAGGCTTCCAACCATTAAAAACTAAGCTGCGGGAGGCTGATTTAGATTGGTTCCTTAAGTCATCTTACCAAACCCTGCGTCATCATCGGCAGTGAGCGAAACCACAGCTGCACTAGCAGACCACACTGTAAATAGTGTTGAAAAGCACACCCAGACTAATAAATTAGGTTCATGAGGTAGCAATTATACTAATACAGCATTGGAAGAGATGCTCACTGAGGGGACTAATGTATTCTCTACATTGCAGGAGAAACTAGGAAGACAGTTAATGGATGTTAGTTGTGTAGCATACATTGTTCAAAATGCCACCGACTGCCTTGAAACCAACCTGGAAGTGAGCGTCAACAAGATTTACCGTTAACTTTCACATCTGCTCAGCAAGAGTGGGGAGATCGAACAAATTCTGTGTGTTGAAAATTCAGTGCCAACAAATCCCAGGTCACCTGTCCCTAAGTACAGTTGGTTTGTTTCCAGCACACTCAATAAAATGACTATGGCACCTTCAGAGGATTCATAGTTCATTCTTGCTGTCAGGAGTAAAATGTTCTACAATTTTCTGCAACTTCTTGAGAAATCTTAAGCTGAGCTTTTGTGTTTAGTGGAAGCAACAACTAGTAGTTACAGGACAAGACTGGTAGGGCTGGCTCGATCACAGACTTAGGCCTTGTCCACCCTGGAAAGTTTCCCATTGAAAGCCGGATCAAGCAAAAAGAAGCCAAACAACACTCCAGTGAAGAGGAAACCTACATTTCAAGGATAATTCCACGTGGGTCCTATAGATGTTTGCTGATAAATAAACTGAAAACAAAACCAACACTCATGGGACCGATGCGACGATTGGCACCCATCACTCTAATTGCCCTGCTTGTGTACTGCTGCCTTTTCTTCCTCACGTGGCTTTCTATGTAGACTGTAAGCATTTCAGAACAGCAACTGTCCTGTATGTTCATAGCCCACCTGCCACGAGTGCTACTGGACTAAAAAATAATAGGAATAAGCAACTGTTTTCTAAGTATAAAATGGCAACAAAATGCATAGTTTTTTGCAACCTTGAAAAATAGATCATTATTTGAAATCTCATTTTCGTGAGGGATGGGTTGCCAGGTGCTTGCGCGGCTCCCAGGATGCAGCAGTCATGTCTGGCTGCCAATGGACACTGCAGGGGCGGAGCCTGTGGGATGGGACAGCATGCGGAGCCCCCTGGCACCTAGAAGTCAGAGGGACATATTGTTGCATCCCAGGGGCTGCCTGAAGACAATGCCACCTGGAGCCTGCAGCCCTGAGCCCCCTCCCACACCCAAACTCCCTCTCAGAGCCCCCCACACACACACCAATTCTCAGCTCCAGCCTTGACCCCCCTCCCACACTCCAAACCCCTTGGCCAGAGCCCCTGCTGCACAACAAATTCCTTATCCCCACAGCCAGCACCCCCCAGCTGGCGCCCTCATCCTGTCCTGCACTCCAACCCCCTGACCCAGCCTGGTGAAAACAAGCGAGGATGCAGGAGAGCGAGCGATGGGGGGGAGATGGAGTGAGCAGAGGCAGGGCCTTGTAGAAGGGCCAGGGCATGTGAGGGCCTCATTGAAGGTGCAGGGCAGAGGGAGAGGCAAGGGTGTTCATTTTTTTTGCATTTAGAAAGTTGGCAACCCGAGGGGTGGGAACCATCCCTTTGATGATTATTCTAAGTATTTATAATCCAATCACTAATATCCTCATTCCTATGTATGGGGATTTACATGTTTAATTCCTACTAAAGCTAATTACAGTGAGCCAGGTAAATTTCCACTGAAATGTGATGCAAATTGCGCTCCCACTCTTAGATAACGACCATGTCCCTTCTGTTGGATAGCCCAGCCTCTTCTGGGCTCTGGAGTGAAGTAGCATGTAGAGCACTCTCATAAATAGAAAGTTCAGAATTGCAACACTTTACTTAATGGGTAAAAAGAAAAGTTTAATACTCAAGGCTTTCTTAAGAGGTTTTATGATCATTATATGATGTTTTAGGGCTTCACTTTGCTACTACACACAGCTTTAACTAAACAGTTTTTTGTTAAACTTGTCTGTCCTCTAATGCATATTCACAAACGTGGCTTTCTGATTCATCCAAAAGTTGTTGCAAAACTGTCCCTAACTGTTTACCAGGAGATCCACAGGGTGGAAAAAATAATTGATTTAGCTTGCCTCATTGGGTGGGTTCTTTTAGTTAATTATCTGTGCCTTCCGCTAGTCTAAAATGGTGTTCATTGTGAACATTCTGTGAAGTAAAATAATTCTGTGATGAGAGAGTGGGACAACAAACCCTGTTGTTTTTTAGGCAGAGGATGGATGTCTCATACAGGTGTGTACTGGCACTATTGGGACCCTGTAGCAAACTCTCAGACCTAGCAAAACTATGAGCAACTACTCTCTCCACCTCTTTCTTCCTACATTAGGAAACTTGCCTAGGGATGCATGGGAGAAATGGAAGTGGTTCCCAGTTACCAATCCAGTCAGTCACAACTCCCAGGTTACCAAAGCAGGCGGACTGACTGGGTGGCACTGGTAACTCTGCATGAGGACATTGATTGCCCAGCCCAATGAAAAGCACACTCATTAGCTAAGAGGATGAACACAAGGCTGGACCTGTCATCTCTATGCACCCCTGTATAAGCTGCATTCACGTCGCACTCCCCGTCAGTACCCGGCCCAAGCTGGGGCAGCAAATGATCCAACCAGCAGACCAAATTCAGTGATGAATCCTAGTCACATGCCACATTGTGCATATGCTAAGAAGAAGGGAGCACTCAATTAACAGACTGTCTTGGCTGTTTGTTTTCACTGGTTCTGAATGTTGCTGCCATATTTTTTTAGTCTGAAGGGCAGATGGGGTGTGTCCTTCCAAGGGTCTTAAACTGATAAATCAGATTTAGGCTGAAATTACACACTGGAGGATGGGGTAGGGCAGGGATTGTTTAAGACACATGAGATATGTGAAAAACCACTGGTAGAAGATACAGGGACTGCCCTAATGGCAGCTCTCGCTTGATGGGCGCAAAGCATTACAGTAACTCCTCACTTAAAGTTGTCCCGCTTAACATTGTTTTGTGGCTGATCAATTAGGAAGCATACTCATTTAAAGTTGTGCAATGCTCCACTGTTACGTTGTTTGGCTGCCTGCTTTCTCCACAGCTGGCAGCCTCCTACAACCCCGTAGCGCCTCCTGCCCATTGGCAGACCCCACAGATCATCACCTTCCCCCTCCTCCTGCCCCCGGCAATCAGCTGGCTTGCGGTGTTTTGGAGGCAGGAGGGAGGAGCAAGGACTCAGCGCGCAGGCTCCCCCTCCCTCCAAAACACTGCAAACCAGCTAACTGCCCCAGGCAGGAGGGAGGGGGGAGGAGCAAGGACTTGTGCGCCTCCCCTTCCCTCCCCTGCCGGCGGCAATCAGCTGGCTTGCGGCGTTTTGGAGGCAGGAGGAAGGGGGGATAAGCGAGGACTCGGCCTGCAGTGTCGTTCCCCCCCCCAACCAGCTAATTGCCCCAGGTAGGAGGGAGCGGGGAGGAGCGAGGAATCGGTGTGCCTCTCCCCTGCCTCCCAAACGCAGCAATCGGCTGGCTTGCGGCATTTAAAAGGGGGGGAGAGGAGCCAGGATGCAGCATGCAAGGAAAAGGGGGAGGAGGTTGGGGGGAGAGAAGAGGTGGATCTAGGGTGGGGGCTTGGGGAATGGGGTGCAGTGGGTGGGCTGAGGGTTGAGCAACCTGCCCCTGGCGCCTGCAAAGTAGGAGAAGCTGCCCTGGAACCTAACCCCCCCACCATTTACATTAATTCTTATGGGGAAATTGGATTCACCTAACATCATTTCACTTAAAGTCGCATTTTTCAGAAACATAACTACAACGTTAAGTGAGGAGTTACTGCATCTGGCTCATGATTTCGCTCTAATGAGCAAGTCTGGAAGGCAGAGTGCCTGTTGGGCCAACGAAGCTTGTCTTGGAGGAGGGTCACATTTAAGGGGGTGCACCAGGACAAGGATCATTAGCAAAAGGTATGACTAGCCATTTTCCCACTCAGTTACCATAGCAGCTGACACAATCAGAGTCACTGCACATACACAATGTGCACATGTACAATAATTAAATTCTGCAATGTTTATAGTGCGTCCTTTCTCTGTCACAAAATACAGATTTCCTTTCTATTTTTTTAAAAACTATCATCAGAGATACAGGTTTGCTATTTATTTCCCCTCGCTTTCTTCTGCTGCCCTTTCATATCTGGCTTGCTCTCTCTCGTGCGATGAAGCCTGCTGAACCAAAAGGACACAGTTTAGGGGAATATCATTGTTCTAAAAGCACATTCAAAAGGCAAGGATGAAAGGTAGGCACTAGAGTACATTGCTTCCAATATGCTATATTCTATTTAGCTTCTCTGATGTTCTGCTTTTCTGAATTTCTTACAACATGTCTTCAGGTTACCACTCATTCTGCACTTCCTCAGAAATCTCATAGCTAAGTGCTAAGACAAATTTAATGCATCAGAATTGAACATGACTGTGTCTGTCGGAGGCAGCGCAACAAGAACATGAATATGTGCAGTGGTTGCCTTTGTCTCTCCTCCTAGTAGAAAGAGGATGAAAAAAAAATCACCTCAGACGCCTGCTCTTGGGAGATTTGTTTTTCCATAAAGGTTTCTCTCCTGGCCAATGACGGGAATGAACCCAGTACCCTTTATATAGAAAAAAAGAAAAGTGCAGAGAAATAAGAGTGATCTATGGGAATAGGATGAGAATTCATTCTTTGGTTTGCTGTGGGAAATGATGGAACATCTCAAGCTTTGTCTGATGCCAACAGCTGTTAGAATTGGTTTTGTTGCATTTAATTTATATGAAACATGGTGGATTGACAGCCATGCAGAGTGAATTCTTCTGTATCAGGAGAAGTGTACTATGTGTCTTACCTTACTATTGGGCCAAAGCCAATTAACTGGGTAAATATCTAGTGGAAGCTAAATTTCAGTATATGCCTATCATTTATATCAGCATGGCCATTTCAGCACAGGCAGTGGCAGGGCTAGATTCCCCTCACAGCCACACAAAGTAGCCTCATGCCATGCTTAGTTGACAGAGGGCAGTTCAGTCTCTCTGACCCATTCATGCCATGAGATCTGCAACAGCTGTGAACAACATCATGAATGGAATCCTGACCCGACTGTAACGGACTTCAGTGGGGGGCCAGGATTTCACCCTCTATGTCTATGTGATAATATGTGAGGTTAGTCACTCTGTAGACACATCATCTTGTTTGGATAAGTAATTCTGCATTAACTGAATAGTTTCCAGTGGCTTGTTCCTGGCATTCAGTGGGTTACAGTCTTCTGAAGTAGGTGAACTTCAACAAAATGCCTTTGAGTTGAGGAAGTATTCACACTGAGCCAGATACCTTAGCATTTTCTGCTCAAGCATTGCATCCACCCGAACATCCTTTTAGTAGCTGACATAGCGCCCAAACCGCTTTCAAAGTAGAAGAGTCCATGTTGTTATACACTATATGAGCATATTCATCCTCTGTCTGTCTGCTACTTGCAGTACATTACATTAGACCATGTGCAAAGGCAAAGAAAACAGAACTATTCTGTTCTGAGTCACTTCTGCTATTTGAACCAGGACAAGTTACTGTAAAAAAAATCAGAGCATTGTTGAGTCAAATACAAATATGTACCCAGAACCACAGATAGAGTAGATATTTTGTCCTCAATCTACCTGTGATCCAGTGGCTGTTATTCCCTGAAATACCAGTTGTCATAAACAGATAGCTAAGGGTTAATGTCTCTTTCACCTGAAGCACCTGATCAGAGGACCAATCAGGAAACCGGATTTTTTCAACTCTGGGTGGAGGGAAGTTTGTGTCTGGGGGGTCTTTGTTTTCTGGCTGCCTGCTTTCTTTGAGCTTTGGAGAAGTAGTTCTGTTTTCTAATCTTCTTTTTCTAAGTGTAAGGACAAAGAGATCAGATAGTAAGTTATATGGTTTCTTTTCTTTGGTATTTGCATGAATATAAGTGCTGGAGTGCTTTGATTTGTATTCTTTTTGAATAAGGCTGTTTATTCAATATTCTTTTAAGAAATTGCCCTGTATTGTGTCATCGTAATACAGAGAGACTATTTGTATGTATTTTTCTTTCTTTTTTTTATATAAAGCTTTCTTTTAAGACCTGTTGGAGTTTTTCTTTACTTCAGGGAAATTGAGTCTGTACTCACCAGGGAATTGGTGGGAGGAAGAAATCAGGGGAGATCGGTGTGTGTTGAATTGGCTAGCCTGATTTTGCATTCCCTCTGGGGGAATAGGAAAGTACTTTTTGTTCCAGGATTGGGAACAGAGAGGGGGAGTCACTCTGTGTAGTTTCACAGAGCTTGTGTCTGTGTATCTCTCCAGGAGCACATGGAGGGGGGGAAGGGAAAAAGGATTATTTCCCTTTGTTGTGAGACTCAAGGGATTTGGGTCTTGGGGTCCCCAGGGAAGGTTTTTCAGGGGGACCAGAGTGCCCCAAAACAGTCTAATTTTTTGGATGGTGGCAGCAAGTACCAGGTCCAAGCTGGTAACTAAGCTTGGAGGTTTTCATGCTAACCCCCATATTTTGGACGCTAAGGTCCAGATCTGGGACTAAAGTTATAACACCAGTCCTCAAAAGAGATCCTATGGGTAATAACAATTAAAGCAGGTAACTTCAGTTGGCCAATGCTGCAACTCCAAGATCAAAAGTTGCGTTTCTTGCATGTGTGTGTACTTACACATAAGTGTTTGTTGGTACTACTACTACTACTATTATTAATTATTAGTAGTATTTAATGTATATATTACAGAAGCTCCTAAAAGCCACAACCAGCTTGGGCCTCAGTGTGCTGGGCACTGTAAAACTGGATGTCTACATGCAGACGCAATCCAGATAGAGAGTAGGGAAACTCTACTATTATCTCAGCTTTGATAATGGTAACAGAGAAAAAAAATCACTTCATAGTCCCTGCTACAGCACAAACATGTTAGAGAGAGTTCAAGCGTTGGAAAAACTGTCTATGTAACTAATAAGGAAAAAAGGATCTTTGCTTCCCAAGAAAATTATTAAAGGTTAAGAGATAAGGGTTCCTAAATATGGCAACAAAGAAAAAATGGGGCCGGGGTGGGGGGAGGAGGGATATGAACTATTACATGGGTCTCTCCATTCTGGAAACCTGTCACACAGAACAACAAACAAATGGATTGGTAAGTGTCCTTTGTCATTTCCTCTATTTATCAGCACATTTTGACACTTGCAACCTCTTTAATCCGCATTTTGTAGTCAGTCAATCTCACATCTGTTTTAGCCCTCGTACTTCATTCAAACAGCAGCAAGCAAACAAACATAAGTGAACCTTTGTTCAAGACCTACCACTGCATCCTATTCTTCCCAAGATTGTTTGTAATGTCACCCACTTCTAACTGGGAAGACCTCAAAACCAGTACAGTTGAGTATAAAAAGGTCAACCAAACCAATTCACTGAGGTTTTACATTACACTGTCATTTGGCAGAGGAGTGAATATAATTCATTATGATAAATATGAATGTGTTCTGAAAAGTCTTAACCAAGTGAGTATTATTCAACTGTAAAACAATTTTATACATTCGTTATTACAAAGTGTCAGAAGGTAATAGATACTAATGAAAATAGTCACGGTGGGCCAAAATCATCCATGGAGTAACTCCATTTGCTGTGTTTATTCTGCCATTGTACACTATGAACTCCCTCCGCCCGTCAAGATTGAACATTAGACTATTCCATGCCTTGATAGATTGGGTAACCAGAATTCCATTTTTGAATCAGTCAGGTGTTACACAAAAAGGTGTCCCCGAGGGTACCCTGAGATTGAAAACCTTGAACTTTGGTTCCACTTTAGTAGAGCAAGTCACACTACATTGACTTGATGTATGAGTGCAGAAGAAAGAGTTGGAAGAAATAAGGAAATCTTAGTAAAGATAAATAGAATTTACAATACTGTTGTCTTTAGCAACTTAGACCTTTCAATTCATTAGAAATCCAGCTAAATTAGATGTTTGGATTCATTTAAAATTATTTTTTTCTCTTTGACCTAGGTTAGTTTATCATTGTGTTCTCTTCTGCTGTCTGGGAAAAAAACCTTTTCAAAACGAATTCAGTAAATTTATGACTAAAATGTTAAGCAGTTATCAATTACAAGATGATATTTAAAAAAGCCCAGCCCCATAAAACTTCCACAGCTATATTTGCTATGCCGAATGCAAGCAAGATGCGAGAGGCTGTACTAAAACCTAGAGACCTTATAAAAGTGTTTTCATAACTAACACATGTACATCTTGGGAATTCCATTCTAAGTCACTGTCTTGAAGCAAAATATTGCAAAGGAAAGCTTTGCACTTCAAAGTGATTTAATCTAGGCTCAAAGGAAGATTTTACTAACCCTGTTAATAAAAACCTCCAATTTTTACATCCCTGACATTTTCTGTTATAACAAACAAGATATGGTGCTTGTGAAGCGATATTATCAATGCTATTTATAATGCTTTGCCTGCAAACATGTTAACAAAGGGAATGCTAGATAATTACCATACATCTTTCTAAACATTTCTGACCTTATATTTCTGAACAAAATGTTTGCTGTCAAGTCCAATATTGGGCATACTCTGAAAGTTCAAATGTGCAGTATCCTCTACGGACATACACAGGATTACAGAGAGTTCCCACCCCTCCCCCCCTCCAAAAATCAGTCATTGACCATTTTTTTATCTTTATCTAAGAAAGGCCTCTGTGACCTCTGGATCCTATCTTCCCTACGCACTTTGAATCCATAATATCTTACAGATAAAAGGTGTTTTTCCTTCTGAGTAATTAATCAAATGTTCACATCCCATATGGAACAAAAGTAGACTTAGGGCTTGTCTACATCAGAAAGTTGCAGCGCTGGTGAGGGAGTTACAGCGCTGCAACTTAGGAGGTGTACACATCTGCAGGGCACCACCAGCGCTGCAACTCCCTGTTTGCAGCACTGGCCGTACTCCCGTTTTGTCTCGGGTGTAGAGGATCCAGCGCTGGTGATCCAGCGCTGGTAATCAAGTATAGACACTTACCAGCGCTTTTCTTGACCTCCGTGGAATAAGCAGGTATCCCAGCATACCTGAGGAAGCCTCTGGTAATCAAACTGGTCTCCTTCCCCAGCTTGCTCTCGTGTTCCCCGAACCCCGAGCAAGCAGGTCTCCTTCCCTGAGGTTTGCAGGGTGGTTCCGGGAACGCGAGAGCAAACCGCGGCGAAGCTGGTCTCCTTCCCCGGTTTGCTCTCGCGTTCCCCGAACAAGCAGGTCTCCTTCCCTACGGTTTGCAGGGTGGTTCGGGGAACGCGAGAGCAAACCGCGGCGAAGCTGGTCTCCTTTCCCGGTTTGCTCTCTCGTTCCCCGAACCCCCAAGCAAGCAGGTCTCCTTCCCTGCGGTTTGCAGGGTGGTTCGGGGAACGCGAGAGCAAACCGCGGCGAAGCTGGTCTCCTTTCCTGGTTTGCTCTCTCGTTCCCCGAACCCCCGAGCAAGCAGGTCTCCTTCCCTGCGGTTTGCAGGGTGGTTCGGGGAACGCGAGAGCAAACCGCGGCGAAGCTGGTCTCCTTTCCCGGTTTGCTCTCGCGTTCCCCGAACCCCCCTTGAAGCCGCCCAACAGCGCTGCAGTGTGGCCACATCTAACACCACTTGCAGCGCTGGTTGCTGTAAGTGTGGCCACTCTGCAGCGCTGGCCCTATACAGCTGTACTAATACAGCTGTAACAACCAGCGCTGCAAAATTGTAGATGTAGACATGGGCTTAGTTTGCATGTGAATGCTATATAAGCAAAACTTATGTTTTACATGTTGGGATTATGAGAGACCATATTGTATACTGACTCTGTCTCCTAACAGTGAATACTTATATACCACATTTAAATAATAGTTCTAAAAGTGCTTGACACAGATGGATTTTCAGATGGGGAAACTGAGGCAGAGGATAATGAACATGTCCAAGGACACAAAGCAGGTCAGTGACAGAGCAAGGGACACGGGAACACAGAAATCCTGACTCCTAACCCCCAGCTCTCACCACTAAGCCCAAACATATTTACTAAGCTATATGCAGATGATGATGCTGTGAAGACACTACTACAAGGCTTCCACAAAAAAAATAACCTATTCATGTATTTTATTTAGACTAAACTGTGGCAAAGCAAGCAGTTTTTCACATGAACACATGATCTAGAATACACTAACATGATCTCAGTAGGTAGATACTACAGTGTTTCTCCATTATGCAAAACCAAGCATATACTTTCAATCAGAATGACATACACAGAGAGATCAAAATAAGAAAGAAGAAATGCAAGCACACTCCATGACAATGGAGTACACAATGTATGTCTGGGGTATCCTCTCTATATCAAGCAAAATAGCACCACTTCATCTGGGAGAGGAGGACATTAAAAGGTGTAATACACTAAAAAATATTATTAATTTCAATGAGATACAGCCTACATACACAACCAGCTTCTAAAACATAGAATTGCAAAGAATCGCTATGAAGTGGAAAGAAGAGGCTTAGAATACTGCACAATTAAAAGTTCAAAGGGGAACTCATTCACGGCTGAAATGATTTCTGCCGGGCTCTATTCCACATAATTTCTGCAGTGCAGAGTGGCTCTCTGAAGACAATATGCATCCTTACACCGTTAAGTAGCAAAACCTGGGATAAGGTGACTGGTACTAGAGGGTCTCTCGCCCAACTCTGCTAGAATGTTGTGAGAATTCAGCTTTCCTGCTACTGCCTTTCCCCTACTATTAGTTTTTATAGAAGACTCAATTTAAATTTAACCCCTTGATGATGGTCTGCAGTTTGTCAAATGGGAAATCCTGACTCCTGTGGCAAGGCTACCATACGTTGGCTTAGTACGGAAACTTTCAGTGGGATCTTTCCATGAGTTCCAATTTGATTTCTGCCTGTAATCCATGCTGCTTTATTTGGATGACATCCACAGAATGCCTGTGATTTTCCTTTTCAAATACCATTTGCAGCCTGCTATATGTTGGTTTGGGAGTTAAAAGGTCTATGGGGGAAATGAGTGACACTAGCATAAGTAATTTGTTACTGTGCATGAGACTGTAACAGGATAAAAAAATATGCACCAGCATTACAATGAAACTAGAGTTCTTTCTATCTCCCCCTGTGTGATAGAGAATTTCTAGCAAATAAGATCAGATTCTCATCTTTTCTAAGCTTGTGCTGTACTGTGGAAGAAGTAAGGGAAATGGGGTTAGGGAAGTGGTTCTCAAACTCTAGTTCGCAGAGGTTTTCTTGGTGATACTATGCTGATTGAGAGATGATGGGAATTGAGAGGCTGGAAGAGAAATACTGGGGTGTTTGGAGTTCAGGAAGGAAGTGGCAGATTAGGGGGTTTGGAAGCAAGGTGGTCAGTTAGAAGGCTATATGGATGGAGAGAACCCCTGGATGAATAATTAAAATATAATTTCTTCTGTGTCAGCTAATATTACAAACTGTTCAGATCTTAAACCCATGTCACTTCTTCCCTAACAAGTACCTAGTTCTGTGAGAGACTTGACACAAACTCAGGAAGAGCTTACAGTTCTGACCAGGTGGCGCCCAGGTATATCCAAAGGATCATGATAAAATTTGGCAAGTGCCTTCTCAAAGCCCATCCACAGAGCAGAAATCCCAACACTCACAGAGGAGGTATTATCTCTATCACTCAGCCCCCTGCCAGATGACAAACCTAATGTATCCCCATGAACAGAAAGGAAGAGGAACAGGGAAACAAAATTTATAAATAGAAACTATAATCCACAAAATTTTCATTTTATGCCCATTCAAGTAATTTTCTTTGGATAGATACATATGCTATCTATATAAGTTTCCTATATATCCTATAGCTACTTACAGCTCAGAAAATAATTTTACCATGCTGGCTTGCAATATTATTGTTATAATATATATGTGTAAATTTTGGCAGACTTTAATTTGGAGGGCTCAAGATTCTCTTTCTATTAAATCAGATAACAATTAGATAATTTTAAAGAGGGAACCAAACTGCTTACAGGCATTTACTGCAGCTGATGCAATGAAATTACTTTATAAGCACAGAGAAACATCTGTCACAATTGAGAGTTTGCAATATGCCTTATAATTCACTGAATGCCCAGGCAGCAGCTAGAGTAAATGTATCATTAAGTTGTATCCTTTCCCATTCAAAGCACATTTTTCAAGATTTATAGTCTATAAGAAAACATGAGAACCAACTTGTGCTCTACTATTCTGGTATTCATCCCAGTCCAATGATAAGAAAACGATAAAACAGACCATGAAAGTTGGATCAGTTCTACTCACAATAATGTGAATATAATTGCATACAGAAAGTGCATTAAAAAGACTATTAAGGATGCAAAGTCAAGCAGGAAAAGTTAGGAAAGTCAGGAAATGCCAGAATCTAGATTACCTGTGCTACCTTAATGTGACACCTCCCGCCCCTTTGTTCATTTGCATTATGGTACAGTCTTTACTTACATGATCACATGCTGTATTTCGTACAGGACTTCTGCCTCCTTCCATGCACTGAATGGCCAGTGCTCGCTTAATGGGCAGGAATTCAATATTTAGTTTTCTCCTTTGTGTGGCCCCGGACTTGATTTACTACACAGTATTCAATCTCTGTTCCAAAAACTGAATTATTAACTTCCTCGTGGATTTTTCTCTGGCATATATTTCTATAGTATCTGAGGGCTTTACAAACACTCACTGATTTATTCTAAGTACACCTCTATGAGCTCAGGAGGATGTTATTATCCCCATTTTAAAGATGGGGAACAGACACAAAGATTAAGGTCATAAATATACACTGATTGTAATTTAAGACAGCTAGGATCCAATTTTTCAGAATACTTACCACTATATAGCACTTTATATGTTCAAAGCTCTGCTCCCGTAGTTGCAGCTCAGCGTGCTTAGCACTTCTGCAAATCAGACTCAGCGTCTCAAATTGGGCAGCCGGAACATATGACCACACATACAGTGACCAACTGTGAAAAGTTTGATTGTAAGTGACTGAATTAGCATCACGCTGGAACAGGCAGGGATAGAACTGACCTCTCCAGGACAGCTTTCAACCACCAATTATTCTCTCTCTGCCTGCTATCCCCTCCCTTGCTTCTACACACCAGTGCTTCTTTGGGTGGGGCTTGCCACTGCTGCTACACCTGTTCCTTCTGGAGAATAAAGCTGCCATTGTTAGGCGGGGCCCTCACCCAGTCCATCCCGTCCCCCACCGCTTCCTGACGCGGACGACCATCTGCTGGCTGGACTGCCTGCCTCCCTCCTCTCACCTTCTCTGGGACCGTTTCAGCACAAACTCTTTCACAAGCAGGCCTGGGTGCATGTACCGCCATGGACTTTCACTCAGTTTGCATTGAGCGGGAGGGCCTCCTCGTCCACCTGCTTGCCCACCGGGCACACCCACCCATGTTTGGTTTGCAACCCTCAACTCCAGTCTCAATGGCCCCCTTCTCCTTTCAGTTTTCGGTGCCCCCCCACCACCACTCCACACACACACATTTACACGCTGCTCCTGTCTCTTCTGCACTGACTGTTACCTGATTCCTCTCCCCACCCAGGGCTTCGCCCTTATTGTTTGTTACCTGCCTCTCCTGTCCTGTCCTGCCCAGTGACTCAGCCACCATTGTTTCCCCACCCCAGCTTTCCCCCTATCTGCCCCTGCAGTTGCCACCACCAGTGCTGCTGGCAGTACCACCACCACCACACACACACCCCGCCAATGGGGAATCAGCAGCAGGCACAGCAAGGAACTCCGCTGCCAAACCTATCACCACCAATGGAGCTCCCCCACCACCACCTTGCCCTCCATCAATAGAAAGGGGCAGGAGAAAAAAAGGGCAAGAGCCCTATCCAGAAGGCTTCCTCTGCAGCGATGGCCTCTACTGCTGCAAACCCTGCCATCAGCCGCAGCTCCCCCTTCCACCAGCTCAGGAGTTGCTCGTTCCTCAGCCTCCAGAGAGCATGCCCAGCTGGCCATGGATGCCACCCCATCACCAATATCCACAGCCCCTCCTCCCACCACTGCTGCCACAACCTTCCCTGCCATCAACGACAGCTGGGACCCCTTCCCCTCCTCCCCCCACCTAACCAAGAGGCATGGCTGCCTCACCCCATGTCGAAACCTACATGCAGGCATCGGCACGGGTGGTGGTGACCCCACTCCCGCTCTGTTGTTTCATCTGTTGTCCAAAGAAATCAACTGTAGTCTGGGCTTAGTGGGCTCAGTATTACAAATAGCATGTGCCTACCAACTTCTGCAACAAATGCAGCAGAGTTTTCTCCATGGGACATCCCATACAAAGAATAGGGTAATATGCATTTCCTGCGCCCAGGAATATGGTGGAACTGCTCCCTCCATGCACTTCTAGTGGGTTAGGTAAGGAAAGACAGAAAAGAGACAGTCATGACTGTGCCTCCTTCTTGGCATAAGGAGCAGCCTGGAGGCACTAAAGGAAAGCAGGCTGCACTATCCTAAATGGTGTACAGGTTGCATGCGCTCGAAGTGTGACACCTATTATATCCAAAAGCAAACATATTGGCGGCTGGCTAACAGGAAGAACTACAGTTAAGTGCCAAGAAGATGGTGCCGACACACTAAGGTCCAGAAAGTGAGTAGTGATTTTAGGTGCCTTCATTTTTTTTGGTGCTCGACATAGGACAGCTAAGAAGGGCCTGATTTTCAGAGGATGGGTGTTATCATTGCCACTGGCAGGCTGAACATATTTATAGCAACTGATAGCAAAACAAACAAAACAAAAATTAATGCAGGAATACCACTGTGCATGTGAACAGTAACAGAAATCTCATTGTCCCTCAGAGCAGAAAGAATAGCACAGAGGGCGTCATGATGATATTTATGTGAGAGTCACATTTTTACTATAAACTAATCTACCACGTCAGACTCTTCATATGATCCATGTCACTAGTCACCATAAATTTCCATTAGAATTAGGTCTAAACAATGATGGTTAGTTTCCAAGGGCTCCATTTGGAGAAGAAGACACAGAAGGTAGAACTAATAACTGAACATCTTGATGATCAGAATTCTGTCTACACTGATGGTAAACAGAGCCAGACTAGGACAGAGCCATGATCATGATACCATGGACTTAAATTGCAGCAATGGCGGTTCAGGTTGGACATTAGAGAAAACTTCCTAACTGTCAGGGTGGTTGAGCACTGGAATAAATTGCCTAGGGTGGTGGTGGAATCTCCGTCTTTGGGGATTTTTAAGAACAGGTTAGATAAACACCTATCAGGGATGGTCTAGATAATACTTAGTTCTGCCTTGAGTGTAGGGGACTGGACTAGATGACCTCTCGAGGTCTCTTCCAATTCTATGTTTCTATGATTCAATAATGGTATTCTCTGCTGGTGCTACTGCTGTATAGTTAGTTGAAGGTTAGTCATGGTGACAGTATTTTCTGTACTTCTACCAACAGTAACCAACTCTTTCTAGTCCTGGCTTTTTCTTTCTATAATTTAGTTATAGCAATGCAAAAAGTCATCTCTGCCCACTAACCTCTGGAGATGACAGTGGATTTGGGAAGGAGGGAGTTGAACTCAACAAAATAATAATCAACCAAATCAATTTTGTTCAAATGTTGGGCAAGGGGGGGAGGGGGGAATTGCTCTTAGAGACCTTAGATTTGGCAAATTTCAACAAACTGTAAAATCCATCCAGGCAAGTTATTTACCAAGTCCCAACACACAAACAGTGACTCATCATGGCTATGTTGCTATTACGGTTTCCATTATATAATGCTAGGAAAATGTGAAGGATAGATAATCAATTTGGTATTGTAAATAAGCAGAGCTAACTGGGAGATACTAACTGTATAGTGCGCTAGGTAAGATACAATCAAAATCCCTTGCTACTGGGATATGTTATTTGCTCATAAGTTTGAACTATATGTAGTTTGCCCACATTCTACATTGATGGGCTGACAGTGAATGGCTGTAATAATAATAATAATAATGAATATATTATAGGTCTACTTATAGGTACCTAGTACACATAAACCAAAGCTTTATTTCCCTTCAAGAAACAAACCACGGAAACCTTCAAAGTTACAGTAGTGAAGGATAAATACCAGTCTGGGCAAAGAGCTGATTAATATAGCTTGGGCTATACTCAACGGAGCTCTGTTATAAATGATTAATTATTTGCCTCCTGAAAATGCTTTCTTCCCACGATTGAATGGTAGATTTTAAAAACTTCCTGGCTATTTGGGAATGACAAGTGTCAGGGAGCCAAACTGCGCTCCGTTTACAGAGTATTCTACTATACTCTGCAAATTGGTTGAAAAGAAATTTCTTTAGTGCTGGAAAGACTAGGAGGATATTGAAGGGCATATTACACATTAAGGGAAGATGGCACTTTAAGGGGCACATCCTAATTATACATCTCTGGGCCTACCAATGACAAAATGTAACATACATATTATAGAGGATATTTTTAGTCTCACGATTCTCCTGATCCCTAAAATGTGCTTATTTCCCAAAATCAAAGTTATTGTGGAAAAGGCTGAACGTACTTTACTGCACACACATTCAGGAGGATGATAGATGCTTTCATTATCATGGATTTAGGCATACCTAGGCAGGTCAGGCTACCCTCTGCCTTCCTGCTTCATCTCAAACAGGCAACAAGATACCGAAAGGTACAAGGCTCTTGCTCAGAGAATATAAGAGCATATACATGTCCACAGACCAAATCACAACTGCTAAGGCCTACCTATTTTAACATTGACCCTTGAACATACTTAGTAATCAGCATGCCAAATTATGTTCTCAGTTACATCAGTATTTCTTCGGTGACAATAGATTTGCACACATGGAGCTCAGCTCAGATTTTGGCCTACTGACTTGTAGTCAGCTCAGCTAGCACAGAGACAATTTGTAAAACTTCAGGCTGAAGGTCCTGGATGGAATCCCGGAAATGGTGTGCTAGTCAAATATGGGCAAAATTCTGCTCCCACAAGCCATGCAGAAGATCTTGACTTGCATATTCTGTGCTTTCTCAGGCCTTGTCTACGTTACAGAGTTGCAGCGCTGGTGAGGGGGTTATAGCGCTGCAACGTAGGTGATGTACACACTTGCACAGCACGGCCAGGGCTGCAACTCCCTGGTTGCAGCGCTGGCTGTACACCCGGTCAAGCCTCGGGTGTAGAGGATCCAGCGCTGGTGATCCAGCGCTGGTCAGCAAGTGTAGACACCCACCAGCGTTTTTAATGACCTCCGTGGCATAAGCAGGTATCCCAGCATACCTTAGAAGCTTCTCTGGTAATCATACAAACTCCACTGCCCTGGGCTCACCTGACCCCTCCTGTAAATGCCCCGGGAATTTTAAAAATCCCCTTCATGTTTGCTCAGCCAGGTGTGGAGTGCAATTAATCAATCAATCACTCAGCGACCATGCCTCCACGCACCAAACGAGCCCCAGCATGGACCAATGCAGAGCTGCAGGACCTCATAAGTGTTTGGGGAGAGGAGGCTGTGCAAGCACAGCTGCGCTCCAGAAGGAGAAATTATGATACCTATGGGCAGATATCGCAGTCCTTGATGAGAAGGGGCCATGAACGGGATGCGTTGCAGTGCAGGGTCAAAATTAAAAAGCTGAGGAGTGCTTACTGCAAAGCTCATGAGGGAAATCGCCGCTCAGGATCTGCCCCCACGACCTGCCGTTTTTACCAGGAGCTGGATGCCATACTTGGGTGTGACTCCACTGCCAATCCTAGGAGCACGATGGAGAGTTCAGAGCAGGGAGAAGTGAGGGAGGTTGTAGAAGACGGAGACAGTGAGGCTACTGGCGTGGAGGGAGACACCCCGGAGTCCCAGTACACATGCAGCCAGGAGCTCTTCTCAAGCCAGGAGGAGGCTAGCCAGTCGCAGCAGCTGGAAGTTGATAGTGAGGAAGAAACTGAGGATCGTGCTCAGGGTAAGTAGATTTTTATGTTTTGGGAGAGGAGGGTTTTGGTTATGGCTGCCTGCATGCATGCCTAAATGTGGAATAGCCCATTGATTTGCTCTATCACGTCTCTGTAATCTGCCTCGGTAATCTCTTGAAAAGTTGCAGCAAGAGCGTTTGCAATTTGCTTTCTCAAGTTGATCGGGAGAGCCACCGTGGTCCCTGTCCCGGTCAGGCTAACTCGTCCGATCCACTGTGCAGCGAGGGGTGAGGGGACCATGGCTGCACACAGGCAAGCTGCATAGGGGCCAGGGCGGTATCCACATTCCTGTAGAAGACCCTCCCTCTCTTCCCAGGTAACACGCAGCAGTGATATGTCTGGCAGTAGGAAACCCTGTTGAGAGTTTAGGGAAACTTGAGTGCAGGGTGCCAGGTTCGCGTTTCCCCAGCCCATGGCGCTCTGTTGTTAACCCCCCCCCAGCACGTAGCCAGCCACGCGGTGTGCTCCGGTGTTCCCCACCCCCCCTCCCAGCACGTAAGCATCTACGCGGTGTGCTCCGGTGTTATGCACCCCCCTCCAAGCAGGCATTCAGCACCGCGGTGTGCTCCTGTGTTCCCCACCCCCCCTCCAAGCAGGCATCCAGCACCATGGTGTGCTCCTGTGTTCCCCACCCCCCCTCCAAGCAGGCATCCAGCACCGCGGTGTGCTCCTGTATTCCCCACCCCCCCTCCAAGCAGGCATCCAGCACCGCTGTGCGCTCCGGTGTTCCCCACCCCCCCTCCAAGCAGGCATCCAGCACCGCGGTGCTTCCCCCCCCCCACCAGCAGGACGGCGTGAACGCAGACCAAAGAACAACCCCCCCCCCCCCAAGCAGCTCACCACCTTCCTGTTCACTACTGTCCCCTCTTCAGGACACCAGCTACCTCCTGTAGCCATTGCTGATAAACCACAGTGACCCATTGGTCAATTCCCACTCCCAAGGGAAAATCGGGGCAAAACCACTCACCCCGTTGCTCGCCATGACTTAGCTTCCCTGCCCTCTCTGTGTTATGTGAAGTATGTGAGAAGGATGCTACCAAAAGTCTAAAAAGTCCTTCAACGTGTGATAATAAACAATATAGCCTCTGTGTATTACATGGTTCTATCTCTCTTTTTTCTAGTGACCTTGACTACTGCAGCCGGATCACCGGCCTCACGTAGGTTGCAGAACTTGAGACAGAATCCTAGAAAATCAAAAGAGGAATTGATCAAATCTGTTATGAGCCACTACAACAGAGAAAGTAGGAAGACACAGGAATGGAGAGAGATGATGTATGAATGGAGACAGAGTGTACATGAATGGAGGCAAACAGACAGCAGGAGAAAGGAATTGTCTGCCAAAAAAACCACAAAGCAGATGATAAGCCTCCTGGCTCGCCAAACTGAGTCTTTCGAGTCTCTTGTAGCCATGCAGACAAATATGTACCATTGTAACCCACAGCCCTCCCAAAGCCCTCTTCCTTGTTCCCCAGTATTTCCACAAAACAACTTTCTCCAGCAGCCAGTTCCTTATTATCCCCAGCTGCCCCCAACACCTGTACGATCACCTACCAGCCCTGATAACTATAATTCTTACCCTGTTCACTCCACCTCCATTATTCTGCAGCATAGTAATCCTGAAGTGCAGCAGACATTGAATAGTGATCAAAATAGGACATATTCAAACCTGTGAATGTACAGTCCACCACCCCAACCCCCTTGCCTGTTATGTACTGTATGTTGAATAAAGGTTTTTTTTTCTTTTTCACTACGTTATATTATTGCTGGAAGTGGTAAATATTATACACCAAGGTAAAGCAAAGCACATCAAATGCATCAAACATTACTGTTGGCTCTCAGCATCAAATTGCTCCCTTAAAGCATCCCTAATCCTTGAAGCCCTTTCCTGGGCCTCCCGATTAGCCCTGCTCTCTGGCTGAGCAAATTCATCCTCTAGGCGTTGAACCTCGGAGGTCCATTCCTCACTGAATCTTTCACCCTTCCCTTCACAAATATTATGGAGAGTGCAGCATGCGGATATAACAGCGGTGATGCTGCTTTCCACCAAATCTAGCTTCCCATAAAGACAGCACCAGCGGGCTTTCAAACGGCCAAAAGCACACTCCACAGTCATTCTGCACCGGCTCAGCCTGTAGTTGAACCGGTCCTTGCTCCTGTCAAGCTTCCCTGTATACGGTTTCATGAGCCATGGCATTAAGGGGTAAGTGGGGTCTCCAAGGATCACAGTGGGCATTTCGACGTCCCCTACTGTGATCTTGCGGTCTGGGAAAAAAGTCCCGGCCCTCAGCCTCCTGAACAGGGAACTGTTCCTAAAGATGCGTGCATCATGCACCTTTCCAGGCCATCCTGAGTAAATGTCAGTGAAACGCCCACGGTGATCCACAAGCGCTTGCAGAACCACGGAGAAATACCCCTTGCGATTAACGTACTCTGATGCCAGGTGGGGTGGTGACAGAATAGGAATATGCGTCCCATCTATTGCCCCTCCACAGTTAGGGAACCCCATTTCTGCAAAGCTATCCACAATGTCCTGCACGTTCCCAAGAGTCACGGTTCTTCTTAGCAGGGTGCGATTAATGGCTGTGCAAACTTGCATCAGCACCATTCCAACGGTAGACTTTCCCACTCCAAACTGGTTCACCACCGATCTGAAGCAGTCTGGTGTTGCCAGCTTCCAGATTGCAATAGCTTCTTCACAGGCAGGGCAGCTCTCAATCTCGTGTCCCTGCGCCGCAGGGTAGGGGCGAGCTTAGCACACAGTGCCATGAAAGTGGCTTTTCTCATCCGAAAGTTCTGCAGCCACTGCTCGTCATCCCAGGCTTGCAGGACGCTGTGATCCCACCACTGAGTGCTGGTTTCCCAAGCCCAAACGCGCCGGTCCACGGAGCTGAGCACGTCTGTTACTGCCACAAGCAATTTACTGTCTTCACAGTGAGGCTATTCAATATCATCGTCTGACTCCTCACTGTCACACTCACTTTGCAGCTGAAGGAATAGCTCCACTGCCATGCGTGATGTGCTGGCAACATTCATCAATAAGGTCGTCAGCTGCTCAGGATCCATTTATAACAAAAATCGCAGAAAAAGCGCTGTAGAATCACAATGCTGCCAAACTGCTAGGAATGTGTAGCAAAGCACCCCGGGGCATTGGAACAGGAAGCGGAAAGACACTCACACTTCCTTCCCCTTCCCACAAGCCACAGCGCCGAAATGGGACGAGGTGCTCTGTGGGATAGCTGCCCACAATGCACCACTCCCAACAGCGCTGCAAGTGCTGTAAATGTGGCCAAAACTGCAGCGCTGGTTGCTGTAAGTGTGGCCAGGCAGCGCTGGCCCTATACAGCTGTACTAACACAGCTGTAACTACCAGCTCTGCAAAACTGTAAGTGTAGACATGGCCTAAGTGTGCACAACTCCCAGTGTAAGCAGCAGCGGGAGCTCTGCATATGATGGAAAAGTCAGATATCAGTTGAAAGCTACCCTACAGCTGTGGTAGCAGAACTATGCTCAAGACTTAATAAAAAATGAATCCATATACACTCTGCAGACTTGTGATTTTTATCTGGATCTTGTTTACCATTCATGCATCGTTTTGCTAAGTAGCATCACTTTAATATCTTGATTAGCATGGTACATCTTTCGTTTTGTCTAGATAATGGCATAAGTCATACTAATTGAAGGAACATTGTGTGTCAAATGCTATGGTGCATGATTTATTTAAGACTTAGATATCTGGTCCAATTAACTCACAATGCAAATTGCACCGGGTTGTGTCCCTTTTTTGCCTTCTATAATAGAGAAAGTTACAAAGGAAAACTGCATAAGTGTTCTTCGTTCTCCACTATTCCAATGACCTTCTAATAGGAAAACGGACATTAACAGAATCATGGCTATTTAAATATTTGCATCCTTTACTCATGCAATAGATCCATGCCTATTCGTAGTGCAAAATCATTGACCAAGGCACTTTCTCCTACTAGGAGGAGACTTCAAGCTTTGCAAAACATTCTGCAGTTGCTATAGCAAGCAGAGGGAAAAACTGTCCAGGGAAAAAAGGATACCAGTGATATCAGGCCCTATGGTTGAATGAAATCAGATTGTTGTGATAAAATTTCTTTTTTTGAACTGAATTTAAGGGTATTTATAAACCCTCTATATCTCACAACAAAGCATCAGTCAGGTGGTTTGCCATTGTAAGTGTGGCCTTATTAACACCCATAGAATCATATCTTTTGAACTAACACTATTGAAATCTGTTGTATTGCCTGGTACTGTACTTTTGAAGTTCACAAGTGCAGTTGCAAAATGGTTTACATGACAATCGAGTATCAGTTTCAGGCTAGGTGAATGAAATGAGAAGTGTAATAAAGGAAATGCTAATAAACACACAACCATCACCAAAAAGAGAACAGAATTACTTTGGTCACCCTAGTTACTCCTATAATGAAATGAAACAGAACAAAATATTCAGCACTTGTATAGATGACATTTTAGTGCCAGGAAAGACACATGTAAGACAAGAAAATATGTCACAAAATAGCAAAAAAAAATTGCAGGTTTGTCTCTAACGCACTGTTCACACCTATGGTACTCTGTAAATAATTACAATGCTATCTTATTCAGGCTCCAATTTAACAAAGCACTTAAGTAGGTGCTTAACTTCAAAGTGTATAATTAAGAAAGCACAAACACATACTTAAGTCCCATTGACTTAAATAGACGAGATACATGCTAGATTTTTAAAGGAATTTAGGCACTGGTTGAATTTTCAAAAGCATCTTGGCACCTAACATCTACTGAAATCAATGAATTGTAAGCATCTAGGAGCTTTTGAAAATCCGGTTATGCACCTAAATACATTTAAAAATCTAGCGCTAAGTGTTTTGCTGAATCAGGGCCATTTCTTCTGGTTGCATAACTTGCTCGCTGTCAGCCTGCACAGCTTCCACAAATTCCAGACCTTTTGCCTCTAATCCAGAAATATAATTTTCTGTTCCCCGATGACACCTTTTTATATGCATTGGTGCTGATTTTTTTTAACCAGTGTAAAGATAGAAACACTATGAGTTTATTACAGTCCATGCCACAAAAAGAACACAATGAGACAAACAAAAAATAAATAGGAACTCTTTGTTAGAAATTACCCTTTAATTATGAACCAACCATTGTAAAGTGACTGCTCCAGTAAGCCATCTTTAATTTAAACCTAAAAGTCATTCCGGCTCTGATTTAAACACTTAATGGGAGGTTTCCTATTTATTTTTTCAATGATTTTTGGATCAGGCCTGAAGTGTGGTGTGTGGGTGTATACATGTGTGAGTATGTTTTTACATATGTTTATTTCTATTAAAGCAATAATTTTAAAGCATTTCTCTGTTCAGCAGTTATGGAGAGCCCTAAACATCACAGTGATTAACAATATGCTCTATATGTAGGATATTAATTATTTTAATATGACAGAATAGGAATCAAGAGTGCAAACTGTTAAATGGGATTTCACAGAAGCTGTATCTCATACTTTAAAATAAAAATGGAGTAGCTTTAAATAGTCCTATACAGAACTGCTGCAAATCAAGACAAAATTCCATGACCATGTGAAAATTGCAAGTAGCATTTCATGTCTTTTCATTGTTGGCCAAGGTATTACATTTGTCTTGTCTTACCTGTTCCTTTTGGACCATATAAGGGAATTTTTGTATTAGAACCATAAAGTGTATATGTATAACAAGTCTGAGGCCAAGAGAGAAAAGGGGTAAGATTGAATTCCTCACAGCTATTGATAACAGAACAGGTCTCTTGCTTTTTCATTTCTGTGTCTCTCTCTCTTTGTGATAAACATGCAAGGCCAAACCACTAATTGTGTTGACACATCCTAAGACAGAAAGTCTGTTCTCAAAGAATAATAGAGCTGTGCAAAAACAACTGTAATTGTTCTTCACAATAGAACACAGCTTCCCCCTCTTCGGAGCTTTTAACGTGTTTGCTATGTATGTTAAAGTTTAAGTAGATTTGCAACATTCTGAGAGTTGTTAGAAAAGATAGTGAAATAACAATAGTGATAAAGGTATGTTAAAATAGAGGCTGTATGTGAATGGATGCTTGATTTAGATACAGAATGAATGGTCAGGGAAGTTCCAGCCTAAAAATTACAACTTCAGTCTCGATTGACTGAAGAATGCACAGAGTGGAGATAACCAGATGATCCCCGGAGGGCAAACCGCAATCCACCCAATGATCCCAAGAATAAAAGAATCAGAAAACAAGATAAACACCTTACAGCCATCATGGAGCCGTCCCTGCTGTACCATCTGCATGATGGACTTATCATTTCAAACGTGAGAACAGTGAGTAATTAACACCTCAAATGCAGTAACAGCACGATGAAGCAATTCCCAGAGACTGGCATAGGAATAAAATCCTACAAAAACAGACTCTAAAGACTGAAAACTTTGAGTCTGGTTCTGCAACCACCCACCAGGAGCATCGGATGCACATCTGACAAGGACTCAGCTCCATCCTCCTGTGCAGGCTACCTGGCCAGTACTCTGCTACGAACAACCTCTAGGTTGGTAACTATAACAGCTCTGCAGAACTTGTATAAATAAGTGTGTAAATGAGTAAGGAATAGTAGTGAAATAATACTGAACTGCATATCCTGATTTCTCTCTCTTTCTCTGTATTTACAATAAACATGGCATTTTTGCCTTATCCCTCTTATAAAATCCTGTTGGTATTATTTTATTAGTATAAAATTCATTCTTTTTCAAAGAAAACTGATATCATGTTTGCCATTTTGCAGCTTAGCTCACTGTACTGTCTGCAGAGCTGGTGGACTAGAAGGAAGGTTGATGTTATTACAGGGAAGGGACAAACTTGTTTACCTCTAATTTTGACCTCACTTCAACACTGCCTATTTGAAAGCTCAACTTGAACTTGTCTAACTATTAGTCAAAATGTTTAGGTTTGTGTTACACAAAGGAGAGAGTCAAACACAGAGGAGAGAGTGAAAAATCTCTCGAAAAAGGGTAAGGTGAAAAATGGAAGAGTAAACAGAATTAAAAAGGTTTCAGAGTAGCAGCCTTGTTAGTATATATCTGCAAAAAGAACAGGAGTACTTGTGGCACCTTAGAGACTAACACATTTATTTGAGCAGAATTAAAAACATATGATACAAATGCGAGCCTAATTCATTAACATGAAAATGACAGCAAACATAACGAAAACTTTCACCTAGCCAATTCCAGCTTAATTTCAAATAGAAGAGAACCTTTCAATTTGCCTTTCAATTTCAAACACTAGAAAATCTTCCTTCTACCTAGTCCACCAGCTCTGCAGATTTAAACTAAGTGCAGCTTTACAAAATGAAACACAAGCCCAAATTCTTCTTTGTATTTGCCCTGCATTGCACCTCAGGGCCAAAGCAGCTCTACAGTCCCTGTAGCCAATGACAGGCTTATTCCAGGAGCTGCTACACCACTGCCATCCCTTTACCGTTTATCAGGGAGCATGGCTAGAGACAGGGCACTGCTGTGGCTTTCCCTGCAGATGCTGTTATGGTCTATAGAGCCATAGGCAGCCAGTTTAACTTACAGCATATATGTTCCAGGATTTGTAGTTGAAACGCATCTTTGTTTCCCTTCCTCAGCTGCAGCTGAGGAGTTGGACCTCAGTATTTGGCACCACTTTAAATTCTAGCGAATCACATATATCAGGAAGAAAAGAGGTAAATATTTACCTACTGTTTGAAATAAACAGCTAGTCTTGATGATAAATACTGAATTTCTATATAGGAAATTGACTTCTATGCTTAAAACAGCACAGCACATATTCATGAGGGTATGTTTGCTGTGCATCGAGAAATATCACTAGAAATACAGGAATTACTACTATTTCAACTAACTCCGTAATAAAACCAGCCCTAAATGGCCAGAATTTTGTCAATGCTTATGCAGTGGACCTTACAGTATGAAACCTTCAAACCAATAAGGAAAACAAAACATTTCGTAGATTAGTTCTCACAGGGAAAAAAGAAATTGATTGACACTAATCAAATATTGGTAGCAAGAATCAGTGAATTCCTGCAATAACTGGCAGTACTGATATAATTTTGGAGTTGCACACATGTATCCAAGGCCAGAATTTGGCCCAATGGTGGTATCTAAGGGCCAGATCTGAAGCCCATTGCAGTTATGTATCAGAGGGATAGCCGTGTTAGTCTGTATCCACAAAAACAACGAGGAGTCCGATGGCACCTTAAACACTAACAGATTTATTTGGGCATAAGCTTTTGTGGGTAAAAAACCCCACATCTTCAGATGCATGGAACAGTCTCTACATGCTGGAAATGAGAAGCCTTAAGACTGAACTTTCTAATTTTTAATTAAGATAGTTTCTTAAGTCGCTTTAACATACTAATTTGCATTTAATTTCCTGTACCGGGGGGGAAAAGATTGGAAGAAACAGATGTTGCCCCCCTCCATGGTCTGTTGAAGAAAAAAGAACCATGAAAACTCATCCGTCCATCTTATTGCTTTTTTATTAGGTAACACAGATGCTGGGGGAAAAAATGAAGAGAACTGAGGTATTTAAAACATTAACTTCTCCTTTGGGGGGTGGGGTTTTTCCCCAAGATTTGCATTATCCAGTAAATAATAAGATGGCTTGGTAGCAAGTGTGTTTTTCCTTCCAGCTGTAAAAAGCAGAACAAACATCTGTTTTTGCCTTTTTTTTTTTTAACTATACTGAAAGAACAATGCTGGCTCTGAGGTTAAAGCACTCATTTTTCAAAGGCTACATGACAAAAAATTGTTTGCCTGGTTCAACTGGTGTAGTGTTTGTATTCACAGAGACCCCCCTTGTTTCACAGAGACTGCTGCTGGGCAGGGGGGTAGACCTTATTGTATGACTGGATATGATTGCAAGCCTTGCCCGCGGTATCTGAGTCTCTTAGCGTTTTGATGTGGCCTGGAAACAGCTTGGCATGGAATGAAAAGTATATTAGAAATAAATTGAAATGGGAAAGGTGGTAGGAGCATTTCAGAAGTGGCACAGTCACTGCTTATACATGGAGGAAGGACACCGATTACGTCAGATCACTCTCATGTGCACAACACTAGATATGCTTTAATCAAACACAAATTAATGGGCTGAAATCAAGAGCAACTAAGTGAAATTCTATGGCTTGTGTCACGCAGGAGGTCAGACTAGATGTTCTGGTGGTGCTATCTGACGTTTACATCTATGAATCTATATCCAGACCACCCTGACCATAACCAGTTATTTAATATGATATGAATGAAGCTGCATGAACACCCATTGCATTACAAGGAAAGTCACCAACACATAGGCTATGTCTACATTACAGCTGGGAGGTGTAATTCCCAGCTCGGATAGACACATACATACTAGCTCTGTTCAAGCCAGTGCACTAAAAATGGCAATATGGCTGAAACAGCACCAGCAGTGGCTTGGGCTAGCCCTGGCCTGTACCTAGGATGGGATTGTATTTGGGATTGCCAGTATAGCTGCCTCTATACTAGGGACTTCTGCTGGCACAGCTATGTCAATCAGGGATCACCCCTCTTCATACCCCTGACTGACAAAGCTATGCCAGCAGAAATGTGTGGTATAAATCTCAGGCTCTGAATAGCCTGAGGAAAGTGCAAGTTATCTCGCCCTCTGTTCCCAGAGGTCAGGGCTGTGTGTATCTGGGGATTTGGGACAGACTTGGCCCTCAGAGAGAACAGACTGAGGAGGGAGTCTGTTTAAATTGACTCCAATGAGAAAAGCCCTGGGCTTTGTCCTGACAAAGGATGTAAGTGTCACAAATTATAGGGAAAAAATGCAAATTGTCCCTGGCTGGGTCACGTTAATTGCAGGGAATTATGTTATCTTCTGCAATAAAAAAATATTTAAAGCCTCAGGCCACCCTCCCATACTCCATTAGAGCAAAACTAAATAGTTTATTTCAGAATCCCACTCAGCAGCAGGCTGACTTGAATGAAAGAGACCAAACCATGACTCATTCTTTAAATAAACCCACAAAAGTCTTGATTTTAGACATGAAAGCCCTGTAACAAACACACCACCTTAATTAGATGGATTGTTTCATTTCTAGGCAGGTGCTCACAGATGATGCACGGAGTGCATTTTATCAATGTCTAAATAATCAATCAGTTAAATCAATTAAAAAATCTTTGGCACTACCCAGTTAATAACTCTTCAGTAAGCTTCATCCATTCATCATTACAATGATAGAATTGAACTACTACATCAGAGCAATCATGTCAATATATCACTGCGCAGCATTAGTGATCTTTAATCCATGCAGTAGGAACACAATAAGCCACGAGAGCCCAAGAAGAGTTGTGTTCTTGTAAATTATTTAATATACTATTACTAATAAGGAATTTTAATGTAGCACTTACTATAATAACAGCCTATCAAGGATCCCTCAATACAATCAAAGTCTATTGTCTCAATGGGAGTTTTGAGGTTTAAAAAAACACAGCAAGTGGTATAAATCTGCAGCGCTTTGAAGTTTCGAGTGTGGTTGCAGCGCCAGCCCTGGGAGAGAGCTCTCCCAGCGCTGCACGTACTCCACATCCTCTACGGGTGTAGCTTGCAGCGCTGGGAGCCGCGCTTCCAGCGCTGCGGCACTGTTTACACTGAGGCTTTACAGCGCTGTATCTTGCAGCGCTCAGGGGGGTGTTTTTTCACACCCCTCAGCGCGAAAGTTGCAGCGCTGTAAAGCGCCAGTATAGCCATGGCCTCAGTCAAATAGTTGCTTCTGAAAGTTTTACCAATGGACTTTTTGACCAACGTCAGCCTGCTGCTGAATTAACCTGCCACAAAATTTGACAGTTTGGGAGTGTGACGTTTTTTGGTGTTAATGGTTTTAAATGCAAATAACTTGCAAAGGGATTGATCACTTGTACACTAAGCTTCCTTCATAATTTTCACTGTCCCTTCAGTAATTAATAATATCAATTTTCTTGAAATAACTGTTTACTAACAAGCACATCAAAATACATCATGACAGGGATTCCAGAAAAAGGAGCAAGCTTCTTTCAAAGGATTCTCACATCAGGTTGTGACATCTATGGAGCTGCCCTGTAATAATTCATGAATATTGTATGTCAGCCTGTTTATTGGGATGGTGGTTACTGTATGAATGTATTGATTTAAATTCAGTAGGGGGCTGTCTGTAATACTGGCAGGAAGGAGAAGGATGGCTCAAGAGAGCCAATCATTAAAAGCCTTTAAGAGACATTAAGGGACAATGCCACTCTCTAGCCAGCCTATTAATGCCCAAGACCTGCAGAAGAACAAAGAACTCTGTCAGGGTTCAAAGGCTCCTGCATTGGTGCAGAGACCAGCCCATAGCATTGCCAATGTAAAGAGTTTAAACAAAAGATAATATTGTGTGTTTTGGTGTGGTTTTTTAACTCCCCACCCCCAATGTGTTAATAGCTTCCAAGCACAGAAACAACCATTGTGATCATCTAGTCTGACCTGGTATAATACAGGCCCCAGAATAATTCCTAGAGGAGATCTTTCAGAAAAACATCCATTCTTGGTTTAAAAATTATCAGAGATGGAGCATCCACCACAACCCTTGGTACGATATTCCAGTGGGTAATTACTCTCACTGTTAAAAATTAACACCTTATTTCTATTCTGAATTTGCCTAGCTTCAGCTTCCAGCCATTGGATCGCTGCTAGACTGAAGAGCCCATTATTAAATATTTGTCCCTATGGAGGTATGTGTAGACTGTAATCAGACACCCTTAACCGTCTCTGGGTTGAGCTAAATAGATTGATCTCTTTGAATCTACTTGTATAAGGCAGGTTTTCTAATCTGTTAATCATTTTTGTGGCGCTTCTCTGAACCCTCTCAAATTTATCCTTGAATTGTGGACACCAGCACTAGACTCTTTTGCTCTGTGCATAGGTGTGTGAGAGACACAGAGAATGCGAATTAGTGTTGCCAACTTTATGGAGTAAGGTGATTTGGGCCCCAAGTGCAGGAGCTCTCTCTGCTTCGTGATGATGTAGAGCTTCCAGCTTCTCCTCAAACCCCCAAATTCTATTTAATTCTGTGCCCTCCATACCTGCCCCTCCACCCGCCCCCTGCCCCGCAACCCACTGCTCCAGGATTCTTCATCACCCTGTCCTAAGCTGTGAGGGGAGGCAAGAAAGCTGCAACTGGGTACTATTCTTCCCCTGCCCTTCCTGGGGAAGTAAGGAAGCTCCACAGGTTCTTCACCCCCCTCTCCCCTGTGCCAGGCCGGATGTTGCAGGGAGGCAGAGGGGAGGAGGAACAGAGAGCACACACTGACCCATTGTTCTCAGGAGGGGGAAGGAGTGCAAGGCCACCCTGAATTGCTGGACTCTTTCTGCTCTGCCCACTTCCTGTGAGAAGTGTCAGCTGCTCCCTCTCCCCTATCCCAAAAGTCCTGTCTCCTGAAGGGAAGTGGGAGAGCTCTGCTTGCCTCCTGCCACAGCTCTGACTGGCTGCTCTTACCAAGGAGGCTGGCTGCCTACCCCACGTGCCTATCAGAGGGTTTCCCCATCACTGGCATGGCAGGACTGAAATTCACATGAGGGCTGCCTCATCGTGAGACCAGCTCGCACTCCAGCCTAAACTGTGCGAATTGGTAATGCTGACGCCTAGGTGCAGGATCCCACGAGGGATGTCTGGAGAAGCCAGGCCTCGCAAGGTTGCCATCAGGCACAGCAGGATGTTTAGGTCAGACAGACATGCGTGCAGACTGCTTTCAAATCTTTTTTCTCCAATGCTTTGTTCCTACAGCTAAATAATAACAATCTTAGGTTTAAGAAGACTGTTTGCAGGCCTGGCTCCAGGCATCAGCTTAGCAAGCAGGTGCTTGGGGCGGCCACTCCGGAGAGGGGCGGCAAGTCCAGCTATTCGGCAGCAATTCGGTGGAGGGTCCCTCACTCCCGGTCGGAGCAAAGGACCTCCCATTGAATTGCCGCAGATCGTGATCTCAGCTTTTAAAAAATTTTTTGGCTGCTTGGGGCGGCAAAACCCCTGGAGCCAGCCATGGCTGTTTGGTCGCTAGATCACTGGGCACTGACTCCCACACAACTGCATATGACCCAACCCATTCTAGCCTTTCAGGGCAATGAGGGCTGATGCATAGGGTACTGTAGCGAGCTCCCAGTCCCAGAGTAGGAGCACTGCAAAATTCCACTTCGAGACAGATGAGGCCAAACACTCTTAAGGGGGGGTTGCACTCAGAGAGACTAGGACACAAAGTGCCGCTAACCCTGTAACCATAACACAGGTACTAGGACTGAGAGATCAAAACCATTATTGCCTTTGTTTTCATGTTACTCTTTAGGAGAAAAAGCTCATCTCTATCAACACACACAAATTACCAGCAGTAGATTTTTAAAGTTAGGCATGCACAACACCCTGATGAGAATGTGCTAGGCCCTATTCAGACAAACGCTTAAGCATATATTTACTTTCAGCATGTGCTTAAACCCCATTGACTTCAATGAGACTTAAATCCTGATTAAGCAGAGTGCATAAGCACGTGCTTAGATGCAGGGCCATAATCAGGGGGTTGTGAACACACAATGCTTGTGAGCGACCCAAGTAGCAATGTACAAACACAAACAGTGGTATCCAATTTGCACACTCACCTTCTGTAACTAAAATGGATAGAATTAATAAATAATCCCCCCACAAAAAGAGTTGAAACCTCCTGCAACTTGTGGGTAAAACGTGAAGCATACATTTAAATAATATCTCTTCCATCTTTAAAAACTTTTCTACTAACATTCTGAAGCAACAGCCACTAAGCGCATGAATTAAATTTGGCTGGAGGATTTCTCCTATGATTTAGCATTAGTTAGTTTAGTTATTACTTAGTGTCCCTTTAGCACAATCCTGGGTTTTAAAAAAAACAGGGTTCTCTCTTCAGCGCCATCCCTCATTTGTTTCTTCTTGCAAGCAATGTTTACAGTTTCAGTTATTTTGGATCCAACCAGAGTGAGTGGTGTATTTAAAATTCAATCAGGCTTCTGGTTTTAAACATCTTTCTGTGCATGCGTGCAGCACCAACAATTGACAAGAGCCCCGAATTTAACATCTGTTCCAACCCATAAATGGTTTTAATTTGAGAACTGAAAATAAATATAATGCAATTACAAACTGCTCGCTCATAATAAATAGCGTGTTTGCTTCGACTACTGCGGTCAAGTCAGCAAAAATGCATGAATCAGAGCTGCAGAAATTAGGCATTTTTGAAAATTGAGCAAATCAAAGGGAGCCCAAACATCAAAATTGGGATCAGGCTTTTGAAACACCACCTTTCCCAGACACATATACAGTGTTGGGGCCAGTCTGTAACAAGAGCATGTGCTAGCCACAAAATACACAGTGATGAGTTAGAATCGGTTGCTTGGTTTTGAATTTATTTCGACATTCTCAGTATTTTTTTTGAAAAATGGGCAGAATTGGGTGATCATGAAACCCAGAACTTGTAGAAATGACTGAAGTTAGGCACAGTGTAGGCAAGTAATGTGCATTCTTCCCCATATAGCTCAAACTCTGCATCTTAGTCCTGGTCCCTATTATTACAGTCCTGGGTCTACGCACAGCTTTGCCAATGTCCTCCACTGCTTTGCTGGACAGCCTCTGATATTTCATTCTGAGCAAATATTAAGTATACCAGATGTTGCCATTTTGTGAGTTCTGCCAATGTCCACTAGGAGATCAGTGAGTCTATTTCACTTGTCATCTAAAGGAATATTTGAAGCAGTAAGTAAGTAAATCCACTTATTCCTGTCTGGATATCAGTGACACCGTAGCAGAATTTTTGGAAGCCTTCACAATCCAACACTAACTTCGAGCACACAGCAGCTGACCTTCCAGTGATCTGCCTGCACATTATCACATGGGAGGAGGGCAGGAAAGGATAACGAGAGGAGGAACAGTGGATTTACAGTAGCTTCAGTGGAGCCACTCAGCATCCCCATGTGGAAGATACCTTCCTGACCTCAATTCTATCAACAGTTATTGAGCTTTCCAACCATATTT
Organism: Gopherus evgoodei; assembly: GCF_007399415.2. NCBI lineage: Eukaryota > Metazoa > Chordata > Testudines > Testudinidae > Gopherus > Gopherus evgoodei. The sequence continues at coordinate 14,000,341 of NC_044329.1, forward strand.
ATACAAGCAACAATGAGTCAACAGGGTATTTCCAGGGGATTAAGAATTGGCTGTGAGAAATTGATATCCCGAGTTAAATGGGCTTTACAATCATATACAAGATGGAAGGAAAAGTTATGTCAGATTTTAACCCTATCAATATGAACTCTGTCTTTCTAAATTTCAAATGTGGATCGTCAAATGGCACTATTTATTCACTGCAACTAAAAATCCTGGCAAATAAAATATCCCTTGCCCTTTTGAGGTATCCCGAGCCTTATCTCATAAGATTTTACTAGACTGGACATATTTGTATCTCAAACACTTCTGGAGACAGTATACAGACAGGGGAACCCATCGAGTTCTCTGGCAATGCACAGACAGAAAGTGAACATATAGCCAGTCTGTATGGCTTTGTGAACCCATACTCTAGTTCCCATGTATAGAAAAGTACATTTCTGCTAGAGTTTCAGTCCTGGCTCAGTCATTATAAAGAAGATTATCATTGTAGGTAGCACCAGCATGGACTGATGCAGCGAATTTATCCCCTGAAAAGGTTTAGCTATATATTTGGTCTAGCAATCATGGCACATCTCTGTTTGACACAGAGGCTTGATCCATTTCATGTGTTTATTCTCTCCCAAAAGACTTATTGCAGAGGATTTAAGAATGCATTATACATAACACAGGGAGACAGGGACACACTCACCTCAGCAGAGATATTGTTTTAACAACCTGCTTATTCCATCAGGACTAGCTGCATTTCAAGTTGTCTGTGTCACACCCTAGTTCTGGACATTAGAAGGGTGCAGGCATCCACTGCCTCCCAGAACTCTTAACAAAACTTACATTTCATTCCTCATTTTTGTTATTTATATTTAATGTCAGCACTTGATGGGGATTATAGCCATCATTGACTCTGCCTAAAATGGAAATAGTTTGAAGGATTATTTGGGAGGGATTTTTTGTTTTGTTTTGTTTTTAAGTAAAACAGTCCTTTAGCCATTGGAAATGATTCTTCAAGCCTTCGGAAGGATCAAAGTGCTTTCAAAAGCCATTATGCCTGCCATGTTACAATTTTCTTCCTATAATGTTTCATTTCTGATTCCTAACAGCCTATAATAGAATGGTTCCTACAGAGCTAGTCACCTTACACATAAGTGTACCTGCCACAGAAGAAAAAAGCCCACTTTTCAGTGTTATACACTGAGCGTTTGACAATTTGGTGTTTGCAATATTTTTGGCACACACTGGTGTCAGACTGGCTAACCAATGAGATGTTGAATTCATTCCCCCAACGATAGAACTTTAGACTTTCTCTTAATAATGTAACCATATTAGCCCCTAGGATTTCCAATTCAGTGTGTTTTTCCTTCTTCCTGTACCATTTCTAAAAGTTCTGTAAACTATAGGACCAAGAAAAAAGGTTTATTATGCCAATCCAAATATTCCCAGTTGAACCTGGAGAGAACACCAAGAGGATCTCACTATGTAGCTATGTTTCACATAGCTTTCCTTACTACTCTTATGCTTGGTACTGCTCAAGACAGGACTGTCAGCTCCCCATTAAAACAAAGAGAAGCCAGTTAAAGATTCCTGTGCACCATACAGTCAGGTTACAGTCATCCTGGAACAGCAAATTTTGGAGGAGTACAACAAGGATCTGTGCTGAGCTCTCATTATGGATATCAGTGGCTGGCACTTCACTATGATGGACTTCCTGTTGCCAATGCAATAGCAAATATTGCAATACTGGGCAAAGCCAAACAAGTGGTAGTGAAGCCTGTGGGGAAGAGCAGGAGACCCCCTGAAGTGTACTTACAACCCTCCCAGAAAACCTTAAAGTTCATGAGCACTGACTGGAATTCAAATAGTTAAAGCATTTACAAAATGGTAAGCTTTATTCAGAGGGCAGTGCCTTAGGTTTCCGGTGTGTGACACTCTTGACAACATCATGGAGGATGCTATATCCCAGCAGTACATGGATCTTTTTATGTGCATCTGATAAGGGTAAGCAGTGCAAAAATAAATGGAAGTCAACCATCCAAATATAGTTAAACTTAACCAGGAAAAAAAGAAAGCTTAGAAAAGGAAGAAATCATTCAAAAGAGAGCTATGCGTTGCCATTCAAACCTTCCTGAAAGGGGTTTAGTGTTGCCACTGAAGGAGACAGCCTTCACAAAGTTTATAGTTCTTCAGCTCAATAGAACATACTGTCTATTTTCTCCTCACTAGGTAGCATTCACAGCATGAGCTCCCCCAGTGCAGCAACAACACAGATTGCAAAGAATTCTCCATGCTGGTTTCAACCTCAAATGTAGAGCTGGAGAGCCCCAATAGGTTAAACTAAGTAACAGTGACAGAAGAGTATCAAGCTTTCGATCCGTTAACAAGCACAAAACTAAAGATCTCTCAGCTACACAGTGGGAAAATACTGAATGTGCAAATTGAAGTGAATGTGAAACTTTCTGCAATTATTATCTGTAACGGGTATAAGTGGCAGTGAATCTCAGAAGGTTTGTTTTCAAATGGATTCTCACACAAATCTCTTTGAGCAGGAACAGAGCTTCTCACAAGACATTATTGAGGCAGTTTTGTATAATGGTTAAAACAGCGAACTATAACATCTCAGGGATACCTTGTGCTCCCCTTTCTGCTTGGTCTATCCCACTTACATTGTAAGTTGTTTGGGACGGGGACTTTCTCTGTGCCTAGCACAATGGGGCCGGAGCCTCTGTGCTACTGCAATACAAATAAGAAATAATGATACAATACACGTGTCCTGACTTGCTGTGTAACACTGAAGCAGTCACTTCATCCCAGTGCCTCAGTTTTCCCCTTTGTAAAATGGGGGGGAATATTCACTTTTTTAAAGCATCATTCGATTCTCAGATGAAAGGCACTAGATAGAAGTGCAAAGGCCTCCCATTTTAGTAGGAGTGAAGCGTTGCCGCTCGTAACCACAAAGGAGCTTTTTGAGCCCCCGCTTCTCCGGAGCCTCTTCTCCCTGGGTTTATGTAAACATTGTTATTTTTAAATGTGTGTATATTCTGACTGGAGCAAGCTGCTGGGAAATGCATTGAAGTGCAACTGATTATACTTGTCAGCTCATTCAAGTTACAAGTGGATTTTAATTATTTCAGTTCTTCAGAGAAATGATTAAAACTCTGCATGAAATTATCAATTTTCACATAATCCCATTGCTCCCAATATTTTTTATTCTAAAAATAAGATTTTCACCCCCACATTTCTAATATTTCCATTGCATTATTTCAGCAGATGTTTTAAGCAGAATTTATGGCGGTGAATTTTTGCATCTCTCTTTGATAATATTTGGTTTGGCCTTTTCAGAATTATAAGAACAGAAGAATAAATTATTGCATTTTTAAGTGACTGAGTGGCTCATAGAGCTTGTAATACAATTACCAAGTAATCCTTTGCTATCATACATGTATAAAACCGAAAACAGGTGGCAGGGTATTTCAATAGGTTTGGTGTGATATTAACATCATGTATCACAGGGGAGACCACCCTCAGTTAAGTCCCACTCCAACATGGTACAGAGCACCTTCAATGACCATTGACTTTAAAAGAGAAACATAGGTCTCAGCAACCTATAGCCTGTCCATACCTTGAAATGACGAATGAGGCTTTGTCCATGTGGTTTGGATTTATGTTTTGCTCCCTCATCCCCCCTCCCCCCTCGCCACCCAGCAACTTTCAAACAGGAAAAACAAATGAAAAATGAAATGGCATTTGTGTTAGAAACTATACATTCACTTGTTCCTATCAAATGACTATGAAAACAAGTATTTTGCTTCTCATTTTTGCTGGAAATGCTTCATTCAGTTCATAATTTAGATATATGGTTTTGTAGTTCATGTCTGCGCAGTCAAATGCCCACACTTCTTAATTATTTTGAAATGATTAAAATGGAGCGATAAATCTACTGTTTGACATAACATCATTATTTGACCCAAACATATACCATAATAGCTTACTAAAAATGCTTCCCACATTTATTGAAATTTTTTCAAAACCAGTCACTAATTAATAGCCGCACTTGCAATAATCATTTTGAATAGTTACGCCTTATTGCCACATTGTTTTGTGATGAGAACATAATTATTATGCCCATTACAAACATATACAGTAAAAAGTAAATGAAGCTGGTCTAAGGGTAAAAAATTAATGAACAGAAAGGATTAAAAATTAACAAAGATTATCAAGTCTGCAATACTAATTTTCTAAACTGGCAAATTCACTAATTGAATTTAGAAAAGATGGACAAGCACAAATCCATGATGCAAGGGATCCAAGGGTGCTGAGGGAGTTGGCTGATGTGATTGCAGAGCCATTGGCCATTATCTTTGAAAACTCGTGGACAATTGGAAAAAGGCAAATATAGTGCCCATCTTTAAAAAAAATGGAAGGAGCATTCGGGGAACTACAGCCTCACCTCAGTCCACAGAAAAATCATAAAGCAGGTCCTAAAGGAATCCATTTTGAAGCACTTGGAAGAGAGGAAGGTGATCAGGGACAGTCAACATGGATTCACGAAGGGCAAGTCATGTCTGACCAACCTGATGGCCTTGTCTGATGAGATAACTGGCTCTGTGGATATGGGGAAAGCAGTGGATGTAATATACCTTGACTTTAGCAAAGCTTTTGATACAGTCATGACATTCTGTATCTTGAGGGAGCACCCAGAGTGGAAATAAGGCATAAATTTTTAACAGCGAGGGTAATTAACAATTTGTTCAATTTACCAAGGAGCATGGTTGATTCACCTTCAATGCCAGTTTTTAAATCAAGATCAGAGGAATTATTTTAAGGATGTTCTATGGTCTGTGACACAGGAGGTCAGACTAGAAGAGCACATAGGTTCTTTATGGCCTGGGAATCTATGAAACATTATTAAGAACAATAGCTTCAGTAAAGGGCCTGGAACGAATATGAGGGTGACACCATTCAAATCCTGCAGGGTTTATTATCCCCAAACTTCTCCACTTTAAGGTTCTTTAGAAAGGTCTCCCAGGCCAAGGCCATAAATCAAAATAATTAAATAATTCCATAGACCTCCTGGTATTTCCTGGAATTGATACCACCTGGTATTAAATTAAATCCTGCCAGAGCACGTTTAACCACAACCATAATTTTTAAAAAGAAGTGGCTCTTCGGAGCCGTGGTACATGCTCCCCATGGTCCATGCTCCCTCCATGACTGGATTGGCCACAAAAAGAGCCCCAAGGAAAACTAAACAGAAAATAGGCTGATAAAATGCTTACCAGGATGAAGAGAGCTAAAGAGGAGGAACTGAAGGCTCTTCTCCACATTCCTGCCCCAGTTTACAGGTCACTGGGGAATTCTGAAGAGAAGCAAGCTAAGCCTGAATGATCAACAAGAGGCATGTTTTGAATGAGCAGAAAGGCAGTTTTGCAGGGAAAGTAAGTTACCTTTTCACTTTGCATACAGCTTTGTACTGCATTCATATTAACAAATACAACTTTACCCAGAATTTTAATTCTTATTCAGGGGAGAAACTCCATCTCTCTTCCTCCAGAGTTCTGCCTATTCCTGTTCAGCTCAGGGATCATGCCTGCCTTCTTGTATGCAGTTCTCTTTGCAAGTTTAAGACCAGCTGCACTGTGCAAGTGACAGCTATCAGAGTAGTGGACAGCAGTGCAGGATCCATTCCTGCTTGTACATGTGGTGGGGAAAGCAGCCAGACAAGAGATGTTAAAAAAATACCACCAAAGAAACAAGGAAGCAATGGGGCTGCTGGGACATGAAGCATTGCATCACGGGGCACTGAGCAGGGACCCAGAATGCCTTCCACTCACCCCCGCTTCTCATAAGACCTATCGAGAGAGTTGCACTGTGGGATAGCTGCCCTAGAGAGCTGCTCTCAACAGCGATGGAAGTGCTGCTAATGTAAACGCTCTCTGATGCCTGAGGAATTAAGTAAGTACACAAACCAGCACTTTATTTTCACCAGTTCCATATCAGCAGTGAAACTTACAGCACAAAAACTCTGCAAGTGTAGACATACCCTAAGGTACTGTGTGTCTGCAAGCCTAGTAGCTGATTTACAAAATTATGCAGTGGTACAAATTGTGATCTATAGGGCAGGACCAAATCCCTTAGTACTCATAGAGGACTGGAACCAGAGAGCAGGATTAAAAGAATACAGTATTAGAAACTGTATCAAAAATAATTATTTGTAAAAGTATTATATCTTTACCACAACTTTTTTAGCACAATACCTCCCAAAATATAATAAGCACGACTATTATATAAAATCTTGGGATGTTATCTCCTCTGTTAGGATTTTGGATTAGAAGTCACACATAGAGATAAACTAGCAATTTTCCCCAGGGAATCACATTTCCAAAAATACAAAAGCTCCAGACTCATTGAACCACTGGGAGCCATAGGAACATGAAACTTGCAGAAAAGGCAAAATTGTTGCATTTACAGTCAAGTAGTTTTGCAGGCATGGCATTGGAAATGATTTTTTTTTAAATCTGCTGCCCAAGCATAACCTTAACACTGCTAAATTTACTATTTAGTCTCAAAGGTCTATGAAATGAGCTAGTCACATCAAGAATTATCAGCTGAATGAAAGGAAAATATTTCGCATATATACCTTTGCTTAAGAAATCCAGGAATATTGATGGTAAAATTAGGCATAAGTAATTTTTCTGAAAAATGAATTTCCAAACTGTCCACTGCCTTATATTAAAGGTCGTGTATTATCCAGTGAATAGGGCTGTGATAGGCCTGTGAAATACCAGACAAACTGGTTCCATGTTTGAAACTAAGGGCTTGTCTACATCAGAAAGTTGCAGCGCTGGTGAGGGAGTTACAGCGCTGCAACTTTGAAGGTGTACACATCTGCAGGGCATCACCAGCGCTGCAACTCCCTGTTTGCAGCGCTGGCCGTACTCCCGTTTTGTCTCGGGTGTAGAGGATCCAGCGCTGGTGATCCAGCGCTGGTAATCCAATGTAAACACTTACCAGCGCTTTTCTTGACCTCCGTGGAAGGAGGAAGCCTCTGGTAATCAAGCTGATTTCCTTTCCCGGTTTGCTCTCTCGTTCCCAGGAACCCCGAGCAAGCAGGTAAGGAGAACCGCTTGCTCGGCGGTTCGGGGAACGAGAGAGCAAACCGGGAAAGGAGACCAGCTTTGCCGCGGTTTGCTCTCGCGTTCCCGGAGCCACCCTGCAAACCGCAGGGAAGGAGACCTGCTTGCTCGGGGTTCCGGGAATGAGAGAGCAAACCGCGGCGAAGCTGGTCTCCTTTCCCGGTTTGCTCTCTCGTTCCCCGAACCGCCGAGCAAGCGGTTCTCCTTACCTGCTTGCTCGGGGTTTCGGGAACGAGAGAGCAAACCGGGAAAGGAGACCAGCTTTGCCGCGGTTTGCTCTCTCGTTCCCGGAGCCACCCTGCAAACCGCAGGGAAGGAGAACCGCTTGCTCGGCGGTTCGGGGAACGAGAGAGCAAACCGGGAAAGGAGACCCGCTTCGCCGCGGTTTGCTCTCCCGTTCCCCGAGCAAGCAGGTCTCCTTCCCTGCGGTTTGCAGGGGGTTCGGGAACGCGAGAGCAAACCGCGGCGAAGCGGGTCTCCTTTCCCGGTTTGCTCTCTAGTTCCCGGAGCCCCGAGCAAGCAGGTCTCCTTCCCTGCGGTTTGCTGGGGGTTCGGGAACGCGAGAGCAAACCGCGGCGAAGCGGGTCTCCTTTCCCGGTTTGCTCTCCCGTTCCCCGAACCCCCCCTTGAAGCCGCCCAACAGCGCTGCAGTGTGGCCACATCTAACACCACTTGCAGCGCTGGTTGCTGTAAGTGTGGCCACTCTGCAGCGCTGGCCCTATACAGCTGTACTAATACAGCTGTAACTACCAGCGCTGCAAAATTTTAGATGTAGACATGGCCTAAATTACTAAGCCCAAAGATCACGTAGCAGAGTAACTGACATGAAAAAAGGCTGTTGCTTGAGCTGGTGTCCTACATCTTTTGCTATTCTGCGCCTGTTTTGAATGCACGTCTGTTAGTCTATAAGGTGCCACAGGATTCTTTGCTGCATTCATGTAGAAGTGATTCTTGCTAATCTTATTCTTATCAGCAATTGCCAGGGCTTCGAACTGTAATTCTGAATTAGCATAAAATGAGTCCCATTGTAATTCCATCTCTCTGCTCCCTGGGTCCTTTGCAAGAGTTTTAAGCAATCTCTGCTTTGTGAAATGATTCATTTTCCCTTGCTGTCAGTGGTGCTTTTATTTACCATAATTTTTCTATGCCTAATCCCTCAGCCTTAATTTCTGACCTTTAACTCAGCAGCAATATATCAGTTAGCTTTATGGTTTCCACAGGCCTAATAAATGCCTCTTAAACTGAAAGACTGGATGTACAAGTAACGTCACAACGGGTTACCTCATTTTCTGCAGTTGCACTCCAACTCCAAAGCAGAGACACGTTAAATAAAGTCTGGTTTTGGCTGTCCAAGTCAAAGAAAATGCTTATGTGTACATGTGATGAGATGCACAAACCCCACATTGACCAGGTGCAGGTTAATGTACTGCTTTGTGTTTGAAGATCCCTGCCACTTCTGCAAGGATCATCAGACCTGAAGGGAAGATCTAAAGGGGAGAAGCCCAGCTCAAAGCTGTAGATAGATTTGAGAGAAGAACAGATCTTCAGTTCGTAGCTCCTGGCGAGGGCTTAGTGGCATAGGCAGCAGGTTATATATGTTTGCGGTGCCCGGGCACCAGGAATATTCAGGGCTGGGGGCCCTGCTACACCAATACTTGGAGCTGGGTCTCTCCCCCGGCGCTGCCTGGATCGGGCCCCGGCCCCCGCCTGCCATCCCCGCGTATCCCCCCCTGCCACGTCCCTGCCTGCTTGGGCTCCCGGCAGAATTGCCATCTGCTGCCCCAGGGTCCTAGCGCCTGCCATTCCCTACTGGCAGGGCAGGCTGCCATTACCCTGTGCTTCCGCCTTCGCCCTGAGCCTCCCCAACGCCCCAAACCCCTCATCCCCAGCCAGAGCCTTCATCCCCCTGCTCCTTGATCCTCTGCCCCAGCCCTCAGCCCCCCCGCATCATGAACCCATCATCCCTCTGCACCCTGATCCTTTGCCCCAGCTCTGAGCCCCCCGTCCTCAGCCAGAGCTCTCATCCCCCCGCACCCTGATCCTCTGCCACAGCCCTGAGCCCCACCATCATGAACCCCTCATCCTCAGCCCCAACCCTCATCCCTCCACACCCTGATCCTCTGCCCCAGCTGAGGCCCCTGCATCATGAACCCCTCATCCTCAGCCCCACAGCCCTCACTCCACACCTCAACCTTCTACCCTAGCCCTGAGCCTCGTCTTGCATCATGAATCCCTCATCCTCAGCCCCACAGCCCTCACCCCTGCACTCCCTCCTATCCCCAAACTCTCTCCCAGAGCATGCACTACCTCCCCCTTCCCACATACCCCTTCCCACCCCTAAACTCCCTCCCAGAGCCTGCATCCCAACCCCTTCCTACACCCCCACCCCCAGCCCAGAGCCTGCACCCAGACTCTGTCCCAAAACCTGCACACTTCACCCCCTCCTGCACACCCACCCCCTGCCCCAGCCCAGAGCCTGCACCCAGCACCCAAACTCCATCCCAAAGCCTGCACCCTACACCCCTCCTGCACCCTAATCCCCAGCCCAGGACCTGCACCCCAGACCTCCCCCCCCAAACTCCTCCTAGAGCCTTAGGCAATTGGGGGGGCGGAGTTGGGGGTGGGGGTTCTGGGCACAACCAAAATTTCTACAGACTTGCCACCCATGCTTAGTGGAGACTCAGAGCAGGAACCACTTGAAGGACAGCTGTCTGTCAGAGCCTCCCCTCCCAAGGGGAAGGTGGACCTCATGAAGAACAGTTACTTCAGGGCTATTGCTAGTGACCCACCTGTGGATGCTGACCAGGACCACAGCCTGACAGAGGCTGTCTGAAGGGAGTGAGGCCTGCTACAGGCTGTAACAAAACGGCCTTTGGCGGGACACTACTGAGAGTATCAATTCAGGACAAATTGCTTAGAGCAGGGCAGTTACAGCCCAAGGCTGGGGGTTCTTCACTACTAAGGCACACCAAACCAGCCAAACAAAGAAGACTTCGGTTTTACCTCACTGGCTAACCAGAAGTCGTAGAAGCAATTCCCTCAGACACTCCAGTTTCCCAGTACCACCACCAGCATCACTCCTTATGGGGATGAATAGTTATGAAAACCAATATCCCAGGAAAAGAAAAAAGGTTCTCTCGATCCCAAAGGACCAACCCCCAGACTCAGTTCAATATACAAGTCAGATCTTACCCACAAATCACGCTGTTGCCAAGCCTTTAGAATCTAAAATCTAAAGGTTTATTAATAAAAAGAAAGAAATATAGATGAGAGTTAAAACTGGTTAAATGGAATCAAGTACATACATAAATACTATAATTGCAAAGTTCTTAGTTCAGGCTTGATGGGATTACTGCTGATTTAAACCAATCAAGTCTCTGGAGTACAAACATCCCAGCTTGGATGGGTCATTCAGTCCTTTGTTTGGAGCTTCAGTTTTAAGCACAGTTCCTCCAGAGGTCAAAGAAGCAGGATTGAAGACAAAATGGAGGGGTTTCCAGGGCCTTTTAGATCCTCCGCCATGTGGAAGGAAACCCCTTTGTTCTTACTGTGGAAAATCACAGCAGCAACCAAACCAGATGGAGTTTGGAGTCACATGGGCAAGTCATGTCATGCATGACACAGTTTGCAGGCAGCAGCCATTGCTCACATGCTACCTTGAATGTTCCCAGGAAGGCTCCTCAGATGTGGATTGGAGTCTCCCAAGGTCCATTGTCACGTAAGTGTTTTTTGATCGAACACTTACTCAGAATAGTCCTTTCTCAACAAGCTGACCAATGCTTCACTGATGCTACTTGGAATCAAACATATTGAGATATAAGTACACAGCCAATATTTATAACTTCAAATACAAAAATGATACACACATACAGACAGCATAATCATAACCAGCAAATTACAGTCTTTTCATAGACACTTTACTTGACCTCCTTTGTACACAATTTGGTGTAACTATAGGAGCTTGGTTGCAACAATGATCTATACAGTCACAGTATATGTCAATAACATCACACAGGCTTGTGTTAGTACAAGTGTGTTTCTTTTCCCTTTGGATCGTCGAAAGCCCCACATGGGGTGAACTCCAATGGGACTCAGTAAGAGGGCTGAGTGTCCCACAGCTGGACCCATGTTGTCAACTGCCTCCACACTGAGGACCCAAGGCTTGTGAGTCCGGGACCCAGTCACACCAAAAGGATGCACTTCGGGAGACTAACTCCATGACAGTGGGATTGAAACCAACCACTCCCTGTATGCTTCTTTGGAAATACACTCAGAACATAGTACCTAGGTAATGCTGAAAATGTTATTTCTCACTGTAGCATGTGCAAAGAAGAAACAGAGAAGAAATTAATTTTAAAAATTATGTCCCTCTGTTGGAAGACTCAAGCTAGGATGCTCCCCGATGAGTCAAAACTTCTGCCTCCCTGAACAGCTTATGTATTCTCTCTCAGAGACTAAATGATCAGGCCTTTGCGAGTTATGATCTCTATACAGGGCCGCCCAGAGGATTCAGGGGGCCTGGGGCAAAGCAATTTCAGGGGCCCCTTCCGTAAAAAAATTGCAATATTATACAATACTATATTCTCATGGGGGCCCCTGTGGGGCCCGGTGCAAATCGCCCCACTTGCAAATTGCCCCACAGGCGGTCCTGGGAAAAATAAACCTTCTGCATCTTGGCATAAACCCAGTTTTGAGAAAACTTCTTTACAAGGTATCACTGGTTCTCAGCATCAGCTAGTGCTAAAAAGCACTAAAGCTCATTAAAAGGGTTGGACAAATATTTTTCGTCAAAACTTTTTCGGAATCGAAAACTAGAGGGTTTTAAAAAGCAGAAAAAAAAATCACGGACAATGTCTGCTTTCCTTCAAAATTTGTTGTGTTTTTTTAATTGAAAAGCTGAAATTAGTCTGCCAAAACCTGAATATGGTTTGGGGTTTCAGAAGCGTGTGGCCAAATATTTGCTGCTTGCTGTGTTGATTGTTTAAAGAAACAATAAAAAAAATCTGCTTAAAAAAAATCCAAAACTTTTGAACCACCTCAGCTTGTGACCAAACGCCTGAGCTCAGCCAGTCAGAGATTTTTCCAGGTTTCTGATACTCTGCTGGCTTCCTTGACTCATATCTGTCTCCATAACCTTGGGTTCATTTAGGTTAGAACATAAGAACGGCCATACTACGTCAAACCAAAGATCCATCCAGCCCAGTATCTTTTCTACCGACAATGGCCAATGCCAAGTGCCCCAGAGGGAGTAAACCTAACAGGTAATGATCAAATGATCTCTCTCCTGCCATCCATCTCCACTCTCTGACAAACAGAGGTTAAGGACACCATTCCTTACCCATCCTGGCTAATAACCATTAATGGACTTAACCTCCATGCTGTCATAAATAGATAGCTAAGGGTTAATGTCTCTTACACCTGGAAAGAAGTACCTAAAACACCTGACCAGAGGACCAATCAGGAAACGAGACTTTTTCAGATCTGGGTGGAGGGAAGTTTGTGTGTGAGTCCTTTGTTCTTAGGTCTTCTGCCTGTCCCTCTCGGCTATGGGAAAGATTTTTCTATTTCCTGCTTTCTAATCTTCTGTTTCCAAGTTGTAAGTACAAATATAGTAAGGCAGTAAGGTTTCTATTGTTTTCTTTTGTATTTACCTGGGTATAGTTGCTGGAATGTTTTGAATTGTATTCTTTTTGAATAAGGCTGTTTATTCATATTTCTTTTAAGCAATTGACCCTGTATTTGGCACCTTAATACAGAGACCATTTTTATGTATTTTTCTTTCTTTTTACATAAAGCTTTCTTTTTAAGACCTGTAGGAGTTTTTCTTTAGTGGAGAACTCCAGGAAATTGAGTCTGTGCTCACCAGGGAATTGGTGGGAGGAAGAAGTCAGGGGAAAATCTGTGTGTGTTAGATTTACTAGCCTGACTTTGCATTCCCTCTGGGTGAGGGGGGAAGAGGAATTAGCTCTCGGTATTTTTGTTTTCCAAGGCTGGAAATGGGGAGGGTGGAATCCTTCTGTTTAGATTCACGGAGCTTGCTTCTGTGTGTCTCTCCAGGAACACCTGGAGGGGGGAAGGGAAAAGGTTTATTTCCCTTTGTTGTGAGACTCAAGGGATTTGGATCTTGGGGTCCCCAGGGAAGGTTTGGGGGGGACCAGCGTGCCCCAAAACACTCTAATATTTTGGGTGGTGTCAGCTTTACCAGGTCCAAGCTGGTAACTAAGCTTGGAGGGTTTCATGCTAACCCCCATATTTTGGACGCTAAGGTCCAAATCTGGGACTAGGTTATGATATGGTGGGCAGCATTGTGGGAAAGATAGAATCCAGAAGCCAGTAGGAATATTATATTTTTCTTTTCTCTGCTAGGGGCTTTTAAGCAGAGAGGAACGGTTTGGTTTTAAAAGGAACCAGAGAGAATTTTTTTTCTGCTCTCTCTGGCAGTTTTTGGTTTGCATATTAAGCAAGGAACCATTAAGGGACTATTAAGGGTCTTTTGTGACAATTGCACTCCCATTGAGAGTCATTACCAGCACTATACACATGCAAATAAAGTGTTTTTTCTGGTTTACTTTACACTGAAAAGATTAGCTAGCAGAAGAAAGGGAAAAAGGCACTGTTGCTAGGCAGACCCCAGGAGACAACTGAGCCTGCAGTTCAGACAATAAACACCTGATGGCACCCCAACACAAGAAAACAGGAACCATGACTTCCAAGGAAAAAAGGGAGGCAGAAGAACAAATCAAAGAAGCTGAACACAGGCGACAACTGGAAAAAAGACAAAAAGAGGTGGAGCTGAAAGAAAAGGAAGAAAGCATCAAACTGGCAGCCTACAAAAGAGAACAAGCAGCCAAAGAGGCAGCCCACAAAAGAAAACTAGAAGAAGAAGAGGTGGCCCACAGAAGGAAACAAGAAGAAGAAGACATGGCCCACCGCCGAGAAATGGAAAAACAACAAAAAGAAAGTGAAGAGAAGGAAAAACAGAGAAAACATGAACTGGACTTAGCGCAAGCTGGGCTGCATGCGCCAGCCAATCCTAACAACCCTTCGCCAATTATGGTTCCACATCACAGGAAATTTCCCACTTACAAGGCAGGTGATGACACAGAGGCCTTCTTGGAAAATTTTGAAAGGGCCTGTCTTGGGTACTGCATCTCTGAAGACAGTACATGGTAGAATTGAGGCCACAGCTCAGTGGACCTTAAGCAGAGGTGGCAGCTGAAATGCCTAAGGAGAACATGAACGACTATAAACTTTTTCAAACCAAGGCCAGATACAGAATGGGGATAACCCCGGATCATGCCCGTCGGCGTTTCAGAACCCAAAAGTGGAAACCTGATGTGTCATTTCCCAAACACGCCTACTACGTTGGGAAAAATTATGAGGCCTGGATATCAGGACACAATGTTAAATCCTTGGAAGAACTGCACCTCCTCATACAAATGGAGCAGTTCTTGGATGGTGTTCCTGAGGACATAACACGGTACATACAAGATGGAAAACCCAAAATCTCGCTAAGGCGGGGGAGATTGGAGCCAGATGGATGGAAGTGGCAAAAAGCAAGAAAGCTACTGTCAAGGGGAACGAATAACCCAGGGAGCACACCGACCATAAACCCTACAACCGAGGACAGCCAAAGACCCCACATACAACCCAAGTAAAGCCACAGACGCCCTATTCTTCCACCTCACCAGTAACCCAACAGATGGAAGATGCTGTAAGTGTAATGAACTGGGACATATCAAGGCCAACTGTCCAAAGAACGCCATCCAAGTGCAGTTCATTACACCACCATCACACCAAAGATCCCCAGGCCCAGATGCCTCTCAAATACCCTTGGAGCGAAGGGAAAATTTGAGAGTGGGCAGAAAGAAGGTTACTGCGTGGAGAGACACGGGGGCACAGGTGTCAGCTATCCACCAATCCTTCGTAGACCCCAAATTCATCAACCCAAAGGCCCAAGTGATAATTTACCCCTTCATGTCACAAGCTGTAGACTTGCCTACAGCTGAACTGCCTGTCCAGTACAAAGGCTGGTCAGGAATGTGGACTTTTGCAGTCTATGACAATTATCCTATCCCCATGCTACTGGGGGAAGACTTGGCCAACCAGGTGAAGCAGGCCAAGCGAGTAGGAATGGTTACACGTAGCCAAACCAGGCAAGCTTCCAGACCCATTCCTGTTCCTGAGCCGTCCACAGATGCCCCGTCTGTGTTGCCAGAGACCCAGACAGAGGTAGTGAACCCAAATTCCATGCCAACCACTGAAACAGCCACAGCGCCTCCAGTCCCAGGCCCGGAACTGGAACAGCAACCAGCACCAGCAATTGCAACCACATCTTCAAACTCAACACCAGAGGGCGCCAGCGAGCCAAAACTGGCAGAAGCAACAGACAGCCATACCCAAAAGGCTCAGCCAAAGCCTAAAATACTCTCAGGTGCACCAGCGAAAAGCAGTTCACCAGCAACGGAAACAACCCCACCACCTACATCGCTTCCAGAGGGACCAAGCCCAAGTCCACAGTCTGAGCAAGAACTGGTGACCCCAGCCTCAAGGGAACAGTTCCAGACTGAGCAGGAAGCAGATGACAGCCTTCAAAAAGCGTGGGCGGCGGCACGAAGCACCCCACCGCCTCTCCGCTCTTCTAATCAATCCCGGTTTGTTATAAACCAAGGACTTTTATACAAGGAAATTCTTTCTGGTAAACACCGGAAAGAATGGCAACCGCAAAAACAGTTGGTGATTCCAACTAAGTACCGGGGGAAGCTCTTAAGCTTAGCCCATGATCATCCCAGTGGCCATGCTGGGGTGAACAGAACCAAGGAGCGGTTGGGGAAGTCCTTCCACTGGGAGGGGATGGGCAAGGACGTTGCCAAGTATGTCCGGTCTTGTGAGGTATGCCAGAGAGTGGGAAAACCCCAAGACCAGGTCAAGGCCCTTCTCCAGCCACTCCCGATAATTAACGTCTCATTTCAGCAAGTAGCTGTAAATATTCTGGGTCCTTTCCCAAAAAAGATGCCCAAAGGAAAGCAGTACGTACTAACTTCCGTGGACTTTGCTACCCGATGGCCGGAAGCAGTAGCTCTAGGCAACACCAGGGCTAACACTGTGTGCCTGGCCCTAACAGACATCTTTGCCAGGGTAGGTTGGCCCTCTGACATCCTTACAGATTCAGGGTCTAATTTCCTGGCAGGGACCATGCAAAAACTGTGGGAAACGCATGGGGTAAACCATTTGGTTGCCACCCCGTACCACCATCAAACCAACGGCCTGGTGAAAAGGTTTAATGGAACTTTGGGGGCCATGATATGTAAATTCGTCAACGAATACTCCAATAATTGGGACCTAGTGTTGCAGCAGTTGCTGTTTGCCTACAGGGCTGTACCACATCCCAGTTTAGGGTTTTCACCGTTTGAACTTGTGTATGGTCTCGAGGTTAAGGGCCCATTACAGTTGGTGAAGCAGCAATGGGAGGGGTTTACGCCTTCTCCAGGAACTAACATTCTGGACTTTGTAAGCAACCTACAAAGCACCCTCTGACACTCTTTAGCCCTTGCTAGAGAAAACCTAAAGGATGCTCAGGAAGAGCAAAAGGCCTGGTATAACAAACATACCAGAGAACGTTCCTTCAAGGTAGGAGACCAGGTTATGGTCTTGAACGCGCAACAGGCCCATAAGATGAAAGCATCATGGGAAGGGCCATTCACGGTCCAAGAGCGCCTGGGAACTGTGAACTACCTCATAGCATTTCCCAATTCCTCACTAAAGCCCAGAGTGTACCATGTTAATTCTCTCAAGCCTTGCTATTCCAGAGACTTACAGGTTTGTCAGTTTACAGTCCAGGGAGATGATGCTGAGTGGCCTGACGGTGTCTACTACGACGGGAAAAAAGACGGTGGCGTGGAAGAGGTGAACCTCTCAACCACCCTGGAACGTCTGCAGCGGCGACAAATCAAGAAGCTGTGCACTAGCTTCTCCCCATTGTTCTCAGCCACCCCAGGACGGACTGAACGGGCATACCACTCCATTGACACAGGTAATGCTCACCCCATTAGAACCCCACCCTACCGGGTGTCTCCTCATGCCCAAACTGCTATAGAACGGGAGATCCAGAACATGCTACAGATGGGTATAATCCGCTCATCTACCAGTGCATGGGCATCTCCAGTGGTTCTGGTACCCAAACCAGATGGGGAAATACGCTTTTGCGTGAACTACCGTAAGCTAAATGCAGTAACTCGTCCGGACAACTATCCAATGCCACACACCGATAAGCTATTGAAGAAATTGGAACGTGCCCAGTTCATCTCTACAATAGACTTAACCAGGGGGCACTGGCAAGTACCGTTAGATAAACCTGCCAAGGAGAGGTCAGCATTAAACTGTTCTTAAAATGTAGAAGTCTGTTAGTTATATACTTAGTGGTATATGTAAACGTGCATGTGTTGTATTAATCTGTTTATTTTAAAGTTCTAGAAGGAAATCGCCGCCAGTGAGCTTCCCCACTGTCTGCAATTTGGGGGGCATGTCATAAACACATAGCTAAGGGTTAATGTCTCTTACACCTGAAAAAAAGTACCTAAAACACCTGACCAGAAGACCAATCAGGAAACGAGACTTTTTCAGATCTGGGTGGAGGGAAGTTTGTGTGTGAGTCCTTTGTTCTTAGGTCTTCTGCCTGTCCTTCTCGGCTATGGGAAGGATTTTTCTATTTCCTGCTTTCTAATCTTCTGTTTCCAAGTTGTAAGTACAAATATAGTAAGGCAGTAAGGTTTCTATTGTTTTCTTTTGTATTTACCTGGGTATAGTTGCTGGAATGTTTTGAATTGTATTCTTTTTGAATAAGGCTGTTTATTCATATTTCTTTTAAGCAATTGACCCTGTATTTGGCACCTTAATACAGAGACCATTTTTATGTATTTTTCTTTCTTTTTACATAAAGCTTTCTTTTTAAGACCTGTAGGAGTTTTTCTTTAGTGGGGAACTCCAGGAAATTGAGTCTGTGCTCACCAGGGAATTGGTGGGAGGAAGAAGTCAGGGGAAAATCTGTGTGTGTTAGATTTACTAGCCTGACTTTGCATTCCCTCTGGGTGAGGGGGGAAGAGAAATTAGCTCTCGGTACTTTTGTTTTCCAAGGCTGGAAATGGGGAGGGTGGAATCCCTCTGTTTAGATTCACGGAGCTTGTTTCTGTGTGTCTCTCCAGGAACACCTGGAGGGGGGAAGGAAAAGGTTTATTTCCCTTTGTTGTGAGACTCGAGGGATTTGGGTCTTGGGGTCCCCAGGGAAGGTTTGGGGGGGACCAGAGTGCCCCAAAACACTCTAATTTTTTGGGTGGTGTCTGCTTTACCAGGTCCAAGCTGGTAACTCAGCTTGGAGGGTTTCATGCTAACCCCCATATTTTGGACGCTAAGGTCCAAATCTGGGACTAGGTTATAATACATGCATTTATCTGTTTCCTAGAGACTGGCTCCATTGGGATCCCTCACAAATTGGAGATGGTTACTGTGAGTTTGTCTTTAGTATAGCTTATGAACATACTCCACGAACTGCGCATTTGAGCTTGTTCCAGAATCTGAGATGAGCCTATGTTGTGAAAACTAAAATGCTCAAAATAGCACATGCATGCGAATGGACACAGAGTGCTAAAATTAAATTAACCCAGGGGTTCTCAAACTGGGGGTCAGGACCCCTCAGGGGGGTCACAAGGTTATTACTGGAGGTCACGAGCTGTCAGCCTCCACCTCAAACCCTGCTTTGCCTCCAGCATTTATAATGGTGTTAAATATATAAAAATGTGTTTTTAATTTATAAGTGGGAGGGTCACACTCAGAGGTTTGCTATGTGAAAGAGGTCACCAGTATAAAAGTTTGAGACCCACTGAATTAACCCCTCTGAAGCCTCAGAGAATGCAGGGGAGGGGTGGTCTCCCTTGGTAAGGTTGTGAAGGATATTGCTCTTCTCATGTGATCCTTCCCCCAGTGGCTAATTTTAAATGAAGCTACCCTCCCCTGACATGAATCTCCCTATGGCACTAAAATTAAGTGTAGACTATAATTTGGCATTTGAGAAGTGAAAGGGATGGTAGCCCTAATGGAAAAGCTAACAGCTTGGCTCTTCTGCAAGCCTCAAACTGCTGAATGAGCTTTATGGTAGGGAAGGCTGTGCCTCCCCAAACAGCCTGGCCATGCCCCCTATCCGACCCCCACCCACTTCCTGCTCCCCCTCTCAGAATTCCTGATCCATCCTGGTCCCCGTCCCCTCACCGTCCCCCAGAGACCTCCCCCCACCACCCCAGGACCCCACTCCTGCTCCCTGTCTGCCTCGACCCCTATCCACCCGCCCCCCCACTGAGTCCTTACAGACCCCTGGAACGCCCACAATCCAACCTCCCATTCCGTGTCCCCTGACCGCCCTCCCAACCTCTGCCCCCTCCCTGTCCCCTGCTGCCCAGACCCCATCCACTCCCCTCTGAGTCCTTACAGATCCCCGGAACGTCCACAATCCAATACCCCCATTCCCTGTCCCCTGACCACCCCCCTAACCTCTGCCCCCTCCTTGTCCCCAGGACACCCTGCCCCTTAGCCAACCTCCTTGTCCCCAACCCCTTAGCCCCGGCTTCCCCCTCTCCTGGAGCCTCAACCCATCCAGCAGCGTCCCCCAACAGAGGCAGCGTGGCTCCGATGGGGCCCGAGGTCCGCCCTGCTCACAGCTGCGCAGTAAGGGGGCGGGGCTGCAAGCTCCAGGCCGAGAGGAGGGAGCTGAGCTCAGCCTGGAACTCATAGCCCCACCCTCTTACCATGGGCTGGGAGCGGGGCGAAGGTCAGGGTCCCCACCGGAGCCACGCTGCGACACTGTCCAGGGATGCTCCTGGATGCGCTGAGGCTCCTGGTAAGAGGGGAGCCGGGGTCGAGTCAGGTTGGGCTGGGCCCAGAGAAGGAGCCTCAGCCATTCTCGTGGGGACCCCTGCAGAGCCTGGGGCCTGGGGAAAATTGCCCCACTTGCCCCTCCCCGTGCAACCTTGTCTCTATAAACAGTTTGTTACCAATAGATTTTTCAGCCGCATCTTTACATTGATATTTTGATGTATTGCCTCAGGAATCAAACAATTGTTTTTTGTTTTTTTTTAACTTCCTAGCCAATTTGCATTCGATTTCACCTGTGTCAGTGCTCAGTCTTCAGTGGTAGCTGGAGCCCAATGTGACTTCCACTTTTACACTCACATGTATTGAATCCACAATAAACTGTGGGCATAAACATCAGTTCAGTCAGAACAGAAGGTCAGAAATCACTGTGGACTTGACTCCTGTTTCATGGTTGTTCTATTTCAATCAAAATGGCTTGTGCACTAATTGTTTTTCTCAGTGTATATGACTTGCTTCTATTTGCGTGCCGTGTTTAACTAATGGAATTATGCTATGGAGAATGTAAGAGAAAATGCTTCATTAATTGGCTTGCTTGCATTGAGAAATTATCATGACCAACACACATGTAGCATGATCATGATAATACAAATTGAATAATTCCTGCCGTTTTCATTTAAGTACTTCCAGTCGACATGCATAGAAAACATATTTCACATGAAATCTAAGTTACAGAGTGAGCACAACTTTTGTATAAAGTATTAAATTGTTTCTATTTATAAAATAAAATTCAAAATCAGATTATAGATTCCTGGCTGGAATCAACTGTGAAGAATACAAATTCTCCACAGTGTGACTTGATTAAAACACATTATGAAAGAAAGATGGCAGAAAGGCTGCCTGCATTTTCAATTTAGGACAAATTCACCTGACTTGCTTTGCGGCATGGCCTTTTGAGTTCTCGGAGCTGCTTAAAGCATGTGATGTGTTTACTGCACATTCAGATAAGCTAGGTTCCAGAATGCCACTTTTTCCATTCCACATTTACATTTAAAATTCCTGTTTTGTAAGCTGTTCTGAAACCAGTTATTTGCTATCTGGATCTTAATGCAAACGTTCGAAGGTGCAGATAGCAAGAGGACTAGATGGCTTGGGGAACTGATGAAAGATGACAGCCTTTTACCTCTACAGGTTACCATTTCAAATCTGGCCCAGAATGATAGTGAGAGCTCAAGGGTCTGTGTAATAATACCTATCTCTGTCATAGCTAAAATGAACATACAATAAGAACAATCCATTTACCTAGTGAACAGGTATCCAAATCTCTAGTGGCACTAATAGGCACCCTGGGTGGTAGTGACACAAGAGAGCTAAAACAGTGATTAGACATGAATACTGAACCACCCTCTGACCCTGACCTACACTAGTCATTGGTGAGACACTTTGGGGAGATGATATTGTTAAAACTTGTACTACTATTCCCTATTCTGCATCTGTTCTGTAGAGAAATAGAAAACTTCAAACTCTGGGGCCATCAATCACCACAGTAAGGAAGGTATGTTCGGCTTTGCTCTATTCATCGTCCAGATAATTTTTCTGTCCTCTGTGTAATCATTTAGTATCTAGCTCCTTGGCTGCTGCACAATTTAGTTTCTCAGAGATAATATTGGGCTTTCTTCTTTGCTGGTTGGGAAATAAGTTCCCATGCACACAGTGACTGTATTCCCCAACACAGCCAATTTTGTATTCCTAAAAGGCAGGAAAACATCATGCTGGAGATGTTTAATTCTTTATATACTTTTTACAGTGCTATTAGACAGACCACTTCAGAAAGGAAAGGAGCAAAGATCAATTTTAACAATCAGAGGCCCACATATCACCATCTGTGCAGGACTTGCAGCAAAAAGCTTATGGGAGGGAGTCATAAAACTATGTTCTTCCGCCATGGTATTGGCAAAAGAAATAGACATAACAAATTCAATTAGACTGACAGTCCATCTGAAAAGAATCAACAGAAATACGTTTAGCCCAAAACAATAACCTAAAGAAAACACTGTCAGAGGGATAACTGCTATGGCATGTTTATTGTTTATTGCTGGAATCAGTGAAATGGAAAAATGTTCCAAGGGATGTGGTATTGGGACACTTTTATAATAAAGATAAAAAAATCTCTGTGATCTGTGTGGCCCAGCACCTTGCTTTGACATCATCCCATCAGGATCTGTCACAGCCCTCATGGAAACACCTTGGACCTAATGACAGCTGAAGTCAAAGACAGTTTCGTTTCCTTCTCCATTTACTCTTTACAAACCTCCTCTTTCTAGACAGCACTGGATGCTATATCATATGGCGCAACTGCCATTATAAACACTTTGTCACTTGTGACCCAGCAGTGTTTTGGACTAATCTTGTTTTCCCCACATTGTGAAGGTGTAACTTTGGACTGGGTGGGGAATCTCTCCCACCATCACTAGGACCATAATTATATTTCCTTGGTTAAACATGACACTATTCCATTCTTCAGCATCTAACTCAGCTTTACTGCCAGTTGGGGTTCAGTATATTTTATATACTGGATATATGATATATGAATTGTCAGACTGGACCAGACCCAAGGTCCATCTGGTCCAATGTCCTGGCTTTGACAGTGGCAAGAACCAGGAACTTCACAGGGCAGTGTAAGAACTCCCACATATGTCTAATCCTTATCTATAATAGTTTGAGATTAGCTTAAATCCTAAAGCACAAGGTTTAATATCCCTTCCAAAATTTGTCATCAGAAATTATGACAATTCTGGATATCTTAATATCCATGTATATATCCAATACCTTTTTAAAATCTTGTTAGGTTCAATATTTCAGCTGGATTTGAAAAAGATCTACCAGAGCCTTTAATATAGTCAGTATTTCCAAGACTACAATTATATCCAAGTTTCATTGGGTTAGCAGAAAAATGTCCATAAAGGCTGCCTTCTAAAGATAGTCACAAAAGAACAGAAGAATTGCTTTTGAAAGACATTTTACCAAAACATCAGACTTTGGGGCAGGAGGTTTTTCGCTTCCAAATATCCTGGATTTTCATGGAATAAGTAATTATCAAGACTGCATGTCACAGAATCGTAGATTGTTATTGGAGTTGGAAGGGACCTCAGGAGATCATCTAGTCCAACCCGAGGCTCAAAGCAGGATCAATCCCTAAATGGCCCCTTCAAGGTTTGAGCTTACAACCCTGGGTTTAGCAGGCCAATGCTCAAACCACTGAGCTATGACTGGATTAATACTAAACATGCCTTGTAGCAAGAGACTAAAGGTGCAATTCATTTTGCTTATCAAAGAGTTGGTAAAGGTATGACGACGACATTTCACATGGTGAGCAGAGAGCACTTCAGTTTAGCACACAATGGATGACAAGATCTAATGGCTGGAAGTTGAAGCTGGGCAAATGTAGACTAGAAATAAGGTGGATGCTATTTATATGGAGGGTAATTGACAATTTGTACAAATTACTTCTCCATTGCTGGAAATTTTAAAAGGAAGATTAGCTCTTTTTCTAATCTTTTTCTACTTGACATGACCCAGTAATAAATTCAGAGAAGTCCTAAGACCTCTGTTATGCACGAGGTCAGACCAGATGATCCTAGTGGTTGATAGCCTTTAAAATCTATGAATCAGACATAGTCCAATAATAGAAGGCTCATGCAATAAGGAGAGACTGCTAGGCCTGTTTCATTTTGGGTACAAGAGGCAGTCGCTGAGAGTGAGTTAATACTGGAGAGAAAGTGACAGTGTAGATACAAACACTCTTCTTGAGACATTTAATGCAGGAACATTTAACAATCATACAAAAGAAATAAGATGGAGGGAATCTGAGGAGTGTGTTCTAATGATGTTGTATATTTATTTAATCCTTTAGGGACAAATTCTGACCTCAGATCCACCAGTAATTGACTTCAGTTGATTACACCATTGGAACTGAGAGCAGATGCTGAGAGTAGACTTGCTCATGCCGAGGAATAGAGTCTTGGAGTGCATTCAGACTCCAAATCCACAATGTTCTGGGTATGGTGGATGATGCACAAGCACACACCGCTACTGTCTGGATAGGCAGGATATATTTTACCTTTGTATTCTAATAGTGACAATACTGATGATAGGCAAGAATATCTGCAGTAATATTTTACCAGTGGTCCAGAAAGTTCCCAAAGCAGTATTTGCATTCCCCAGTCATTTCAGGAAAACACCTGACCATGTAACACAGTGGTTCTCAAACTAGAGCTGCCGCTTGTGCAGGGAAAGCCCCTGGCGGGCCGGGATGGTTTGTTTACCTGCCGCGTCCGCAGGTTCAGCCAATTGTGGCTCCCACTGGCTGCAATTTGCCGCTCCAGACCAATGGGGGCTGCAGGAAGGCAGCCAGCACATCCCTCAGCCCGCGCCACTTCCCGCAGCCTCCATTGGCCTGGAGCGGCGAACTGTGGCCACTGGGCACGATCGGCTGAACCTGTAGACGCGGCAGGTAAACAAACCGGCCCAGCCTGCCAGGGGCTTTCCCTGCAGCAGCCCTAGTTTGAGAACCACTGAAGTAACAGATACCAGTCCATATATATTTCTATCAACATTTCTGAAGGGAAAGAGAGACATGGCCATAATAATCTAATAAGGGTGACTGACAAGCTACTTGGCTTGCCTTTCAAGGTGAAATCTCATTGAAGCCTAGGGCAAAACTCCTATTAACTTCGGCAGACCAGGATTTTACTCAAAGTTTTTCAAATGTCAGGACTCCCTTGGCTGTATGATTGCCTACCACATGAAGCATGGAGTTGGGGAGAAAACATTCTTTTGAGTTGTGCACTGTCCTCAGAACCTATGGCTGAAGCTTGTATTTAGGCTGTTGACAGAGGAAGTGTAAACTGATATAATCTTGCACATGTGCATGTTGTACCGTATGTACAGTGATGGCATCTGAAATGCTTAGAATCCCTGCAGCAGACAATGCATTGCAGTATAATCCCTTGCAGCATTCTGCAGGTTGTTCAAATCCTGTAAGAGAGACAAGGTGGGTGAGGTAATGTCTTTTATTGGACCAACTTGTGTTGGTGAGAGAGACAAGCTTTCAAGCCGCACCAGACCTGAAAAAGAAGAGCTCAATGTGGCCTGAGAGCTTGTCTCTCTCACCAACAGAAGTTGGTCCACTAAAAGATATTACCTCACCCACCTTGTCTCTCTAATACCATGGGACTGACATGGCTACAACTACACTGTACACACATATCCTGTGTGTCTAATCACTTTATAGACTTGTGATAAATAAAAGGGGGGGGGGAATAGCTCCCTTTAATGGACACCCAGCCAGCCAGTTAGCTGTAAAATTCCTCTTGGTAGCTGTTCTTTACTTGTTTTACCTGTAAAGGGGTAAAAAGTCCCCCCGGTAAAGAAAAAAAAATTGAGCACCTGACCAAAGAGCCAATGGGAAGGTAGAACTTTTTTAAATGGGGAAAGAAACTTTACCTTTGTCTGTTGGGCTTTGGGCTGGTGGGACGCGGCGCAGCAATGCTATAAGTAGGACTGCTGTGTAAGGTATGAAAAAGTATCTTCCATACATAGAAGAAATTATTTGGATAGGAAATGTTTAGTTAGACACAATCAGGTTTATTTTTATTTTGGCTTGTTGATCTCCTCTGTGCTAACCCCTGATGCTTTTGTTTGCTTCTAACCTTTAAGCTCAACCCCCAGGAAAGCTAGTTTGGGTGCTTAATTTTTGGAATTGCTCCTTTAAAATTTAGCAAAAGCCTAAGTCCCAGATGTATTTTCTTTTTTTCTTTTGTCTTCATAACATTTACCTTTTTAAAGAACAGGATTGGATTTTTGGTGCCCTAAGGGGTTTGTGGACGTTGTTTGATTAGCTTGTAGCACAGCTTATTTCCTTTGTGTTCTTTCTCAGCTCTCCCCAAGGTGTGTGTGTGTGTGTGTGTGTAAGTAAAAGATCTTGAGGGGTACCCCACAGAGAGTAATTCCCAAGTGCTCCTTCCTGGATCCAAGGGTTTGGGGTTTTTTGCATTTGGGTGGTAGCAGCATTTTCCAAGCCAAGGTCTGAGAAAAGCTGTAACCTTGGGAGTTTAATACAAGCCTGGAGTGGCAAGTATTAGTTTTTAGAATCCTTATGGGCCCCTACTTCTGCACTAATATCAGCCTATTAGGCTATTCCCTAAAGAATCACAAAAGCTGTTGGTGAATGAGCAAATTCCTGTTGGGGCAATATTCCTGGATGTCAGGCCACTGATTACACACACAGAGCATTTTATATTGTCTCATAAGCTCTTCTTCTGATTTTTATTTCTGGCAACAGATGGCTGTTTGTCAAAGTCAAGATGTTAATTGTTATAGTGCAGATAGTTAGTTACACTATCTGAAAAACAGGAGATTTATGACCCACACATTCATTATCTTACTGTGGGAAATACAAAGTACATCCTTTAAATGGTTGCAGTTGCAGGAAAAATATTGCATAGAAGCTGCTTGGTTATTCAAGTTGTAAATGGATGGATATTTATCTTTACAGTATGATATTACTGTAAAAAGTAGGACAGGTTAATGGCAAGAGGCAAAGGTCACAGACAGGTCAAGATCCAGACAAATGGAAAGTTACTTGACTTCCATGTTCCTCAGTCACCTGTAAAACTGGGTCAATTATGAGGAACTTTACCGAGCCATTATACACACTGAATCTATTTCCCCATGTTAAGTATTCTCACACACCTTGTCAAACTGTCTGCAATGGGTTATCTTGATTATCACTACAAATGTTTTTTCTCTTAATTAATTAGCCTCTTAGAGTTGTTAGGACAACTCCCACCTTTTCATGTTCTCTGTATGTGTATATATATATCTCTTCACTATATGTTCCATCACATCCGATGAAGTGGGCTGTAGCCCACGAAAGCTTATACTCAAATACATTTGTTAGTCTCTAAGGTGCCACAGGTGCTCCTGTTCTTTTTACTGAAAATGAAGATGTATTCTGGATAAAGAAATAAAAAATGTCAGAGGCCATATCAGAGGTTCCTAGGAAAAGAGAGCATGTACATTTCATAGTGATTAATGTAAACTAATAACGTCCAGAAAAAATAGGTGGATATTCTGAGTGCTGTACAATACGCAGGAGGTATTACCTTTAAATATAAGAGTGTGATTCAGTTTCCATGGCCGTTCCCTTCTTGGTGTCTCTCCACTGAGACTGCCAGAAGCATGCCAGGTGGGGAGCTGACCTTTGTGATGTGAATTCCTGTTCAACAGGAATTTCTCCAAGTCCATTTCAGAGCTGTACGATAACTGCTTCCCTTTGCTGTTAGCCTGGTTGGATTAGAACTGGCAACCAATTGATAACAGGCTATGTATTACATTATTGATTTCCTGAACCATCCATCCCCCTTCTGCTGTTATTGTAATGTATAGGAAATGATATTAGGCTAAATTTTTGTTCTAGTTTTGTCACAATGTGAGTACCTGAAAACTTTAAAAACTTTGCTTCTAAAACAGAATGAACCAAATATATCCCTGGTTTAACTCCATTTACTTCCATTGAGGTACAGATGAATTTGGCTCATTCTCCTAGTAGCAACATTTTAAACAGATTTCCTTTAAGGTACTCATACTGTGCTACCAATTTAACTTTGCACTGCTAATCTAGCAATGTGATTACTGGGTCATTAGTAATGTATAGCATAAGCCACTTTTATTTAATATTTATAGATTGTTTTCTATCTCTGTTTGGCTCAAGCTAAGAGTTCACTTATAACTCAGTTTTCATTAATGCTTTGTTGCTGGGGGATTTGTGATGTACATAGTTTACCAATTTGCATTTGTATATAAGCCTTCCTAATGAATTGGACCCTTGAAATGCAGTACTACTTCTGCTTGTAAGAAGCAATAGTAGAGAATCTTGAACTATACTTATTTAGTTTGCAATAAGTATCTAATTATTTCCCTTAAGAATAGCTGTGAAGTGTCTGAGTGAGTCAAAAATCCCTTTATGGAGGTGGGGATGAAGTGTGCACATTTTCTGAACAGTATACCGTTATTCAGGTTTTTTGCCCTGCATAATTTGAACATAGTGAGCCAAATTTTTCCATGATGTAACTTTATACATACCAGTAGAATTGGAAGATTGTGAATGTGAGAAATGGCTAATTTCTCATTCTTTCCAAAACATAGGGGCTACAACCAGGGCCCGTGCAAGGATGTTTCGTGCCCCAGGCGAAACGTCCACCTTGTGCCCCCCCGCCCAGAGGCGCCCCCCCATGCGGCAGCGCCCCCCCCCTCCACCCTAAGGCACCCCCCTTGTGGCAGCTCTCCACCCTGAGGCACCCCCCCCCACCCCAGCTCACCCCTGCTCTGAGCACGAGCACCCCGAGCACGCTGTCGCTGCTTCACTTCTCCCGCCTCCCAGGCTTGCAGCGCCTAAGCTGATTAGCGCCACAAGCCTGGGAGGCGAGAGAAGTGAAGCAACTCACCCCTGCCCCACCTCCTTCCCAAGCACACTGTCACCACTTCACTTCTCCCGCCTCCCAGGCTTGTGGCACCAATCAGCTTAGGTGCCACAAGCCTGAGAGGTGGGAGAAGTGAAGCAGCCACGGCATGCTCGGGGAGGAGGCGGGGCAAGGGTGAGCTGGGCCGGGGAGTTCCCCTGCGTGCCGCCCCCCACCTTACTTGCTGCAGGTGGCCCTCTCCGCGCTCCCCTGCTCCAGCTCCCTCCGCCTAAATGCCAGCAGCGACTGGGGCGACTGAAGATCCAGCCGCCGCGGTCACTGCCGAAGAAAATGGTGCCCCCCAAATCCCAGTGCCCTAGGCGACCACGTAGGTCATCTAATGGTTGCACCAGCCCTGGCTACAACGGGGTCTTATGCTGACTGGAGATTGACTAACAACCATTATTCCCTAAGTGACAAATTCATTACAGAAACAAGTATGAGAAACAGTCAAGGTCACAGATCTAGTCAAATGGCCCCTTTTGGGCACACAGACTACAGGAATTGTACAACCACCTCTACACTGGTACTTTCTTAGTACAACTCCCAACTCCCAAAATGCTTATGCTGAGACTTCTAAAGCCACCTACAGGATTTAAACACCCAACTCCTATTACCACTAATGACTTTGAACATCTCAGCCATAGTACGTTTCTATACAGTATGTGTAGCCATGCCATGCATATATAAAGCATGGACATGTGTGTTAAGGGGGCTGTTATAAAGAGGACCGTGATCAATGTCTGCTGAAAGTAGGATAAGAAGTAATGGGCTTAATCTGCAGCAAGGAAGATTTAGGTTAGCTTTTGGGGAAAACTTTCTAACAATAATGGTAGTTAAGCACTGGAATAGACTTCCAAGGGAGGCTGTGGAATCCCCATCATTAGAGGTTTTTAAGAACCGGTTGTACAAACTCCTGTCAGAATAGTCTAGATATAATTGGTCCTGCCTCAGCACAGGAAGCTGGACTTGATTACTTTTTGAGGTCCCTTCCAGTTTTGCATTTCAGCCAAGGAAATCTGGCCACGCTGCCAGGGAAGTGGACAACCCAGGGAGCTGGCCACCTAGGGAGCCCACCCGGTGGGCCAATGGAGAGTTGGGCAGTCCAGACAGCATGGAAGCCATGCAGGCACATCCAAGGAGCCGGGCGCACCAGCGGCCTTTCAGCCTCCCTCATTTCTACTAAAACATTCACATTTCATCAAATCAGCATTTTTCAAAGGAAAACTGTCTAGTAGACAACTTTCAACTGCCTCTAAATATAACCTCCCTAATCGATATTCCTGTTTATACATACAAGGATCACACTAGCCCTTTTGGCCACAGCACCATACTGGGAGCTGATTATTCACTATGACACCCAAGTTATTTTCAAGTCACTGCTTCCCTGGATAGAATCCCCCAGCCTGTAACTATGGTCTACATTCTTTGTTCCTAGACATGTGACTTTACATTTTGCTGTATTAAAACAATGTTGTTTACTAGTACCCAGTTTATCAAGTAATCCAGATTGCTCTGGATCAGTGACATGTGCTCTCCATTATTTACCACTCCTGCAATCTATGTCATCTGCACATTTTATCAATTATTTCGTTTTCTTGCAAGTCACCATTAAAAATGCTACAGAGAATAGGGCCAATAACTGATCTCTGCAGGACCTGCTCAATGATGATTTCACATTTACATTTATATTGAGAAATATCAGTTAGCCAGTTTTTAAAGCATTTAATGTGTGCGGTGTTGATTTTGTATTGTTCTAGTTTCTTAAGCAAAATTCCCTGTTACAAGTCAGATGCCTCACAGAAGTCTCTTACACCAACACTATTTCCTTTATCAACCAAACTTGTAATCTCAAAAAAAAAAAAAAAAAAAAGTCAAGTTAGTCTGACAGGATCTAGTGTCCATAAATTCATATTTACCAATATTAATTATATTACTCTCCCTTGATTCTTTATTAATCAAGTCCCATATTAGCTGTTCAATTATTATTCCTGGGACTGATGTCAGGCTGATTAATGCCAGGTCATCCTCTTCTATCCTTTGTAAATATTGGCACAACATTAGCTTTTTTTTTAGTCCTCTGGAATTTCCCCAGACTTACTGAAAATCAACATTAACGGTTCAGAGGGCTCCTCAACCAGCTCTTTTAAATGTCTTGGGGCTTGTCTACATCACAAAGTTGCAGCGCTGGTGAGGGGGTTACAGCGCTGCAACTTAGGAGGTGTACACATCTGCAGGGCATCACCAGCGCTGCAACTCCCTGTGTGCAGCACTGGCCGTACTCCCGTTTTGTCTCGGGTGTAGAGGATCCAGCGCTGGTGATCCAGCACTGGTAATCAAGTGTAGACACTTACCAGCGCTTTTCTTGACCTCCGTGGAATAAGCAGGTATCGCAGCATATCTGAGGAAGCCTCTCTGGTAATCAAGCAGGTCTCCTTCCCCGGCTTGCTCTTGCGTTCCCCGAACCTCCATGCAAGCAGGTCTCCTTCCCTGCGGTTTGCAGGGGGGTTCGGGGAACGCGAGAGCAAACCGCGGGGAAGCAGGTCTCCTTCCCCGGTTTGCTCTCGCGTTCCCTGAACCCCCGTGCAAGCAGGTCTCCTTCCCTGCGGTTTGCAGGGGGGTTCAGGGAACGCGAGAGCAAACCGCGGGGAAGCAGGTCTTCTCCTTCCCCGGTTTGCTCTCGCGTTCCCCGAACCCCCCTTGAAGCCGCCCAACAGCGCTGCAGTGTGGCCACATCTAACACCACTTGCAGCGCTGGTTGCTGTAAGTGTGGCCACTCTGCAGCGCTGGCCCTATACAGCTGTACTAATACAGCTGTAACAACCAGCGCTGCAAAATTGTAGATGTAGACATACCCACAGATGCAAGTTATCTGACCTCTTGGTCTAACTTTAGTAGCTACCTTTTAAATTCCTCAATTACTGTTGAAATAGAAAATTGTTGATCATTATCCTAGGAGATTAATACATCTAACTTCTTCCCCAAATACAGAACAGAAGCATTTATTGATCGCTCCTCCTTTTTCTGTATTATTACTGACAATTCTATCATTTCCATCTAGTAGTGAACCAACACCATTGTTTAGGTTCCTTTTGTTCCCATTTACTTAAACTCCTCATTGCCATAAACGCTACTGGCCACAGATTTCTCCTTGTGTCCTGTTTCCCTTATAATCTCTAGCTTCTTATTTATATTTAATCCTATCAACTTCCCTCACCTACCCCATTTCTATACATTATATCAGTAGTCCCCAAACATGCCCCACATCCTTTACCTGTAATAGAATCTGTCTGTGCCTTCCCAGGAGCTGTGATTGGGAGCTGGGGCAAGGAGTGGGGCAGGAGCCAGAGTCACAGGCAAGCCTGGGCCATGGCCAGAGCTGGGGACCAGGAGCCAGAGCTTTGGCTGGTGCTGCGGCCAGTAGCGGAGCCTCAGAGCTGAGAGCAGAGCTGAATTGTAGTCAGGGTTGGGGCCAGGGACCAAGGCTATGGACGGAGCTGCAGCTGGGGCTGAGGGCAGAGCTGGAGCTGGGGGGCAGAGTGGTGCTGGGTGCAGGGCCTGTGCTTCCATTTAGGCGACCTAGGCAGTTGCCTAGGGTGCCATAATTTGGGAGGGTGGCATTTTGTGGCCCTCGGCAGTGGGGGGGTCCTTCCACGCTCCGGTTTTCGGCGGCAATTCTGCGGCAGGTCCTTCACTCGCTCCGGGACCCGCTGCCAAAGTGCCCCGAAGACCGGGAGCACAGAAGGACCCCCGCCTAGGGCGTCAAAAACCCTCACGCTGCTCCTGGCTGGGTGGCTCTGTCTCCCCCACATGGGGGCTGGCCCGGGCCCTGCTGTGACTCC
Source organism: Gopherus evgoodei (assembly GCF_007399415.2). NCBI lineage: Eukaryota > Metazoa > Chordata > Testudines > Testudinidae > Gopherus > Gopherus evgoodei. The sequence goes on from NC_044329.1 coordinate 14,032,687, forward strand.
CCTGAATGTTTGATAATATAGTATAACTGCTTTCTTTTCCCCTTTAAGCCAGGCTGCTTTTTAATCAGTGTAGCCTTCTTTCTCACTTGTGGCTTTCTGATCATCTAGTAAAATGTTCTTAGACAGTTCTCAATTCTCATTCAGATTTTTTTGTTTAAATGCTTTTGACCTGCTAATTTGTCTGACAGTTGTTTTCATCTTTGTGAAACTGGCCCTTTTAAAGCACCAAGTATATTATATTATATTATATTATATTATATTATATTATATTATATTATATTATATTATATTATATTTATTTATTTAACTGGTTTGGACTTCATGATGTTTGCACATAATAAATATGATTAAGTCATGATCACATAAGCTAATTTTTAATCCTGTGATCTGTTCTATTAAAACATAATCTAATGCAGAAATTTCCCATGCTGGATGCAACACTTTTTGAGTTAGGAAATTGTCATCAGGACTTTTTTTTTTTAGAAATTCCTACGATATTTTAGTACTGACAGCATGAAACTTCCAGTATGTCACACAGATTGATGTCCCCTATGATAATAGAGCTTTTATCCCCCTATACATTATAGGTAGTTAAGGAGTCGATCAACCTGTTCTCTAGTGTGGTTTGGCATTTTATAACAGACACCAACTGGTATCTCATATTGTGTTTTATCTGTTAGAACAGTTGATCCACAAGCACTCAAGAACATTTACTTCTGAACTGTCAGTAACCTAAATATAGGTAATGACATTTTTGAGCGTGCCACCTCGCCTTTCTAAAAAGGTTATAACCAGTGATTTTAACAGTCCAGTTGTGCTAATCTTCCTTTCAGTTATATCAACCAGTTTAAATAAGTAAACAAGAGGAACTGAAATGGCTAATTTATTAGCATAAATTCAATCTCTTAGCATTGATATATAGGCAATTAAAGAATTTCTTCTCTTCATCTCCCTTGGTGCCTTGATTAAATTTTGTTCTCAACATCTTGATTTTGTGTTAAATGAGTGCTCATTTGTTCCCCTCCTTTCACCCTCCCATTTTGTTGTTAGTTTAACGACGTCCTGACTAGTATACAGGGCCAGCTTTGGGCCGTTTGCCCCGATTCCCCGGAATTGGGCCCCGTGCCTAAGAGTGCCCCGCGCCTTAGGCACCTTTTTAATTTTTAAATTTTTTTACTCAGCTGGCAGCGGTCTAGGTTTTTGGTAGCACTTCGGTGGCGGGGGGGGGGGGTCCTTCACTCGCTCCGGGTCTTCGGTGGCATTTTGGCAGCAGCGGGTCCGCGGAAGACCCAGAGCGAGGGAAGGATCCCCCCACCATCGAAGTGCCGCTGAAGACCTGGACCGCCGCCATGTATTTGAATCAGGCCCCACAGTTCCTAAAGCCACCCTGCTAGTATAGCCCGAGAAGATCAGTTCCTGTTCTACTGAGATGGATCCCATCCAAACTGTACAGCTCCACTCCCCATAGAAAGTAAACTCAGTTTTGCACAGAACCAAACCCTTTACCTTATGCCACTTACCTAGCCAGTGGTTCACTTCCAGAATCTTCCACCTTCTGCATCTGTTCACTCACGGAACAGGATGGATCTCCAAGAAGATTACTTAGACATTCCTCTCCTTCAGCACTCTTCCAAGTTCCCTGGAATTGTCTATAATCTGTGCAATATCATGTGAAGCAATGTCACTAGTGCCGATAATGCACCATCATCAGTGGAGCCTTGCCTGCTGACCTCAGATCCAATCTCAGTCATATCTTGTGTCTTGTCTTCCAGGAAGACAGCTCCATCTAATTTTCTGCCTGTCCCTAGGAGAACGTTCCTTCCATTATTCTTTGCACAGCATCCCTGACAAGGATCATTTGTCTTTCTTCTCCCCTGTGAATGTTGTAAGTTCTGCAGCCACCCTGCCTTTACAACCACTTCAGCAGAGCTTCCAACAAGCTCTTTGGATGGTATTCCATGCCCTGGCAGCCCCCTCCTCATGATCTTTCTTACCCTGACCCCACCAAGCACACTGCCACTTCTTGGCTTGCACAAGTCAGATTTAACAGTTTACTTTAGTTCAGAGGGATGGGGACGTAGTTTCTCTGCAACTTCTGACTGAAACTTCTCAACTCAGTGAAAATGAATTAGTGAGTCTTGATTTTGTGCTGAATATCATTTTGGGACAAGGGGTAACGAGAGCCAGATGTGATATATTAGCAGTATAACTAGAGATGAAGAGGAAAGGAGAAGGGAGTGCAAAAAACACAGAAAACAGCACTTTCCCCACTGGCTCCATTAATCACCCAGATGCATATGCTTCATCAATTTGTAGTCATTTTATTTTATTTAGGTAAGTAGGTTTGCTTGCCAAGCAGGTTTTCCTCAAATTCTCCCCCCCATCATAGCTTCACTGCACACTTCTCACAAGAGGACACTGCTATATTTACAGGTGGGCTGAGCCAGTGAAGTTTGGCTCTGGATCTAGGTCAGATTTCTGTTTGGAATAAAGGTTTGAGGCAGAACCAGGGGAAGGGTCAGGATTAAAAATACCAGATTCTGTTCTTCTGAACTCAGGAGATTTCCACTTTCCACATCCTAATGGGAGCCAAAAAACAGCTCTGAACTGGAACCAAAACCAAACTGGGTTTAGATGCAGAAATTTGAATCCAATCTCATTCCCTCCTCAGCATTTTAAGGATCGAAGGGTTCTGATTACTCCTCCTCCTCTCTACTCATATCATAAGATGTTCTACATCTTCAACGCTATATATCGATTTAGATTCTCGCACAGAACCCTATTCAGATGGCTTTTGTACCCACTATGGGGGTGTAGCTGCTGCTCTGTGTAGTGACATAGGCCCAAAATATATAGAGGATTTACCCCACTCCTTGTTGCAGACCTGTGCCCTTGTCCACACTGGAGTACCAGAACTCCTCTGCTCAGATACACACAATTCAGTTCCTTCATATAATAGCCTTCACAAAATACAAAGGGCGTTAACACCATAAATACCAAGAGAGACAAAGGTAAGGTCGTTCATTCTTACAAACCTATTGGAAGGATCAGAAAAATAAATCCAGTAATTTGTCTTTTTTATTCTCAAACAAAGGATATTCCTGACTTGGCAGAATTGCCATCAGTGAACGCTCTCTTTACAGTACATGCATTGACTATTATGCAGTGGATAAAAAATTGTAAAGGTTCGCTCATCATGCTCAAAGGTTATGTTTTCTCTGATGGGATCCTTTGACTCTGGATTGAAAACACCTCCTCTATCCCATCTATTACCATGGAACACAGTCAGCTACAAAGGCAGTAATTGACTTTTATTTGCTTGCTTGTTCCCCATTTCCAAGATGCTCTGAAGAATAATTAAAAAAGGCAGAAAACCATTACTCCCTCCTGAAATATTGTTATGCTCACAGCATACACACAGAGAAGTTAGAGTATTTTATGTTTTCAATGTTTTTGGAAGGTTGCAACATGACACTACTTTATTTCTTAAACTCCAAACCCTTGATACACAAGAACCAAAAACAAAGAGAGCCAAAGCAGGCTGCTCCCCGAAGGCAGAAAGGCACAACTCATCCCATCTTGCTATAGGATGGCTCTTTACAAGCTGACTGTTCAAGGCCCATATTGCATGCTTCCCTGCAGGGCCCCCTAACCTGCAAGCAGGACCAAGAAGCCTCTTAAAGTGATAATTTGTAATTGTAACACAGTTTTCAATACATGACAACCATTATTTGTATGTGCGTAAGAACAACACATCTGATCACAATTAGTTAGAAAAATGTAATCTCCGTCAATAAGCTCCAGACTTCAAATGTTAACCATATGTGGAATTATGGCCCAAATGCATCCTTTTTATTCCTCCATCTAAATCGATGAAGTTGCACGAGGGATTACTTTGCCCCTATATGTTAGGTTTAGAGCACGGAATACGTTGGTTTTTTGCGTTCAGTATATATTCTGTCTCATACACAAAACCATCACCTAGCTGCCCGGGGGAAAAGAGGGTTGTCTGCTGGCAAGATGAACATTTGAGAAAAAATAACAATTTCCTGCCTTTCATAGTTTACGTTTGAAATACAACATTAAAATGTCTATCAAACTGATTCACTTGCTAACACAAAAGCTTTACATCAAAGAGAATTCAGGCATCATACAATATTCTCAACATTTATATATAGAACAGAGGGCTTTTAAAAGATCAGCATTTGGATCAGAAAGCTTCATATAATTTTTGCAAAAGATAAATATTTGCTTCTGTTCCTCCAGGAAGATACATTACATTTGGGAAGAGAACTCTGCAGATGCAGCACATAGCAAAAGTGATTAAAATAATTAATAAATAAATAAAATAAATAAGGGTGTCTCTCTCACAATCTCCAGTGCAAGATATCAAGTGTATGAACTCACAACGTGACATTACTCTGGAAAGCGCATCCTTCCAGTACTGATGTGAATCTCCCTCAAGTGACTTGGGTGCAACATCTGCTAAATTTTACGACCCGTTGATTGGTTCCAAAGGGTACTTACTACTCCATTAAAAAACAAACAAAACTAAAAAATAGTTTTGGGTGGCAGAAAGCCTTTAATCAGCCTATTTGCCCCGTGGACAAGGAGATGGGGGAGGTATGTAGCTTTTAACTGCAAGATATTAGAGAAAAACACAGATCACTTAGTTTAGCCGTTTTTTCAAACCTTCTCAGAATGAGCCGCAAGCCTTCTTGGCCATGGGAGACTTGGTCCATTCATTTCTAAAGTGTTTTTTTTTAATACCTGGGAAAACTGCTGGATGTACAGGGCTGCTATTTATCCAATGATGCATGCAAGCTTCCCCACACCCCTCCATCAATGTGCCATAAGCCTGACCCAGAGGGGCCACACCCCCACCAAGGACTAGAGGATAGGTCAGTCTTTGTGACCATTCAGACTTTGGTGTCTTTGCTTTCAATGAAAATTACTGGCAAGTGTGTGTGTGATGGGTGTTTTTTAGGATCTGGACAACCCTTCACTAAGTGTTGGACTGAGCCACCAAATCATTTCCCATCACCAAATTGCCATCGGGAGCTGCAAAGTTTATTATTATAGGAGCACCAATCATCCCCAATCAAGATCACGACCCCACTGTGCTAGGTTCTGTACTAATATGTATTTGACAGACAGACAATCCCTGCTCCAAGAAGCTTCTAACCTAAATAGACAAGACAGACAAAGGGCGGGAGGGAAAACAGAGGCACAAAGAGGTGACGTGACTTGCTCAAGGTCACAAAGACAGTCAGTGGCAAAGCCAAGAACCAACTCTGCTATCCTAACTCCCATTCCTGTGATTGATCCACCAGGCAACACTGCTTCTAATTTAAGATTCATTTAACCCAGTGACCCACCAATGAATGGAGTCCATATCCATATTGGAGTTGAGTCATAAATAAAGTGATATTTTATTTTTATTTTTTAAAAAGTGGGGAAACAGAAGACTGTTTTGTAGACTGTGACAGCAGTATCTGAAGAGGGATGGGGAGAGCAGATGGCCATATTGTACCTTCAGAGTTTATGTTTAGACATAACATTACATGTATTTCAACCTGATCCACTTGCTACAGAAAAATGCAATCTTAACACCAAAGAGAATTAAAAACACATTGCACCGTGTTTGCTTGTCTGTTATAAAGCAAGCAGTAATGCTTATTTGCAAAGCCTGAGGTGGATGTTGCTGGATTACATTTATTTATTTGTGAAAAGAGTGCAGTACATTGGCATCCGTTTCTCCAGGAAAAAAAATATGGTGACTTAACGCAGAACTGGTGCGACACACATCACATACATCAAGCCACATAAACCAAAAAGATTGCAGGCCATTGTATCCAAACTTTGTTCCAGATTTATTTGGCTATTATTGTGGATAGCTAAGAAGGCTGGGTATTTCTGTAGGAGACACCTCTGTTGTTTTCTGTGGCCCAAAAAGCTATGCAGAACAATGGAAGCTGAAAGCCATTCAGCTATTATCTCACTGATAGCTACTGTCAGCAGAAGTGTGAAGCACAGAGTTGTGGTACTGGTCACTTGGGGTATGTCTACACTGTGATTAAAAAAAACAGTAGCCCCACGTCTCAGGGCCTGTATCAGCTGACTTAGGCTCGCAGGGCTCAGGCTGTGGGGCTAAAACGTACAGTGGAAATAGACTTGGACTGTAGCCGGACTCTAAAAAGCCTCTGTACCTGAGACCCAGTGTGTACTCTGCCATTTTGTAGCCCTGCAGCTTGAACCCAAGGAGATTGAGTCAGCTGACCTGGGCCAGCTGTGGTCTTTTATCACAGTGTAGGTGCACCCTTGTGTCACGGAGTGTGGGGGAGTTAGGGTCCTGCACCCCTCTTCCTGTGACTCACAGTGACTCTCAGCCAGCCAGTAAAACGGAAGGTTTATTGGACAATCGGAACGCAGTCTACAGCAGAGCTCGTAGGCACAACCAGGACCCCTCAATCCAGTCCTTCTGGGGGTTCAGGGAGCTTAGATCCCAGCTTGGAATTCCCTGCATTCCACCACCCAGCCCCAAACAGAAACTGACCAAACCCTCTCCAGCAGGCTCTTTTCCTTTGTCCAGCTTCCCGGCAAAGGTGTTGACTCACCCCTCCCCCCTGCCTGGCTCAGGTTACAGGCTCAGGTACTGTCCATCACCTAAAGTCATCACCTGCTCTCCCATCCCCCACACAGACAGTCCCTACTGCATCACGTCTCGGAGACTAGATGTGTTGCAATATTGTATAAAGTTCTAGCGCTGAAAGAAAAGAAAAGAAAAGAAAAGAAAAGAAAAGAAAAGAAAAGAAAAGAAAAGCTGTTAGTGGGGGGTGTTCCAAGGGTAAAGTGCAGATGGCTGTCCTAACCACAGTTTGCTCACTGAAAGCTTAGATGCTTTGTTCATATTCTCCAGTCTTGGAAGGAACCTGAAGATCAACCTGTCTTTTAAAAACTTCTTCTGTATGTGTCTGACTGATTTGACCAATATAGTTCCAAAATTAGAACATAGGGAGAACATTTTTAATAGGTTTAAATATGTAGAGCTTGGCTGAATGACAATTATAGGACACAGGGGAGTCGGAGACACGATAACCCCTTCTAGCATCTGAAGGGTTTAAACACCACAGAGGAAAATAATGTAAGGTGGTATGAGATGGTATTAGCTTTAAAGGGATGAAATTTTTAAAAGCAAAAATTCAGGCTGAATGCCAGATTCTACTGTCAGGAAGTTTTCCCTGTTAGACTGTGGAAAAACCACACTTAACCACTAAGAGAAAATCCCACAGCATGTGAGGGATCATAGGTCACAAACCCTGGTCCTTAGGCAGTCCTCAGACCACAACCACTACTTGACAGCTCACTGGTACCAACAGGGAGGGTGGGCTGGTGGAACCAAGCTCACCACAGGCACTGCTCACAAAGTTCCTGATTGGAAGAGCTGTCCAGCCTCTCTGATTGGCTCAGACGCTCTATTTAAACCAGAAAGAAACACAGAAAGTTATCTGAGCAGCTAGGTGAATCCTTGTCTGAATGCTACATCAGATCCTGACTTCTCGCTTGGTTCCTGAGCCCTGCCTTGTTCCCGGTTCCTGCTCCCTACCCCTGACTGACTGACTGACTCTGACCCCTCCCCAGCTCCAACCACTAGGCCTGACTACCACTGCCCTGATCTCTAGGTCTGACCACCAAAATCATGGTCCACAACACTGTGGTTGGCAAAGCAATGGACAAAATAAGCTAACAGATCTTTTCTCTATGATTCTGTGATATGGGACTTATATACCAGATATCTAATATAGCCCTCTCCCCTGATAAAGGGATAATGCAGAGCTGCACTGCCACAGTGGGAGGACCTGGAGGTATTGGGCCCAGTTCACAGACTATGCTGGGAAAGGTGTTTGGAAAGCAGCTGTAATGCTCCTCCAGAGATAGTTGTATTCTATTCTCCTCAAACTTTACTATTTCTTTGTGTCTGTGCTTACCCATCATCTTGAAATGTTGTTCTCAGAGACACCTCTTTATTACTTATTCTAATCACACTGATTTTCTCTATTTCCTGCCCTCTGTTCAGCCTAGACTGTTTTTGTCTATTTGTCTTCCTCCTTTCTAAATTTATTCCATCGGTTAGGAGCGTTAGTCTCTTCATGCACGGCACTGCTCAGTTTCTCTGCACTCTCCTAAACAAACACCAACGACAGAAAAAAAATCTATGTAATTTGAAGTTATAAAGTAACTGAATTAAGCAGACATGATTTTGGAAGGAGCAGCTTTGGGACTTTGTTCTTCTCACCACTATAAACATGAGTCACAATGGGTTTGCATTCACTCCTGATAAATTGATTGCTTCATTGGTAAACTGTACCATTCCTGCTAGGGTTTTGCTTTTTTCTTTCCTCCTCTCACTTCCTGGAGCTTAGTCTGAACTTGTATGAATGTCAGAAATAACACTTACCTCCTCTGTGAACCTGCAACATTTTAACATTTGGCCAATTGGTGATAGAATTCAGTTTAGACAAAATAAGGTAGGTAATGATGAGCAGATGATCCTTAAGCTTCTCATAGATGTATCAAAGCTATGGCCTGATCCTGCAAAGAGATCTATGTGGGCAGATCCATAGGTTCATGAGGATCTCTTTGCACACAGCTCCCTATCTCTCTCTCTCTCTCACACACACACACACACACACACACACACACACACACACACACACACACACACACACACACACACACACACACACACACACACACACACTAAAGGCTAAATCCTGGTCCAATTGTACTTCATATGAGAGTTTTTGTCATTGACTGGATAGGACCAAGATTTGGCCCTAAGTACAAACATAGCATAACCCAATGTGGTTTTAGAGCTCTTACTAAGTCATTGTGTACCTACTACAGCTGCACGCTGCAATTTATGGACACTTTGAAGGCATAGCAAATTATATGAGCACCTGTGTATTCAGTGCAGTTCATCTACAGAGGGTTGCTCCATTAGACACCAGTTGTGCCTGGTCTCATTTATTGCGAAGAGATTGCCATGGTCCTGGATTCCTCCAGGACTGAGATATCTGTAAGACTGTGCTCTCAAAGCATCCTCATTCAATCTTGAGGCACAATGGAAAGAATACTGGGATAATGCAAATGTCCCACACAAATACCTGATTGCCAACCCCACAGAAGAACTTCCAGGCTTCAAATTACTCAGGAAACAATAGTCCACACTGGGGCATTTGAGAACATTGCATGGCCGATGCTGGCATCTTTTACACCTCTGGAAGATGGCAGACAATGCAAAATGTAACTGTGGGCACCAGTCACGAACTATGAACAACATTGTAAATCGGTGCCTGCTTTGATCATTTGCCAGTGGCATCTCAGCTTTCCGCTATGACACATCTGACACTCTTCACTGGATCACTAACCTAGACTTGGTTATTTGAATGTTGCTAATCATCTCTCTTGCTATAAAAAAGGAGACTACTTATTGTGAAACTACCTGTAAACTAAGTTACAAGGTGGGTGAGGCAATATCTTTCACTGAACCAGCTTCTGTTGGTGAGAGAGAGAGAGACGCTTTCAAGCTTACATAGAGCTCTTCTTCGGGTCTCAGGTTTCAGAGTGGTAGCCGTGTTAGTCTGTATCAGCAAAAATAACGAGGAGTCCTTGTGGCACCTTAGAGACTAACAATTTTAGTCTCAAAGGTGCCACAAGGACTCATTATTTTTTCTTCAGGTCTGGTGCACTTAGCATATGCAATGGCATTCCAAGACCTAAAGCATTCTGTAGGGACTGAGATTTTCAAAAGTATACATGAAAAACGAGAATTATGCTCAGAGACGTGACTGTACATGCCTTAGTTGCATTTCTTAAACTAATTTTAATTAAATTGTTGTGCCCTCAGGCAAAGTTGACTTCCCGGGGCCCACTCTGAATAGCTGGGTTGAGCACTAGGGCAAGGAATTATCTCCCTTGTGCCTGGTCCCCGACTGTGGAGCTGTTGCAGAGTCATTCCGTAGTCACGACTGCAACCCTGAGGCTGTACCAGACCCCAGGGCTTTAATACACCGCTTACATGTGAGAAAAGTTCCCTTTGGCAGCATCTCCTCCAGCTCTATGTACTGTGCTCCCACCTCCTGGTACAACATTGATTCATTGATTTAGTCAGAATGATTGCACCATTGTTTGCTCACATCTCACATTGGGCTCCCATCTCTTCTCTGCTTTTTTCAAATGCAGTCTTATTCCTTTTCTTAAGGCGGTAATGTGCTAACAGCAGTGAATCGATCCAACCTGATAATACATGCTCCCAATAAATTTTACAATGAACCAGACTCCCAGTCCCGGCTGAGTACGGAATCTTATGGAAGTGGCACAGTCTGAAGAAGCACAGTTATGAATGGCCAGGGTACACAGAAACACACACCTTACAGGAAGGATAGGGCCTAAAAAATGATTTCTAACTGCAGTGAAATTAACCAGGCCTTCGACAAAAACTCAAAAAAAAAAAAAAAAAGAACTTGTTTGCATTGTGCAATGTGAAGAATTGGGTCTCTTTTTATCATTTTACCAATAATTAAGCTCTAAAAATTTTTAATTCACTTATTAGCAACCAGAATATCTGAAATATAGGCCCACATTTGCTGTGTATGCCCCTGAAATAATACAAGTAATGCAGCAGATCACACTTGGAAAGTCATTGGCCTCGATCCTGCAAAGATTTATGTTGGTGACTAAATTTATGCATTGTGAATAGTCCCACTGAAGTCAGTTTCATAAATCTTTGCAGGATCAGAGCCTTAGTTAGCTTAAGGTAGATGGTTGGCAACCTATCCAACAAAGCTGTGGTTGGATGAGGCTCCAACTGAATTGAAATATAACATCTGGAGTAAATTTGTAGTAACTGCATTGTTGGCAATGGAGTTATTCTGGACTTCACCCAGATCAGTGAAGTTATCATCTTGCCCCTGATAACTTCCTGGCTTTAAGCTCAGATCCACAAAGCACTTAAGTTTGTGGATTGCTCTAGGGCTTACGCAGGATATAGGCATCCAGACACCTAGCATGAAGCAGCAGTGCCCATGCACAGAGGCAGAAACTTAGGGGCCAAGGGAACTTTTACTCTGAAAACACAGGCATCAAGTAAATTTAGGCACCAACAGCACTCACAGGTGTTTTGTGGATCGCAGTGGAGCCTAAACCAGGGCTTTGGGCACCTAAGTAGTTTTGTGGTTAGAAGCCTAAATGAATTGCAATATAATTATCATCAGTCCAGAGGCCATTAGCAACACAATAGTGAAGATTAACCGAAGTGCTAAACACTCAGTTAATAAAGATACTGGTACACCAGAGTCCATCAAAGCACTATAGAATAGAAGCACCAGATGAAAGTATTGTTAGAATAGACCAAAGGAATAGAGACTTTTATAGCTTCTTGTGTCTCATTTCAGTAAAGGCTGATTGACTAAAGGACTGAGTGTAAGGTAAAAAACACTAAGACACACGTATCTACAGTATGGGAGTGAAATAAGGCAAAATGAAAGGATGCAGCTACTTAGATGATAAGCTTTTGGGGGCAGGTCACACCTTTTCCATGTGTGTGTACAAAGCCCAGCCCGGTGGAATTTGATCTCTGACTGGGGCTCCACCCCAAAAGCTCCCACAATACAAAAACAACAATAGCTGATTTCAGTATGAAACTAATCACCAAACTAGGTTAGTTCTCAATTTCATGTCAAACCCAAGGACCTCAAATTGTGATCCTCAAGGATGCAGACATTAATAAATGAATTTCCTTAAGAGTCTTCCTTTAATCTTAAATTATAAGGCAAGCGGGAAGTACACTGGCGTTTCTGCTATTAGAAGAGTTTCTGTTGTTTCTGGGGGGTTTTGTTTTGTTTTGTTTTTAGAATAACCACACAATGAATACTTGCCCACCACACAAGGCAGCTTGTCTATTTTCCATTAGCGTATCAGTAGGTGGTAGCATTTTGATGTTATAATGTCACAGTAAACAAAAAACACTTCAAAAATGCACCAAGTAGATTTCCCTTAAGAAAATTTAATGTAATCTTCCGTTTCTCCTCACATTTTAGTCATTACTTTCTCACATTGTAGAGGATGCTAGGTATTTTGGTTACATGGCAGAATTCTCTTTTGTACTCTGTATAAGCCATGGACAGACCAAAGCTGGGTCAGACCAAAGGTCCATCTAGCCCAGTATCCTGCCTTCCAACGGTGGCCAGTGCCAGATGCCCCAGAGGGAATGAACAGAACAGGTAAACATCAAGTGATCTGTCCCCTGTTACCCATTCCCAGTTTCTGGCAAACAGAGGCTAGGGTCACCAGTTGTGCCCATCCTGGCTAATAGCCATTGATGGACCTATCCTCCATGAATTTATCTAGTTCTTTTTTTAACCCTGTTATAGTCTTGGCCTTCACAACATCCTCTGGCAGAGAGTTCCACAGGTTGACTGTGTGTTCTGTGAAAAAAAAATCCTTTTGTTTGTTTTAAACCTGCTGCCTATTAATTTCATTTGGTGACCCCTAGTTCTTGTGTTATGAGGAGTAAATAATACTTCCTTATTTACTTTCTCCACACCAGTCATGATTTTATAGACCTCAATCTTATCTCCCCTTAGTCATCTCTTTTCCAAGTTGAGAAGTCCCAGTTTTGTTAATCTCTCCTCATACAGCAGCCGTTCCTACCTCTAATCATTTTTTGCCCTTTTCTGAACTTTTTCCAATTCCAATATATCTTTTTTGAGATGGGGCGATCACATCTGCATGCAGTATTCAAGATGTAGGTGTACCATGGATTTATATAGAGCCAACATGATATTTTTTGTCTTATTATCTATCCCTTTCTTAATTATTCCTGACATTCTGTTCAATTTTTGAGTGCCACTGAACATTGAGTGGGTGTTTCAGAGAACTACCCACAATGACTCCAAGATCTCTTTCTTGAGTGGTGACAACTAATTTAGACCCCCATCATTTTATATGTATAGTTGAGATTATGTTTTCCAATGTGCATTGCTCTGCATTTATCAACATTGAATTTCATCTACCATTTTGTTGCCCAGTCACCCAGTTTTGCAAGATCCCTTTGTAACTCTTCACAGTCTGCTTATGACTTAACTATCTTGAGTAGTTTTGTACCATCTGCAAATTTTGCCACCTCACTGTTTATCCCTTTTTCCAGGTCATTTATGAATACGTTGACTTGAACTGGTCCCAGTACAGACTCTTGGGGGACACCACTGTTTACCTCTCTCCATTCTGAAATCTGACCATGTATTCTGACCCTTTGTTTCCTATTTTTTAACCATTCACCAGTCCATGAGAGAACCTTCCCTCTTATCCCATGACAGCTTCCTTTGATTAAGAGCCTTTGGTGAGGGATATGGTTATTTCTGAATTTTACTGTAGTGGTCCCTTGCTGTCCAGTGGGGAAGGAGGCCACTCTGCCTCACTACATTGACACTTCTTCTTTACTTTTTAAGTACATGTCTGCCAAACATACTTTATTGGCACAAAGTGCTCAAAGCAAAGGTTCTTGGAAGTTCAATTCATATGTTGGGAGGTTTGGATGTCTCTAAAGAAAAGAAGCAATGACATTTTGAACAAGAGCCATAAAATAATGAATAATGCTTACTTGCGCAGCATACACCATATGAACCTATGGACCATTATTTTTCCTCCTTATCCAAAAAAAGGTTCACAGTTATGGGGGAGTGGGAGATTCTTGGAACTAAATACTAATAGATTTCCATTGATTAAAAGGACATCCTAGCAACAAGTCACAGAAAATCCTTCAGCTTATCTTGTGCATTTCAGACGCGAGTTGAGCTGACGAAGAACTATTGCATGGTGCCGAGAAAGAAAGTTAATCAATTACTAAGCTTGGAAAATACCCAAGAGAGAACGTGAATTCTCCAGTTTATATTATGATTGATCCCTGATAATGCAGAGGGTGGGGAAGGAAGTGGTACATGCATGTACACATTTGATGTTGATATATTATCTGCATAAAACAGCAAATATTAAAATAATTATTCCCTAGACTCCGCAGGATAAGAAACTCCATCCCATTTCTGGAAGCATAATTCCTAGCAGATTTTGTAGCTCCATAATCATAAAAACAGCATGTAACTAATAATTTAGATGTAGCTGAAAAGAAAGGGAATGGGAATCCTACAGAGAGAGGAGGGAACTATTCAAACAGATGAGCAGAGCAGAGAATACAGAAGAGCTACAATGACCATGTGATGAGTCTGTATTGTAGTATTAAGTGTTTTTCTTGTCAGAAGCGTTGTCAAAACCCTTCCCACCTATCAGTAATAGAAGTGAATAAACTCAGTGCTCACCACAGATGTTGCCATGGCAGTGAGAGTAAGATTACAGGAATAAAATCTGGCCAGTCAAAGGAACCTGTGATTACACTTAAGACAAAAATCAAGGAGAAAGATTTACATTTGCTCTGCCTTATTTTCCTTTACTGCGGTACATTTGATACTTAAAGGAAAATCTATTGGTCAAACTTTTTGAGCAACCCATATACCAACCTGGTGAATTATTTAGAACAAAGACATAGAAACTACAGCTTTCCTGTGTGGATAATTCACAAACTATAAGAATAGCGACAACTGTCAAACAGCTTTCCCTTGATTTAAAAGCAACCCATTCTAAAGGCCTTGAATGTTTGTTGTACGATAATTTCTATGAGCTTCCTGTTTTCCAAACAGATTTACACATTTGAGCTGGAAATTACACTTCAGAGCTCCTGTGTGGTTCAGCTACTTGGCTGGGATCATGGAGCTGAAACAGACAAGTGAAATATTTAAAGAAATATATAAGTAGAATATTGTGAAAGTGAAAACATTATGAATTCATAATTAATTAAATCCAGACTATGTGGCTTTCTGAATTCTTTGGAGCATTCAGAGGCAGAGTGGCTCAGTGAATAGGACACCAGCAATCCCTGGAGTGCATGTACTCAGAGGAATATTTCAAAGGATACATTTTCTCTTATGCCGTTGCACCATTTCATCATTATTCAAGAGGATAGATTAGTCACCTAGTAACCAGGCAATCAGGATGCAGGAGGGAAGCCCTCATGCTGGAAACAGAAGAGGTGAACGATGGGAAAAGGGAATGATCATCCCTATCCTGGACAGGCCAAAGAAATGTCACATCACACAAGCAAAATGTTTCAGACTTCATTTGTAAATAGTGTGTGACCACCTTTTGTTATGTATATGCACAGTGCCTACCACAATGGGGCTTCAATCCTTGACTGGGTCACCGCAATTGCAGTAGAAGACAATAATAAAGCAAAACGTCTAAGCCAATAGAAGCCATGCAGCAAGACCACAGCGAGACCATCTCTACGCTTCCTTTCTAAAACTAAAAGCCTATGGATGAAGTGAGAGTGTATAAGAGAAATGACATGCACTAATTAAAAGTATTATACAAGCTAGAGTAACTCATTTACCATTCGGAAATCCCAGCTCACAGTCCTGTGCTCATCCATCAGACAACTCAGCCTCTTTAAACCTGTAGTTTTAAAAATTAATATTCAATAATACAGAAGTTTTTTTCTTGGGGCATCATTACGGAGAAATCAAGCCACCTTGAGAGGGCTTGAGACATAAGTTGTTAAGTTGTTCCCAGAGGTGGCTCTTGCCTCAGAAGGACTCTTGCAGCTGAACATTTTGGTCATCCTGTGGCCCCTCCAAGCATCTCCCTCTTGCTCTACCGCTGCTGCAGCTCCAGACTGAGCATTATGTTCTAGTCCTGGAGGTCTTGCCGAGCCATCCTATGCTCCTTCTGCCATCTCTGCAGCTGGTCCTGCATTTTGGAGAAACTTTACATAGCTGACTGCATGTCCTGTTGCAATTCTGGTTGCAGATCTGCAGAGATTTCAGCTCCTCATCCATCCTGTGCTGAATCTCCTCAATTCTGGTCCTGCTGTCAATGTAAAGAGCTTCTTTCTCCATCTGTAGCCACAGGAAACTCTTGCTGCCTTCTCAGTTTCTCAGCTATTGTTCAGCTCTTCCTGGAGACAAAAGGTCTTGACTTCTTCACAACTGTTCCTTTAGCAGACTCTTCTCCTCTTTCTCTACCTCCAATTTTAATTCCACTTCTGGCAGCAGCTGCTGGGCCTGGGAGGTGCTGATGCCTGGGTTTTGCTGTTGGCCAGGATCTCCTTGTCTGCTTGCTTCAGTTCTCGATGCGCCAGCAGCTTTATACCCTTTAGCGCGGGGCTGTCTTTCTACTCCGGAATTTGCTGCCTGTCCACAGTGTCTCTCGCCTCCTGTTTCAGCTGGTTGACTCTGTCTATTGGAATTGCTCCTTCTCAAGCTGTAGGGTTTCCTCAAGCCCCTCCAGTTCCAATTCCTGCAGAGGCTTCCCTTTGTATAACTCCTTTTCCACCTTAGCTTCCTAGTGACAGCCTGGCATTCCTTGGATTCAGAGTCCATTGGCTTTTCTCCAGTCATGCTATCCTTGTTATCAAGGCTACAAGGGAAGACTGATATTTGGACATCGTCGTTCTTTCCAAGTCCCGTATCTTGGCTTTCAAATCTCTCTCTACTTGGCTGACACGAAGATTTGTTTTCTTAAGCTGGTTGTTCACAATATCATTGTTGCTCGGTTCCCCCTCCAGCTGAGTCTGCATGCACTCTTGCAAGTGCTGGATGCCCCCTCTTCAACTGCTAGGCTTCTTGGAGGCTAATCTGGAGTTTCCTCTGATGAATGCTGTGCTTGTTTGCCAGTGTATGGACTTGTGTGCCATCTTAGCCACTATCAAGTGGCTTCTCTTCTTCAGGACTAGTACTTTCTGCCCACCCTCTAGGCACTGGATTTGTTCCTGTTGCTCAGCCAGTTTCAGTGGAAAAACCTGCCTCTGGGTCTGCAAATTACCCAACCATTCAGTAAGACTATGAGAGCCATTGTCACCCCACGAACCTTTGACTTCCTCTCAGTCTTTGTCCCAGTTCCCCCAACCTGGGTACCCTGCTTCCTATCAGAGCTCTTCAGGCTCCTATATTAAACTACTTGAGCTACTCAAGTGGGGAAAAGTCTAAAACCCATGGCCAACCCTACCCCTGAAGCTTGCCCCCTGGCCCAAGCATCTGGGGCTAGCCCAGAAGTGCAATCTCATATATTCCCATAATGACAGTCCCTCAGTCCAAAGTTCTTGTAGGTCAGCATTTTATAAAATGCCTTTCTTTCCCATATTTAAAGCAAATTACCCACATAATACCACTCAGCATGGCCCAAAACTGTGTTCCTCAGTCCTTTGTTCAGCTTCTGCAGCTGTCTGTGTCCCAGTATCCTTAATAATCCAGACCTCCCCATGAATCTCAGACCCCCATGTCAGCCAGCAATTCAGATAATCTCTTGTTGCCCAGGGGCAGACCCAGCCTGTTTTTCCCTCTTGGCAACAGTCTGCACACCTGATTGGCAGGACCATATGTCCCCAGGTCCCTGTCTTTTTGCAGAGGTGGCCTGTCCCATCCCTACTGCAGCCACTAGGCCCCCTGCCAAACCCTGGGATGAGAACTTGTGTGGTCATTGCAGTTTCTCCACCAGTCTGGGAGGTCAGACATCTCACAGCCCTAGATAGCACAGGCACCTCTCTGCCTTCTCGATGGAAGGGGGATTTTCAGTCCCTATTCAGGCGCTGCGTGTAAAGGCAGAAGCAGCCCCTGAGTACCTCCTTGTGTCAGTATGTGGTGGTGCAGATGTGTCCCCCCTTCATTTCCCCAGTGGCGCAGCAGATTGACTTTAACTGGCCAGGGCAAGGAGCGACTGACACATTAGCAATGCCATATCCCCTCTTTAATCAGATTTCAGGACAGGAATAATTGCAAAAAAACCCCAGTTCAGCAGGATAGTGGTTCAGGGCTCCCACACTTACAGTCCACACTTAAGTCTCTGAATCAGGTTAAGGTGTCTAGTAGTGCCTGAGAGAACAATTATCATCTACCACTGCCTGCCTGGCTTCTATTCCCCTCTCTTTTGCCCCACTTCCTCGGAGCAGAAAAAGGCCTCCTTGATTATCCCTAGGGTGCAGGCTCCAGGCTGTACCTTAAAGGGATATTATGCATTTCCCCTGACCCCCATACACTCTTTCACATTATTGCATTATTATTATTTGTATTGTGGTAGCACTTAGGGGGTCCCAATCAGAAATCAGGGCCCCCAAAGTAACCCAAAATATAACCAATAGACAGTCCTTGCTCCAAGGAGTCTACAATCCAAGTATAAGACAAGAGACACCAGGTGGATACTGACAAGCCAACCGGAGGAGTGGGGGGTGACAAGCACAGTTCTTATATTCTGCATGTATTGACTTTGTTTCCCACAGTAAGCATTGTGAGGGATTGATCAAATAACACAGGGAAACAATGAAACCAGGCTAATTACTGAGCAAGATGTCCAATGTCAGAATAAGGTGGAAAAGTTGTATTGTCATGGAAGACATTTCTTCCTGCCTACTAACTCCAGTATTCCAGAAGAATGCAGTCCCTCAGCAGTATTTATAGGCAGCACTCAGAAGACAGCTGGTCCTAAGCCAAGCCCCTATACCCAATAACCCCTAAACATCAATAAACCAGTATCTAGCTCCAAAGAAGAACTTTGCAGCTTAGCCTATCTTTAAATCATATATACAGAGCAGTTCCTAACTATGAATGAAAAATCTCTGTCATAGCCTTTCTTATCCCCGCATATTCAGTGCTATAATAAAATCCAAAATGTGCCTAACACTTCCTTACATTTTTCAGATCATATTAATCAAAGCAAACATGAATATGGTGGAAAATAGAAGTGATTAATATTAAAGATGCCTTACAGTTGAAATCTGTTAAACTAAAAGACAAAACAAAACACAGGATGGTATGCAGTACATAATGCAGTAGGTACTAGATGTTAAATTATGTGTTAGATCAATAACCAAGAGAAAGGAGGTCAGATTCTGGGACAGAGTATCTTTGTTAAAACATGTATGTGTAAGCAGAGTCAAGATGAGCTCTACCCTGACATCTGGTAGTGAATTGTAGTGAGTTGTGGAAAAGAACTTCAGGGGCTGATCTTGTTTGCATAAGCACACCCACCCCACCTAGCATGAGCCACTTTGGGTGCTGTGGGATCCCCAGTTTCTTTGATACTGGGACAGGAAGAATAAAGTGTTGTTAGCCTGATTGTGTGAATCAAGGACAATGAAACTGTTTTATGACAGAGGGACTCGCCATCAACTAAGTACCACTCACTAGACAAGGAACATGGTTTCCAAAACCCAGTAAATTGAGAGAAGTTGGGGATAGGTATTTGTACCTGATGGTATGGGCTGCCTTTGAGGGCCTTAAATACCTATTGTACCATCTCTCTCTCTACACTAGAATATCAGAGCTCATTTTAATTCCATTAGACGTCTAGTTACAGGCTACTGAGCTGAATTCATTTTGTGCCAATGGTGCACTAGCACTGAGGCTCCCCTACTACAAGCTGAAATCACTAAAGAGCTAAAATTACTGAGTGCTGAAATCACTGAGTGTTGTGGGGGGGGGAGCCTGAAAATACATTGCTGAGCAGCAGAGCAGAGCTGGCAGAACAGCTCACAGAGCAGAGCAGTTTGCAGGATGACTGGAGCGGAGCAGTTTGTGGAATGGCTGGAGTGGCTCGCGGTGAAGACTGCAGCAGAACCCCATGGAGAGGCAGGGCAATTGGCCTAAGACCACATAAGGTGTTCCTTAACACCGCTGAGTGCCCCCTTTCTCCCCCCCACCCTGGGCTGGGAGGTAAAACTCTGCAGATAAACTTTTGAACTCTGGGGCTGCACTGACCAGGGACAGAGAGTTTTGGGGTGTTGGACTTTTGGGACTTTGGGTGATTTTTTGGGGGTTGCTGGGCTTAAGACCCTGAGGGGAAAAGGATACTGCCAAATTACTGGGGGGGGGGGAAGGGGCGGGAGGAGAGACAGAGGGTCTTTTGCTCATCATCTGCGTTATGAATCCTGTTTGTGGTATTTCCCCAACATAACGCCACATTGCTTCCCTCCTTTATTAAAAGGATTTTTCTACACTCAGACTCTGTGCTTGCAAGAGGGGAAGCACTGCCTCTTAGAGGCACCCAGGGGGGTCGTATGTAACTGTCCCAGGTCACTGGGTGGGGCTCAAGCTGGTTTTGCATTGTATTATTGAAAAAGAATCCCTAGATACTGAACTCGGTCCTTGTTGTTGCCAACTCAGACAGCCAGAAGGGTTACATATGTCAAAAGACATGAGCAAATATAGTAAAGGCTAAATTAGGAAACAATTTTTCCAATTACTGTGTTGAAGTTATCTTGAACTTTTAGCTCATAAAATGTGCTGAGTTATGTTTCTAGAAGTTAAGTTTTAAACTCTCCTTTGCTACTGCTATAGAACAGTGAATGCATCCAAATCAACTACCAGCTTGATTACATCCACATTACATGGCTTTTTTCATCATAAGGTCACTGTGAGGTTCAATCACTTCAGTCAAATGGCTTTTTAGAGAGAATCACCTATTGATCCCTAAAAGAGGCTGCTGCCACACTGCTATTTCATTAAACACCTTCACGTGAACTTCAAATGTGTGCGTGGAATCCCTTCCCATAGGGGTAAAAGGTTGTGTTTGTTCATGGCTATGTAACATTCTCTGCATATCTTTCTCTGATTATCTTCCCACACGCTGACCTTCTTGTCCCTGGAAGTGCTTACTGCTTTTCTTTTTTATGAAGTTTCTCAGGAAATATGTCTTCCAATTGATGCATTGGCTCCAAGAAAGACAAAACTCAGTAAGAACATATGTATCTTGACTTTACCAGCTTCTCTAAGAGACACTTAGATTGAAGTCAATCCCCCTTTCTTTTATTTTCTTGTCCCTTATATCCATGCACATACACAGTATGATGGATTTCTTTGTATGCTTGGAGAAAACAATAGAAGAGTTAGGCTTTTGCTTAATTTCCAGGATCAAACTTCACATATGCAAGGAGTGATGTGACTTGTCTTCCTTCCAGAAACTGCATCAGTAGCTGGCAATTTAAACCAGATCTATCAATACTTGTCCGATTACTGTAACTCTCATTCCTAATATGTACTATAGAATGAACTTAAAATTAATAAAGGATTGGGAAGGTATACACACTATCATTAAATTTGACTTTAAGGACCTGATACAAAGTCCATAGAAAGATTCCCACCAACTTCAACAGGTTTTGGTTTAAGGTCTTAGTTTGGTGCAAGAATACTTACATTACGAAGAATATATATAAAATTGTATGCCATCTATTTAAGAGATGAGCTGAGAATTTTGCTTATTATAGTGAGACATATTTCAAAGAAAAAAATCTATAGTAAAGCATAGTTGAATTGGAAACTAAATCTCTGTAGCTTCTCATCAGGGGCAATCTAATGATGAAAACTAGAAAGACCTGCAGTCTTTACTTGACAAAGCTCCCTGTGCCACAGTGGTCTACCTTTATAAGAAGCTGTTATGTATTTATTATTACTAAGCTATCTCTAATCATAGGTATTTGAAATCTCTAAAGGGACGATGAGCTGTCAAAACTATCAGGGCAAAGAAAGGTTTGTTTTTGCCATTCCCTTAAGGATTTTTTGTTTAGAGGTATAGGAGAGTGGAGTTGCATTTCTATGCCTTAAGAAGAACCTGATGATATTATCCTTTAATAACTGATTCCTCTCTACACTGGAAATTCTTTTCTGTGCTTACATGCACATATACATGTATACGCATCAAGAGGAATATAGAATTGTTCCTCAATGTGCTAATAAATAAATTACACAATAAGCAAAGACCACCGTTTTTACTTTTATTTTATTTATTTTTATTTTATTTTAATGTTGATCACAACTATGCTGATTCTAGAAATAATTTTAAAAACTAGCTAGGTTCTCAAACTGAGTGAATAATTGATAACTAATAATTTATTCATCAAGCTTCATCTCTTTGTCTTATAAAGTGTTCAGGAGGAGATCTCGAATTTATTCTCGACATTTTCCCCCCTACATAAATAGCTCACGAACAGTTGGTTGTGAATATTCATTATTCAAACCTTGAAATCTGCACTGTGTGGGCCACTAATATAAATGATGTCATATTATTTCTGTTCTTTGATGACTTACCTAACAAAGAGCAGAGTATAAAATTTGAATATTATAATAAATCCATTCCACCATTCCTACAATGATAAATGATGTGGGGGTCTCAGTTATATGGGAGATGGATCCTGGTATAGCATGGGGGGGTCCCCAATATGAGAAGGTTGAGAATCACTGTGGTACATCAACTCAATGTGATTTTTTGATTTTTGATTTTTTTTAACATTCTGGCTTAAAATTCAAATTTCATGTGAATTTGTCTCAATAAAACTCGATTTTTTAGTTGATCACAAAAAGCCAACTTAAAAAAAATGTCATGAACAGGGTCAAATCAACAGTTGTTTACGAATTCAAAGGATTATGCATGGGGGGGCGGTATTTGCTTTCATTGTCTCAGTGTTAATAGGTACCTACCTATTTGCTTTGTATGCTACAAGAGAGGTCTAAAGTTTTTCAGAATTATTACAGTTGCTTGGAATCAAAATGAGAAACACAAAGGCAAAGAGCTGGAGGCTTGGTACAAAATGAGGAGCTCCCATCAAAATAGGAGGAAAAGACATTTGTCCTTTAAAACAAAAATTGAAAGCTTCTAAGGAAAAAAATGGCAGATTAACCTTAAAATAATAGGTATTAAGGTACTGAATGGAGTAACCTTTAAGCCAGATCTTCAAAATGAATGTCTGAAGTCTTCAATCTGAATACCAGTGGGGAAGAGAGAGAGCCTTGAAATGAGCAAACATTACTCTGGCAAGTCATCAAAGCTGACAAAAGAATTTAAAAGTTTTGAGCTAGAATACTTCCTTTCTGTGATAAAATCAGAAACCTAAAAGGAGCAGGGAGAGCAAGTGGGCAAAGGAGAATATCAAGGGGAAATAAATCTCTTATTTTAAATTTATTTAGTGGTGCAGTCACAGAGGAAAAGATTAAATTCAATTTACTGTGAGTGGGTAACAGTACAGTATATTATCTATTGCTTTATATCCTGCTATCGTTAAAGTTTTCAGTGAAACAGCTTCACAATTTCTTTCTGTACAACTATCTCTAAACTTCCAGGACGATGAGTTGTGTATGATTTCCAAGGGAACCACTAATGTTCAGAATAGCCATCTGCAAAATCAGGACAATGACACTTCCCTGCCTCACAGATAAACAGATGACCTTGTGGAAGGCAAGGTAGCCTAATGGCTAGCACACTGGACTGGGGCATAGGAGACCTAGGTTCTAGTTGTGGCTTGGCCACTCTGTGCCTCAGTTTCCCTATGAGGACAATGATGCCTACCTCCTTTGTGATCTACTGATGAAAAGTGCTAATATAAAAACTAAGTATTATTAACCTTTATGAAACAGATAATACAACAATGGGGAAGAGAGTCACCTAAACACCATAACAGAAACAATCAAAATGTTTCCCACTTTACATTTGTGTGCTTTACTTCATAATTACATGCTGCAGCACTTTTGCTGAGTATAGAAAGCATTCATAGGTTGCAAGTTCTACTTCTATGATTAATATTAAAGCTGCATAATTAACAAAACCCACAGATCAGCATAACTATGATATCTTAACAAAAGGATTATAACTCCTGAATATTCAAAGACACAACTCACTATGGATGCATTATAGGCGGCTCAATCCTCCTGTACCAAAGCACCTCCTGCTTCCTACCGCTGGACTCACCTGAAACAGATTGTTATAGTGAATTCCTGGAATTATTGAAGAGAATGGGAGTTTTGCCATACACTTCAATAGGGCCAGGATTTCATCTTTAGTTTCTAGAAAGCCATATTGCCAACCCCAACAAAGATCAGTCCTGCCTCCCCCAGAAAGTCAGAGCCTCGGTTGCAAAAATCATGAGATTCTAAAAATAACTAATTTTTCCTGCCTTCGTTTTTGAGCCTTTATCTGTCACATTTTCAAGCTTCTTTCCACAACCACAAGGTTTGACACTTAAAGAAAAAAAAAGAAAGAAAGCTGAAAATGCAGGCGTGGGAGCTTTAAGAAAAACACTAAACATCACGAGACTAGAGATAAACTAATGCAAGTTGGCAACAACAAGACAGCGAGGCAGACTTCTAGAGCTCCAGCATATTGCCCAGTTTTGTGGCGAACACACTTAAAAAAATTGTGTTAAGTTCATATTGAAAAATACACTTTTTAATAGTACAACAGCAGCTACATCCATCCCCCAGCAGAGAAAGAGGACCCCAAGGAGACTCCTTATATATTATTCCTGAGGGAATTCTGCATCAAAAATTAAAAAATTTGCACCAAAAAATTAAAAATTCTGCACCCTATATTTTAAAACTTTACAAACTTCTGCATATTTTATTTGTGAAAATAACACAATATAATCATATAATTTTCAATTATTTTGGAGATTTATTTCTAAATACCTGTCAGCAAGTATGTCTGTAATAATACAGATGACAAAAAAGATTTAGGAAATGTTTTTTGACAAATAGATTCCTTACTAGACATATTAGCACATCCACATGGCTTCATAGAGCAGATGGCAATGCTAATATTTCCATGTATGTCAAGCACAGAAGACTTTAAAAGTATGTCTACACAGTAAACAGGGGCGGCTCCAGGCATCAGCACAGCAAGCACATGCCTGGAGCAGCAAGCCAAAGGGGGGCGGCTTGCCGGTTGCTGTGAGGGAAGCAGGCAGGCGGCTTTCAGCGGCACGCCTTCGGGAGGTCCACCAGTCCCGCGGCTTCAGCAGCAATTCAGCGGCGGGGACACCGACGGCGCAGCACCAGTGGACATCCCACAGGTATGCCGCCAAACTGCGTGACCAGATCGCCCACAGGTGCGCCACCGAAAGCCGCCTGCCTGCCGTGCTGGGGTGGCAAAAACATAGAGCTGCCCCTGACAGTAAAGAAAAAACAGCAGCTGACCCCTGCCATAGCACTTAAATATGTGCATAAAGTTCAGCACCTGAGTACCCCTATTGCCAGATTGGGTTCTTAGTTAGTGGCATGGCTAAGTAGTACTCAGCATGTCACTGGACTAGAATTGAAATTGTTAATGACAATAGATTAGAAGGACAATGGGAATGGAGGCTCCAGGACAGCAGTGAGGAGCACAGGTCACTGTCTGAGGAGAGGGGGTCACCCTGCAGCCCCTCCCTTCCAGGACACGGACTCGGCAGAGAGTCTGCACCCAACCCTGACACAGCATGAAGGCTGGGTCTGTCCCAGAAACACCGCAGGGTCCTGGCCTTCCATGCTGGGCACACTGCGATAGTGAGTGAGAAGGACAGTCTCACACACATGCCCCACCCTGTCCCCCCAGTCTAGGTGTGGGGCATGCAGGCTCAGCCCAGCAGGATCCAGGTGTGGGGCAAGAGAGTTCTGTGGGGGGCAACATGGAGGCTCGCTGGGGGCTTCAGTGTGGGGGATCTGGATGCAGAGGAGCTTGTTTGGGGGTTTTCAGGTGCAGGGGGAGTGGGAGTCGGAGGGGAGAGGCAATCCAGGTGAAGGTGATTGGGACTCAGTGGGATGATCTGGGTATGGGGGGGATGGTGCTTCTCAGGGGAATCTGGGTGCAGGTGGCTCGGAGGGAGGCGGGGGCTGGTTGCTGGGGTATTAGGACTTTGTGGGGTGGAGATCCAGGTGCAGCTGGCTGGGGCTCAGTGGGGGTGGGAGTCCAGGTGCAGAAGGCTCGGCAGAGTGATCCTGATACACTCTGCCGAGTGGCTTGGCAGAGTGGGAGTTCGAGCAGGGGGTGGTGGCTGAGTGGGAGTTCGAGCAGGGGGCGGGGGCTGGTTGTTGGGGGATTAGGACTTTGTGGGGTGGAGATCCAGGTGCAGCTGGCTGGGGCTCAGTAGGAGTCAGGGTCAAGGTGCAGAAGGCTCGGCAGAGTGGTCCTGATACATGGGGAGGTGGCTTGGCAGAGTGGGGAATGGTCCGGGTACAGCAGTAGGGGTCAGATGCACGGGAATCGGGCAGACCAGGCGGATGAGACAGTTCCTGCACAGTGACCCCTACCCACACAGCTGGGGAGCCGTGGCAGCAGGAAGGGGAGGAGAGCTTCCTGTAGCCAGGGGAGGATCCCGGGGTGGGTCTGACTCAGCCCCGGCCTGGAAGCAACATTTGCAGGGAAAAGGAAGTCCCATTCCCCCTGCATCCTCAGTCCTCATCCCCGGCTCCAGGCACACCTCAAGAGCGAACAAGAGGGACAAAGTCTCACATGCACACCCAGCCACACCCTCCAAGGCTGCTCCAATGCCCAAACCATATGCACCCCCTTGGGACTGCTGCCCAGGAGATGTGCATGAATCAATTATTCTGAAGGGAAAGAGTTAAATCTTCAGGGGACATTAATTCTGCGGAATTCCCCCAGGGAATACAGGTACAATACATAGAAGAGTCACACATCATCCCATGCCTGCATAGCTGCAAAAGGTACAACTCAGGGCCTCTGCTTGCATCTGCTTCTTCCTCCCTCCTGCCCCCAGCAGCATCCTGCCCTGTGCCTGCTTTCCTCCCTTCAGGACATTCCACTTTACTTGTCTGAACTTCCATCTACAGTAAGGACAACCTCAGTCTCACCAACCTCCCCGTTGTTCAAAAATCATGAATCAGGCCCCAAATAGTCATGAGATTTAAAACATAATAAACTGAGGATTCTTTATATTTGCCTTCTAGGTCTGGAGCATTTAGGGTTTCCATTTTCAAGCATGTCTCTACAAATATGAGAGCTAGGAACTTGTTTTACTTTTAAAATGAAAGCTGAGATTCTCAGGTAGTTACTTGATTCCAGAAGCTGGAACTTTAACCACCAACCATCAAGAGTGAATTGGCAACACACATGCATGTCTTCCCACCCTTTCTCTCAATGCCTGCAACAAACCCATGCACACTTCCTCACCTCATGTACCCACTAACTTGCCAGAGAATGTTACAACCAACCAAGGATTAGAGAGGCTTTGGTTAAACTCTTCAGAAGGGCAATGAGGATGGAGTTAGCTTAGAAGTTGCATGCTGAACAGCCTGCAGGATGCGAGTTTCTCAGCTGTAGCTCCAGTTGCCCTGCTTCTGGCTGGAACAGACACTGAGATAAGCACATAGGGGAGGAGCTGAAGAGCCAGCTGGAGACTGAGCTGTGGCCTAACTGGCTCTGCTTTGCAAGAACCCTGTTTCTCCAGATACACAAACCAAGCCAAGCCCCAATATGGAACTTTGGGGCACGCACTGTTAAGCTTTTCTCACACTGAACATTGCCCATATCCTACGCTCTTTTCCAGTTTCTAACCCGCGAGAATGCTTTATTTTTCATTCATAGGCAAAATCATTGTCAAGGTACTGGGGTGAGATTATCCCAGATGCTCAGACAACACAGTGACAAACAGGGGATGATGGACAGAGTAGATTAGACAGATTAGCTCTCTTCTTATGCAGTCTTCTTACAGAAACTTAATTAACTAACCGCTTGGTGTTTCCTGCCTCAACTCATCTGATCAGTGCCATCAGGGTATTTGATAGGGTTGAGTGTCTATACAGAATCTGCACAAAATAATCCATCGCTTCATAGAGGGCCACGCATTTATTATCTGGGTTAATTGCTGCCAATCCAGACATCTAAGCTCAGCACCTTAGAAAAAGGAAAAGATAATCCCTGGTTTTCTGAAATGTTGATGATGAAGAATTTGTCCTGAGGTTACTTAATCCCAGCTCCTATGTTCCAGATCAGCCAATCAGAAAGAGACAGCCAGGCAGGCAAATTTATCAAACAAGCGGATACATTTCTTTTGGGGAGAGTGGAGCATGTCTCTCGGAATGACTATTTTTAGGACACTTCCCCCCCACCCACCCATTTCCACTTTCCCCAAATCTGAGAGAGAAGCTTCAAGGAAAATAAGAAGTTGGAGATTGAAATGAGAGTCCCATTAGACAAATGGAAGCTATTTGGGGAATTTCTTAGCTGTAGAGTCGTTTCTTTTAATGTAATCCTGAGTGATACAGATGCTTGAATTCCCCATATTATCTTTCATTGAAAATATATGAAGGAGAAGTTGCTATTCTGTAGTTCAGGGTTTCAAACTTTTGAACAATAATGTTCCTGACTAGAAACTTGTTTCAAAACAGAAGTTGGAGTGGAAGAGAATTTGAACTAATTTAAGGAAACCCAGAGTTATTGAACTAGAAATTTATAAATGACTTGTTCACTGAATTAGACAGTATTTTGGGATGTCTTGGTAGCTAAAAATGAATTTTAAAATAACAAGTATTTAGTGTGTTTGGCTTTTTCCTTTCCCCTGGCTAACACTTCAAATGGAATGATTATATATGAATGGCATTGAATTATAAATGAGCAATTACTCTTTCTTTATCATCTTTGGAAAGTATTACTGAGTTATTTCATGAGATTACTGAACTAGGTAATCTGAGAAGGTTTGGTTGTCATGATGAAGAAAAGCCACATCATAATTGATAGGTGGAAAGAATTAAAGGAGTTTGGTTAGTCGCAGTAACATCTACTAAATGCGCAATGATCTCAGGCAACTTTAAAAGGAAACAAAATTCTGAGATACATGGAAGCAAATGTGTACAGAGTACCAGATAAAACAGAGTAGATATAAGGTAGTTATAATGAATTTAGCAAGCGGACATGTAACTGAATAAAAATTATCATTCCTTAATTTGTAACTGTCGGTAACAAAAAAAAAAAAAGAATTGGAGTGTGTGTTTTTCAAGAATAAGTTCCAGGGATGTGTGATTGAAATGAGATATTCATTATTTGTATTGTAGTAGTTTTTAGAGGTTCTGATTAAGGATCAGCGTCTCACAGTGTTAGGAGTTATACAATCAGTAATGAATTTTTAAAGCAAGTCTGCAATTTGTCTGATCTCCTCTGTAAGTTTGTTCCATAGCTGAAGCCCTGCAATCAAGACAGCTTTATTCACAGCTCTCTCTCCCACCTGCAAGGGGGTGCACTCAAAGAAATAAAGGAGGACTAAGAGGTGCAGTTAGCCAAGAACCTGTGACAGTACTGTAAAACAAGGGGGCCCTCCTGCTGTAAGGGAGGGGGAAATGTGCAAGGATAGGGAAAAAAAAGAAAAAGCAGCAACAGTTCTAGAAACTTAGTTTTCATTTACTTTTTTAAACATGTTTGCAAACAAAGAAAGATTCACTCAATGTGCGTGTGGTATATTTGAGCACTCCTGACAATGACAATATTTTCAGTGTACTGTATAAATGGGAAACATACGGGCTGGCTATTTAAATCTAATCTGAAAGTCTAAATGATAGGAAACAGCTGTTCGATGAATGCTAATGTTGTAAAGAACAGCTTTATCATTTTATCAGTTTGGTTCTTTATGTATCCATTCTAGATACCCCTGCAGTTCTGCTAACTTATTTCACGGAATCTCACCTCATCAAATGTGAATGTACTCACGCTGTTCAGGTCCATACAGAAGCTTTTCTTCTGGTTTGCAGTTACTTATGGAGGCTGGTACCCTTTAGTGGCCCGATAATACATTCCTTGTGCACCCAAAATGCGCTTTGATGTGGTGGTTCATAGAATGCAAAGTCAGGCATTTACTCTTTAAATAGAAAAGATGCTGACTATGTTTAGATATTTTATTATATTCTTAAACATCTAAAGAAATAAATTCATACATAACAGGGCAAACTAAGGGCTGGAAAACAGCTTGGAATCTCTGAAATCTTGGACAATATGTGATTTAACTTCTGAAAATGAACCAACTGCATTGTCCAATGGATAGAGCACAGAAAAGTTGGATCCTCTTCCATGTTCTGCTACTGACTCTCAGTGTAACCTTGGGCAAATCACTTCTTCTCTCTGTGATGCCATTTCCACTCCAACCCTTTATCTTGTCTACTTTGATTGCATGGTCTTTGGGGCAGTGACTGCCTCTCGTGTGCCTGTGTAGTGGCTAGTACAATGAGGCCCTGATTACTGTTGGTGCTACTGTAATGAACTTTTTTTTTTGGAGGAGGAAGATTATGAAATGTTCAGAGAAGTGCTATTACTGTCCCCTCCCATCCCCCTGCAGACCTGAACTAGCAGTCTAGTGTGAGAGGCTTTTCTGACTGCAACCAGAAACAACCATCTTGGAAAATTCTATGAGAGAGGATTCTGAAGATTTTTCAAATCCTATTTTGCACACTCATCAGATTGGGACATCCATCTAGGTTGGGATCTTCAAAACACATTAAACCATCCTCATCTTCCATAGAATATCCAAGTCCTTATCTTCCAGGAGCTCCATGGCCTGGACCCAAGACAACTAAAAGATCTATAACTCCAGGATGAAAACCATGGTTGACAGCTATACTCCTCTGGCACACTGGAACTTTCTACAACAAAGCTCATTTATGGAGGAAATAGAGCGTTCTCAGGAGCTGGCCCAAGGCTATGGAATGAACTCTCCCAGGAATTAAGAACCTCACCATCTTCCAGGCTAAAGTAGAGAGCATATTTCTTTAACCTTGCATTCTACTTTACAAACAGCAACGTGTGTAATGAAAAACATTCAAACACAAAACACCCCACTACATTCCTGTCTCTCCAAGGAGAACTAAACATGTGATGGATGTTAATCACATCATTTAATGCATTATTGGAGGGTATTAAGATACTTTGAAGATGAGCATGGTTCATAACGTGTATAGGATAAAATAGACACATCCAACTACCAGTGGATTTCAATGAAATTTGAGCATCTAGTTTATTTATACTTCTTTGAAAAATCCCAACCCTAATGAAAATCAGACCCCAGAACTTTTGAGGTTCTGCCATCACAAGTGAAAACAAGGATAGAAACATTAAATTAACCCAAACTCCACAGTATTGCACTCATTAAGCGCCTCTCTGATTTGGGGAACCATAAGCTATTGCATATTTTTTTAACCATCTTAATCTTTAGCTTAGGGGGAAATATTGTATATTTCTCCACAGGATGAACAGAACACAAGCTCTTCAGCTGGAAGACCTGAGTTCAGAAGGATATAATGGAAGTTACACAATACCTTTTGCAAAGCATCTTAATACACATTAACTAGACCATTTCTGCTTCTGAATGAATTCCAACTTCCTTTCACTATTGGTTATAACCTGTGAAATATGATGGTTTTATGATTAGAGCACTGTCATTCACAGGCCCAACTTAAGCCATTCATTTGGCAAGAAAACCTTTGTCAGGCAGAAGAGGATAATTTAGTCTCCAGAGCAGTTCAACTGTACACAGTTCTGGAATGTATAACATTTTTATTCAGCCAGCCAATCAAAATTCAGGATTATACTGTGCTGCTGATCTCTTATTTTTGCCATATGCCTCATGTCCTAGGAAATTAAACACATTTTAAAAATACCCAGCCTGTAAAATTCTTTCACAAGGTGCAGCTGGGAGAAAATTTGCTGTTTACACAAAATATATTATTCCGGAAGCTAAGTGGCAAAGCAGAGGCCATCCACCATCCAGCTAGGCACACAGAGATAAACATCTGTCATACGCATGATTAGATTTCCAGAGTAAAGATGAAGGGTAGATTGAATGCCTCCGGGCACTGGTAACCTGACATGGATTCACTTGTATAGGTCAGTGGCTCACGCCTAACCCAGATCTGAAAAGGATGATGGTTTCTGAAACCATCATCAGCTTTGTGAAATGAAATGGTGATCTCAGTCCAGTTCTTAATACAAATAAGTATCACTCACCATTACAGCTGGCAGCCTGTGGTGGCTAGTCTTAGCAGGAGTGAATTCACAAGAACAGCCATACTGGGTCAGACCAAAGGTCCATCTAGCCCAGTATCCTGTCTTCCAACAGTGACCAATGCCAGGTGCCCCAGAGAGAATGAACAGAAGAGGTAATCATCAAGTGATCCCATCCCGTCACCCATTCCCAGCTTCTGGAAAAACAACAAAAAAATTCACTTGGTGGATAAACTGCCACCTCTTCAGGATCAAACTAAGGGCTGGTCAACACTAGGGGGGGGAAATCGATCTTAGATACGCAACTTCAGCTACCTGAATAACGTAGCTGAAGTCGAATATCTAAGATCGGATTACTCACCCGTCCACACCACGCGGGATCGATGTTCGCGGCTCTCCGTGTCGATTCCGGAACTCCGTTGGGGTTGATGGAGTTCCAGAATCGATATAAGCACACTCGGGGATCGATATATCACATCTAGATTAGACGCGATATATCGATCCCCGAGCAATCGATTTTAACCCGCCGATACGGCGGATAGTCTGGACATGGCCTAAGATACATCTTGGGTGTAGTGTTGGGGAACCTGCGCTGACACTACTGCTGCAGTACACGTTCTGGGGATATAAAGAAAAGAAAATACGTCTAAATATTTGCTTCCATATTCAGTTCATGATTTTCAATATTGAATGCATCATTTCAGTAGGGGAGTTCACTGCTTCCATATTTTAAACACAATGATTCATAGCTGTATAGTTTATAGTCAATGACGCGCCATGTTCTCTGCATAGCTTTATACTTTATTTTTAAAATCTCTACGATGTATCTTTTTTATTATGCTGATGAATTTTCACTTATTTCATTTTGTAATATACAGCTCTGCCACCAATAATATGCCTGGGAACAAGATGATTACATCTCAAGAGGGTTTTTATTTTTCCTCTATATGCATAGTTTAATACACTGAAGATAAAATACAGTTTAAGCTGAAGAGGAAGAAAAAATACTTCATTAATAATTCTGGGCTCTCTCTTACAGCAAATTCTCTACGTGGAGAAAAGAAAAACCACAGTCAAAGGTAGACAATTAGATGTACAGGTCAGATTTTGACCTGATGAAATTGGCATGGCTATTTAGGCAGAGAAATTTCAGTGGAGTTGCTATAGCAATGAGAACTGTTTGGTAAAAACTAATGAGAGATTATGATAGAATTAGAGATCACTGTAAATGGTCAAAGATGCTATGGAAATAGAACCCTCATGTGTTTCTGAGCAACGCCCTCAGAAAATACACTGATCTCTCTGGAAGGCATTGTATTAATTTAAATATTTCTCCAGTTAGTTCACAGAACGAATGATAGCAATACCAAAATGAGCATCCTCTGAATTACAAAGAAATAGTCATGAATTTTCTCCTTGGTGTGAAACACATTTTATTATTAAAAGCTTATAAAATACTTGGCAGGGTGCCTATCAAAGTGCTTTACGAACGTTACTGGAACTTGAGCCTCTGAAACCCCTGCCAGAGATATATGGTACTAAATACATTTTACAGTTTGGTAAACTGAGTCAGAAAAGGTAAACCATTTATTCAAGGCCCCAACAATGAATTAGCATCAGAGCAGGGAAAAGACAGAACACAGAAACAGTTGCACATTAAAATTCATGCAATGAGTATGCAAATAAATATCGAGCAAAACATGGGAAAGGAGATGGGAAAGGTGCAGATGCCTCCGTGTTTCACTAATGGTAGACAGCTGCAGTCATTCTCTTGTTTATGCCAGTATTTGATTGGTGGCGGAGCTCTGTGTTCATATGTGCCTTTGGACACTGCTCAAGCAGGAGCGTTCTCGCTTTCAATGGTGAACTTAGAGAAGGAGGCTCCTTTTTAGTAGCTAGAGGAAGAGGGATTCTCCCTATACACCATCTACTCAATGATATTCTTACAGAGGGCAAATAATTCCTTTATACAAGCAGCAAAGGTTACTAGATAAAAGAAGCCATCCAGACTGGATGCTAATTTGGTTGTGAGGTGACCGTGGAGGGGCATCTTCAGCAAGTTGCCCTCATACAAGTAATTCCCTTGAATTAAATTCATGGGAACTGCATGCAATCCAGGCCAATATGAAACTGGAAAAAGGCCAGATTTGAGCTAGACCCTTTTATGCACATGCAGAATCTTGTGAGCAGGTGTTACAGGTCTCCCTCCCAGTGCACAGAAACTATGAGCCGTTATAACCCCCCAGCCACCGAGTTTTGGCTCTTTTGCTGTAGCAGCTCATGCTTTTAGTTCTGGAGGTCCCCGGTTCCGTCACTGGTGTGTCTGCCAAGAAGGCAGCCATCATAATCACAGCAGAGAATCAATTTCAAGCAAGATGAGAAACTGCATGTTATGTAGCCAGAGTGAAACTGTTACATATTCATCTGCAATGTTGCTTGACCTTGCAGGGCAAGATGAAGCAGTTCACACAAAGAATGACTCCAGAGTTTCTACAAAAGGGGTCCTGATCATATCATTGGAGGTGCAGCATGCTATTTATGGCAGCAGCAAGGACTACGGCATCTCCTTTTATTGCAAATGAGATATAGGCTTGGGTTGAATAAATAAGATTGATGTTGGAAGGATTGGTGGAGCTTAAGACTCCCTTTACCACTTATAATGGTTACAGTAGGTTGAATCAACAAAGCAGCTCTCTCATCACACCAACCAAAAATAAGCAGGAGTTATAGAGCAGTGCTGCTTCCTTCCAGATAGGGAGCAAAAAAAGCTTTGACACTTTAACCCCTAGCAATATACAGAAAGGAGGAACAGCGTTGTGAGGACTGGAAAGCTCATTTCCTTTGCTGTTGTGCCAGAAAAGATGAGATTCTGACGTGTTGTGCTGCCAGCTGAAGAATCGTACTGTTGTTATTTCTGCTTCTTGCAATATGGCAGGGCCTGAACTGGAACACCAGCTCCAAACTGCCTCTCACTTTGGGGGATTTTTTCAGTTTACATACAAACTTCATGACTGGCAGGGATGGCTCTAGGTTTTTGCCACCCCAAGCAAAAAAAAAACAAAAACAAAAAACAAAAACAAAAAAAGGTAGCCAGAATGTCACCCCAAGCATGTGCTTGGTTTGCTGGTGCCTAGAGCCGGTCCTGATGACTGGAGACAGGCTCTCATACAAAGAAATTACTGATGTAGACTGCAGCTGTCTTGACTTCAATGAAATTACATTGGCTTCCATCTGCTGAGGATCTGGCCCAGTGACTATATAGGTTTCCAGAAAAACTGCCTTTTCAGCCATACATCATGTGTGTGCTTATCCCATTGAAACTAAGGGCAGTCAGTAAAATGGCCAACCCATTGAGTGGGCACTGTACTCAAGCCACTCAGCGATGTTTAGATGAACAAGGACATCCTAACGCTTGGCATGGTGTACCTAGATAGCAAGTGTGAAAAATCCGGACAGGCGTGGGGGTAATAGGAGCCTATATAAGAAAAAGCCCCAAAATTCAAGACTGTCCCTATAAAATCAGGACATCTGGTCACCCTAGTTTGGCACCATTGACAATAAAAACAAAAAAATACAAGTTACCCACTACCACCTAATAAAGAGAGAGGTACCAGTACTAGCCAAAGGAAACTGAAGACTCTTGAAAATAAATACTTCTCTAAACTTGATGGTCTCTATTCAGAACTTGCACAAAGTTACAAGAAGAACCACTAGAACTTCAGTTAAGATTAGGCTTTAATCTTTATTAAAAGATTTTTGCAGGCAAGACATCCATTAAGTTTTTTTACCTTCCTAAGGCATAAAATCTAAACAGGGGCTAAAGTCTATCCCTGGGGCAACTCCATTGACTTCAGTGGAATTAAACAAGATGAATTTGAGACAAGTACTCTAGATCAAATGATTTAGAGTATTTATTCCCAAAATACATTAAAGGATTTCAAAATTGGACCAATAGCATGCTAAGGTATTTTTTTTAAGGAAGATAAAGGGAATAAGAAAAAATAATTCAAGATAAGCAGTAAATTTCTTTTCATTTTTCATGAATGGAGCAATCGGTTATTCTTCTGCTCTGCTCTTTTGGATGAATGGGGTGTAAACTGGAATAGAACAAGTTAGTATGAGGCACAGTGCGCAATGGTTCAGGAACTAATATAGCAAATAGCAATCTGATAACTGAAATGTTTGTTCGGGGGGGTTTGGGAGGAGCAGGTGGGGTTTGAGAGCTTTATAAATCATTTTTTACTTTCTTAGAATGCATCGTCTAACAGCTGGCAAGCATTCAGAACATGCTTAAGAGCTGAAAAATCTGTTTTGACATTGACTTCAGTTCTGAGTACCCCAAAATACGTAATGTGTTGAAAGACTTGACATGTCAAGCCAATATGCTAACTAGGTGATGTGAGCTTAAAATCATTTATGAACAATTACTCCAAGATTGATTTGTACAGAGAGACAACAACAGCAAACAGCGTCTGCTTCCCTGAAATCCATGGTGCATGTACCCACTAACCTATTAAAGGATCATGATATTAACCCCTTAGTTAATCATTCCGCTTGGCAACCTCATCACAGCCATTAATCTGTTGGATGCCATCCCTTTAGCTATACTTATCAAACAATCAGAGCTATGCTTGATATGTTGCCTGCACTCCTAATACATTCCATATCCTATTTTTAGATGGCCTTAAATATAATAGAGCTAGGTAAATGCAGAAAATGCCATTTTAATTTTTAAATGAATTTGTTTCAGCTTTATTAATGCCCCTTTTATGTTTACTTCCTGTGAACGTTCAATCATCTCTTACCATTACCATCAAAAGTGTTCATAGAGAAGGAATTTCAAAGCTGCATGTGTGAATATCCATGGAAACCAAATTTTGAATTCACAAGAGAGCATCAGCACCAGAAGTCTAAGTGTGCTCATCCAATTGGGGAAATCCAATTTACCTGACCAATCACAGCAAAGCAACATAGCTTAAATTTTCAGTGATTGCAATTAATCTGTTCTGGGATGAAAAGGGTATGTGTTGAATAAATTCAACTAGAATCTGATTCGAAGGCCATTGAAGCCACTGGAAAGATTCCCATTGATTTCTGTGGGATTTAGATAAAGCCCATAATGAATACATTTCAAAGCAACAGACCAAATGGTCCATCTAGTCCAGAATCCTGTCACTGACAATGGCCAGTATCACATGCTTCAGAGGAAAGTGCAAGAAGCCCCACATATGTTGGGTCATCATCCAAGACTGCTATAACATGAAATATATGGCAGAATGTGGGTAAAACAGAGCAGGGGACATATAATTCTCCCCCAAGGAGTTCAGTCACAAAGTTAATTAATGCATTATTTTTTTAACGAGTGTCATCAGCATGGAAGTACATCCTCTGGAATGGTAGCATAAAAGGCCATACGAATGTTTAGCATATCTGGCCCGTAAATAACTTGCAATGCTGACTACAAAAATATCTTGCAAACGCCTGTTCCCACTTTCAGGTGACACTGTAAATAAGAAGAGGGCAGCATTATCTCCTGTAAATGTAAACAAACTTGTTTGTCTTAGCGACTGGCTGAACAAGAAGTAGGCTGAGTGGACTTGTAAAGTTTTACATTGTTTTGTTTTTGAGTGCAGTTATGTAACACAAAAAAAATCTATCTACATTTGTAAGTTGCACTTTCATGACAAAGATTGCACTATAGTACTTCTATGAGGTGAATTGAAAAGTAATATTTCTTTTGGTTTTCATTTTTACAGTGCAAATATTTGTAATAAAAATAGACGCTTTGATTTCAATTACAACACAGAATACAATATATATGAAAATGTAGAAAAACATCCAAAATATGTAATAACTTTCAATTGGTATTCTATTGTTTAACAGTGCGATTAAAACTGTGATTAATCACAATTAATTTTTTTAGTTAATCATGTGAATTAACTGCGATTAATCAACAGCACTACTTAATATGCAATACGGATCTATCCTGATATCTTCGGACATGTTGCTGGCAGCATGAGACAATTTACAGAAAAAGCCCTGCAAGCAAATAGAAAGGATTTTGAGTACTGTACTTCTAAACTGTAGTAAAAGAAAAGCTTACTGCACCAAGGTTACTGGTGTAAGAGAGAGAGAGAAGACCATGTGCAAATCTGTACATGAGATTCAAGTGAGCAATTCACATATTTGGGCCCAGATCTGTCCTTATGGATTAAATGGCAGGACTCTTAGCAGTTACACAGAATTACTTTTCCCAAGAGTATGTGTTATACCAATTATATTAGACCAGTAAAAACCAGCAGGATCTTATTAAAGGGGACAAGACAAAGATGCCACATTTATTATGATAACAATTTGATTTATGACTAATAACTAATATCTTAATTCTTATACACACACATTATACCTAATACCTATACACACGCGCACACACACACACACACACATCCATCAGATGTTCTGCAGCTGCTGCATAGTTACCAGTCCTGAAGATAGCTTAAGTTCATAGCTTGATTTTGTAGCTTGGGTTCGTAGCTTGTGGCGGCTAACTGGCCAGGAAAGCCAGGCACAAGGACAAGCTGGATCTCTGTTGGGCAGGCACTGATGTCCCTCCATGTTGGCAGCAGAATGTTACCCAGAGTCTCTCATCTCACCCTTCTTTTTAATAGGCTTTTAGTTTGGATTCAAAGTCTATAGGTCTTGCTGTGTCACGCTGCCTCTGGGTTTAGATTGATCACCCATCAATTGCAGGCGTGACTTTCAGCCTTGAACCTGGCTTTGATCTTCCTTCTGTTGTTCTGTTGTCCTTTTCTTTTTAGGGTGGATGCTTCTTACTTTGTTTAGGGCTGTTGTCTAGGTCTTCAGCCGTTGGTATTTGAACTTTATCTCATCAGGACAGGCTGGGGCTGGAGGTTGATTCCGTCATTCATACATACCTCATTCACACATCTAAACTAAACTAATAAGATTACAGCAGAGTTTGCAAAAATGAAGGTTGGAGGAAGCTTTTACAAAATGGAGTGAGCGTTTTAAAATGGGGTTTGAATTACAATATGGAACAGAAGTTACAGTGTAGGCAAATGTAGTGAATGGTGAACAGAAGTTACATTAATAAAGTGAACAATTAAAAACAATTTCATTTATCAGTTCTACATATTTAGTGGTCAGATTATTACATGGCATTTGCTATTAATTTCAGGACATGCAACTAGTGCTAATCATTCACTCTGAAGCTCCTGGCATTGGCTCCGTTGGAAGACAGGATACTGGGCTAGATGGACCTTTGGTCTGACCCAGTAGGGCCGTTCTGATGTTCTCATGTTCTTAGTCATTTGAAGCCATTTTTTGTAAGTTGTATAGATTTAAATTCTAGAGTTATTCTTCAATTTCTACTCCTTAAAATCAGATTAGTTTCTTTGCAGATAAAATATTAAACACTTTGAGATTCATGGATGATCTAAAGAACCAAGGAACAGAGGTTACAAGATGAAAGCAATAAAACATTGCTTTATCATTTTGAGTGTGAACATATCAATTTTCAATTTCATGGCTTGAAAACCAATTTTAATGTATGTCCAGGATGAGTTCTTGGAAAAAGAAAGAATTTGAGAAAAATGAATAGAAAAAAAACAATTTCAAACCCTCCATGTGAAAAATAGTTACACTGAGGAGAAAAAAAAAGGGGTGTGTGCATGGGATTTGCTCTTTTCAACTAACCTGGAAACTGAAGAGGAGACAAGAGACTTGCATTCCATATCATTTCTTTAAACACCCAGCTGTGATTTATGTGAGGCTAGCTGACTCCAGGATTGCTATAGTGTCTCTTTGCTAAGAAAATGTATCTGTGGAAATTAGATGGAGTAACATGTTATCAGGGAATTTCAGAGTTGGTACAAGCCATTGTCAATCTGAAGAAATACACAAGCATTGTGCATCCTCTATTCACTATAGAATGTTTAATCAATGATCAATACTTTCAGTGATTCCTTTGGCAATTCAGTTAAAGCTCAAATAACTCAGCAGTTTGTCTTGGATCAAAGTTTTATTATAACTATTTGGTTTCAGGGTCAAATATTTCCTGAACACTACCGAGATTTGTTTCAGATGCCTCTCGGGAACAACAATCTTTAGGGTTGGTCCCATGAATCACCGGGCATCTCCTTTAAGAAACTAAGTGCCTTCCATTCTTGTTGATTTACTTGGGAGTTGAAGGCATACAGCACCTCACAGGATCAGCCCCTTGAGCTATTGTGAAGTGCTTTTGAACTCATTCACCTGTTATGTATCTTTTTAGGCCAAGATTTGTGAAAGTGTCCAGTGATTTGGAGGTGTCTGTACTTAGTGCCCAATATGACATTCCCAAAGGGGTTCTGAAGTTCAGAATTTTCTGAAAATCCAGCCTCTTTAAGACGTCTCAAGTTAAGCACCCAAGATGCTTTTGTAAATCTTGGCTTTTGATTTTTTTAAAAATACAACCAACTCTCAACAGATTTACAATAAAGTAAACAAACATTACAAATGAAGAGATTAAAACAATTACTCTGCCTCTCCGTCAAGTTTACTCAGTTAGACCACTGGACAGGTCAGACCCAGCTACCCAGATCCATTCATACTTTTATGTCTCCAAATAAAAAACTCAGAAGGAAAAAGAAAGCTCTAGAGCAGTGGTTCTCAAACTGTGGGTTGGGACCCCAAAGTGGGTCACAATGGCGTAGCCATGGTTGGCTTAGACTTGCTGGGGCCCAGGCCCAAAGCCAAAGACCAAGACCAAGGGCTTCAGCCTTGGGCTGCGGGACTAAGGTTACAGGCCTCCTGCCTGAGACTGAAGTCCTTGGGCTTCGGCTTTGGCCCCCTAGCCTGGGGCAATGGGGCTTTGCCCCCCACTCCCAGGCGTGGCGGGGTTTAGGTGGGCTCAGGCTTCAGTCCCCACTCCTGGGATCCTGTAGTAATTTCGGTTGTCAGAAGGGGGCCACGGAGCAATGAAGTTCAGGAACCCCTGCTCTACAAACTAGGACTCTGTCAGCAAGAGCGGAGGAGCGAGTTACAAAGCTGAGGGTGACCCTCACTGAGCCCTCGTCCAGACTAACCCGCGGCATCGGCGGGTTAAAATCGATTGCTCGGGGATCGATATATCGCGTCTAGTCTGGACGCGGTGTATCGATCCCCGAGCGCGCTTACATCGATTCTGGAACTCCATCAATCCGAACGGAGTTCCGGAATCGACACAGAGAGCCGCGGACATCGATGCGGCGCCGTCCAGACTGGTGAGTACCTCGATTTTAGAAATTCGACTTCAGCTACGTTATTCTCGTAGCTGAAGTTGCGTATCTAAAATCGATTTTAATTCCTAGTCTGGACGTGGCCTGAGAACATCCAGCCAAACTGGTGCTGGTTTGTTTGTTTTAAAAAGAGCATACTAGCTTGAGTGCCTCAGTTGATCTCACCTATGATCACAACACCTGGAAAGCCAGGCACTCCCTTAGATAGCCAAGGCCCAGACTGTTTACTGACATATATTAAGCCTTTAATAATATTCTTGCTTTCCTCTGAAAACTTTTGCGAGTATGACGACCTTGGGATAGGTTGTTTTAGACATGGGCTCAGGTTGCACATATTGAATATTAATTTATGTGAGTATTTTATTGTTGTGTTTATATGGTTTGTACTTGGTGTTTATGTTCATAGCTGTACAAGTGATATAATGAGAGGAATGGGAGTTGCTCCTTCAAAAAGAGCGGGGCTATCCAGAGGCCTGGGAGCAGTGTGTGAGGCTGTGTTCGGAAGTCAGCATGAAGCTGGAGGACTCTACCTGTAAGAAGGCCCCAAGAAACATTAGAATGAATAACGTTTTTCTTCAAAAAAATATGGCTTGTCACTAAAGGTGCAACCGAAATAATCAGGTCACGTTGGGAGACAGCACTGTAATAATTGGACTCTGTTTCCCTTAATTACATTTTCTGCACAAAAATAAATCAGAGACCACTTTCTGTGTGGCAGCTGACACACAGGAAATTTGACAAGGGCTTTGGTATCTATGCAAAAATGCCTTGAGCCTGCATATACGGTAACAGCATCAGAACAGTCATTCAGGGCAGTGCAATTTTTTTTTTTTTTTTTTTTTTTGCTATCCTAGGGAGCTGGAACTATGCTTCATTTACACCAAACAATACCTGAGTTTGCAGCAATTTCAGTAACTGAGGACAGAGAATCTCTAGTCTGTCTGGTTACGTCTCTCATAGTTGTATTTAGAAGAGCAGACCCAGGAAACTTTCATACAACAAACAAACTAATATGGTTACATTTATTAGCTCTGATTCAGCAAGGTACTTACGCACATTCCTAGCTATAAGCAATTTAGGAGTCCCACTGAAGTCAATGGGATTACTCACAGG
Source organism: Gopherus evgoodei (assembly GCF_007399415.2). Classification (NCBI taxonomy): domain Eukaryota; kingdom Metazoa; phylum Chordata; order Testudines; family Testudinidae; genus Gopherus; species Gopherus evgoodei. Next base: position 14,074,926 of record NC_044329.1, read on the forward strand.
CTGACATTGAGAGATGTAATTCAGTAGTTTGCTGAACTCGGGTCACAGTTAGGACATGATGTAGCAGAAATGTACCATTTCCCAGTGGGGGGTCAGAGGCTCCTCTCTGCACAGTAGAGAATACCTCCCTTTTCTTGAATGTCTGCAATGTTAAATTAGCCCCTTTTCCAAATGAAAATTTTTCTTCTACTGCTAAGACTCCCTACGACTTCTCTTTCGATGGCCAGGATAAGATGTGTCATTCTTGTAAGGTTTTTGGTATAATCATATTTAAGAGTGAACTGACAGATAGCTCAGTGGTCTGAGCATTAGCCTGCTAAACCCAGAGTTGTGAGCTCAATCCTTGAGGGGGGCATTTAGGGATCTGGGGCAAAAATCTGTCTGGGAATTGGTCCTGCTTTGAGCAGGGGGTTGGACTAGATGATCTCCTGAGGTCCCTTCCAACCCTGATATTCTGAGGCACAAACATCACATGACTTGCTCAAAGTATACAGTGACAAGGTTGGGAATAAAAGCAGGAATCTTGCCTCTCTTAACATACTAAGACCTTTCCTCCTAGAGTCTCAAATATTCTTCCCAGTGCCACTTGTCAAGTTCTGCCTCATCCCAATGCTTACCCACAATACACATTCATCTTAGTGAGGCTCTCCCAGGAGTAAGAGGTTCTAATACATTTGGTGCAGTCTGGAAGATATGGGGCAACACCACTACTCTGTCACCAGGCTTTCTTGGAAAATTTCAGCACAGGCAGAGATCTGAGAAAGTGGCATCAGTGACAGCTGCCTGGTTTAATGAGCACATTTCAAACATATGGCCATCAACTGTATCTAAAATGTGGTCAAGCAAATTCTCTGATCCCTAGGGCAGGTATATTCCATAAACTTCGTAATTTAGAAGTCCTTTTTAGCAGTACAAACAGTTCAGAGGCACTTTATGTGCAAAATGGGAAATTAGGCATCCACCTTCAATTTGAGGTCTGTCCATTAATTTACAGTCCGTTGATTTACAATAGTTTAAACCTTAAAATTATGCTCAATTTTGTGAATGTTAGTCTATGTCAGGGGTTGGCAACCTATGGCACGCGGCTGCCTGCTGGGACTCCGCGTGCCATTAAAAATCCTGCCGACGTGGCAAGCTGCAGGGACCACTGCCCGGGCCAGAGCGTCCCGCCGAGTGCAGGAAGCCGCCGGCCCCTCCTCCGCCTTCCCACCGAGCACGCAGCACTCTGGGGGCTGGGCCTGCGCGCTCCCACGGGGCAGTGTTTGGGTCCACGGGAAGGGAAAGACGCTCCCCGTTCATCCGGAGCCCTGCCGCCCCCCACGCAGCACTCTGAGGGGCAGGGCTGCACGCGCGCGCGGTGGCAAAGCTCCCGCTGAGTACGGAGCCTCATGGTAATGGGTCCGGGGCTAGGGGGGTTGGGTAAAGGGTGGGGGCAGTCAAGGAACAGGTACCAGGGTGGGTGGGATCCTGGGGGCGTGGTTAGGGTGGGGGTCTCTGGAGGGGGCAGTCAGGGAGATGGGAGGGGTTGGATGGGGCATGGGAGTCCTGGGGTCTGCTAGGGGATGGATCGGGGTCAGGGAAGTCAGGGGACAGGGAGCAAGGAGGGTCCGGGGAGGCAGTTAGGGTGGGGGGGTCTCTGGAGGGGGTGGTCAGGGGACAAGGAGCTGGGGGGGCTGGATGAGTTGGGAGTTCTGGGGAGGGACTGTCAGGAGGCAGAGGTGTGGAGAGGGGTTGGGGCAGGCAGGGAGCAGGGGGAATTGTATGGATCCAGAGTTCTGGGGGTCCTGTCGGGGCAGGGAGCAGTTAGATAGGCATGGGAGTCCAGGGAGTTCTGTCTGGGTGCGGGGTGTGGATAAGAGTTGGGACAGTCAGGGGACAGGTAGGGGGTAGGGTCCTAGGGGGGCAGTCAGGGGACAAGGGGCAGGGAGGCTTAGATAGGAGGCGGGGTCCCAGGAGGGTGTAGTCAGGACAAGGAGTGGGGGTAGGGGGAGGGCAGTAACCCAGCCCTCTGCCCTGAGCCCTGACCCCCCACACACACACCCAGCCCTCTGCCCTGAGCTCTGACCCCCCACACACACACCCAGCCTTCTACCCTGAGCCCTGACCCCCCCACACACACCCAGCCTTCTGCCCTGAGCCCTGACCCCCCACACACACACCCAGCCTTCTGCCTTGAGCCCTGACCCCCCATACACACACCCAGCCCTCTGCCCTGAGCCCTGACCCCCCCACACACACCCAGCCTTCTGCCCTGAGCCCTGACCCCCCACACACACACCCAGCCTTCTGCCCTGAGTCCTGACCCCCCACACACACACCCAGCCATCTGCCCTGAGCCCTGACCCCCCACACACACACCCAGCCATCTGCCCTGAGCCCTGACCCCCCCCACACACACCCAGCCTTCTGCCCTGAGCCCTGACCCCCCACACACACACACCCAGCCTTCTGCCCTGAGCCCTGACCCCCCCCACACACACCCAGCCCTCTGCCCTGAGCTCTGACCCCCCACACACACCCCCAGCCTTCTGCCCTGAGCCTTGCACCCTACACAACCCCAGACCCCTGCACTGAGCCCTGTACCACCCAGCCCTCTGTTGACTCCTTCACACACACCCCCGACCTCAGCCCTGACTCTGGCACCCCCACACATACCCAGCTCCCCTACCCTGACATCTGCACCCCCCTCACATGCCCTCAGCCCTCTGCCCTGACTCTTGCACCCCCCACATCCCCAGCCCCCCCACATCCCATGCACTCTGCACATCCCCACCCCCACCCTGAGCACCAAACGGGAGCTCTTGCACCCCCACTCACATTCCCACCTGCACCCCTCACACCAAATGGGAGCTGCCCAGGTAAGTGCCTCCACACCCAAACCTCCTGCCCCAACCCTGAGCCCCCTTCCTCACTCTAGCTCCTCGCCAGACCCTTCATCCCCAGCCCTGTGCTCGGTCCACTCCCACCCTCAGCTCAGCGCAGAGAGAGGAAGAGAATGGGCCAGAACTAGGGAGAAGGTATGTGGGCCACTGTATGTGGGCAGGGCCAGGACCCCAGACCGGCACTGGGCTGAGCGGGTCCGGTAGCCAGGATCCCAGCTGGCAGGAGCCGGAGGATGGAACCCCTGTGGCAGTGGGCTGAGCCGCTCAGCTTACTGCCAGTGTGGGGTCCCAGCTGCTGGCCCCTCACAGCCCACTGCCGGTCTGGGGTTCTGGCTGCCAGACCTTTCCCAGCTGGGGCGCCGGCCACAGGCCCCAATCAGCTCACTGCTGGCCTAGGTGAACAGAACCCGAGACCAGCAGTGGGCTGAGCGGGCCAGTGGCGTAAGCTCAACATTTTAATTTAATTTTAAATGAAGCTTCTTAAACATTTTGAAAACCTTGTTTATTTTACAATACAACACTAGTTTAGGTGTAGAATATATAGACTTGTAGGGAGAGACCTTCTAAAAAACATTAAAATGTATTACCAGCACACGAAACCTTCAATTAGAGTGAATAAATGAAGACTCAGCACATCACTTCTGAAAGGTTGCCAACCCCTGGTCTATGGTCTTGATCCTAAATAGCATCAGTTTGTTACTGAAGCAAAAAAAATAATTTTTTTTTAATTCACATTTAGAGCAACTTGCTGCAAGACATATTGGGGAGTTTATCCATTATTCCTTGAAAACAAAAGCTAGAGTACATCTTGTAAATTGCGTTATCCCACTGAGAGGCAGAAATAATCCTGAATGCAGAAACTTAAAATCACAACTTTGTACTTTGCTAAAACCAAACCTACAGAATTTCTGTATTTGCTATCTTTATAGCAATGCTCAGTATTAAAGTGACTACAGCTGCAATTTATCACAATGAACAAACAGAAAATTGGAGCTCTTTTGCAGTGCAGAAGAATTTACTATGTAAAGCTGTAACTTTTTTTTCCTGTGAGAACTAAAATGCTTGGTATGGTCTTAAGTACCACATTGAATCATGCAAAATTATTAGTTTCAATGGTGAAATTAATTGCAGTCTGTAGGATCATAACCCTAGCTCTTATTGTGCAATGCCAAATAAGGGCAATCATCTTAAATTAGGCTGCTGATTTCAGACAGTGTTTAGGCTTGCTATGCAAATTTTTAAGTCACATGTAGAATGTGAATAAATTTAATAGCAAACTGGGGCTGATTCCAGCATTTTTGCAGCTAATAGTTGGCTATCCTACTGGTCTTTTTAAGAGAAGTTACCAGCCTTAACATTTTTCAGTGATTGACTTCAAAAGAAAGGAATTTGTCCCTCTTATTCTCTTCTTGCCATCCAGTTTTCATTCTGCCTCAGCACTTTTTTTACCTTGCTGACAGATAAATGCATCACTTTCTGAAATTGGCACTAGCATGGCCTTTAGTACAACACAGTGGTACTGCTCAGCTTCTCTTTATGCTATGGCATCAAAAGCCTTCTATTTCAGCTGATTTTATGTCAAGAAAGAGTGTAATTATTGGTAAATCAAGGGATAAAAAGGTTATATGAATTTCCGAAAAAGCATATCCAAGCATCTATATGTGGCCATTATCCAAAATCCAATTCTAGCCAAATAAAACTGCACCCAAAATCTACAAAACAATCTACAAGAATGGAGGGGATAAAATATCTTTGGTGATGGTATGGATAAGTGAGTAAGAGAATCATTTAAGTTCCACAGGGAAATAAGGCCACTGCCAGTGTTACACCAGGGCATGCAAATGGTAACTGAAAAATAATTACAGTGACTCCTAACATTCCTAATTGACAGTCTGGGGCCATGGCTACACTAGAGAGTTGCAGCGCTGGTGAGGGGGTTACAGCGCTGCAACTTAGGATGTGGCCACACTTGCAAAGCACGGCCAGCGCTGCAACTCCCTGGTTGCAGCGCTGGCTGTACACCTGGTCGTGCCACGGGTGTAGCGATTCCAGCGCTGGTGATCCAGCGCTGGTCAGCAAGTGTGGACCCCACCAGCGCTTTTATTGACCTCCGGGGTATAAGGAGGTATCCCAGAATTCCTGTCCACAACAAACCGGAAGAAAGGGGGAGCTCGGAGTTCAGCCAAACTGCTTATTTAAAAAACAAACACAGCTCCTGTTTGCTGAGCGAGCGGAGGCAGGCAGGGGAATTACTTTGGAATGTTCACAGCTGTTTGCTTGAAGAGAGAAACAGCACGCTCACACGGCAGAGGGGGAGGGGGAAGTCCGTGTTGAGCAGATGCTTATCTGGTCTGACGGCTATTTAGGAGTGCATAATTTGCATTTAGTGAATGAGAGAGGGGTGAGGGAAGGGGTCAGAACTTTTAAAATGATTGAAGGTAGGCACTGTGTGTCTTCCAGTCCTTAGAACTTGCAAGGCAGGGAGCTGAGAACAGTGTCAGCTCCAAAAATCCATTCTCTCTGTCTCCCCCACGCTCCCTGTCACATTCCACCCCACCCCCCTCTTTTGAAAAGCACGTTGCAGCCACTTGAATGCTGGGATAGCTGCCCACAATGCACCACTCCAAACAGCGCTGCAAGTGCTGCAAATGTGGCCACACTGCAGCGCTGGTAGCTGTCAGTGTGGCCACACTGCAGCGCTGGCCCTACACAGCTGTACGAACACAGCTGTAACTACCAGCGCTGCAGAACTGTAAGTGTAGCCATGGCCTGGATTTAATTATAGAGCAGACACCACCACTGGGTTTGCATAGATTGATGGACCTTGAGAATATCAGGGTTTGAACAAGCCCACTTTTCACCGTGGTTGTACCTCAGTGTGAACTCAAAAGGGAAAGTTTAGGTTTAATGGACTCTGCATTTGCACAGGTTCACTAGGACCAGAACTGATGGCTCTATAGGATGATAACATGTGATTTGTCCCAGGTTATATTCCCCAGTGTGCACAGCTAGAAGCTGAAATACTTCAGCAAACAGTTGTCTTACAAGGTTTATTAAAATCCAGAGAATGAAAAAAAAGGGTTTTTTTCTCCATCTTTGACAAACAGTTCATGGACATGGACAAGGACAAAATCTGTGCAAGCTACTGCTCATGTGTGAATTCAGGTGAACTGCAAAGCAAGCTAGATTTCAGGTGAGTTTGTGGTTTGAGCTGAAGGTTCCACACAGCTCTAGGCCAATACGGATGAACAGGGAAGAGGAAAATGTAATCTAGGTTATAAAGAGATACGTGTAAGCTATGAAACATCAGTCACAAAGGACAAGTGAAGTTCAGGGAGTATAACGAAAGATCAGAAAAGGAAAAAATGGAGAGTGTAAAGAAGCCAGCACAAGACATTAAGATAAATAATAAGCAGTGTTTCAAATAAATAAAGAACAAGAAATCATGGAAAACAGTAGGGCATCTAAACTGATGGAAATGGTAGGTATAATTTATTGAGAGAAATGGTATAAGAAAACATTTTTCAGATTTCCCCAGTTGTTCCCCTTGATGGTAATCTTATTTATCCTGTACCCAAGGACCATAACCTTGGAGTTACACTTGATTCTAAGCTCTCTCTTGGGAATCATATTTATCAGGCACTAAAATTGTCATAGTAACATTTCAGGAGAATCTTTCCAGACTGTGACCTATGTCGTCTTGCCAAATGCTGAGAAACTATTCTTAGCTTTTATCATGTCCTGTTTTGGATTATTGTAACTCCTTGTTTGCTAATCTCTTAAACATTTCCCTGCATGCCGATCTCAGCTGCCAGAATTGCTTAATGAAGACAGAAGCTCAAGTCACCCCAATGCTGAGAGAATTTCATGAAACAATAAAATAATTAAGACTATTTTTAATGGCATGGTACATAAAAGCCTTGCTCAGTTTAACCTAAAGTTGCTGCTTAGCTCTACTCTCAAAGCCATGTTCTGAGGGCTTGATGACTAATTTTTATGTCTGGAGTGGAATGCTTGAGAAAAGAGAGACTGATTCTTTACTGTGCGCTTTATTTGATTAAACTCATTCTGCTCAGAGTCAAGATTAGAATCTGAGCCCTGGCTAAATTTAAATCCCTTATTTTGCCCTGCTTACTTGGGCCATGTCTACATCTAAAATTTAGCAGCGCTGGTTGTTACAGCTGTATTAGTACAGCTGTATAGGGCCAGCGCTGCAGAGTGGCCACACTTACAGCAACCAGCGCTGCAAGTGGTGTTAGATGTGGCCACACTGCAGCGCTGTTGGGCGGCTTCAAGGGGGGTTCGGGGAACGCGAGAGCAAACCGGGAAAGGAGACCAGCTTCGCCGCGGTTTGCTCTCGCGTTCCCCGAACCACCCTGCAAACCGCAGGGAAGGAGACCTGCTTGCTCGGGGGTTCGGGGAACGAGAGAGCAAACCGGGAAAGGAGACCAGCTTCGCCGCGGTTTGCTCTCGCGTTCCCCGAACCACCCTGCAAACCGCAGGGAAGGAGACCTGCTTGCTCGGGGGTTCGGGGAACGAGAGAGCAAACCGGGAAAGGAGACCAGCTTCGCCGCGGTTTGCTCTCGTGTTCCCGGAACCACCCAGCAAACCTCAGGGAAGGAGACCTGCTTGCTCGGGGTTCGGGGAACGCGAGAGCAAGCTGGGGAAGGAGACCAGCTTGATTACCAGAGGCTTCCTCAGGTATGCTGGGATACCTGCTTATTCCACGGAGGTCAAGAAAAGCGCTGGTAAGTGTCTATACTTGATTACCAGCGCTGGATCACCAGCGCTGGATCCTCTACACCCGAGACAAAACGGGAGTACGGCCAGCGCTGCAAACAGGGAGTTGCAGCGCTGGTGGTGCCCTGCAGATGTGTACACCTTCAAAGTTGCAGCGCTGTAACTCCCTCACCAGCGCTGCAACTTTCTGATGTAGACAAGCCCTTAGTCCAGCTTTTTGTTATCTGTTTTCCATCTTTTCTTTCGACCAGGCTAACACGCTATAATGAGGCTAGAATGAAGGTCATTTACATCTGGAGGAACATAGGAATTGCTATTCCTCTTTAAACCAACTTCCCCAGTGATCTTCAAAAGAAAATGTAAAGTCCCTGAAATCAATAGCTGTGTGAAAACATGCTTATAGGGGGAGGTTTTTTTCTGAATTCCAGATAGTTAGCAACTGACGCACATCAAAGTGCACACTTAACATCTGAAGAAAGCATCTTAAAGTATCTTCTCTGTTTCTTTTTAAATTCTTAGAACCAAAGTGTTGATGCCCTTTTCTTTTATATGCAAATTCCTATTGATTCCATGGGTGAGGACTGAGGGCTTGTCTACATCACAAAGTTGCGGCGCTGGTGAGGGGCTTACAGCGCTGCAACTTAGGAGGTGTACACATCTGCAGGGCATCACCAGCGCTGCAACTCCCTGTTTGCAGCGCTGGCCGTACTCCCGTTTTGTCTCGGGTGTAGAGGATCCAGCGCTGGTGATCCAGCGCTGGTAATCAAGTGTAGACACTAACCAGCGCTTTTCTTGACCTCCGTGGAATAAGCAGGTATCGCAGCATACCTGAGGAAGCCTCTCTGGTAATCAAGCAGGTCTCATTCCCCGGTTTGCTCTCGCATTCCCCGAACCTCTGAGCAAGCAGGTCTCCTTCCCTGCGGTTTGCAGGGGGGTTCGGGGAACACGAGAGCAAACCGCGGGGAAGCAGGTCTCCTTCCCCGCGGTTTGCTCTCGCGTTCCCCAACCCCCCGTGCAAGCAGGTCTCCTTCCCTGCGGTTTGCAGGGGGGTTCGGGGAACGCGAGAGCAAACCGCGGGAAGCAGGTCTCCTTCCCCGGTTTGCTCTCACGTTCCCCGAACCCCCGTGCAAGCAGGTCTCCTTCCCCGGTTTGCTCTCGCGTTCCCCGAACCCCTGTGCAAGCAGGTCTCCTTCCCCGGTTTGCTCTCGCGTTCCCTGAACCCCCGTGCAAGCAGGCCTCCTTCCCTGCGGTTTGCTCTTGCGTTCCCCGAACCCCCCTTGAAGCCGCCCAACAGCGCTGCAGTGTGGCCACATCTAACACCACTTGCAGCGCTGGTTGCTGTAAGTGTGGCCACTCTGCAGCGCTGGCCCTATACAGCTGTACTAATACAGCTGTAACAACCAGCGCTGCAAAATTGTAGATGTAGACATACCCTAAGTAAATAATGAATGAGGATACAGGACTTAAGCCCTCTACAAGTTAAACACATGGTCAGATTTAATTGATTTAACTGTTAAATTCTTTCCTTTGTATTTCACTTGTCACTCTCTGGGTTTTTATGACTACTTTAAAAATAAACCCTGAAAATAAGGGTTATACAGGGGAAGCAGCAATTTAATTGTAGAAACAGGGCAGGGGTACTGGAACAATTTGTACAGTGGATGTGTTGAGAGCCATTGAACAAAACTGTATGATGGAAACCACTTCAAGGCAGCACCCCTAGTTCCAGCACATATGAAACAGGGAGGATATAATACACAAGAAATGAAATATGAGGCAGCTTTCTAGTATAAGTGAAAGCAAATGGGCAGTCCCCTCCAGCCTGCCTGCTTTATCTCCTGCTTATCACTGACTAAAAAGCTACGCTTTATTTAAACTATTATCACTCACATCTGAGTGACCCAAATGCCAAGTGATGTGCAAAGAATTCAAAAATATTTGGGCTGGTAAAGGCAAGTTGGGTTTAAATGTGAATGTCGTCTTTCTCCCCACACTTGAAAGTTAACAAAATTTAATATGAACGACAATGAAAGGCAAATAGTCATAGAGAGCGTAAGCTTCCTGCAGATAGCACCTCAAACCTGGCCGCCTGAGCCCCAGGCCCCCATGAGCTAATCAGAGGTGGGAGAGAGAATAAGATGAAACCATAAACCTCATTTTCACTTGTGGCCTAGAGAAAGATTTGATCTCATAGGGTGATAGGCTGCCCTCAGAGACACCATTGTAAATCCAGAACTACTACTATTATATCAGCAGAGTTACTCTAGATTTACACAGGGGTAAATAAAGGTAGAATTTGGCCCAGTAGCACTAGTTAGCTTTTCTGAGCATTAAATTCACTCAGAGGTTAAAGAAGAATTATTTCGAACATTCCCTAAATAAAATCAGCCTTGTAGCCTGCAGAACGGCCTGTGTGCCATGTTCCAGGTCTGATTCAGCTCTAGTTTGGAGAGCCAGGCACTTTAATATTTTCTCCTCCTCATCCTGCCACAGAGTTCACTCCACTCACCACTGTGGCACCTCCTTATGGCTCATCTGGGGATCAACTCACCACTGGTTTGATGGTTGCTCGGGTGATTTCTCAGCCCCTCATCCCAGTCTCTCATTCTGTGGCCTCTCTCACGCCCCACAAGCTGCAGTGTTTCTTTTTTCATGGTGTGGCCCTCCAGCCAGGTCACTATAGTTTTCCCTCTTTGGGGGAATCAAAGTGTCTCGAAGCAAATCACCTCACGCACTCTGCCAAGTCCACTGCCCCAGTGGCTGGCCGCAGAACTCAGCCCCACCCTCTACTCTAGGTTTCAGCCTGGACCCTACGATCAGCAGCTAAGGTCCATGCAGCCTCACCCTTGCTACAGTTTTCTCTAGGCTTCTTCTTACTCCCTTTTCTCAACCCAGAGAATGGCTACCAACTCTCACCCCACCCCACCCCCAACAGCCCCCTTATTCTCTCCTCTCCCTGACTTCATACAAGCTCAACCTTTTCCTACACAGCTGGACTCCCTCCAGGTTCAATTAGGGCTGTATATCCAGCCTCCAACTCACACAAGTGCAGCCCCCTCCTGTCAAATAGCCTCTTTTGAGCCATTGTAACCCCTTCAAGGGTGGTATGGGGCAACGTTCCCTCTAATTTTTTCCATCCATGTGCGGAATGAATTTTGTTATTTGCACCAATATCAAGGTAATGTGTGCCACCAGTAGAAACAAAAACCAAGATATAATATATATATTTTTAAAAGTTACCACAGGGATAACTACTCCAGCCAGGACAGGTTAGGCATTTTAGAACTCACTACTCAAAGAATTAAATGTAAGCGTTACGAGAGAAGTAGAAATTATGAAATGCTTAGAGTAGTCAAAAAGCAGAACTTTGAAAGAATAAAATTACAGAGAATATAAGTGAATTGCAGGAAGTATCAAGAAGTAACAACACCAACACAGTACAAGTGCTGGGAGGGTGTGTGTGTGTGTGTGTGTGTGTGTGTGTGTGTGTGTGTGTGTGTGTGTGTGTGTGTGTGTGTGTGAGAGAGAGAGAGAGAGAGAGAGAGAGAGAGAGAGACTCTGTGTGTGTGTGTGAGAGAGAGACTCTGTGTGTGTGTGTGTGTGTGCGCGCGCGTGTATTTGTTCAGACACAGCAGCAGCCGCCAGCAGGCTTCATTCCACGTTCGAGTCTGAGTCCTTTTGTGTCATCCCCTATGCCCTGTGGAGATGAGGTACATGAGCAGGGGCGGAGACATCCTAACATCAGCATCCCCACTTCCCCGCCCCCATTCTGCACAGCAAGCAGGAGGCTCTTGGGAGCAGCTGGCCAGGGACTCCAAGGCAGAGGGCAGGAGCAGTGTGGCAGTGAGAGAAGGGACACCTGAAGCGCATGACACTTGTTAGACTGCTGAGTGGCTGTCCAGCCACGCAGCTTGGAGGGAACTTAGGTGGGAAGTGAACACCCCATTACACCACTCCTCACATGTGGGAAAAGCTCGCAGTCCAGACCGTAAAGTGTACACTGCCTTTTCCTTCTTCTAGTTCCTTCTCAAAACTCATCTCTGCTCTAACACAGACAGAAAGCTGCAGCCTGAGAATGACTAAGCAGGTGGCAAGTGGTGATCACAGGTACTCATTGGCTGAGAGTTTTTTCGGTGGTTTTGGCAGGGGGTTGTTGTTACCCTGCCTCCTCCAACCTGCTTTTTCATCTCATTCTCAGTGTTGTGTCTTTAGATTCTATGCTCTTTGGTATAGCACGTAGCACAACAGGGCCTACCCTGATTCGCCTCCAGGCACAAATGCAACATAAGTGTTTAATAATTAATAATAACTGAAAAACCTTTGATCAAACCTCTCCCTCCCATTTGCAGCTGTGCACAGCCACCTGCATTTATAAGCAGCAAATGAAACACACAATAGAAAATATTAGGGTAAGATGAACGATATCCCATGCTCTTTGAAACTGCTTCATATTATAAATCATCCTGTGAAGGTGATTCATGTTGGCACTCTTTTAAGAAACAAATAAATAAAACCCGCAACCCTCCCACAGCTTGTACTCAATTGGCAGTTCAACCAAACAAAGTAGCCCTGGGGCAGCTCAGCTAAAACAAGTGTCTCAAGAGGCACTATACTTTTTAGGGTGGAAGGTGTTTGTGTATCCCTGCAAAGAGAAAGTTTCATCACTCAAATATATCCTGTGTTCCGCTTTGCTCAGCAAGATGTCCCTGCCCAGTTTGCTTGAATAGATGTGCATGGCTAACAACAGACCGCCTGGTTTCCACACAATGGACTGGCCAATAGAGTAATTGCCATTTAAAGAGACATCACAATGTTTATTCCAGGCATTTGGAGATAATGGTCCTTTTGTTACATGGCCTCTCCTACTAACATCTTTGCTCATTGGCTGGAATGTCATTCTACAACAAAGCTGGACAAACAACGGCCCGCAGGCCACATCCAGCCCATAGAACCATCCTGCCTGGCCCTTGAAATCCCAGCCAGGGAGGCTAGCCCCTGGCCCCTTCCCCGCTGTCTCCCTCCCCCGCAGAGCCACACCACCATGCAGGCAATGCTCTGGGCGGCAGAGCTGCATGCTCCTGCCAAGCAGAGTGGCAGCATGTCTGGCTCTGGCCAGCGCCGAAGCCAGACATCCTGCTCTGCATACTCTGCTCAGCGTGGTAAGTGGTTAGTGGGCTGGGGGGTTGTATAAGAGGCAGGGGACCCGGGGGGGCAGTCAGGGGATGGGGGCGGTTGAATGGGGTGGAGGTTCGGGGGGGCAGTCAGGGGATAGGGAACGGGGGGGTTGGATAGGCATGGGATACCAGGGGGCCTGTCAGGGGACGGGGGCATGGATGGGGTTGAGGCAGTCAGGGGACTGGGAGATAGGGAGTTGGATAGGGGGTTGGGTCCCAGGAGGGGGCAGTTAGGGGACAAGGAGTGGGGGGGTTGGATGGGTCAGGGGTTCTGAGGGGGGCAGTCAAGGGGCGGGAAGTGGGAGGGGGCAGATAGGGGGCGGGGGCCAGGCTGTTTGGGGAGGCACAGCCTTCCCTACCTGGCCCTCCATCCAGTTTTGCAAACCCAGTGTGGCCTTCGGGCCAAAAAGTTTGCCCACCCCTGTTCTACAGGCAAGGTAGTTATCTTGCTCTGCTTAGCAATACTGAATTTCTGTATTCCATTTGGGGCAAGATACTTTTTACAAACTAAAAGAGCCTCCTCCAAACTGTGACTATATATCCTGTCATTATGCCCAATTTTATAGTTGGATAAACTAGCACACAGAAGTGGTTAAATTTCCCTGAAGTCACAGAGTGAAGCAGTAGTAGAACAGGACCCAGGAAACCTGAATTAGGCCTGGATTTTAAGGGCATGCAAGGGTTGCTGTGACGGTATATACCCGTGTCTGCACTCTAACACACTATCGTAATCATCTTTATACAAAGTATGCCTTGCAATGTATCATTTGAAAATATATAATTCACTGGTTATTAGCATCCTGATAAAAAATGTCTCAACACTCTATGTAAAGTTATAAGATTCCACAGTGTGATGTTATTAACATGTTCTAAACTGAGGTTGGCAAACAGGTCTGTCTCAAACAAAGGAGTGTGTTCTCTGCTTAATGTTCATTAATTGGGGAGAACTGACCTTTTTAAAATCAGACCATGTCCTGGGAGGCTCACTGCTGAATTGGGGCTGAACCATCAAAACACTGCTTTCCTCCAAATTACAAAAAAATAACCAGTGAAAACAATGACAAGAAGTTAATCTTGTCTTCTGTGAAAGTAGAATGAATTATATTGTGAAAATAGAAAGGATTAAAGAAATGCTGTCTGTATCTTTAAGCAAAACTGTTGGAATGCTGCAATCCAGGTGTAAGGAATACAGACATTCACATAGAACAATTGCACCATTTAAGGGCAATTGGTGAAGTATTAGCCTCAAATCGATAAGAGTTAGTAAGGAAGTAGGATATGCATGCTGTGCCCCAGGTAAATTTTACAGTTTTGCTTTCTTTGTCTAATTCCCGCTCTTTTATCTGTATAAATAAGATAGTTTGTGCCTTGCATGGGGCTCACATTATCTGGGTGTTATTGGCGGAGCGCTGCGCTAATAAAACAGAGTGGTCTGACAAATTGTGAGTCCTGATTCTAACTTTGACACTTCCTAACATCCCAGTAGCCAGAATCTGGAGATGATTGATTGTTTCCCATTGAAATGATGCAACATTCCTGTTTTTTTTCAAGTGCAAAAATAGACGAACCTTGGCTGGGTCAATTGAGATTTACTCTTTAGATATTGGGTTCATTCAAACCCTACGTTCAAAGGAAAACTAGAAAAAAGTAAAGGAAAAACAGTTATTGAGAAGCTTGACAAGATTGTTTTGTCAGTTTTACAAAATTAAAAACCACCCTTGTTTGTATATTGCAACCAAAGCCTTCTGTCTACACACCCAACTGAACTGGGTTGATTTTGATAAAGAGGGACCTTGATGCAGGCCACCCCAGGACATGGTTTGCTTTTAAAAAGGTCAGTTCTTCTCAAATGTCTGTTTTCTCTCAATTCCCAATCCAGGGCAATCAGGACTGGAATTATGTCTGTGATGACACCTGCTTCAAAATGAGTATGCAGGTATTCACTTTGCTGGTACATAGGTTTCTGAAATGGTATAGTGCAGATTGTTTTGGTGTCACAGACAGACTGGAAGATGTTGACAGAGACACCTTAGCACTTCACTTTGCAGAGATTCAGAGGAGGATTAGCTCATTTTCTATTGGTAGAAATGGGGCTGTGTTCTCTCACTGCTCATTTAGTAACACAAAGGAAATAAAACTTTAAGGATAAAATTCCCTTGTCCAGTGTAAGTGTCTATAGTCCATATTAATCCATGCATGGAAATCCTCCGGATACCAACTGAAATTCTACATATGGAACCAGTGCTGAATATTCAGTAGAGATCTTCAGGGCAGAACAGAGAATGATTTTTTCCAAATTTCTCCCCAAACCCTGTTAACTTCCAGTGCACGTTGTCTCCATTACCATCATTCTAATGACCTGGTTATTTGCATGTAAACATAAGCGTTCCCCTTGCTAATCAGCCTATTCTTCCTGTCAGATTCATTTAGTAATGCCACAGTCCAGAATATTTCACATCACAATCCCTGAGTTGCGACACTACTGAAAGAATCAGGCAACAGGAGAAGGTGGTGATTATAGAGGAGACATTTCTATTTGGTAAAAATTACTAAGAACCATGAAAACAGAACCTGCAGCTCTTAGGCTAATTTGAAAAGCTAGCTAAGGAAAATATTCTGGTAGGGGGGATTCAAACCTCTCAAGTTACTCTCAGTCATGTTATCAATTCACTGATTTATTGGACATTGGAAATTTGTGGAATGGAAATGGCTCTTCTGCTCAGCCTGGGAATTAGTAAAGAAATACATGGAAGCTTTACCCCCACTTTAGTCATAATAAATGACTCATCAAGGTGGGGAAGAGAGAACTAATTCAACATTTGCTATGTCTATCCTATGAACTAGGGGTATGATTCCCCAGTGTGAGTATAAATAGCAGTGTAGCCACAGTAGCAGAGGCATGTAGGGTGACCAGATGTCCCGATTTTATAGGGACAATCCCAATATTTGGGGCTTTTTTTAATATGGGTTCCTATTATCCCCCCACCCCATCCTGATTTTTCACACTTGCTGTCTGGTCACCCTAATGCCAAGCACAATTCCAGTGAATCCCATGGGCATGGCCTCCACCCGGCTAAGCCATGCCTCTGGTGCCACTAGCTGTTCTACTGCTGCTACATTTATGTGTATGAGAGCAGACGAATCACACGCCTAGCTTGTAAGGTAGATGTAGCCTAAAGAAGGGGAGTAGACTAGGTAGTGCCATGCCCATCATGCAGGACTTTGGAGAGCTTTTGCAGTATACATTTATGAGCAAGCTCCAATATGCCAGAGCCCAAGCCCACCCCTTGTCTGAAAAGCTCTTGAAAGGAGGTCACAGCACAGAGAAAGCTTTTGTTCCCTGCGGTGCCTATCTCACTTTTGTTGTTCTAATTGAGTTTTTGTGCTGAAAATAAATTTCTTTCTGAAGAATAAGAGAAGGGTAGGACAAATCCTGGCTGCTTTCCAGGAAGCTATAGTCATTTCAACATCATCCTGAGATTTAGACTTTAAAATGAATTATAAATGGACCAATTCTGCACTGCTTAATGGAAGACCTTGTACAAGACAGACCTGGGGATTCCAGGTCTCATGCCAGCTGGGACAGCTGCCTTAAAGGTAATATATTTTTTTATAACCGAGGAAAGAGATGGACTAGTTTGGGATGGCTCATCTACAAAATCAAGGTGCCCAAGGGCCAGATTCTCTTCAGGAGATATTCTCTTCTTGGTGTACGTTGAGAGTATCTCCATTGAAGTCTGTGGAGTTACACAGATGTAACTCTGGTATAAGTGAGTGGAGACTCAGGCTTCAATGATACAAGCTGACAAAGCATTTCCTTTGCACCTTGATGCCCTGTGCGATCTCTTAAGCATGTAACCAAGGTAACAAATAAGGCATGGTCAAAAGAAAGAGTCACACTTGGTTAAGCACTGGCTTTGGATTCTCCATGTCTATTTCCAGGAGTGTAGATATAGAGGTGGGCCCTACCTAAAATTCCTGGATGTGGACATTGCAGAGTTTGCTGCTTGGCTCAATATTAGTTCTGTGTGTGTTAAATAGGGGAACTGTATCATACATCGTGTGTGTTAGACCATTACCTGAGTGTCAGTTATTGGTGTCCTGATGGGAAGCAAGCAGTATGGTGCTTGTGGGAAATGATATAGCTCAGGTCATTTAAAAAGAGAAATTCACTATTACTTTTGGATGTGTGCTTCATTTTTGGGTCTCTCTCTCTCTCCATGGAGTCCCATATTTGGATCTCAGAAGATTGCTCAGACATTCTTTGGCGACCCTGAGCCGAGACAATCCTTGATTTTACTTTCCAGTCCCATAGGACATTGACATAGGGCAGGTTACACTAGAAGCACTGCACTGTTGCAGCTGCACTGCTGTAGTACGTCTAGTGAAGACTGTCTATGACAACAGAAGAGTGTGGAACCTGTCTCCTGCTGACATAGCACAAGTGCGGACAACACTTAAATCACTGTAACTTGTGTCGCTTGGGGGATGGCTTTTTCCCACCCCTGAGTGACGCAAGTTAGATCAACTTAAGTGGTACCGTAGATCTGCCTATACTCTCACATGTTTGATAAATACATTCTGGGCCCAGTTCTCAGAAGTGCTCACTTAAATTGCATTTGTGCATGCAAATAAGTTCTTCACAGCAGAAAAGGCAGCTGCTCATCTAACTGCCCGTTTACATGTACATGCAAAGCTGCACATACTGATCAGAAAGCTGCTTTGGAAAAACTGTCCATCTTGTAACACTGCAACCTTCACTGGTCAATGACACATTAAAAGGAAAGATGAGACCAAGACAGCCCAATGACAGAGAAAGCAACAGTATTTAATTGACATATCCACAACTTGTGTTTAAAATGAACAAACAACCCAGGAATGGATCTATGTGAGAAACCAGGGAAACACTCTGAACAGCTACTTAGCCTAGATCCAGCTGGCACACAGGGCCTGCTCCAGCTTTTTTGCTGCCCCAAGTAGCAAAGTGGAGGAAAAAAAAAAAAAAAACAAAGACAAAACTGCAATCGGCGGCACTTCGACGGCAGCTCTATCACGCTGCTTCATTTTTTGGCGGCAATTCAGCAGCAGGTTCTTCCCCCCAAGAGGGACTAAGGGACCCGCTGCTGAATTGCTGTCGAAGACCCAGACATGCCGCCCGTTTCCATTGGCCGCCCCAGGCACCTGCTTCCTTTGCTGGTGCCTGGAGCAGCCCTGGCTGCACAGAAAGGTGTTCCAAAGAGTTCTCTCAACAGGAGAAGCAGGGGCCTTACAGAGACACCATGCATTAACATTTCAAATTCAACCACTTGCTTTGGAGCAAGGCTTGCTCCTCTTTCACCCCTTTTTGTGTGACATTACTGCTGTATCAGAAAACTCCCTGAGACAGACAGACAGACACACTCCAGTGGGCTCCCTGCTCACCCAAACACCTGGCAATCTTAAATTAACCGCACAATTTTCTTAGCACCCTGTCAGAGTCTGACGCTAAAGAAGGTATCACACTTTGAATAAGACCCGTGGCATTAAAACTTTCTCAACGTCTATATATATAATATATATAATACCGTGACAGGGAAATAAGCTATGTTTTACTGCATGAACTTTATGACCTAGAAAATCAAGCACTTATGTGTGAGTCAGTACCACTGCAATTTCATTTGCTCTGCTCTCCTCAGCATATGGTCTGATGGTGCTATTCCTATCTCTGTCCCCCAGAGAGCTGTTGGAAACAGAGAAATAGCATGGTACATTTGAGTTTATAGGGTATTAAAAGGGCTACAGTGAATGGTAGCCAAGGCACTGAAGTGAATTATTTATAGGCCAATTGCACTTTCTCCTAAACTACCCTTCAGACAGGTCAGGCCTTGACACACACATTAAGATCTTGTTAAGGCAAAACAGAGAGTTGAGGCTCGATAAGATAATGAAGATATTTCGGTATTACATGAAACTGCACTTGGGTAAAAAATCCTTCACAGTAACATTTTCAAACTTACGTGACTAGGTTCCCCAATTTAGAGACATAAAATAAGTTCCCATAAAAATTATGTAAGTTCCTTTTCTTCCCCCTTCTAGGGCAGGATGCTGAATTTCCTCCCTTTAAGTGCAAAGGTCTTAAGGGCAGGGTCAGTAGTTTTGAAGACAGGCTGGAGAAGGACATAGCACCCAATTTGTTCACCAGCAGTACCACAAACAAGAATCACAGTGAATCAAGAACCATTCTCTTAGCAATAGCACCTCCCAGGCATAGTTTGTCCATAGGCTTCATTCCCAGGGAACGTGAACCAACTTCACAGTGCTGAAAACTATAATTACATGCTGGATTTTTTTTTTTTTTTGTATTTATTGTAGAGTAAATCCTGTGCTTTTCTGGGATAAAGCATCTTTCAAAGCCAGAACAAAATCATAGAATCATAGAATATCAGGTTTGGAAGGGACCTCAAGAGATCATCTAGTCCAACCCCCTGCTCAAAGCAGGACCAATTCCCAACTAAATCATTGTAGCCAGGGCTTTGTCAAGCCTGACCTTAAAAACCTCTAAGGAAGGAGATTCCACCACCTCCCTAAGTAACCCATTCCAGTGCTTCACCACCCTCCTGTGGTTCACAAAGCCTCAGAGTAGGAGATAAAGTTCTCTTAACAGGGGATTCCCTTAGCTGACTACCTTTGGGGCCTCCTCTTTGAGAATTCATTCCACAAGAAGAGTCTCCTTTAATTAGTCAAGAATGAAGAGCAGAAAACTCTATGGAGTCCATTAGGAATCTTACCATGAAGATTAAGTATACTGGGAACCACTCAGATACTAAGGAGAATCATATGCTACATCACACTACAGAGAATTAATCAGAACAAACTGATAGGCAAATATCAGAGGGGTAGCCATGTTAGTCTGGATCTATAAAAGCAGCAAAGAGTCTTATGGCACCTTAAAGACTAACAGACGTTTTGGAGCATGAGCTTTCGTGGATGAATACCCACTTTGTCGGATGTATGTAGTGGAAATTTCCAGGGGCAGGTATATATAAGCAAGCTTGAAGCAGGCTAGAGATAACGAGGTTAGTTCAATCAGGGAGGATGAGGCCCTCTTCTAGCAGCTGAGGTGTGAAAACCAAGAGAGGAGAAACTGGTTTTGTAGTTGGCAAGCCATTCACAGTCTTTGTTTAATCCTGAGCTGATGGTGTCAAATTTGCAGATGAACTGAAGCTCAGCAGTTTCTCTTTGAAGTCTGGTCCTGAAGTTTTTTTGCTGCAGGATGGCCAATTTAAGATCTGCTATAGTGTGGCCAGGGAGGTTGAAGTGTTCTCCTACAGGTTTTTGTATATTGCCATTCCTAATATCTGATTTGTGTCCATTTATCCTTTTCCGTACAGACTGTTCAGTTTGGCCGATTGCCCCTCTGCTATGTACTTGCTGGCATATGATGGCGTATATTACATTGGTGGTCGTGCAGGTGAATGAACCGGTGATGGTGTGGCTGATCTGGTTAGGTCCTGTGATGGTGTCCCTGGTGTAGATATGTGGGCAGAGTTGGCATCGAGGTTTGTTGCATGGATTGGTTCCTGAGTTAGAGTTACTATGGTGCAGTGTGCAGTTACTGGTTTCAGGTTGGCAGGTTGTCTGTGGGCGAGGACTGGCCTGCCACCCAAGGCCTGTGAAAGTGTGGGATCATTGTCCAGGATGGGTTGTAGATCCCTGATGATGCGTTGTATGGATTTTAGCTGGGGACTGTATGTGATGGCCAGTGGAGTCCTGTTGGTTTCTTTCTTGGGTTTGTCTTGCAGTAGGAGGCTTCTGGGTACACGTCTGGCTCTGTTGATCTGTTTCCTTATTTCCTTGTGCGGGTATTGTAGTTTTGAGAATGCTTGATGGAGATTTTGTAGGTGTTGGTCTCTGTCTGAGGGGTTAGAGCAGATACGGTTGTACCTCAGTGCTTGGCTGTAGACAACGTGGTGCGCCCAGGTTGGAAGCTGGAGGCATGAAGGTAGGCATAGCAGTCGGTAGGTTTTCAGTATGATAGGCAAAGTCAATTCTTAGGGTTCAACTTTAATGGTAACTTCAATAATAAAAAAGGAATCTTCAGCTTACACTTTCCACTCAACCATGACTTGTGCTAGGATTTCCTGCAGGACCTTTGCAAGCCACTCAGCTAGCTCACTGGCCCATCAAGGATCCAGGCTATGCCAAAGTCTGCTTCAGAGTAGGGTGACCAGGTGTCCGGTTTTCGACTAGAACACCCGGTTGAAACCCGGCCTTGGCAGCTCTGGTCAGCACTGCCAACTGGGCCATTAAAAGCCCAGTCAGCAGTGCTGCAGGGCTAAGGCAGGCTAGTCCCCACCTGTCCTGCGGCACCATGCTGCTCCCTGGAAGCAGCCAGCTGGTCCGGCTCCTAGGCAGGTGGGCCACAGGGCTCTGCGTGCTACCCAAAAACCAGTTCTGCACCCGGCCAATGGGAGCTGCGGGGGTGGGGGGTGCGCGGTGCCTGCGGGTGAAAGCAACGTGTGCTGTGGAGTATTCTGCTCTCTGCCTAGGAGCCAGACCAGCTGACTGTTTCCAGGGCACAGCACTGAGTCAGGACAGGCAGGAAGCCTGCCTTAGCACCACTGACTAGGAGCTGTCCAAGGTAAGCCCATGCGCCATGCCCCAACCCCCAGCCCCAACCCGCTGCCCCATCCCTGAGCCCCTCACAACCTAGAGCCCCCTCCTGCACCCCAAACCCATCATCCTCAGCCCAGAGCCCACTCCCCCAGCCCAGAGCCCATACCCGCCTCCTCTACCTCAACCCCCAAGCCACTCCAAACCCAGAGCCCCATCCTGCACCCCAACCCCCTGCCCCAGCCCAGTGATAATGAGTGAGGGTAGGGGAGAGCAAGCCAACGAGGAAGGGAGAATGTAGTGAGTGGGGGGCGGGACCTTGGGGAAGGGGCGGGGTAGAGTCTCAGGGAAGGGGCAGAGCGAGTATGTTTGGTTTTGTGTGATAAGAAAGTTGGCAACCCTACTTAAGAGCCAGAGAACAAATTAATGGTTAAACAGAAACTTAGGCAAAATACTAAAATTAAGAACTTCCTTGGCCCCGTATGGACTACAGTTCCCAATGGCTTTTCCCTCATCTCTCCCAGCCAATGTCCTGACCCAGGTACTCCCACAGGAGGCTTCATACTCTGTGTAGGTCTTGCTTCCTGAGCTATCTTCCCAGAAATCACTCAACAGGTTTGTTCCTCCCCTCTCCCAAGCCAGTGGCTACTGTGGGAGCCTTCCTGCTCCCTGCAGTCCTATAGTTCCTATAAGCTCTTCCTGGTCTTTATAAGGATCAGGAGCTCTTCAGATTAATCACATGGGTGGAGGGGGAGCATCTCTCCTTAAACGGGCCAGTCACCCTTTGAAACCTATCTGCCACTGCACTCCTGGCCAGAAGTCACACTTACCCTTCTAACAAACTAGACGCTCCATGGCGAGTCAGCAGATTTTACTCAGCCCCTTCAAGCAGGGTTCTGACTCCTGCTCTTAGCAGGGCAAGGCTGAGTAGCAGAAGATGCCTACTGCTTTGGTGCATGAGAGCAAGTAGGAAAAACCAGTAGAGCAGCATAATCAGTCAAAGCAGCACTAATCCCCACTTTCCCCTCCAAACAAAAATCTCCTTCTGCGAAGCAAGAAGGCATGGTGCTCTCCTCTGCAGCTCACAAAGAGTGCAAATCCCATGCTACACAAACTGCCTAAATCCTGCCCCTTTCTGCCACACACACAGTGAGACTACAATGATTTCACAGCAGTCAGAGCCCACTGGCACCCACATTTAGACATAGTAGGGTTTGCTAAGACTTGTTACCTCTTGATGATTGAGCCTAGACAAAGTACTAGGTAATATTATTTATAAGGTGCTTTGAAGATGTAAAGTTCCACATCAGCACTAATGATCTCAGAAGACCTGGTCACACTTGTTTCACATCAATTTGCTGACAGGCTTGTTTCAGGTTCTTCAGCAAGACAAATTAAAGAGCTGTCCCTGTGAATAGCTACAGTTAAAGAGAACAAACCAGACAAGTGCACAGAAACTTCACACATTTAAAAACCCAAGACAAAATATTCCAAATTGTCACCTAAAGTTAGATGCCTAAACAAAAATGGTATAATTGTAAAAAGCCAGGCTATCAGCCACTCAGCACTTTTGAAAAGTGGAGTCAGAGCCTCGCACCTGCTCCAGTCACATTATATTGGGTAGAAAAGCAGTACAGGGACCCGAAAAGTCCCATTATTTAGCCAGAGGGGGATTTCTTCCGGTGTCGGAACTGGTGGAGACAGTCATGCCGCTGACTTCTGAAGGCTGCTCACAAGCCTTTAGCATAGGGGGCAGACTGAGGTAGATCCGGGGCAGGAGGAGCCCACTGGGGTGAGGCAACAGCATGTCATTCTGCAGAAATTTGGGGCTGTGCTGTGGCCCACAATGGCAATCTGGGGAGACTGTCTTAACTGAGAATCATGGGAGTGCAAAGACAGCTAAGAGCCAGCATTGTCCTTCCTCCCCCGGAGCTCTTAGCAGCTCAACACACAGTCTCATCCCAGCCTTTCTTTAGTAGCACTTAAATAAGCAGTTAGGTGCCTGGCTTTAGACACTGAAGATGAAATTTTCGCCCCATGTTTTTGCAGTATAGAAACAAAGAAACTAGTGTTCTCAATGATAATTCAGCAACTGTGCTGTTCACAGTCCTTCTCTAGCAGGGCCATTAGACTGACAGCAATCAAACCAGAAATACCATCTCAGCGGCAAACTGGTGATTACACATTTTTATGAGAGTTAATGGCACATTAATTGATTTTATTGCAATTTATGGTATTTGCATAATGATGTGAATCAATATAGAGATAGTAATGCAGGATGTTATAAAATGTCCAAGTACAACAAAAGCCCAGAGAGTTTGAGTCTCCTGAAAACCCCAACTAAATTTCCACCTTTCGTTTTTCTTTTTGATAGTGTAATTATTTTCCATAACTCCGGAAGCAAATTAGTAGCACTGTGTCAATGGGATAAATAGCAGTCCAGTGTATTTGCTTGCGCTCAGGGCCGGCTCTAGGCACCAGCGCTCCAAGCATGTACTTGGGGTGGCACTTTCCAAAGGGCGGCACTCCGGTTTTTGGTTGTTTTTTTTTGCTTGGGGCACAAAAAGCCGAGAGCTGGCCTTGAGCGGAGGTAAGCTGTGGCAGTGGGGGGCACGGGGAGGGCCTCAGGAAGTAACCTTGGGGGGGGCAGAGGAAATGCTCCCCCCCAGCTCATCTCCGCTCCACTGCCACCTGCTCCCCCAAGTATGCCACTGCTCCGTTTCTCTCCCCTTCCTCCCAGGCTTGCCGTGTGAATCAGCTATTTTGTGGCAAGCCTGGGAGGGAGGGAGGAGAAGTGGAGCAGCGGCAGCACGCTCAGAGGAGCAGGCGGAGCAGAGCGGAGATGAGCTATGACAGCGGGCGGCGCTGGGAGGGCCACAGGAAGTAACCGTGGGGGGTGGCAGAGGAACCGCTTCCCCCCCAGCTCACCTCCACCTCCTCCCCTGAGCACACCGCTGCTCCACTTCTCCCCCCCTCATAAGAACATAAGAATGGCCATACTGGGTCAGACCAAAGGTCCATCTAGCCAGTATCCTGTCTACCGACAGTGGCCAATGGCAGGTGCCCCAGAGGGAGTGAACCTAACAGGTAATGATCAAGTATCAGAGGGGTAGCCGTGTTAGTCTGGATCTGTAAAAGCAGCAAAGAATCCTGTGGCATCTTATAGACTAACAGACGTTTTGGAGCATGAGTTTTCGTGGCAGGTGCCTCAACTGCTAGAACAGGGCTTCATCCTCCCTGATTGAACTAACCTCATATATATACCTGCCCCTGGAAATTTCCACTACATGCATCTGACAAAGTGGGTATTCATCCACGAAAGCTCATGCTCCAAAACATCTGTTAGTCTATAAGGTGCCACAGGATTCTTTGCTGCTTTTACACGTAACGATCAAGTGATCTCTCTCCTGACATCCATCTTTACCATCTGACAGACAGAGGCTAGGGACACCATTCCTTACCCATCCTGGCTAATAGCCATTAATGGACTTAACCTCCATGAACTTATCCAGTTCTCTTTTAAACCCTGTTATAGTCCTAGCCTTCACAACCTCCTCAGGTAAGGAGTTCCACACGTTGACTGTGCGCTGTGTGAAGAAGAACTTCCTTTTATTTGTTTTAAACCTGCTGCCTATTAATTTCATTTGGTGACCCCTAGTTCTTGTATTATAGGAATAAGTAATATTTTCCTTATCTACTTTCTCCACATCACTCATTATTTTATATAGCTCTATCATATCCCCCCTTAGTCTCCTCTTTTCCAAGCTGAAAAATCCTAGCCTCTTTAATCTCTCCTCATATAGGGCCCTCTCCAAACCCCTAATCATTTTAGTTGCCTTTCTCTGAACCTTTTCTAGTGCCAGTATATCTTTTTTGAGATGAGGCACCACATCTGAAATCAGTATTCAAGATGTGGGTGTACCATTGATTTATATAAGGGCAATAAGATATTCTCCGTCTTATTCTCTATACTCTTTTCAATGATTCCTAACATCCTGTTTGCTTTTTTGACCGCCTCTGCACACTGCCTGGACATAGGGTGACCAGACAGCAAATGTGAAAAATCTGGAAAGGTGGTGGGGGGTAATAGAAGCCTTTATAAGCAAAAGACCCCAAAAATCGAGACTGTCCCTATAAAATCAGGACATCTAGTCACCCTACATGGACATCTTCAGAGAACTATCCACGATGACTCCAAGTTCTTTTTCCTGATTTGTTTTAGCTAAATTAGCCCCCATCATATTGTATGTATATTTGGGGTTATTTTTTCCAATGTGCATTACTTTACTTTTATCCACATTAAATTTCATTTGCCATTTTGTTGCCCAATCACTTAGTTCTGTGAGATCTTTTTAAAGTTCTTCACAGTCTGCTTTGGTCTTAACTATCTTGAGCAGTTTAGTATCATCTGCAAACTTTGCCACCTCACTGTTTGCCCCTTTCTCCAGATCATTTATGAATAAGTTGAATAGGATTGGTCCTAGGATTGACCCTCGGGGAACACCACTAGTTACCCTCTCCATTCTGAGAATTTACCATTAATTCCTACCCTTTGTTCCCTGTCTTTTAACCAGTTCTCAATCCATGAAAGAACCTTCCCTTTTATGCCATGACAACTTAATTTACGTAAGAGCCTTTGGTGAGGGACTTTGTCAAAGGCTTTCTGGAAATCTAAGTACACTATATCCACTAGATCCCCCTTGTCCACATGTTTGTTGACCCCTTCAAAGAACTCTAATAGATTAGTAAGACACGATTTCCCTTTACAGAAACCATGTTGACTTTTGCCCAACAATTTATGTTCTTCTATGTGTCTGACAATTTTATTCTTTACTATTGTTTCAACTAATTTGCCCGGTACCGACGTTAGACTTACTGGTCTGTAATTGCCAGGATCACCTCTAGAGCCCTTTTTAAATATTGGCATTACATTAGCTATCTTCCAGTCACTGGGTACAGAAGCCAATTTAAAGGACAGGTTACAAACCCTGGTTAATAGTTTCGCAATTTCACATCTGGTCTCGGTGACTTGTTAATGATAAGTTTATCAATTAATTCCAAAACTTCCTCTAGTGACACTTCAATCTGTGACAGTTCCTCAGATTTGTCACCTACAAAAACTGGCTCAGGTTTGGGAATCTCCCTAACATCCTCAGCCATGAACACCAAAGCAAAGAATTCGTTTAGTTTCTCCGCAATGACTTTATCGTCTTTAAGCGCTCCTTTCCTTTCTTTATCATCGAGGGGCCCCACTGATTGTTTAGCAGGCTTCCTGCTTCTGATGTACTTAAAAAATATTTTGTTATTACCTTCTGAATTTTTGATTAGGCATTCTTCAGACTCCTCTTTAGCTTTTCTTATTACATTTTTACACTTTATTTGACAGTGTTTATGCTCCTTTCTATTTACCTTGCTAGGATTTGACTTCCACTTTTTAAAGAAGTCTTTTTGTCTCTCAAGGCAAGCCTGGAGGGGTAGGAGGGAAAATGAGGCATGCCCAGGGGAGAAGGCGAGGCCGGGGATTTGGGGAAGGGGTTGGAATGGGGCAGGGAAGGGGCAGAGTCGGGGCAGAACCGAGGCAGGTGCAGGAAAAGTTTTTTGCTCAGGGAGGCAAAAAACTTGGAGCCGGCCCTGCCTGTGCTATCAAATGTATATCCAATCTGATCAGCTGAAGGTGCCAGATCTTTAATAATATGATTTTTACTTGAGAAATCAAATCTGTCATCAGACAGGATCAACTTTTTCCCTCCATTCTAGCACTTCCTGGTCAGTTCAATACTATTGTTGAGCTAATGACCATAGAAAATGTGACATACCTCACGCCTAAATCATTTCTTTGCAGAGTGGCTCTTGGCATATTTGTTACAAATCTTCATGCAATCTCAAAGTCCTTTTATGGCATAGTATGTTTCCAGCTCACAGGGACTTTGGTGCAGCGTTTGGTTGCATACCCAAAATCATAGAGAGAAGATCTAGAAAAGACCTGTTAAATCAATCAAATCCATCCTACTGCCAATACAGGATTGTTTCCTATTGAACGCTTATTTCTGTCCGACAAGACAAATTATTTCCAAAAGTAATTTGTGATGCTGGGTATTTCAGGGGACAAATTCTGAGCACCCATCCTATGAAAACCCCTTCATGGTTTGACATCCAAAAATTTAGTCATCCAAAATCACTAATCGTTTTACACAAATACTGACCCTAGTTTGCCTTTCAAGGTCAACACACACACATGCACACATACACACACAGTGCTATGCATTTGGTGTGTCTTTTCAGAGAATTCTAAAGTGGTGGAGATCAGCTGTGATGGGTGTTTTCAGCAGGTCACTAGTCATCACGGCTCAAGACAACTGCTTTCCAGTTGTTGGTTGGTTGGTTTGTTTGTAGGGACAGTAAGAAAGCGAGTCTTTCTTAGCATTATCTTGTACAAAGCTACTATGGTGTTTGTTCACTACTTCTTTCAGAGATTGCAATAATGGTGAGATCATACCACTCTGGCCAGTACAAGAGCTTTAGCCAATCTTGTCCTATATTGTAAGATGTACTGTAGCTTTAGATACTCTCTGCATTTTGGTATTCAAAGCATTAGGCAGAAATATAATTAAAGAGGGGTTATTAAGACTTAAGAGCAGTTAAAGGAGGTTCTGTTATCAAATTAATTATATTGAATATCATGGAATAGCTCATACAATGAGCCAGTGCAACAGGCAACACACTGGGGGATCTATTTGAATAAGGGGCTGTATATACAGCAAATGTAAGTTTATTATCATTATTATACCAATCTCTCTAGCACTGACTGTACAGTGGTGGTGATAGATAACGGCATAAAAATCAACACTCAGGTGAACAAAATTAGGCCTGCATCCTGCAAAGGGATTGTTATAAACAGCTACTATAGGGCCCTATATTTTGGTAAAATTATCTTCCCATTAAAAATGTAATTTCAAACATTATAATCCACTGCCTTCATCTGAGCCCATGTCAGCAGGACAGATTTGAGGAGAACTGGGTTTTGTTTCCATGGGTTCCAACCAGTATGAGACTCTATAATGCTTATTAACATATGTGTGGGAGCCATTATCCTCATTTTCAATGGGATACATTATCTATTAATTAGTGATTCCTACCCAAGAGACATCTTTTCTAGATTTTCATACCCTATCACACATACAAAGACACAATGGGCCAGATCCTTAGCAAGCTTAAAGTGACATAACACTTCTGGGTATGTCTGCACTGCAGCTGGGAGGTGTGATTCCCAGCAAGGGTAGACAGACTCAAGCTAGTGTGCTGAAAATAACAGTGAGGATTTTGCTGCATTAGAAGCAGTTAGGAGAGCTACCCAAGTCCAAGACACCCCTCCCCCCCGATCCCCTGGGTCAGAGCTCAGGCCTCTAGCCTGAGCTGCCACCAGTGTCACATTTTTCATGCTGTTATATTTAGCATGAGCTCCAATCTGTTTACCCAAACACCTCCCCTAGTTGCATATAGGCATATGTATAGAAGCCAGGCTATTCCTCAGCAACTTCCATTCAAATATCAATCTTTGAGGGCACAAATAAGACAAAATACACAAACAGAAGTGAGAACTACTCAAATCTAATCCTAAGAATCATTCACTGATTCAAATGTATAAGCTTAAAATGAATAAATCAGACACTTGTTTCTGTTTCTGCCCTACTATCAAGCTGGAAGTTTAAATATAGTTTTCTTCAGAGATGAACAAAAAGTATTTTTACTGTGCATTCCTGCTCTTCTGTCTCTGCATCTAGGATCTCCCTGACTAAAAAGAAAGGCATTATGAAATTACTGTAACACAGGAGTGGATTTGCCATGAAAAAACCATGCAGTGGCATGGGGCCCCCAACATTCAGGACAAATATCTGACAACCTGCCCCCGAGTCCTGGCCGGAAGCGCAGCAGGGCTCAGGCAGGCAGGCTGCCTGCATGCTGTGGCCGGTTGCCCCTTGCCACTCTCGAAAGCAGATGGCTGCTGGCACGTCTCTGCGCACCCATGGTGAGGGGAAGGTGGCTTCACATGCTGCCCCCACCCTGGGCAGCACACGGAGACCCACTGCCCCCCTCCCTCCAAGGGGTGCACAGAGACACGCCAGCAGCTGCACAGCAGAGTGAAGGTGGCTCTCTGCCCGTTCTGCTTCCTGCCCTCCCTCTATGCCGCTTTGCTCCCAGAAGCGGTCAGTATGTCCTTGTGCGGGGGGGATGGTGTCTCTGCGCACTGCCCCTGCCCTGAGCACCGACTCCACAGCTCCCACTGGCCAGGAACTGCGACTAATGGGAGCTGCGGGGGGTGGTACCTGCGGGCAGTGGCACACGGAGACCTCCTCCCCCCACAGCCTAGGAGCCACTGCCAGAGGTTTGTGCGTGCAGGTCGTTTTGGGAGCCACCCCACCCCAGGTAATTGCACCCCTGCCCCAGCCCAGAGCCTGCACCTAAACTTCCTCCCAGAGACTGCACCCCTCACCCCTCCCACACCCAGCCCCTGTCCCGATCGCATAGCCCGCACACAAACTTCCTCCCAGAGCCTGCCCCCTTCACCCCAACCCCCTGCTTCAGTTAAGGTATCTCACTTTATTTTCATTTATTTCCGATTAATTATAATATAGGAGGAAGATGAAGAAAAAAATGAAAAAAGCCGGAGGGGGGAAGGGGGAGGGGATAAGAAAGAATATGCACAGGGCCCCACTAACTCTAAATCTGCCACTGCTGTAACATTATCAATAATCATGTCAATTTGCCCACCACTGGAACACAGTCAACTTGGGAGTAAACAGCTATTTAAAAATACAAAGCAAGTCTTTGCAACAGCTCTAGTTAGGAAGTGAGGGTTATTATAACCAACTGAACTATGGAGGAAATGCAGGCAGGTAGAGTGTAATTAACCTACACTGGAACGTAGTTAGGATGCTAAAGTTAATGCCACTTCTCTTGTGAAAAGCTCTGCAGGATTTTTAAGAAGTTGACGTCAATGGAACCAGGATTTCACTCCAATGCTTTGTCTTATGTGAACTATGGCACCTCCAGAATGCTGCCAGCTACTACCTGTCACCTTGTTTTGGAAATGACCCAGTACCAATTGAGAGGGTGTTTTCTACTGAATCACCAATACCTGTCCCAGCAGTTCCATAAGGTTTTCCTTACAGTTCTCTATTCAAATACTGATCCTGACCAGATCTCCTTGGATGATCATGGGAAAGTCCAGATGGGTAGTGAGACCCAGTGTTCAGCAAATATTATGTTTGGTTACAACATTGAAACAGTACTTTTTTTGGCAGGGGCAGGGGAGGGGGCAGGAGTCAATGAATAAAAATTAGATTGGGTTATTTATTCAGTTCAGAATAATGCACTGGCTTTTCAATTTCTTCTTTGTAGAGAGGGAGGTTTAAAGGTACCAGTGTTAGACAATAGTCACTAAGTATGAATTCTGTGCACACGACTGACCCTGTAGCACCTAAGTCTCTGAGTTGCGCTCACGTAAAAGAAGGATAGCTCTCTTGAAGTCAATGGAAATAGAATGGGGGGAAACTAGTTTGAGATAAGAATCAGTTCCACAATGCATTAATTAGCACCTAGTTTAAAATGCCGGCTAGTGGTAGTTGTAATTTTAGTATTTCTTAGTACAGGAAACACCTCTTGAATTACACCAGCCAGAATTCCCTTCCTCCCCCCCCCCCCCACCCCTCCGGAGCACTGTTTTACTGCTTTATATCCAAATTCGTGTTATATCGGGCGGCGTTATAACGGGGTAGAGGTGTACCGTTAACTTGCTCACTTTTTATCTGTTACTAGTTTATAGCTTCATATGATCAACTAATATTTTCAGTATAGTTTCATCATCTTAATGAAAGTACTTGATTTAAACCCATAACCCGTGAACATTGACATTCAGTTCCAGATTCCAAAGTGCTCTTAATTAGCTAAACCTCACAACACCTATGTGATGCAGGTAGGTTTCATTATAAAACTGAAAAGTGGAGGCACAAAATGGTGAAGTGGTTCGCCAGAGGCCTGACACAAGATTAAGGTCACTTGGCAGCAGTAGAGCTGGGAATATAATCCAGAAACCTTAACTACCATCCCCAGCTCTGACAGTACAGCAGAAAAAAATATGATCTATTACTAGGAGATTAGAGCATTTCTCCTTCCTTCCCTTCTAAGAGAGAAAAGACTTTCAAGACATTATGTGCTATGATTGGGTATGATTTTTCCAAGTGAAATCTGCCTTTATTCTGTGCAACCACAGATGATATAGACAAAAACAGCACCTAATTTTCACTTAGACACTCATGTATGTACCTAGGAAAATAAAGTTAAGAGACACTTGTACTATTCTATACTATTTCTAAATTACTGAGAAATGCTTATTCCATACATAAACAGCAGCCATGGCATGGCTTTATGTTTTACAAGATTTGGTTTATTATTTAGGTTTGGTATGAAATATCCCAAATATCAAAAGAGGATATTACTTTTTTACATATATGCACACATAAAATATGTTTAAAGTCATGTATTTTCTGTCCAAGTATGTTGTAAAATCCTATTATCATGCAGTAGTGTGTCCCCAGCACTCCCTATAAATTATTTTTTTACTTTTCTAATTCAGTGAAATAATTAGTGGTAATTGCTACAAGCAAAAGGTTATCAAGTGAGCCTATACTGTCAGCAAGCAGTTTGTGGTTTTGAGACGTTCTTGTCGTTATGTATTTGTGTCAGTGGGGTTCTATCAGCGAGAGCACACGCTACACTGCAACCAAGATTCAAGGAAGAACTTAGCAAGAACATTTTGCAATCATTATTGAATAGCGCCTAGGTACTTAGTTACTGGTGCTCGGAGAATTAAAGATAGGATTTTCAAAAGCTACAATGAGAGCCAGATTTTCAAAAGATCTCAGCATCAAACAGCTCTCTCTGAGGACAGTGGAGAATCTCTTCCCCCGCCACCATTCCTCCCCCCACCCTCTATCTCTCTCTCACACAAACATAGCCCCTTTAATGAATACAATGGGAGCTACTGGGAGCTGAACTATTTTGAAAATCTAGGCCTAAAAAAAACAAGGTTAATATTTTTCACAGTCATGAACTAAAAAGTAGCTGTGGGGAAGAGAGTGTTTCAATAGCATTTAGACATTTTAAGGGAAGGGACCATGAGATCATCTAGTCTGAACTCTGGCATAACACAGTCCATTGAATTTCATCCAGTTACTCTTGTATTTAGCCCAGTTACCAATAGGTGTATTCTAGCCACACACTGTGCTCCTATGGTAAACTCCACGGTGTTGTATAAAAACATATTTAAGGCCCTGAATGCCTACTCAGTGGAGTAAAGTGGTATAGGTGCCCCTATTCCCTGATGTAACGCAGCAGGGAAAGGGAAAGCAAACATAAAGAAGTGGCTCAGCTGATAGAGAGAGTGGAACAATCTCTTACTGGTGTAGACTAGCAGCAGTTTACCTAGACCTTGGAGTAAGGGGTGAACCAGGGAACAAACTGTGACCACCTGTCTCAATTCGTCCCTTGGTCTGCTCTTATGGTGGTGCAGCTCCATACCAAAGCAATGGCCTGAGTACACATAAACGCTCAGTTTAGAGTTTATGTAGCAGGGGAGTATAGATTTTTGCTGTTTCTGTCACAGATCTGCTAGTTTTACACAAGATCAAGCATCTGACCCAAATTTGCTATAGGGGACAAGTCAGACCTTCAATTACATACAGATGACCAAGCCTGGTCTGATGCCATCAGACTGGAACTATAAAACCAGGAAGGCATAAATAATGTGTCATACCACCAGTGTAGGTACAAGAAATCTTCATAGACACTTCAAATTCGCCTGTTATCATATCTCTAAAAATGTGTGTGTGTGTTTGTGTTCGTCATGATATATCCCTAACTCCAGGGTAAAGTACTATCTAACAAGACGGTTGTAGTTGTCAAACAGTCACCATTATAAACACAGGAAATTCAGAGTTATGGTAATCTTAAAAGAACAACTCCATAAACATTTGAAAGTATTGAAATGGATGGGTAAGGCTGCAAAACACCCTTAACTCTGTCCCCATCACAGTGCTAGCCTCCTCACTTTCCTTTCTGATGTGCTTTGTAAGTGTGTTACTTTTTTGATAAAGGGCATTTTATTTGGCCCTTAAAATTAGAAAAGTTGCTGTTCTGATAAAGTACCATATACCATCAACACCTTTCCATCTTCACTCATTTGGGGTTTTTTTAATGGGTGCATTCTGCAGGCAAGTTAAATGTGGAACATGCATGCTTCTTGTACAACTTATGAGTGGGGTCTCAAAACTGCAAACCAAAGAGCATCTCCAGGGGACTGGTAGAAGAGGGGGATCACATAGACAGCTATCCAGTGTCAGGAGCGAATTACAAACCACAAGGGCCCCTACCTCAAGCCAAAGGACATAACTGGCAAATCCAGCAACTACCCGTCTGCCTGCCCTTCCTATGAGGAGTTTCGATGCTCAGCACCACTCGATGTATAGAGCCTACCATCATGCACGACAGGCTGCCGAAGCGGAACGGTCTGACTTTTAGACTGGGCTAAAAGGGACATGAATGGCACCAAAGAAAACCCCTGGGGCAGAGGGAGCAGAAGAACAGACCACAGAACTAACCATGTGGCCATCTGAGTTGGGTGATGTCCTGGGGGCCATATTCCTAGGATCTGTCCAGGAATGCACTGGACAGACTAAATGAGCTGCAGAGGATGTGGAATCAGAGCCAGAATCGCAGCCACATAAGTGGCTACTGCCATCTGTGTTGTTCTTACGGGAGGAAATTGCAACATAAATGGGAGGGTTTCCTCTCAATGCAAATATTGTTATGGAGGATGTTATGTGTTTTGGGGTGACCTTCAGTTGGCTATTTCCCTGCCCCCTCCTTTATCCCAAATGATTCCAAGTGTGGGTGGGGAGGGATTTAAACATGGCAGCCATTGATTCATTCTAGCTACATTTGAACTGATTACTGGAGAAAAAAGAATCAAAGCTGGGATTGCACTCATGAGTGCATATTTCCACACAGAGTTATAAAAAACGCAGTCAGTCCATCATATCTGTGTACCACTATTGTGTCATACAATAGTAGCATTACAGCATTGTCCCAGACAGCCTGCATTATAAGTCCCAGTGGCTGTACTAAGTGAAAAAGTCCCTTGGTGACAGTGGTACTTGACCTCCTGGCACTCTGTCCAGGTGGGTGAGGGTCAGGGGAGAAGGCAATTCTGTTCTCATCAAGCTTCTTCATCCTAGTTCAACCTCCTGTTAATGTCCATCTGAATTTTTCAGGGGATGATTGAAAATTTTTCATGCAAGTGAAACACAACACGGTGAGTGAGATTCCTGGCCTGGGCAAACTTCCAGCGGCCAAGCTTACTAGCCATTGATCAGTCAACAGGAGATAAAATATTTTCTTTGCATATAAATGGTCTTCTACCACAGGCATGGAAAAATTGAACCCTCTTTTAATCAGGGATATCCAGCAGATTAACATATTTGAAGACTTCTGTCATATAACCTAGTCCCAGATTTGGACCTTAGCATCCAAAATATGGGGGTTAGCATGAAAACCTCCAAGCTTAGCTACCAGCTTGGACCTGGTACTGCTGCCACCACCCAAAAAATTAGAGTGTTTTGGGGCACTCTGGTCCCCCCGAAACCTTTCCCTGGGGACCCCAAGACCCAAACCCTTGAGTCTCACAACAAAGGGAAATAAATCTTTTCCCTTCCCCCCTCCAGGTGCTCCTGGAGAGATACACAGACACAAGCTCTGCGAATCTAAACAGAGGGACTCCACCCTCCCCGTTCCCAGTCCTGGAGAACAGAATTACCTCCCTCTTCACCCAGAGGGAATGCAAAATCAAGCTAGTAAATCTAACACACACAGAGTTTCCCCTGACTTCTTCCTCCCACCAATTCCCTGGTGAGTACAGACTAAATTTCCTGGAATTTCCCACTAAAGAAAAACTCCAACAGGTCTTAAAAAGAAAGCTTTATATAAAAAGAAAGAAAAATACATAAAAATGATCTCTCTGTATTAAGGTGACACATACAGGGTCATTTGCTTAAAAGAATATTGAATAAACAGCCTTATTCAAAAAGAATACAATTCAAAGCACTCCAGCAACTATATTCATGTAAATACAAAAGAAAACCAATTGAAACCTTACTGCCTTACTATATTTTGTACTTACAACTTGGAAACAGAAGATTAGAAAGCAGGAAACAGAAGTCCTCCCATAGCCGAGAGAGAAAGATTCAAGACAAAGGACTCACACACTACAAACCCTCCACTGAGATTTGAAAAAGTCTTGTTTCCTGATTGGTCCTCTGGTCAGGTGGTTTAGATTACTTCTTTCCAGGTGAAAGAGACATTAACCCTTAGCTATCTGTTTATGACAACTTCTTTGACCTGAAACAGCATTAAAACCAATATTGGTAACAGCACTCTGACCTGTTTGCCCTATACTAAACTGGTCATCCACTGACCTGTAGCAGTCTGGAGTAGTCAACTTCCAAATGGCAATAGCTATCCATTTCTGCAGTGGTATGGTGTCCCTTATTTGCATGGCCTGGTGCTGAAGGCTTGGGCCAAGTTCCTCACAGAGCTCCATAAAGGTGGCCTTCCTCATGAGGAAGTTCTGTAGCCCTCCCAGGTCTGCATGAGGAGGTAATCCCACCACTCTGGGCTAGTTTTCCTGCATCAGAAGTGCCAGTTTGCACATGGGGAATCTGCAGCAACGGTAGCATGCAACAGCCGTCTCCATTCCGCCATGGTAGCATCCAGGTTG
This sequence comes from Gopherus evgoodei, assembly GCF_007399415.2. Taxonomy (NCBI): domain Eukaryota; kingdom Metazoa; phylum Chordata; order Testudines; family Testudinidae; genus Gopherus; species Gopherus evgoodei. Next base: position 14,111,144 of record NC_044329.1, read on the forward strand.
CATGATCTCCTTGCCAAGACCTGCCGTCACCTTCTGAGGGTCACAAGCCACTGCTGAAATACCTTCTACCATGTCCCATTCTCTCAGTCTGCATCCTGTTGCAACAACAAAGCGGCCAAAAGCCGGAATAGTTCAATCACCCGGGCTGGATTCATGCATTAACAAAGGCTGGAATAGACAGAGGTGAGGCACATGCTGAGCCAGAAATGGTTTAGGCAAGCTGAGGACACTTCTATGCAGGGGCTTGGGGAGGACAAAGAAGTTGTCCCACAATATACCACAAAACAATTCCTAGATCATCTCAGTCTTAGTCAGGTGCTAAGAACAGTGGGATCTATCTCCAGAAATCCAAGTGCTGAACCCAGGCTACTGCTACTGCAAAGTCCAGTGTGGACACAGCCACTTAGGCCTGAGTGCAGATGTTTGCAGGCAGGCTTGACTTACCCAGGTGCCCAGACCCAGGAAACACTGCAGTGCAGATACACCTAGATAGCCCCTAGCTCCAGATGGGCTGAGGAGTCTGCCAGGAGAAGACAGAGTTTAATAACCGAGTGGGAAGCTTCAATGAACTCCATCAGGCTACAATGGCCACAATGCATGTAAGGTAGGTCAAAGGTGCATGATAAATGAATTTATCACAGCTCTGCCATCATTGTGTGATTATTATTTCCATGGATGCATAGATTAGACTAGATAAAATAGACACACACCGATCTCTATAGTGCTTTAGCATGTGACAACAGCTGAATTTTGTCCTATGACCATACAAATTTCCAGTATATATATTACTCAAAATACTGGTGTGTCTGTTAATCGTTGAAAAGTCAGTGCTGTGTTCCTCCTCTCCTCTGTGTATGGCTCTTCAATTAATCTGAACATTTTGGTGTAGAAGTTCGTGGAAACGGGGAATAAAAACAAATCAGCATCTTTCAGTGAGAGGCTGAATGAGTTGAGAGGCAAACGTTAGGAACAACCAAGCTGCTGTACACGAAAACAAAAACAGAGATTTATGATGACTGCAGCACTGCAACTCTGAATGCTGTGTAATGGCTTCTTGATTGCACAGTACAGAATTGACTACTGTGATAGACCCAGGCCAGTTGGGTACAGCAGAATAGCAGAAGGCAGATACACTGACCACTGGATTAACAGTTTTCTGTTCCCTGACTGACCAGAGCAGGGGCTGCTCCAAGCTAATGAGAACACCTGACTCTAATTAACCTGAAAAGAGTCAGGTGAGGCCATTCAGTTAATGTGACCACCTGACTCTAATTAAGGCCCTGCTGATAATATAAAAAAGGCTCACTCCAGTCAGACAGGGAAAAGCCAGGGGCGAGGAAGTGCGGCTGAAGGGCTGGTTAATGAAGACACCCTCAAACCATTGTTAAGGGAGCCCTAAGGTAAGGGTGAAGAAGGGAGAAGCAGGAGAGCTGTGGGGAAGTGGTCCAGGGAAATGTAGAAACTCTGACAGTGAAAGGTTGGCTGCCAACAACTGCTGCCATTAGGGTCCCTGGGCCGGAACCCGGAGTAGAGGGCAGGCCCGGGTTCCTCCCAACCCACCACTACAGGAACATCTCCTGGGAGGGGAAGTCAGGCCCCTGTCAGGACAGGAGGCTGAACAGAGACTGTGGGAGTTCTCTTACTAACCTTCTTGCAGGCCTATGATAAAAAGGGCTCAGGAGACTGTAACCCTGGCCCTAGAGAGAGAAGGGCTACATGGAGGGTCACAGTGAGCCACTGAGGCTAGCATAAACCACCTAGAAGTGCAGGACCCACGGGAGCAAGGTCAGAGCTCTGCCACACTACATTAATCCATATAAAGTGCACAAACACTGAATGTAGAATATCTAAGATCTCTAAGTGGCTTTCCATAGAATAACAAAACAAAAAGCGAAAGACTGTCAGGTCCACATGCCAATGGGCACAATGGAAGAAATCAGTGCTTATCCTGAACAGCTCTTTTCTGGATTTAATCACTTTTATTATGGACATTGATCTTTAAGATTTCACATCGCAGTCTGAGGGACATGAGCTGTAAATACACTCCAGACAAAAGTTAATTTAAAAAGGCCCATACATAGCAGTATTTAAAGGAGTTTTATAATGATACTGTGCACTTTATACAGTGTCTTTCATATGAGGTTCTCTAAGTTCTCTACAAACAGGAAGTCTAAAAAAAAAAACCAACCCTGAGTTATTTTATACCCATTTTACAGAGCAGTAAACTGAGGCATGAACTGCAATCAAGTAACTTGGCTACAGCCAACTTAAGCGCCTAGACTTCTGCTTAAAGTAACATATACCTTTATGTATCACATATTGTAGTATTACTAGATTTCTCCATGCTTATGTAGTTTCTTCCATGATCAGCTATTCAGCAAGCTGGCCAGTTGGCAGAAACTGTCAGGCTCAGCCTCCGATAATCAGGCCTATTGGTTGGAGCGTAGGTTGCAGCTAGGCATAAGGTTGGGCCTCGGCCAAGAGGAGTGCTGGAATCGATATCCAAGGATAGGCTGGGGTCAAAACGAAGATCAGAGTCCATAGACAAACTAGAATCAGAGTCATAGGCAGAGTCCAGGTGCAGGCCAAAGATCGAAGCTGGGTAGTCAGGATCCAAAGATAAGCCAAGCTGATATCAAAGCCAGTGTCCAGATACAGGTTGAAGATCAAAGCCAGGTATTCAGGGTCCGAGGGTCTGGACCCTGCAGGAGGTGGAAACAAGTCTGGAATGGGTCTGGAGTGAGGTTGGTGTGGGGCAAAGACAATACTGGGAGAGGTCTCAGGCAAGGCTGGGGTAGGACCAGGAACAGGAGCAGACTGGGAGTCTCAAGAGTCTGGTGCGCAGCAAGGCAGCAGGAGGGTTCCTGGCCCGGTAGCGCTGTTGCTTAGACTGATCTGCAGTTCTGGTGGGGCTGTGGAAGTATCTGAGTCTGGGGACTCTACTTAGTGATAGGTTGCTGCTGCATACCTGAGGGCTGAGTCACTGCAGGCTCTGCTGGAGTGGTAAGTCCGGGTTGCTGCCTGGGTGCTGACTCACCCCAGCTCTGGTGGAGGGGCACCTGTTGAAGCACTGGGGATGCATGGCCTATATAAAGCCTGCCCATATCTAAAGCCCAACCCATCTTAAGGGGAGGAGCCACTGAACGCAGACATAAAATAATTTCAGGGGACAACAAATGAAAAACTGGACCAGGTGTGATGTGCCCAGGGATCCAGAGGGGGACACTGAGCAAAGAACCCCAGACAGCGTCCAGTGCTCCTCGAAAGCATCTAGGAAAGCAGTGGGCACAGCCCAGAGGCACTCTGCCAGCTGAGCAAGCAGCCCCGGCTTCGCTGCGAGTTTGCCTCACAGAAACTCTGTATACTGTAGTAAAGCATCTTCCCAGTTTATTAAAAATAGAGAGTGCTTGAAAAGCATGCATTTAAACTCCTGCCCTGTACGACTACAACTTATCTTTCAATTGCTCAACTCCTCAAAGATGATAATCAAAACGTAGTGGGATCCTTGGCATTTATTCTAAGCCTGCTCCCTAAATTACTGCCTCTATTATAACCATCTGACTAATAGAATACCCGTCAATTCTGAATATTCTGAAGTATTACTCATGCTGCTGCTTCTGTGTCAATGTTCAACCTATATTATAGTTCAGAATTGTGATCTTTTTATGATACATCATAGTTCATCTTGATAATTGTAAAGTAAGAAAAAAAAGTACTTTAAACTAAGGGCTGCTCTCTCATATCCAGAAGTCTCATCACTCATGCATGACGGGTGTTATTGCAGAGGTGGCATTATGGTGTTGCTATTTTGAAAGTATATTTTAAGTAATTTTTCATTCTCTGGAAGAATTTTTTTCCCTAAGTCAAAGATATTGTTAACCATTGCTTCCAGGAACATGCAGAGTATTCTACAACTGTTAAAGTAAATGCAGATCTTTAAAAAATATCTGTAGCATCTTCCAATGACTGACTTGAGAGCTGAGGTTTTTTCCCTGGGAACATTCCATGTGACAGTATCCTATCAAGAGTGCGGAATGTTTCTAGTCATGTTAGCACCAGTGCTCAGGTGCCAGCCCCAGCCTGGACATCTCTGCAATTCTATAGTTTCACGAGCCCGAGTCAGCTGACATGGGACAGTCGCATTACTGTTAAATACACTGAAAAAGAGAAGACAGACAGATACAGATACCAGTAAATCTCCTCACAATACTGATGAGACTGAAGCCATTCATGCTGCTGAATAATGCAGCCAAAAAATATTCACACAGCTGTCAAATTCTGCTATCAGTTATGAATATAAATCTAAAGGAACTCTATTGAAATCATTAGATGTTCCAGGGACCTATACTCATGGAATAGAATTTGGACCAAGAACTACTCAAAATGTGCCTTTGTTTACTAAACCATTCACACACACCAGCTATGGCCAGAAAGGAGTGTCCATAGAATAACTTCAAGACAAAGACACAGCTGAGCCTCTTTATAGCCCTAGACTTACACAGGGTGAGGAATCATACCAGAACAGCACCAAAGCATTCATGTTAAGCAAACCAAAGGACCCAGGTATTACTGATGGGAATGATGCTTCTGCAAGATCAGGATACCTGTATATAAGTGTTTCTTCATACATGCATCTGACAAAGTGGGTATTCACCCACGAAAGCTTATGCTCCAAAATGTCTGTTAGTCTATAAGGTGCCACAGGATTCTTTGCTGCTTCTTCATACATAGTTAGAGCATGGGAAATGCTCAGGATTGAATGGTCCCACCCTGGAAATACAAAGAGGGGAGAGACTATTTTAAACTACTCCCAAGGGCAGAAGTAAATCACAAAAATTAGATATGAAAAACAATTTGTTATTCCATCCCCTGCCAGCGCAGGATTCTTTCCCTACGGTTTATTCTTGAGTGCTTTGTTCCATCCACATTTTAAAATGTCTCCAGCCCCAGGGCTACCACCTTGAAGAGATAAAAAGAGCATGTTGAGTTCTGCGAGGTCAGTTTCCCTAACTCACCTGCTTTGAAGCAGTTACCACCACACATGATGTTACCAAAAGCACCCAAGAATTAACTGGCATATGCTATCCCAAAAGTATTGTCCTTTCAAGGAAGTACTTCTTGGAGCAACATAGACACATAAAACCGAGCCCAACAGCTGAGTATATTTTTGTTTGTGCTCTATATAGCTACCCTAATTTCCTTCTGGAAGGCAAAAAATCCTCAGCACTGACTATGCCAGTGTAATCATTTCCAAGAAAAAATAATCCAAATGTGCAATTGAAAGCAAACAGGTGGTCTGGCACCACATGATATTAAGCAGTAAAAAGCCCCACAAATGTAATGATATTGCACATAATTTGGATTTCCTTTGTACTCTCTCATGCCAGTTCTCTTTAGCAGGCTTTATGGCGAATGCCAACCACTGCTGAGTAAATGCACACCATGCACTTCACCCTTGCAAACTAAGTCAAAGAACGTGGTGTGGGATACTAGAGAAAAGCACGTTTTGCCTGTGGTATACAAGAGCTGGGATGGCTCCACTTTGGTTTTCAGTTGTTAGTCACTTATTTGACTCTAAGAAAGGGTGGCTACTGAACACAAACTCAGATAATACCTGATGCAGAGTGGATTAATGTAATAAAACATGGCAAAGCATCAATTTGTGAAGAAATCATCCTTTTCATTATATTAAAATGGAATGTTTTTAAAAATCTCTAGTGTGTCAGAAAGACACGCAGGCCAAGTGCTGTCCTAGCTTTCTGTGAGACTCAGGGGCCAAATGCTCCCTGTGCAGGATATTCTCATACACAGTCAATCCACCAGCCTGGAATCTGACTTTTGGTTTAACCTTGCCCATCTGGGCCCACAGAGGCAGCTCATTGGTGCAGACTTTGGGCACCAAGATAGCTCCTCCTAGACCTCATTGGATCAGAACTCAAGTATGCTGCATCTGTGCTGAGAGAAGCAGCTTGCAGTGCTGCAAATTGGTATTAAAATGTTGCTTAATTATGGTACATGTCTGCAGAAAGACCACTTTCCATGGCCTCTCCTGGACTGTGCACTCCTCCGTGGCTCTCCGCGAGGCTCCCAGCTGCCTGTGGTGGGACCGTTCAGGGCTATCTTCACCTTTGGCTCCTCCTCCGGGAGCATCCTCTTTAGGTGACTGACCTTGCAACTTCACCTCTTTCAGGATGGAATCCTGTGATTCTCCCACTCTCGTACGGGGCCCCAGAGTACAGCCCCCTGTGTGCCAACCATGATTCCTCAGCAGGCCGGACTGGGCTCAAGGCTTGTGAATCTGCCCTCCGGGAGCTGTGAACACAATGACAAAACAGTCTTTCCAAAACAAAGTATCATCTAATCTCAGGAGAAGGAACAAAGCATAACAAGAGCAAAAGGGGTGGGGGGGGAGGGCAGGGGATAACCCAACAGTTTATAGGCATGATTGACTTATCTGCAGATTAGGCAGGTCTAGTTTATCCAGACAACTCCAGTTCCAGGATTGTGGAGGTGAGTGTGGCTGGCGCCTCCACAGCCTCTGCCTCTCTAACCTGAACTTCAGGGCTGTCCATTTATCAATCCCAAAGCTCTTTGTCTCCCTATATCTCTTGAACCACTCGGGTTGGGGATAGACTTGAAAGGAGCTGGTTCTCTGCACAACAACAAACAACACAATAACAAACAAATAGATGTCCTTCGCAGGTGGGTTTTGCGGAAAGCTCTAATTAATGCTCGCATACGTTTCTAGGTACTTGGTTTCAGTCTGCTTTCTTACAACAGATGCAGAGTAGCCAGTCATAGCAATGTCTCCAAAATGTTGATTTTACTGAATTTAGTCAACTTTAACAAAGTTACCTGACTGACTTGGGAAAACTATGAGGCAGGTCTTCGCTTTTTCTGATTCTTCCTGCCCACAAGGATTCAAACTGGAAAGCTCACACCAGATGAGCTCATGTTGGCTGATTTTAAACCTGGACTGAATAATTAGACCACACAGCAATCAGAGCAGGTGACCTGGCCGGGAAATACATGAGGATGATGTAGCTATTTGGTTTACTCAAATGTAACCTCATTAAAAAAAAAAGCCAAGGAGGATATGACCTGAGGAAGCATGAATCACTAAGGGGATATCATTAGGGTAGTAAACAGATGGGAGAGGATAGGGAATTTTTTTCCAATTATGCCGAATTCTAAATTGCCCCATGTGCAAATCAAATCCAGTTGGAAGACCCAGTGCACCCCTTCTTTAAACTCAAGCCTTTGTCTGTTTGTCTTTAGTGAGACTGATTCCCAGCTAGTCATTAAGTGAGCAGAGCTTATACTGGGCAACCATAGGCAACATTCTCTCAGGCTTGAACTACTGAACATTTGAATAATATATTTTTCTGAAGCCTGCTAATTAGTTGTTTGAAAGCCACAGGGTTGTTTTCTTTTCCTTTTTTAGAAGTACAGACCATTTCCTAGCAGCACCCTTTGAAAGTGTTTTGAAAAGGCATAAATCTGAATTTAACCCTGTTTTTGCAGCTGCTTCCCCTGGATACGCATGACATTCTGTAAACAACTTATGTCTGGCCCAATCCTTAATTTTTGCTATTAGCTAGTACAGACACCAATTAACCATAAATTCTCCACAGAAGAAAAGCCAGTTCTGCTGTGGGGAAATCTAATGACTATGACTCATTTTCTCTTATACATACAGACCCCTCCCTCCAAAAAAAAAATGAGTTGCCTTTTCTTACAAATAAACAGTATCACACAGTGGTGCTGGAACTAAGGGTACTGCTGTACCCCCTGGCTTGAAGTAGTAATAACAAACACTAAATACACGGTTTCCCTCATCAGCACTCTCACTATAAAAATTGTTCCAGTACCCCCGATATCACATGAACTAACAGTATTAATGTCAAAAGAAAAAACAATGACTTGCAACATGTTCACGCTCTTAGCTGGCTGATCCGCCAGGCAGCTTTCCCTGTTTATGTCCGGCCTGACTAGGAAGAAAAGGCCTTGATCCTTTAAGGTTATCAGTATATATGTAGACACAAAGGATAATATATATTACCCATCGATGGTATCTATCTATTTGATGGCAGATATAAGCTATTCAGCACAAAAAGCACAAAATGCAGGCATTATTTCATAGTGATAGACATTTTACAGGTATAGCTCAAATCTCTCTTCTGGATTTCAATACAATCTTATCAAAATAAGTAAGTAATTTATATGCAGAATTGCATAAACCCTCTCCTCTCTGTCTCTGTCAAGGGAGGTTGTCTTCTTGAAATACAGACAGGCTACACATGCCTTTCAGTTACTGGAAGAAACAGATCACTAATATAAGCAATATATAGAATAATATTCCTAAAAGTACCATTTGATAAGAGAGTGCAGAATTATTTGACCCAAGCAATTCCCACTATGCTTCATGTGCTGCTGCCAATAGCAATCACTCCTGCTTCTGACTCCAACATAAATGAAAAACAACAACAGCTAAAGGCCTTTGAAGCATGTCTCCTGCATAAAAGAACCAGCACATCTGCAACAATTATTTTCTCATTAGCTTGGGCAATTTTGAACTCATCATAGGTCTAAAAAGTCATACCATCCAGTGACATCAGAAACTGTTTAATTATCAACCACTGTAACATATAGCATCCCTCTGTTTTATCTGAAGACTAAAGCATCAAATGCCTTGCCGCCTCATTTCAGCCAGGCACAAAGGGCCAGATGTTTAAAGGTATTTAGGTGGCTAAAGATGCAGCGAGGCACTTAGTAGGATTAGCAACCAATGGAAGTTAGGCACTGAATTTGCATAGATGCTTTTGAAAATCCTAGTGGGCGCCTATCTGTATCTTTATGCATCTAAATACCTTTGAAAACCTGAGTGTCTGCAGGAAGTGTACTTGTGCTAATCCTGCAAACACTACTACTGGCGGTAGGCCCTGGTGCAGGACACAGCTCCATTCATATGTTTGCCCCATCAGTCCATAAGTTATTCATTGCCATTGTATTCAAACATTTAATGAGACAGTTAAAAAACATATTAAAAATAAAATGCTTTGCCTGCATTACCAATACAGCTTTAGATTATTAAAGCAGAGAATTTGTTTTAAAAGAACACCTGGTTTACATGCCACCAGTTTAGCCCAGTTTAAGCATTGAAAATAAACTAGCCAACATCACATTTATTTTCTGGTCAGTTTTGTTTCTTGGTCTTGATGCATTAGCGCAATACTGCCTTGTCTGGATTGCTAACCCCACAGCACAATGTTTAAATCCAAGCGAAAAACTGTTTTCACTTTAAAAAAAAAAAAGCTTCACAGTATTTCTTTATCTGAGTGTTAGGCCCAAACCACTTTGATCTTATGTCAAGATCAGCTGGATTTTAGATTTTTATTTCTGACACTTAATATTTCCATTTTCTCTCCCTCATACTGAGTGTCATGGTCTGGATATATAAGTAAAAGCCTGGCAGCTGGTAACTCCAGCATCCCAATCAAGGGTCTGACACTGACTGACTATGTGTAAAGAATGTTGACGCTGAACTCTATATAAATGCTAAGTATGATTAACTTTCCATTTCCATACCCCACAGTCTCCAATGAAACCAATTTGTACATGCTTAATTTTCATTACTAGAATCAATATGTATGCACTTGTACATGTTTCAGGAAGCACCATTGCAAGTTAGTTTTAAAAAAACACCCATGTGTGAATCTCTCAGCAGCAATGTATTAATAGAAAATATTTCTTACTATCCACATTATTCTGAGGTTATTAAAATTGCCCAAGTGTTTTGGCCAAAATTTTCAAACAAGGGTGCCTAAAGTTAACCATCTGACGGCAGATTTAAGCTGCTAAATAAATGGCCTAATTTTTAAAGGGGAAAGTATCCAGAGAGCCCATTGACTTGTGTTTAAGGAGTATCTTTGAACTTAGAAAACAGCTTCACTCATTGTTTGTTCAGTCTTGATTTTGTATGTCTATTATAGAAGGTTATTTCTTGTTCTTAGGAGTATTATACTTAATAAAACACAACTTCATGGATTTGTGTAGGTTTCTATTTGAAAATGCCCTTAAAAGTTTTTGTCTTTTTCTATTTGCATTTTCTTACTGAAGTAAAACAATTTGTTCTCACTTTATCTCCCTTGCTGGGATCTTCGCTTGACTATTCCTGTCTCATAAACTGCAGTATAGATGTTGCCAGATCAAATAATCCTGCATTATCACCTCCAATTAAGCAATCAGACTAAGTGAATTCACCAGGGGATGGAGGTGCATTTAGATCACTCAACCTGTTTTTTAAACTCCCTGTAGTTTTATATTTTCATTTCTTGGGTTGCCACAGGCAGTTATATGGACATTATACAGGGACTGAAATACTGCCATCAGGTATCCTGTAGAGTTCCCAGGAGGGGAAAAAAAAATGTAACAGCACAGCAAGAGCAGACCAGCTATTATGGAGGTAGCCGTAGCCTACAGTATGTCATAGCTTCTTGCTGGAAAACAACTACACTACACAAGCAGCTACTTTCATCCCACTTTTTACCACTCCATCTTATTTTTATGTCTTTTAAAACTGCAGAGTTTTGTATTAGCAGCACTGAGCTTGCATTGCATTAGGAAATCACAGCCTCCCCTTGTTTAAGATGTGGGATGCAGGGCCGGCTTTAGGCCGATTCGCCCGATTCCTGGGCATTGGGCCCCGCGCCTAAGAGGGCCCCGCGCTTTAGGCGCCTTTAAAAATTTTTTTACTTACCCCGGTTGCGGTCTGCTCCGGGGATTTCCATGGCCCCGCTCCCCTGACCAAAGCGCCGGCAAGAGCGAGGCTGCCCCTCAGCCCCACTCTCTCAGCTGGAGCTCTGGCCACAGCGCGACAAGCCCCGTGGCCCCGGCTGGAGCTCTGGCCGGAGCACGGTAAGTCCTGCGGCCCTGCTCTCCTGGCTGGAGGTTCGGCTGGAGCGCCGCAAGCCCCATGCCCCCAGCTGGAGCTCCGGGCCCTTTAAATAGCCCCCAGAGCCCTGGGGTAGCAGGGGGCTCTGGGGGTTATTTAAAGGGCCAGGGCTCCAGCTGCCTCTGCTACCCTAGTCCTTTAAATAGCCGCCGGAGCCCCGCCGCTCCCATGCATTCCCCAGGGCTCCCACAGCTATTTAAAAGGTCCAGGGCGGGGTAGAAGCAGGGGAGCCCTGGGCCCTTTAAATAGCCCCCAAAGCCCTGGATAGCGGGGGGCTCTGGGGGCTTTTTAAAGGGCCGGGGCTCCATCTGCCTCTGCTGCACCCCCTGCCCTGCCCTCACCAGCCCTGCCCCCGCTGCCTGCAGCCAGCTCTGCACCCCCTGCCCACAGCCAGCCCCTACCAAACCCCCTGCCCTGTCTCCAGCCAACCCCTGCCAGCACCAGCCCTGCACTGGCCGCCCTGCCCTGTCTCCAGCCAACCCCTGCTGCACCCCCCTGCCTGAAGCCAGCCAGTCCCATACTCCTGTCTCCAGCCCTGCCAACCCTTGCTGCACCCCCCTGTGGCCCTGCCTGAAGCCAGCCCGCCCCACATTCCCCTGTCTCCAGCCAACCCCGCACCCCTTGCCCTGCCTGCAGCCAGACCCTACCTCCAGTCAGCCCCTGTCCTGCCTCGAACCAGCCCCATGTCCACTGCTGCCCTGCAGTTCCCAGGCCAGTAACCTGCACATCTGCTTCAATGAGGGGGGCAGGAAGCAGTGGGGAGCCACACATGTGCACACCCCCAGCGAGTGGCGGGGACCCACACATGTGAAACGGCAGTCATTAATAACCAATCAACAGCATATATGATGCAATGTACATAATATACAATTTTATTATTTATATAGTTATGGTAAGTAAATAATACATGGAAGAAATGGAAGGCTTTTTTTTACACTTTTTTCTTTTTAAGTCATCCCTGCCAGGGCCCCGCCAAAAGTGTTCGAATTGGGCCCCGCACTTCCTAAAGCCGGCCCTGGTGGGATGTGTACCTAATGGACTAGCTACAACAGGTCTCAGGGGTAGAGAAAATGGTGCAGCTAAGCTGGTCACAGCCAGTCAGTCCCATACAGAAGCAGCATATTGTCAGGGAGCAACATTATTGGCTTGTAAAGGAAGCATGATGCAGTGGCAACCTGCTTGCAGTAATATTCTGCTTATTTTTGCCATGACAGCTCTGTGGTCATTACCAGCTGATATTCACCTGGCTAGAGAAGGGGGTCAGAACTCTTTGCATTTCCTGCTGCTATTTCACGTACCTCTTTCCCTCTCAGAATGTCATTTCCCCAATCCTCTGGCTTAGATCTTGTCCTTTCATGTTGAGGAGTGGGGGTGGGGGGCAGGAAGAGCTATGCAATGGAAGTAATCCAAGCTTTACTCTGACCCAGGTTTCCTCCATGCTTTGGGATCCCTCAGCTACTCCTTTCAGACAGCTTTATGCCACTCTGGCAGCAGAAAATGACCTCAGTGGGGCTCAGGATCTGGCCCCAAGTGCCCAACAAATCCAAGAGCTACAGGCAGGGGAAATCTTGCGCAAAATGCTGTTTTACCTCGCATTTTAAAAGTGGTCAGGTTCAGCGCAAGGATCCATTGAGAAAGAAGCGAGGGCCCGCCCCTAAAATGTTGCACCTAGCCCCCTTCCCTATGAAGATGCCAGATGGCAGCCACATTCTGCTCTAGCTGCAGGCTTTTGAGGTTATCCTCAGGTGGAGTGTACCATAGTAATCTAGCCTGGTGATAACAGGTATGTGGGTGACCACTGAATAACTGATCATGTAGACGTATCCTCAGCTCCACCCAAGCTGCATTCAGTGTAGGCTCAGGGGGCTGGGGGATGGATAGAGGGAGGAGGAAAGGTTACTTAATGCCCCTCTTGTAGCTTTCAGATCTTGGGACCAACCATGGTCTGGCTTCCTCCTTAGCACCACTTAGAGCAGCCTCGGTGCCACTCCCAGTTACTCCTAGCTGTCTATGGCCCCAGGGGGCATGCCAGAAGCCAGGCTTCACTTCATCACCCTTATCATGGATGCAGAAAAAATTATACCAGCTCTGGGCCATCCAGGGATTCTCCCTAGCCTGGGGAAATCCTCAGAAAGCTAGTTCAGATGGCTGGCTTTGCACTACCAGGGACCTAGCCTCTTTGTTACAAGGCCAACAGGACTGAATGAAATGTGTCTTTCCTTTTTTAATATTAAATTTAAAAAATATGCTTGAGTTTTCTTTGTAAAATGTATAAAACACCAGCTGAAGTGACATTCACTCTGAAGCTGCATCTCTCCACCAAGGCTTCCAAAACGAAACACAATAATATTACAAATACTGGCCATTAATAACTGAGGAAAGCTCCTTTCCTGTGTTATTTTTCATCAGAATGTTGTGATATTAGTAGATAGACAGACTTTTTTTTTTAGGCTGTAATTTGGCCTTCATGATAATGGACTTTACTGTATGTAAAGCCCTGGAAAATAATGCATTGGAGAGAAGTTCAATAGTGAACAAAGCTGGTTTGTGAAAGGGAGCTTGCTTTACAGGGAAATAGAAAAACACTGCCATCTTTTGGATTAAAGAGCTATTTCAGAACAGTAACTAGTTGACTAGACACAGTAAATAGTTAAACAAATTTATTTGGGTATAAGTTTTCGTGGGCTAGAAGTCGGTTTTAGCCACGAAAGCTTATGCCCAAATAAATTTGTTAGTCTCTAAATTGCCACAAGGACTTCTCATTGTTTTTGCTGATACAGACTAACATGGCTACCACATTGAAACCAGTAAATAGTTTGTCACCTTATACATGCAAATATGGATGCAACGGTAGCCAGATGTAAGCCTGGAGAGCCTTAATTTTACCAACACCCACAAATAATTTCTGGGTCTAATTTAATTCTACAAATGAAAGGATATTTAGGCTACAGTGTCAGGACTCTGTCCCTAACTCTCCTTATCATGCCTGATTAGCAGTGTCAGAAAAATCAAGTGTATTCTTTCCTGGTGTTTACTAGAAGCCTTGGACTTCCCAGTGATATGGATCGTGTGAGATCCCAGTACTTAATTGAAGGGGCAGGTGTGCTGAAACATTAACTAAGTACTTTTCTCTCAAGGGTTATGCAGAGGTTTTTATCAATGAGGTTTTACAACAACAAAAGTTTCTTAACAAGTTTGAATAAAAAAAAAAATCATTCACCTCTTTAATTTTCCCTTGCATGTTATAATACTATCACTTCTTTAGTCATCCACAAAGTCATCCAGGAAAAAGATGGTAGCCAGCACCTGCACTTTTTGACTTTGGTGGGGGCAGGATTTCAACCCAGAAGTCTTCGCTGTCTTGTTCCTTCTTTAACAACTACCTTTTTCTTTTGTAGAACTCATGAACGCATAGGACCAGTTCACTAACCAACATTAGCCTCACATGGCCTTTCCCAAAAAGCACTGTGTGTGAGTTTGATGTTGCTCTAATTCAGGTTTACTTTACCTCTCTATGACCTCTCTGGGGCTGGAATTTTAGAATTACAAAAGCAGTCTAACTCTGAAAATAAGTTTCCCTGGTCCAGTGGACCAAGTTCTGCAGTGCCCAGGCCCAAAGGGATAGGGTGACCAGATGTCCCGATTTTATAGGGACAGTCCCAATTTGGGGGTCTTTTGCTTATATAGGTTCCTACAACCCCCCACCTCCTGTCCCAATTTTTCACATTTGTTGTCTAGTCACCCTACAAAGGGATGACTTAAAGATGGAATGTCAACCTCTCCTTCCACTTCTCTTTGTTCTTCTCAGTTTCAACATCAGATTTTCAATGGGGTTTTTCATATGGATTCATATATATTATCTTTTTGTGCATTGTGTTTTGATTGGCTTTTCTTGCAGAAGCAGAACTTGTATGGGACATTTCCTTTGAGTTTGAAGATATTATGAATGGAATTAGCAATCATCTAGGGCCTCATCTAAGACCTAGAAATCAACGGGAGCCTTTCCATTGACTTCAATGGCCTTGGGAACAGACTCGTAGATTGTTCTTCATAGGAGAGTCTTCCAGTTTTCATATCTGTTGCAACAATCATAAAGTGCATGGGAAACCACCCCCACTGGTATCACATTTACCCTTTCATAATGACTGATCTGTTGCCAATTACATCTGTTGCATCATGGTCTCAACTCCACTTCACTGACAACTAAAAAAACCACAACAATGAAAATCAAAATGCACAAAGAATAAAAGTTAATTGTTTTGGGGTTCTTAAAAGCTACTGGGTAACAAAATATCAGAAATCAGTTAATCTAAAATACCAAAAAAGGAGCAGAGAGCAAGCTGCCAGCAGAATACCATTTTTATCATTACATGTTTTTTTTAAGCTACAAACTGTCAAAAATCTAAACTCTTTTCAGCAAGTCTTTCAGAACAGCAGCATTTCAATACCAGCTACAGTGGATACAGCAGCTGGAAGAGTTGTTTCTTTTTAAAGACCTGGAACTAAAATAGTAGATTATCCCCCTGTAACTCACATCCAAACTTCACAGCACAATATTTGCAGTGCTTGGCTCAAAGCTCATTTGAATTTCACTTATGTAAACTTAAGTAGTGTGACTGGTGGTGATGGTAACCCTTGAAAAGCCACATGAGTGTCAAAAAACTGCTCTGAGGAATGGCAAATATTATCCTCTAAGTGGGAAAGGAGCTTACTGAGGATCTTGTCCACAAGGCAAACGGTCCGAAGTGTACAACAGATATTGCATCCCAAAAGGGCTGCCCTCTCTATCCAAGGATTACTGCCCTAGAAATAGAAAAGCGACTGTTAATAGCTTCAGAGATTTCTACCACTTTCAGCACTTATCTACCTGCCCAAATGGGGTCGGCTCTTTGGGAAGTGGCTGCCTCTGCCCCTTCAGCACTATGCCCAAGAAGTCTGTTACCAGTTAGTTGATGGCCCTGAACATATGGTTCATTATTCAAAGGCATTGGAGCACCTAAAGATGCAGATAGGCACCAAGTAGGATTTTCAAAAGTTCCTAAGGGCTGGTCTACACTGGGGGGGAGGGAGATCAATCTAAATATCTTAGATCGATTTACCTCTCGTTCTCACTGCACGAGATCGACATCTGCAGCTCCCCCTGTCGACTCTGCTACTGCCGTTCACGCTGCTGGAGTTCTGGAGTCAACGGGAGATCTTTTGGGGATCGATATAGCATGTCTAGATGAGATGCGATATATCCATCCCCGAGAAATCAATCGCTACCCGCTGATACGGTGGGTAGTCTGGATGTACCTAAGTCAGGCACTTAAGTCTCACTGAAATCAGCGGACATTAGATGCCTGTTTTTGAAATGCCAGTTAGTGCCTATCTGCAATCTTTAGGTATCTAAGTAACTATGGAAAAAAACTATGAAAATTTGGCTCTTTGAAGCCTAAATCACACTGAAAGCCAATGGCACAGACTGGTTGTAAAATTTTTGCCCAGTATCGGTGCCAGTCCAAATTGATCAGCTGCATGGAGCTGTTTCTTGGACCAATAGTATTTTTACAAAAAAAAAGTCAGTGTTCACAACAATTGTGAATGTTGTTCATTTTCACCAGTGAGATTTTTTTTGGAGTGAAAATGGTAACATTCAATCCCACCACAATAAAACAATACAAGTACTGGGTACTGACTAGCTTACTGATGAGCAATCATTGCTTCTACACTGGAGTGCATTCGGGCAACATGGGAATAGTTGTACAACATCATCTTGGACAGACCACTAACTAAGAACACAGAGAAAATGCAAACAGTTGGGAAAACTATAGGAGGTTTTCCAGATTTAGGTCCCATTTTATTTCTAATCAGAGCCTCGGTAGGTTCAAATAAACGGCCTTAGCCCATCTTTACACTAAAGCGATGTCAGTTCAGGATTAGCTCTACCAATTTCAAGAATCTCATCAAGACGTAAAATGTGATGAACAAGAAGCAGCTATTAAGCTATGTGGTTTATTGTCTTGTCAGCTTGCCTTACTTATGTCTGAAATGGAGATGACAAAACCAAATAAGGAGGAAAAAAAACATGAAGCATGTCAAAATGGATTTTACTTTGTCATGGAAACACTAGATTTTTATGAGAACCGAAAACAGGATTTAAGGATACTCCTCAGTAGATGTTCAACTTCCAACTAATTCTCCTTGGCAATTTACTGAAGCATATTATAATCCTCACCAGAGACTGGGACTGTACAACTCAGGTCACTCTCTACCCTCCTCCTTCCTCCCCCGCCACTTCATAGAATAACTAAATGAGGAAAATCCTCTCACAATCACACCCCGTGTTGTGTGGTTCACTTTTGAACACCAGCTTAACTTGCAATGCAGCAGGACTAAATCCGCTCAACAAGCCAGTCCATTGGGGGAAGTCACATTTCTTCAAAAAGATGCAAATTGATGCAAAAAAATAAAAAAGCCAAGCATTAGAGGTCTCCTAATTTTGTTAGAAATGGTATAAATCCATCATAGGGCTGTCTGCAAGAGCCAAAAACGACAGCTCAATTGATATTGCAACAGCAGGTTTTTACTGAGACAGAAAGATGACCCACATAATAAAGTGAGGCTCAGGGATGCAAGACAGTTTAGTCAACACATAGGCAGAGTAAGTGATGGGCCAAAAGGCCACTTCAGAATTTGTTTCTGTGGGCTTCCACCTTAAAAAGTTGAGCGTATTGACAAATACTGGGAATGCTTTCAAAGTAATACTCTGTATTCACTGTACCTGCGCTCTCTTCTGGTGATGGATTCGCAAGGCATTGACAGCATTGTGATCAAAGTTAGTGGAGCATGAAACTATACAAGGCAGTCAGAAGGATGAAGTTACAAGAAAATAGCAGCTGAATGATTCAAACAATTGGGATGTTTTTAAAAGATTAACTTTCTTAATGGTCAGGTACATAAAATGGAAGGAGTGGTAGAATGGGACATGAATTTCTCAGTGGCTTTGAATCACCAAAAACCTCACAATTAAAGATATTTTAATCATTCTCAGAATTCACCATTAAACAATTCTTGGCTTGAAACAAAAAGAAAGAGTTAAGATAGAAAGGAAGGTAATTCAGGGCAAGGTCAGGCTAACATTAAAGTAGCGAACGCAGTAAAAGCTCTTAGCAAATTCCATGCAGAACAATTCCCCTGGCCAAAGACCAAGTGAAGGAAAAGAGTTGGGTCCCTTTGTTAGGCCAGTAGAGGTTAACTGCGTTGTGGAGGTGGTGACTCCAGTCTCTGGAAGGGAAGTCGTAGCCATGCCATCAGGCAGCCCTGCAGCAATACTGATAAAGCGCATACTGCCTAAGTAAGATACTCTGGTGATATCTGCTGGACACAATGGGGAGGTTTGATAAAGCATGAAGAGTATTGGAAGGGATGTAAAAAACACAGTCCTAGAGCTTTAAAACTCCTCATGTACTACAGGAGTGGAGTTTCATATTAACCAGTACTCAACACCCTGTGCTGTAGGATAGAAAACCCAGTGAAGAACAGGAGGAATTTTAAAGGGCTAGGAATGTACTTTCCACTGTATGTATAACAATCCTTCCATTGGATCCTTGCAGGCAAACCCCTGGGGAGATCCATTGACTTCAACATGACTTCCTAGGCACATCCGATTGCAGGGTTGAGGCCTAAAATACTATGGAGTGTTATTTATCTTTAAAGGTGCATTTGCAAGTGACACTATGTTTTTAGAGCTGTTATTTGTACATTTAAAAAGGCTCAGCCCTGTTGTAAGGGCTGAAATGGGCTGTTTGAGAAACAACTGACAGCACTAAAGTTCTATTGAGGGTATTGCCTGGTAATGAAAATTAGTTCATTCTGGGAGCTGGTTAACTTGTGCAATTTTCCCTCTCCAGCAGACATGTCTCAGAACTCTTTTACATTACTAGTCTACCCAGCTATGCAAGCCAACTCGTGTTAATCTATACAGAGAAATATGCAACATTTATTCATAGTACTTAATATTCACTGACAGAACTGACATGTGGATAGAATTCAGCTATGTGTCTCTTCATTCTTTGTGCTATACAGAACAATGGTAGGCTTACTGTTATTTTCCATTCTAGCTGTCTGTCACTGAATTATTGATCTGAAGAATTCTAGTTGGCCACACATCATTTACCCATTGAAGAAACCTGGCACACTGTTGACACTCACAGAATGCAGTACTTCTTGCTGTCACAGCCACAGGTAGGCACAGAACAAACATCTGCATGATAACTGAGACACTGCTGTTTAGAGCACAGAGCAGAGCAAGCTGTGTTCATGGTTTTGTTAGGTATTTCAAAATGTGCAGTACAAGGACGAAGGAAATCCAAGGATGATCAGCTAGAATTCCTGGCTTTGTAGTGTGGTTTTGGTTAACAAACAGAGGATACATACAGTTTCTGGGACTGTGATATTCTTCTGTTCTATGATATGAACCGAAGTCCTCTGATGCTAAAAAAGATCTTGTTTGCATCCCAAACTATGAAAAGTCATCCAAGGATGGAAGACAGCAGAGAACCATCTATACTCTCCAGAACAAAGTATATTCTTCAACAAGATCAAGTAAATATGCTTACTGCTGTCTGATGAGAGGAAGGAATCTGGTTCAAACATCTCATGGAAACAGCTTGGATACTGATCTGAAACTTAAATGAACAATGGACTCAAATTATTCAAGCAAAGTAAGTTTAAAATAGGTTTTTCCTATAGCCTAAGCAGGGTTGAGAAAGAAAAAGAGAAATATATAATAAATTAAAGAGAAAGGCAATGTAACTGACTCTACTGTTTCCCCACTTTGTTTTTGGGTTGTTAATATTTGTGTTTCCCACTTAAACTATAATTATGAGAATATCATAATAATAATAATCACATACACTTTCCATGTGAAAATCATAGACTTTAAGGTCAGAAGGGTCCATTATGATCATCTAGTCTGACCTCCTGCACAACGCAGGCCACAGAACTTCACCCACCCACTCCTGTATCAAACCTCTAACCTATGTCTGAGCTACTGAAGTCCTCAAATCATGGTTTAAAGACTTCAAGGTGCAGAGAATCCTCCAGCAAGTGACCCATGCCCCACGCTGCAGAGGAAGGTGAAAAACCCACAAAGCCTCTGCCAATTTGTCCTGGAGGAAAATTCCTTCCCAACCCCAAATATCTCGATCAGCTAAACATGGGAGATTAGAACTGCATACAGTATTCCAGATGAGGTCTCATCAGTACCTTGTATAACAGTACTAACACCTCCTTATCTCTACTGGAAATACTTCGCCTGATGCATCCCAAGACCACATTAGCTTTTTTCACGGCCATATCACATTGGCGGCTAATAGTCATCCTGTGATCAACCAATACTCCGAGTTTCTTCTCCTCCTCTGTTACTTCCAACTGATGCATCACCAGCTTATAACAAAAATTTTTGTTATTAATCCCTAAATCATGACCTTGCACTTTACACTATTAAATTTCATCCTATTACTATTACTTCAGTTTACAAGATCATCCAGATCTTCCTGTATGATATCCCGGTGCTTCTCTGTATTGGCAATACTGCCCAGCTTTGTGACATCCACAAACTTTATTAGCACATTCCCACTTTTTGTGCCAAGGTCAGTAATAAAAAGATTAAATAAGATTAGTCCCAAAATCGATCCCTGAGGAACTCCACTAGTAACCTCCCTCCGGCCTGAGCATTCACCTTTCAGTATGACCCTTGTAGTCTCCCCTTTAACTAGTTCCTTATTCACCTTTCAATTTTTATATTGATCCTCATCTTTTTCAATTTAGCTAATAATTCCCCATGTGGAACCATATCAAATGCCTTACTGAAATCTGTGTTTCCTTTGTCTAAGAAACCTGTTACCTTCTCAAAGAAGATCAGGTGGGTTTGGCATGATCTATCTTTTGTAAAACCATGTTGTATTTTGTCCCAATTACCATTGACCTCAATGTCCTTACCTACTTTCTCCTTCAAAAAAATTTTTCATACTACAGATGTCAAACTAACAGGCCTGTAGATACCCAGATCACGTTTTATTCCTTTCTTAAAAGTAGGAATATGTTAGCAATTCTCCAGGCATACGGTACAACCCCTGAGTTTACAGATTCATTAAAAATTCTAGCTAATGAGCTTGCAATTTTATGTGCCAGTTCCTTTAATATTCTTGGATGAAGATTATTTGGGCCCCCCTGTTAGTCCCATTAAGCTGTTCGAGTTTTGCTTCTACCTCGGATGTGGTAATATCTACCTCCATATCCTCATTCCCATTTGTCATCCTATCATTATCCCTAAGCTCTTTATTAGCCTCATTAAAGATTGAGGCAAAGTATTTGTTTAGATATCAAAGAGTTTTACAGAAGGAATCCCTACTCTGTAACACACAGAGAAAGGGAAGCACAGAGGATTAAATGACCTGTTTCAGATTATACAAGAGGCAGAATCAGGAATAGATCCCATACCTCCTCACTCCAACTCCCTTTCTCTAATAGATAACCTCATTATCCATCCAGCGCAAAGGAGCTTTACGAAGGAATCACTATCCCCACTTTTCAGATCAGGATACTGCAGCACAAGGTGAAGATGTGGGATGCCTAAGGTGGCAGTGAAGGCACTAGGAACAGAACCCAGGTCTCTTGATGATGAATCCAGTGAGTAGCCACTGAACAACGCTGCCTCTCAACACAAACTCCCGAAAGCTGTGTTTCTGCCAGTACTATTGCTTGACAAGAGCCAATAAACAGGAATTTGGACAAATGTATTTAGTGTTTGGAATATTTTTGCAGCTAATTCTTTGCACCACTTATCTAGTCTACACACTGTATGTAAAAGGAGGGAATCAAGTATATGAACATAGGCCACACAGCTGAATTACTCTTAACTGTGAAGTATTTCTCTCTTCAAAAGATAATGCAGCCAGAATACTTCTCACTGCCCTAATAAGTGTGTGTTTGTACTTTAGTGCACACAAACACACGAACATGTGCCTCCTCTGCACACACAAGCAATTGGACGAGTGCCCACACATAGGTACGGGCAAACTGAGAGATTTGCATGTTCTACGTAGTAGGGCACAGAAAATCAGACCTCTTATTTCTGGCCACTAGACAAGAACTGGTGACAAAAATGAGATGGGCTGTCACAGGTATCTCATTAAAATGGAAGGAAGACAAGCGTCACAAAATCCTACCAATTCAGCCCACAGTAAAGCTACTGTCTTTGGACCATTCACGGCTCAGCTGCTGCAGAGACAAGATGGTTTTGTGATTGAGGCCCTGGGATTCCTGAAATGTGAGTTCAATTCCTGTTTCTACCACTAGGTGAGCTTAAGCAAGTCACAGAATCTTCAGTGTCTCTGTTCACCATCTGGAGCCTGGGAGTCCAGGGGCGGCTCCAGGCCCCAGCATACCAAGCACGTGCTTGGGTCGACAAGCCACAGCGGATGCTCTGCCGGCGCCACGAGAGTGGCAGGCAGGCTACCTCTGGTGGTTTGCCTGCGGAGGGTCCGCTGGTCCCGCGGCTTCGGCAGACCTCTGCAGGCAAACCGCCAGAGGCAGCCTGCCTGCCGTGCTTGGGACGGCAAAATCCCTAGAGCCACCCCTGTGGGAGTCCCCGTACTTCCTGTAACTACTCAGGGCAGGACAGTTTCTTAATGTGTATGTGTGTGTGTTTGTTTTTTACAATGCCTAGCACAACAAGGCCCAGCTCCTAGTTAGGAGTCTCTGGATTCTATTGTATTAATAATAATTAATAATAATCATTAATAATAAAGCATATCGCACATTGCCTGACAACTATTTAATGTCCTAGTGGACTTAGCAGGAGTTTTCTTTTTTCTTTCCCTAGCACACTTTGGTGTTCTTGATGGGAGATGTCAACTTCTCTTCAATGTAAGATGTCACTTCTACACTGTGGAGAGCATATTATTAAGCCCAGTGGCAGTTGCTGAGTATTTTTACTGGATTTGAAGAGGAATGTTTTAACAAAACGACAGTCAATGCTGTATTTAATAATTTAATTGGCTAATTTCTCATTGACCAGGATCTCGAGTTCTGTAAGCCTGTGGCTTCACAAAGGTCAGCTTTTAGGTTTTACACTTTATAATTGGATGACAATGATTTTTTTTTAATATGTGATTCAGTCATTAAGGGCTTTTCAGACTAGCAATGCTGCTATGGCAAAACATCTGTCTGTAGCAACAGACTAATCACCTTCCTCCCTAAAATCTCTTTTGCATAGAGAACTGCAGTGAAATATTCTATTTCAGGAAACAAGGATAGCAGAAATTCAAGAATCTCCCAAGCTTGTAGTGCTGCTATGAAATAAATAAATACTTAAATAAATAAAGTCATTGCCTGGGTACTGGCCAATGTGCAAGACACAACTATACAGACTATTCTAATACCAATGGATTTCCCCCCTTTTGGCTTGTAGTATCTTTCGATTAAGCGAAAAGGCTATTGCACTACCACTGTAATGAAAAGAGCAAGCAAGAAATAATGCCTTTAGCCCAGAACACTGCTTCTGTGTGTCCTTGATTAATTGTTTGTTCCTTCTGATGTCAACTTTATGGTTGGAAACCATATGTCCTTGTTTAGAAGTCACATCTTCAATTACATTTAATTACTTCCCCCACCACTTTAAAAGTGAGGGCAACTTCTATTAAATGTAATTAATTTCTTCTGCAGATGGCAAAGGTGTGACTACTAAACACAGTGATTACTAAATGAGGGTGACTTCCAAACAGAGATACACTGAAGAAACAGCGTAAAACTAATACCTCTTGTAGTTGAGCATGGTTCAGAGACACTGGCACTTGATGGGGATATGCATACGTAATAAATACAATCGGTTGGACAGACGTAATAACAACATATGGTGAAAATCGATTTGAGACAACATAGAATCATAGAAATCTAAGGTTTGGAAGGGACTTCAAGAAGTCATCAAGTCCAGCCCCCTGCACTATGGTAAAACCAAGTAAGCCTAGACCATACCCAGTGCTATCCTTAGGATTTACGGGGCCCTACGCAGTATTGTTAAACTGGTGCCCCTATGCCCGATGGCGGCCCGGGTAAAGGGATGAGGTAGCAAAGGATAGCGAGACGCCCGACCCACCTCATGGTGGTGGAGAGTCACAGTTGCCCGCAGAGACCCGCGTATCTGCTCCCTCATGCAGAATGGACATGCAGAAGGTACCTAATTAAAAGCACTAAACTTGAGAATAAAAAAAGTCAGTCACAGGTTTTTTGATATGCCCTGAAGTTTGTTAGAGATTTATTTGCAAAAGCTTTGTCGTAAGGGTGAATCAGCTGTCTTGCTGAACACATTAAATATTATGGAATACATGATGCAGCTCTTCTCTGTTTTACATTTTCTTAATCAGTATTTCTAAGCTGATTTTATATTTTAAATGTACTCTTAAGCCTTCACAACATAATCATTCCAGATTATTGCATATTTAATCACTGAAACAAAGACATTATTTTAAATTAATCAGTCACAGAGGTTTAGTGTGTTCATAACAATGTTCATTGTGTTTAGAAAAAGGGAACACTAATTTACTGTGTGTGATCTCCATAACAATACACATATTAATGAAATTTCACCAACTTTAAAAAATATGTTTCCAAAGATTTTAGGAATAACAAAGGATTTAATATCGTACTAAGGTACTGATTTTGCTGGAGGTTTCTCTTAAAACTAGTTCATCAGGTAGTCAGAAGTCATGAAAGGGAAACTTTTTGTCCAGCTGTATGGAACGAAAGCGGTGTTGTCCCTTTAAGGGGGGGTGTGTGTGAAAGGAGAAAGGGATGGACAGAAAGGACAGGAAGACTTTGGAAGCAAGTTTTTTTTTTACTATAGTAATTAAAATTAAAATGTGTATTTTAGATAAGGGTGGTCTTTTGAAAGATTTAATTTAAAAAACTAGGTCTGAAGATCCAAGCATAAAAGGCTAAAGATGATTGTGCATCTAAAAATCTATGCAAGAATTTTTTGATATGATTTTATAATCTTCATTAACTCACTAAAGAAATAGTTTTTAAAGCAAAGTTTAAACTAAGGTCCTGTAGACTAACATGTTGTGAGTAAATATTAGAGTAATGCACAACTGTTTTGTCAGTAAATTCAGAAGTTGACATTATATACCTGGGAGTTGGCAAATGCCTGTTAAAGGGCTTCATTACCACTTGAAGGGCTTTGTAACAGTTTCAATGTTGTGCTAATAGGTCTGCCAGGTTGGAAGGCTTTTTCACTTTTAAAGTTACTAGATCCTCTCCGGAATAAGAGTCACCAGGCTGCAGCAGCTAGGAAGGGTCCGAACAGGGATAGGAAGATGTGCAGGGTGGACACTAAGACCTGGGGTGTCCCACACAGCCGCGTATTCTGCATATACCTAAGGACGGCCCTGACCATACCGGGGAAGGTGTTTGTACAACCTGCTCTGAAAAACCTCTAATTATGGGGATTCCTCAACCTCCCTTGGAAGCCTATTCCAGTGATTAACTATCCTTATAGTTAGAAAGTTTTCCCTCATATCTAACCTAAATCTCCCTTGCTGTAAATTAAGCCCATTACTTCTAATCCTACCTTCAGTGGACATGGAGGACAATTGATCACAGTCCTCTTATCACAGCCCTTACAATATTTGATGATTGTTATCAGGCCCCCGCCTCAGTCTTCTTTTCTCAAGCCTAAATATGCCCAGTTGTTGTTTTTTTAACCTTTCCTCATAGGTCAGGTTTTCTAAACCTTTTATCAATTTCGTTGCTCTCCTCTGGACTCTCTCCAATTTGTCCACATCTTTCTTTAATGTGGAGCCCAAAGCTGGACACAGGACTCCTGCTGATGCCTCACCAGTGCCAAGTAGAGAGGGACAATTATCTCCATGTCTTACACACGACCCTCCTCTTAATACACCCCAGAATATTAACCTTTTTTGCAACTGCATCACGTTGTTGGCCCCTATTCAATTTGTGATCCACTATAACCTCCAGATCCTTTTCAGAAGTACTAGCACCTAGAAAGTTATACCCCATTTTGTAGTTGTGCATTTGATTTTTCCTTCCTAAGTGAAGTACTTTGCACTGATCTCTATTGAATTTCATCTTGTTGAATTCAGACCAATTCTCCAATTTGTCAAGGTCCTTTTGAATCTAATCCTGTCTGCCAATGTGCTTGCATGCCCTCCCCAGTTGGTGTCATCAGCAAATTTTATAAGCATACTCTCCACTCCATTATCTGAGTCATTAATGAAAATATTGAATAGTACCAGACCCAGTACTGACCGCACGTGGGACCCTAGATACACCTTCCCAGCTTGACAGCAAACCATTGAGACCTATTCTTTGAGTAAAGTCTTTCAACCAGTTCTGCACCCACCTGATAGTAAATTCATGCAGACCACATTTCCTAGTTTGCATATGAGAATGTCAAGTGAAGCTGTATCAAAAGCCTTACTAAAATCAAGATATATCACGTCTACTACTTGCATCCACTAGGCCAGTAACATACAGAGGCTCAATAAGTAGCCAGCTGCACAGCTTTGATGAAAACTGCCTGATCTAAACCCAGCAAAAAAGATAAGAGCATATTCTGGATTCCAACACTCCACTGTGGATTAGCTCAGAAATATCATACACAAAATCACTTATGCATCAGCAGAATGGCACATCAATGACTGCACAGACAAGTTGTAAACAATTTATGCAACGGCAATATACAGAGAAGAAACAGAAAAAATGTACAGTAGAACCCAGAGTTATGAACATCAGAGTTACGAACTGACGAATCAACAACACACGTCATTTGGAACCAGAATTACACAGTCGGGCAGCAGCACACACACACACACACACACACACACACACACACACACACACACACACACACACACACACACAATACAGTGCTGTGTTAAACAAACTACTAAAAAAAGAAGGAAAGTAGCATTTTTCTTCTGCATAGTAAAGTTTCAAAGCTGTATTAAGTCAATTTTCAGTTGTAAACTTTTGAAAGACCCATAATGTTTTGTTCAGAGTTATGAACATTTCAGAGTTACAAACAATCTCCATTCTGAGGTGTTCATAATGCTGTGGTTCTCCTGCACTGCAGTTCAATCAGTCCTGGAGGACAGAGAGATGGTGAGGTTGTAACCAAATTCAGCCCTGTATTCACTCCCTACACCATCTTGTAAGAATCTTTGTACAAAATACGCCTAGTGAGGTATCTTTTGAAAACTAACTCACAGATCAATAATTATGGCAGAATGTATAGGAACATTATATGCAAAGTTATGAATTCCCCCTGAATGATGTTTGTAGCACATATTCAAACCTATGTAGCCCTGATTAGGCAGAAGAGGTTAAGCAGGTCAGTTTTAAGCAAAGGAGTGTGTGTTTACGTATAAGTAGTAAACAACATCCATGAGACAGCAAAAGGTCAGGAACAGACCAATCTGCATTTTAGCAACCAACAGCATGGAACCACTTTCACCATAAGCCTCCTTGCCTCTGTCCTCATAGCGAGAATGAACTTTATCTCGGGATAACCCTCAGGAAAAAGCATTTCAAAGGGTGATTGGCCCATAAAAGTGAGGGACAAAAACACCCCATATTTAAGGTTGCCAACCCTCCCGGTTTCGTCAGGAGTCTCCCAGAATCAGGCTCTATCTCCTGGAGATTACGGAAGCCAAATCAGAAGATTTTAGGCGGCTAAAAGTCTGGTGGCACAACAGGGCTAAGGCAAGCTTTCTACCTGCCCTGGCCCCACTCCCGGAAGCAGCCAGCATGACCTGAACCCCCTGAGGGGGCGCAGGGGATCTCCACACACTGCACCATCCCGAGCGCCAACTCCACAGCCCCTGGGGACACAGGGATGCACTGGCCACTTCCAGGAGCAGTGCATGGAGGGGACAACGCACGGAGCCCCCTGGCCCTGCTTACCTCAAGCGGCTCTTGGTCGATGGCGCAGTGGGGTTAAGGCAGGCTCCGCCCCCAGTACTCTCATTGGCCACAGTTCCCAGCCAATAGGAGCTGCAGAGTTGGCAATTGGGCAGCATCTGGAGACCCCTGACCTCGCAGGGGCTGCAGGCATGTGCCGTCCACTTCCAGGGAGCCTGTCTGAGCCCCACTGCACTGCCAACCAGGAGCCGCCTGAGGTAAGTGCCGCCTGGCCAGAGCCTGCACCCCTCACACCCTCCCACACCCCAATCCCTGCTCCAGCCGAGCCCTCTCCATAACCCAAGCTCCCTCCCAGAGCTTGCATCCCACAACCCCTCCTGCACCCCAACCCCTAGCCCCAGGCTCAGTCCAGAGCCCCCTCCAACACTCCAAACCCCTCAGTCCCAGCCAAGACCCTGCACCCCCACACCCTACCCCAGCCTGGTGAAAGTGAGTGAAGGTAGGGAACAGTGAGCGACAGAGGGAGAGGGATGGAGTGAGTGGTGTGGGGCCTTGGAGATGGGGTGGAGCCTCACGGAAGGTGACGGCATAAGGGTGTTTGGATTTGTGTGATTAGACAGTTGGCAACTCTATCCATGGTATCTCTCCCTATCCATCTCTATTTCACTGAAGAAGACAACAGAAATTGGCCCCCTGGACTTTGGGGTAGATCCTGACTTAAGAATTTGGTCAGCAATGTTGCTGGGGACCTGTGGTAAGAATTTCACTTTGAACCAAGTCAAGTTTGTTAAGTTTTAGCTATTAGAAAGTGTTTTATCTTCATTTCTCTTGTGACCATTGCTGACTTTAATGTCTTATACTTGTACTCACTTAACATCTCTCTCTTTGTAGTTAAATACATTCATTTTATTCTTTAATCAAAACTAATTCAGTGTTGCCTTTAAACTGAACTGTGTGGGTAACATCATTTAAAGTAGAAAACTGTTGTACATTGACCCCTGCCAGTGTCAACAGACCTACAATATCTGGGCTATCCAGGGAAGGGCTGGACAGTGAAGAATACATGGTTTTAGGGGGGAAATATGAGACTGGGAGTGCGTTGGGGTTGCCCTGTGAATAATAACTAAGATTGGTGGAAACCAGTGTGACTGATGTGTGGCTGGCAGGCTTCAGCTGTACACAGACACTCAGCGTGTGATCTGCATGCTGGCAGGCTGTTTGTGAGTGGCCGAGGTGGCAGTTACAGCAGCAAAGTTTAGTGACAAGTATCAGGGGGGTAGCCATGTTAGTCTGTATCCACAAAAACAACAAGGAGTCTGGTGGCACCTTAAAAACTAACAGATTTGTTTGGGCATAAGCTTTCGTGGGTAAATAACCTCACATCTTCAGATGTGATTTTACCCACAAAAGCTTATGCCCAAATAAGTCTGTTAGTCTTTAAGGTGCCATTGGACTCCTTAAAGTACAGTGAGGCACCCAAGATTGTAGGGCTGATTGGTATGGATTGCATCCCAGAATGTCACAAAGGTTACTGAGAGGGAAAACAAGGTCTTCATCTACAAATCCCATCCTAAACCCTCCTGCTTGGTCTATATTTCATGACCTAACCATATTGCCCCAATGTGGAGAACAGGTGGGAAGGAGAGAGGTAATGGCACAAATGAAGTGAAATGGAAGTTAAGTGGAGGAAGAGGCAAAGTAGTGCTTGACTGTGGTGGCTGCTATATTTGATATTTATTTTACAGAAGTGGGTCGCCTCTAGTTTCTTAATGCGTTAACAACTCGTTGTGATGGAAACAATGCTAGAAATTCCAGACTCATGCAACACTTTTTCTTATTGAGAAAGGTGAACTGGTAATCAGAGGGGAAGGGTATGCAAATATTTCTAATCTTTCATTTAACTGTTCTTTGGATTCTGCTAGGTTAGTAGCAATATTTGTGCACAAGGTGAAGTGCATAATTAAAACTCCCCTCTTCTATGACACACCTTACCTGCCACTCTCTTTCTGTACCAGTTTTGGTCTCATATTTTACTATTTTGTGCCATCCCAGCTGTGATCTTAGGTTGTTAGTCCTTCAGAGGGGCATCAGCCATTTATCTAGCACAGGAATACTGTCAGTGTTACTGTACAATCCCAAAAATATAAAACTGAGATACAGATATGGTGCACACAGTATCCCCAACAAAGGGGCCGGAGGGCTCGATCTACCTTTTATTTTTAAGACAACTGAAACATCTTTTCACTGTTATTCATTGTCATGCTTCCCAATACTAATTAGCGGGAACTGATGGAGAGCTGGTAAGTCATTGGCATCTTCCTTGTATGACGGACTCAGGCCAGGAGGACATAAGAGGGCAGGTATATCAGCCTCAGAATGAGCAGGTCCCTGTTCCCTGGATAGCCAAACAAGGGCTACTCCGGGTCAATCAAGACACTTGACGCCAATTTAACCAGTTAAGGTTGTTAGGCTAATGCCGGCACCTGACCTCAATTAACTGACAAAGGGTCAGTTTAGGCTAATGGAGACAGCTGGAACCAATTAAGGTCCCACTTATACTATTTTAAAAGCTCTCTTTGCCAGTTCTCTCGAGAGGAGCCCAGGTGAAAGGATTTGGTGGAGAGGAAGCATTACTGAGCCCTGAGGTAAGAGTGAAGCTTGGAAAGGGGGAGCACGGGTAAGTGGCCCAGGGAATCAAAGCAGCGTCCGTGGAGGAGGGAAGCCACTAATAGCTCCTACCATTAGGGTCCCTGGGCTGGAACCCGGAGTAGAGGGCAGACCCAGGTTCCCTGCCCCATGATCTACAGAGATCCATTTTAAAAGGGGAAACAGACTTTGGTCCAGGCAGGAGACCAAACGGTACCTACGGAGCTCTAAGGAGCAACAGAGACTGTGGGTATTCTACCTTCCCACCTCCCATACCAGCCTGTGATGAAAATAGCTCAGTAAGCTGTAATCTCTGCCACCATACCAGGAAAAGGAGGTCATCTTGAGGGCCTTAGTGAGCTTCTGAGGCCACTGTATCCGCCAGAAAGCCTGGGACCCACCAATACAGGCTCGGAGCTTTGTCATCCTTGGTGCATCCTTACACAGCATTAGCATTGCCAGCTGACCCCTATTCACAGAATGATTAATTCCATCATGTATCAACATCATTCTGAACTGGCAGCATGTACATTTCCTGCTCCAAATGTCTTGCATACTTACAATTCCCATGACTGTTATATTGTAACATTGTTCAACACAAGTGTTGTTTACTAATAAATAAGTCTGAATTTATAATAAACTCGATGGTGCCTAACTGATAGATCTAAAAAAACCCCAACCAATTATCTAACACTCTCAGCTATGATCCTGAAACAGATGTTTGAGTGTGCAAAATTATGTTGTGTGGTATGATGCTGCAGATACAGTTGCAACCTTTCACTTTTATTGCTACTCATAAATCTTAAATGCAACTAGATCTACATTTGAAATGTAGTTATCATTTTTCCTCATATCTCCAAAGCCAAGATCGACGTACAGAGTTGTCATATTGGTAATTACTCTACTCCTCTAATGAATATACAGAAATGAATTGAAATGTTTGTGGAACCAGATTAGCATGCATCTCAAATAAGTAGAAAAAAAAATTCTAGGCTTTCAGGAAGAAAGGAACTGGCAGTTCAGCCAAAAAAAAAAAAGTGTTGTATTTACTCCCGGGAGAAGCATTCAACAGCGGGCAGAGAAAGTTGGTCTCTTATTCCCCTACACCAGCTGCCAAGCTCTATGTGGACCATCGAAAGATGAGCTGTGAGAAGAACTAAGGAGGAAAGACATTGCCCCTTTACGGAAAACAAGAGGTCATTTCCCAAAAACACAATTCATGCTCTCCTTTAATGGTGATACCCTGGCTGTCAAACTCCCAGCAGTTCTGTTCACACTAAGAACTCAGGACCTTCCACTACGAAAAGCTCAGGGGTCCTGAACTTGGATTAAACCAGAATCCTCCTTGGACACAGAAATAATTCATAATAATAATACTTAGCACTTATACAGCACTTTTCATTTGAGGTTGTAAAATATATTTGTGACAAAGGCCCAGATTTTTAAAGCCATTTTAAAGCCATTGC
Organism: Gopherus evgoodei; assembly: GCF_007399415.2. Lineage (NCBI taxonomy): Eukaryota > Metazoa > Chordata > Testudines > Testudinidae > Gopherus > Gopherus evgoodei. The sequence goes on from NC_044329.1 coordinate 14,143,136, forward strand.
TGTCAATAGGATTTAGGGTCCTGAGTGCCTAAAACCCTTTCAAAAATGAATTAGACTCCTAAATCAGTTAGGTGAAGCAACAGCGAGCTCAGCAATTCTGTACCTCAATTCCTTTAAAAATCTGAGCCAAAGTCTCTCAAACATGCAGGAGCAGAGCAGGTGTGATATTCCATCCAGCAGAGGGCAGCAGTAACACACTAGTTGTTACATTATACTATGACATGTCTTGTGGTATATCATGGGGTAACTGAAAAAAGTTAACTCATGTCACCATTGTACTCAGCAGACAGAAACCAACTTCCTGCATGACCAGAGCTGCACTCCCTGTTTCCATCATAAGTAAATGTAACAAAATAAATCTCTGTGCCACTTGGTTGACAGACGAGAAAGAAAACAGAGTAACTAGACAACAAAGAAAATCAAATATGGCATAAATGTTTCAAAGTATCACCGAAATTAAAGTTGGAAAAGAACCACTAGGTCACCTAAAGTAGGACAAGGATGAAGGGCTGTTGCTAACCCATCTCTAGTGGAAGATTCCAACAAACACAAACTATAATTCTTTGTTAAAGCAGCAAAGAGTCCTGTTGCACCTTATCGACTAACAGACGTTTTGGAGCATGAGCGTTCGTGGGTGAATACCCACTTCGTCGGATGCATGGGTATTCACCCACGAAAGCTTATGCTCCAAAACATGCATAATTCTCTGTTTGTTGACCAGGCTGATTCAAACTGAGCTGGGGAAGAGCTGTGGAGCCATTCCGTAGCTTTATGGCCATTCAGGCTCTGGTGGTCCAGTTCTTATAGTGGCTCTGCCCTCCAGCACTTCACATATAGCCTCACACCTTCCAAGGAAACAATGTTCCAACATCCAGATTTGAAAACACAACATACCACAAATGGATATTCAGCCCCTCTTTCCTAGGCCTGGGACCCCTGAGGCCCCTCAAAAATGTAAGTAATCAAGTAAATCGCCTCCAGCATGTTCTGCGCTAGCAGGCTTAAAGCCTAAGTCTGCTCTGGATTCTTATTTTGTCCTCTGCCCCTCCCTAGGGCCCACTGCTGAGAGAACCCTGTCTCCTGCAGTCCTTGTCAGCTCCTTTCCGCTTCTTAAAGGCTGCTATTGCAGCTGGCTTTCCTGCTTCCCACAGCCTTCCTCAGCACTCCCTCGCACATCTTGCTCCAACAAGGAGGAGAAACCTGTATGTGCTTCCTTTCACCCTGCCTGACACCCCTCCTGCCCAGGTGTAACAGCTACTCCCATTAATCCCCTCCTAGGTCCAACTCCCTTATGAGGCCTCTCCCCCAGATTGATGCCTGTGTTGAACAGTCACAGCAGGTTGGATGAGCCCCTCTTCCCCTTAGAGGGGCCACCCACCCACTTCTGCCACAGGGTTTAGAAAAGGAGGAAGTAGTCTTTTCCCCATCCAACAGTCCATGAATCAAACACACAGAGCAAAGGCAAGAAGGGATTTCAGCACTGTGTATCCTAGCAGGGTAGACTGAGCTCTAATGCTGTTTCCCTTTCCTCCCTTCCTGCAGTACTTTATACTCTTGATAAAATAATGAATGACCCCTAACCAATATTTCTTGCAACCTTTACAAGAGCCCCAGTGAGTAGAGCAGTCATTTTGGGGAGGAGGAAGAAAAGGAAAGCAGAAAAGCGGGCGTTAGATGTATTCTCAACTGTCAGGAATAGTTTTGTTCACATCTCAAAGTTTATTTTTATAGCAAGCAGAAAACAGACTTTTCTAGCCAATAACATCTGCTAAATTAGCACTAATTCCCCTTTGTGCTTTAAGGAAGATTAATCTCCCTTTTCAGATTTACTTTGGAGAGGCAATTCTTGACTTTTCCTCAAGCACATAAAACTGTGATATTCTTCCAGTGTAATAAGCAATTACTAATTCTTCCCAGTAAAATCTGTTTGCGACTTGCTTTCCAGCAGAAAACTAGTAGATATTTTGGTTGAATGCTCTCAGTGAATGAAACTCAAACTTCGACTGACAGCTCTTTTGTACCATGAAAGTTTGTCAGCAGATCTGGTGGAAATAAGCATCTTGAATAAAGAAGCACAGATACAGTTAGCAATGCACCACTCCCAAAATAGTCAATAACAAACAAGCTGGGAAATGGAAAACAAGATAGTGCCAGGAGTAGGAGCTGATTTTGTAAATTACATGACTGGTTCTGGTTTGTTTTTAATTATTATACATGATTCTGATTTTCATGTTACTTACTCTACTACATAGCACAGAGTCTGGGGAATGAAAACTTGTGGTCCGTATTCTCTCTGCTTTGTTGCTGACTCACTCTGTGACCTTGGGCAACTGTGTTAGTGTACCAATGTGCAAAAGGGGTACAAGAACGTTCATCTACCTCACAGGAGCATTGAGAAGTACGCATGGATGTTAAATGCTCTGAGATCCCTTGACAAATGCACTGACGCATAGTAAGGGCAAAGTATGATATATTAACTCAAAAATGCATTCTTTTCTTTTTCCATTCATCACAAACCTTTCTTTCTCTCCCCCTCTGCTCACACTTTTGGGTAGTTGGCATCTATTCTCATGCTCCTGTATAAGCATTTAGAACATATCCCTGTGTTAGGTGGCCTTATTCCTATTCCTTCCCTAAAATGTGTGTGCAGTACATCTAATTAAAAAAAATAATCAGTGCAGCCAATAATGCTTTGCCTTGATGTACCATATACTCCACATTAAACACCAGGAGGGCACATTAGGTACTTCGCTGCAGCTGGGCAATAAGAAAAGCAATTACCTCACTAGGAAGCTGCATGTAAAACAGGAAACATATCAAGCAAACCTATTGTCTGACATCTGCTAGGAAAAGAGTTCAGAGGTGAGAGTAAATAGATTTCAAACATTATCCCAACACAGAACATTTCAATTCCTTTTAAGAGCTGCAGGAGATCACAATCATTAATAAAACTCTGACTCCCTAAGGAAGGGAAGGGGGAAAAACTTGGATGAATAGTTGACATTAAAAGCCACAACCTCAATGCCAACAGCAACCCGCCTCTGCTGCTCCCTCTCCTCTCAGCTGTCGGGGGCTTACCTACAGCACGGACATCACAACAAATAAATTATTGGCTGGCAGCAGGTTGAATCAGTTCCCTAAGGAGCTAAGAAAAATAGACAAGATAATTTAAGAAAAATGCCTTATATGAGTTACCTAATGGACCACATAGACTTCCTATTCAGTCTGAATGTGTGATTGTGCATGTGTGTGCATAAGACTTTCCTTCCCCTAGGTTCTCCTATATATGAGATGAATATTTCCCAAGGGCAATACTGGTTTCTAGAGAAAAATAAACCAGAAATCCCAATGAAAAGGGAAGTGGTAAGTTCAGGACGCCAATATCCATATGGAAATAAGGTCAGTGACACAGAATCATATCACAGTTACAGGCTTTACCAGCAAAGCCTGGTTCAACCATCAACATCCTCACTCTTATTTTCAAAGGCCTTATCGGTACTCATACGCTTCGAAAACTGTTGATTTCCATTTCAGAGGAGACCGAGCATTATACAGTTAAGCCTGTGGCAGGGCACAGAATGCCTGTATCCGTTAAAGACACTACCCTCCCCCAAATGTTTCTTTCATCATGAAGCATTCACTCTGCTGGGCTGGTGCTACAGGCTCAAGTCTCAACTATTTTCCTTGTACAGTGCATCTCCTGTCCATAACTCCTGGATCTGGGACTACTAGGGTGACCAGATGAGAGGGAGAAAATATTGGAACACATCGGGGGGGAGGGGGGGTGTCCGCCAGTGGAGCAGAAAAAAAAAAGGGGAGTGCTGCCCAGCAAGCAGCAAGGGGGGAAAAGATAATGATAAAAGCTGAGTGCTGCCAGCAGAGCAGCAAATTAAATAAATAAATAAATAAATAAAGGCGAGTGCTACCGGTGGAACGAAATATCGGGACAAATTGCATCCGGATCAAAGATCAGTCGGGACGCGGGACAAACACCTAAATATCAGGACGATCTCGATTTTATCGGGACATCTGGTCACCCTAGAGACTACTCATGAGCTTAAAGTTAACTATGTGCTTTAATACTTTTCTGGCCTGAGGCCTATATCAATCAGGCCTTTGCAGGACTCTGCATCCCACTGCTGTGCAGCGTAGTTAGAGAGCTTTCTTAGCAAGCAAGAGATGGTGAGGTTATTGCTCACATTCTCCAAACTGGTCAAGGGCAAGTGACCTGTAGTTGACTAAGCACGGGGCTTGGAATCAGGAAACCTGGGCTCTAGTCCCAATTCTTGGCAAGTCTTAGCCTCAGCTACCTCATCTATAGCACGGAGATGATGATGATTTTCCACTTTCATAAAACATGTAGAGATCTACAGATGAACAACTGCTATATAGATCCAAAGTATTGTTATTCTGAAAGGTACTAATGGCTGCCATGAGGAGTGTGTGTCTTGGATCCACAGACAATCACAGACCTCATTAGACTCAACAGAGTGTGCAACCTAGCCCTTTTACAAAGTAAACCAGCGGCAGATGATAGGGGCTACCACCCAAGAACTAAGTCATACGGCCAAGCCAGAGCTAAATCTTGAGCATGAACAGGGTTTTTCCCTAGCTGCAAACACAGGATACTGGTTGCAGGCTATGTGTGTGTTGGAGGGAGCATGTCAAAGCAGAAGGAGTTGTAAGCATGACCCTGAAAGGAAGTAAAGAGACGCAACTTCTCAGGCACAGAGCTTGCTGTGTACATTTGGGGATTTCTGAACAAGAAAACCCCATCCTGTTCTCTGTTTCTATTGTGCTCTGGGAAACAGAACGTGTGTACTTTTTTTGGTAAGTGAACAAGATTACACCAGGCATATACCCAACATGTATCACTCATTTCTCATTGAAACAGAAGCAACCCGGCTAAGACCCATATTTTGGCTAACCACTTAGACCAAAGGGGCAACATTATCATTAATGTGACAACTAATGTATGAAACATTCACAATAGAACTATCATTTCTGTTTCCCTTTATAGATGCCCTAACAGATAGAGAAGGATATTTACAAAGATCACTTGTGTTCTCCCCAGGAATCTGACTCAGTCAGAGGCTTCAATGCCCATTAGGATTTTTAACATCCTGATAATTCTTTGCTAGCACTGGCTTTTCAGGAGATTCAATTTTCCTTTTACAAAATAAAACTCTAGCTTTAAATGCATGAAGAAAGATATTGTACTGGTTGGGGAATACTGGACTCCTGGTTCCTGCAGCTTTCTCTGCCATAGCATCTAATCTACACTCAGCCTCTAACGCACACACATGCAGTTTGGGTATTTCAACATAATAAAGACTGTGATCATGCAACAAGGACAATTTGGCTTGCAAAGATAATACAGCTTGCATTTGTCAATCATGCTTTAATATTTCTAATTGACTTTCTATCCACAGACATTTTGGAAAGTTAATGACAAGCCTGACAGCACCCCTATGATGAAGGTGAAATATCCCCACTTTACAGATTAGCAAATCAAAAGATGTTAAATAATTTCCCCAAGGTCACAAAGGAGGTGAGTAGCAGAAGTGAGAATAGCTGTCATGTCTCTTGCACATAGGTCTCAGCTTTCCCCACAAAGCCATCCTTACCATCCAGAGTAAACATCGCCTTCTCAATGGGATTCCCCAGGGGTTGATCTTTAACACTCGGCCAGTTCTTTTTTAACCCTGCAAACAATAATGGGAACAACGTTAAGGGCACAGTTATCCACAAGCTCAAATAAGAAAATGTAGACCTAGCTCTGGCCAGAATCTGGTAACTAAAGGTCTCTGGGTCCTCATTTGCTCCACACCAAATTTATTTGCAGAAATAGGGAGGGCAAGTTTTTACAATCAGGCCCAGTATGTGACAAAAGCCCTAGAAAAGGAATAGGAAAATAAAAAGAATAGTACAGGAAGCATCACATGCTAGGCAGTAATTTTATTTCCTATAACTAATCTTGCCTGCACTCTCAGTTTCATGCATCAGTATTTCTGATGAAAATCTACAATAATAGCAGTGGGATAACCTCAGGTTTGTGTGAAGCTGAAAATGCATCTAACATGAGGGCGCTTTCTTGTAATGAGGGGCAGCTGAAAGGGTATTTGTTCTATATTCACCCTCACTGCACTGTTCAAAACACGCATCCTGGGCTAAGTGGAATCCAACCCAGGTCTGACAGAGAACCATAAAGCCAACTCATGATGCCTCTGTGGCATTTTAAATATATTTATGGTGTTATCAGACATTCTGGTCTCAGTTATATAATTAAAGCAATTTTAGCTAAATAAACAACGACTCTTCAAACTGTTCCAAATAGCTTTTAAGGACACTTTAAAAAAAAATTTTAAAAAGCCTGAAATCAAAACAACTCATTAAGCAGCAATACTCACTAATGAAACTGCATCTTGTTAATTTGATTTCACAAAACAAATTCCTCACTGCAAGATGACAATAAAGGCACTGCACCTTTCAATAAAAAATTTGCACTGGAAAAGCACTTACCAGTTTTCTTAATAATTTGATTGTGTCTCTAATAGACAGAGCTGTAGGACAGGAAAATTCTACAGCCATTCATCAGTTAGGGAATGAGCTAATACAACTTCCTACCATGGAAATCAGATACAGAGCCAGACAAGAGTGTGAAAAAGCAGTTAAGACAAGGCCCAGAACTTTTAATCTGTCTCCCTAACTATTAAAAGGTAGGATAAGTATTACAAATGAAAGACAGAGTATAAAAGATGCTTGAGAAGAAAACTTGGAAGAATATTGGATTGAATCCTTTAAAGGCATCCTCAGCCTTTTGTTCCAGCACTTACCTAGAGTCAAGACTCTAGAGCAGGGGTCGGCAACCTTTCAGAAGCAGTGTGCCGAGTTTTCATTTATTCACATTAATTTAAGGTTTCGCGTGCCAGTAATACATTTTAACATTTTTAGAAGGTCTCTTTCTATAAGTCTACAATATATAACTAAACTATTGTTGTATGTAAAGTAAATAAGGCTTTAAAAATGTTTAAGAAGCTTCATTTAAAATTAAATTAAAATGCAGAGCCCCCCGGACTGGTGGCCAGGACCCAGGCAGCGTGAGTGCCACTGAAAATCAGCTCACGTCTGCCTTCGGCACCTGTGCCATAGGTTGCCTACCCCAGCTCTATAGTGACAATGAGATGAGAGCCATTTTGTGCATGGAGATTAGTTTGGGGCCTGTGCCATGGAAAGACTCCCACTGACCTCAGTGGGCTTTAAATCAGGCACCAAATCCTTAAAATGAAGTACAACCAGTGACAACTTTTCCTTAAAACTACCATTTTTTCACAGAAGTCACAGAATCTATGACTTCCAGTGAGCTCCGTGAATTCAGCTGCATGGCCGGGGACGGCAGTGGTGCAGCTTCTGGCCGCCAAGGGCAGCAGGGCCTCCTGGAACCTCCTGGAGCTGCAAGCCACTGCAGGCAGGGGTACCCCTGAAACTCCTGGCCACTGCAAGTGGCATGGGGTCCAAGCGCCAGGGCCCCTGAGCTCTGAGCCACCACAGGTGACAGAGCCACAGCTACTGGGCACCAGGGGCTCCCCTGGAGCTCCCAGGTGCTGCGGGCTGTGGGGGACCCTGGAGCTTCAGGCTCCCACTGACAGTGGGGACCCCCAGAGCTTAGAGCGGGCCCTCACAGTTTCCCAGCCTCTGCAGGCAGTGTGGGGACCCCAGAGCTGAGCTCCCCATTTTGTCATGGATATTTTTAGTAAAAATCACTGACATGCCATGAGCATCCTTATTGATGGAGAGGTGGGATGGGGTTAGGGTGACCAGATAGCAAGTGTGAAAAATCAGGATGGGGAGAGGGTAATAGTTGCCTAAGACAAAGCTGATAATATCGGGACATTTAGTCACCCTCAAAGGGGTCCTAGGATGAGTAAGTGTGGCAGCACAATTGTTGGGGAAAGCAGGGTGGATTAGTGGATAGTACACTGATTTAGGCATCAGGAGACCCAAGTTCTACTCCTCTATCTACCACCGACCTGCTGTGTGATGGATGCTGGGCAAGTCACTTCCCCTCTCTGCCCCTGTTCTCCCTCCTACCCTTTGTCTGACTTGTCTCTTTAGATTGTGAAGTCTTTGGGCCAGCATGACGGAGAATGATCTTGTAGGTTACTACTCTAATACAAATAATCATGACAACAACCTTTGCTGGAAGGTTCTGAAGTGCTCAGAGAAGTATTTTTCCAAGTCTCAGTGGGGGCCTGTAGGCACTGCGAAAACAACAAGCTGGAACGTCTCAAAGAGCTTTGTGGAAAAGAACCATCATGACTCTTGGGACTCAATGACACTTAATTTAGAAATACTTGATCACTGCTCATACCTGGCCATTTGGAAAAGGGATGAACCAGGAAGGCCAAAAGGCTAATCCTGAGCAATTGGAAGCTTAAATCTGCTCCGTGCATAGATACTGGGGGTACGTCTACACTACAGGATAATTCTGATATTACATAAACCGGTTTTATAAAACAGATTGTATAAAGTCGAGTGCACGCGGCCACACTAAGCATATTAATTTGGCGGTGTTCGTCTATGGTCCGAGGCTAGCGTCGATTTCCGTAGCGTTGCACTGTGGGTAGCTATTCTGTAGCTATCCCATAGTTCCCGCAGTCTCCCCCGCCCCTTAGAATTCTGGGTTGAGAGCCCAGTGGCTGATGGGGCAAAAATCATTGTCGCGGGTGGTTCTGGGTAAATGTCGTCAGTCATTCCTTCCTCCGGGAAAGCAACGGCAGACAATCACTTCGCTCCGTTTTTTCCTGGATTGCCCTGGCAGACACCATAGCATGGCAACCATGGAGCCCGTTCAGCTTTTTTTTTTTTTTTTTTTTTTTTTATTTACAGTCACCGTATGTGTACCGGATGCCACGGACAGAGGTGATACTCCAGCGCTACACAGCAGCATTCATTTGCTTTTGCATGATAGAGAGACTGTTACCAGTCATTCTGTACTGTCTGCTGCCAGTGTAATTTGGCAATGAGATGACGGTTATCTGTTCTTCTGTGCTGTCTGCTGCTATTATGGGTGCCCCTGGCTGAGGTCGGCCGGGGACGCAAAAGCAAAACTGGGAATGACTCCCCGAATCAATTCCTCCTTTATGGTTTCTAAAAATAGAGTCAGTCGTGCCTAGAATATGCGGCAAATGTACTAGAGAACCAGTGTATCAGAGAGCACAGCTGCTCCGTGTCAGATCCCACAGAAATGATGAGCTACATGTGTCATAAACAGATAAGAAAAGTTAATAGAACAGAAGTGCTTCATAGCTCTTTGCCTGTAAAGGGTTAACAAGAACAGTGAGCCTGGCTGTCACCTGACCAGAGGACCAATCAGGGGACAGGATACTTTCAAATCTTGAGGGAGGGAAGTTTTTGTGCTGTGCTGTTAGTTTTTTGGTTGTTGTTCACTTTGGGGGCTCAGAGGGATCAGACGTGCAACCAGGTTTCTCTCCAATACAGGCTCTTATAAGTTCAGACTAGTGAGTACTAGGTAGATAGAGCGAGTTAGGCTTATGTTTGTTTTCTTTATTTGCAAACGTGTATTTGGTTGGAAGAAGTTCAAATGTGTATTTGGCTGAAAGGATTTTAATTTGTACTTGTATACTTAGGCTGGGAGGGTGTTCCCAGTGTCTATAGCTGAAAGACCCTGTACCTATTCCATTTTAAATTTACAAAGATAATTTTTACTGTTTTTCCTTCTTTAATTAAAAGCTTTTCTTGTTTAAGAACCTAATTGTTTTTTTATTCTGGTGAGATCCCAGGAGAAAGGAGGGAAGGGGGAGAGAGAGGCTAAATTCTCTCTGTGCCAGGATTACTGTCTCTCAGGAAGAGTCTGGGAGGGGGAAAGAGAAGGAGGGAGGAAGGTGAATTGTCCTCTCTGTTTTGTGATTCAAGGAGTTTGAATCACAGTGATCTTCCAGGGTAACCCAGGGAGGGGAAGTCTGGGAGAGGCAACAGTGAGGGAAAGGGTTTACTTTCCTTGTGTTAAGCTCCAGAGGGTCTGGGTCTTGGGGGTCCCCAGGCCAGGTTTTGGGGGGACCAGAGTGTACCAGGCACTGTAATTCCTGGTTGGTGGCAGCGCTACAGGATCTAAGCTGGTAATTAAGCTTAGAGGATTTCATCTTTTGGACGCTAAGGTTCAGAGGGGGGATTGTACCATGACAACATGCCATTCACGGGGCGTGCCCCTGCAACAACCCCACCCGTTGCTTCCCTCCTCCCCCAACCTTCCTGGGCTACCATGGCAGTGTCCCCCATTTGTGTCATGAAGTTATAAAGAATGCAGGAATAAGAAACAGTGACTTGTTAGTGAGATAAAATGAGGGGGAGGCAGCCTCCAGCTGCTATGACAGTCCAGACAGGACATTAAGCGGTGCAGGGGGAGAGGATCCCAGCATCCCGCTGCTATGATAGTCCAGGCAGGACAGAATCTTTTCTTTACATAGGAAAAGGAGGGGGCTGATGGAGCTCAGCCCCCAGTGGCTATGATGAGGATTGTTACCAGTCGTTCTGTCCCATCTACTGGGAATGACCAGGAATCATTCCTATTTTTACCCAGGCGCCCCTGAGGCCAGCCAGGGGTATTCAGCAGTTATCAAGCATGTTGTACCATCTGCCACCAGGGAGGGAAGAGGAGCGGATACTGCTCTTTACTGCCACAGCATCGTGTCTACCAGCAGCATTCAGTAGACATAGGGTGACATTAAAAAAAGTCAAGAAATGATTTTTTTCCCTTTTCTTTCACGTGGTGGTGGGGGAGGGGGTATATTGACGATCTATTCCCTGAACCACGCCGGACAATGTGTTTGAACCTACAGGCATTGGGAGCTCAGCCAAGAATGCAAATACTTTTCGGAGACTGCTGGGGACTGTGGGATAGCTGGAATCCTCAGTACCCCCTCCCTCCCTCCATGAGCGCCCATTTGAGTCTCTGGCTTCCCGTTACGCTTGTCACGCAGCACTGTGTAGCCTGTAGATTTTTTTTTCAAACGCTTTGGCATTTCGTCTTCTGTAACGGAGCTCTGATTTGTTTCCCCATACAGCGATCAGATCCAGTATCTCCCGTACAGTCCATGCTGGAGCTCTTTTTGGATTTGGGACTGCATTGCCACCCATGCTGATCATAGCTCCACGCTGGGCAAACAGGAAATGAAAATCAAAATTTCGCAGGGTTTTTCCTGTTTACCTGGCCACTGCATCCAAGTTCAGATTGCTGTCCAGAGTGGTCACAGTGGTGCACTGTGGGATACCACCTGGAGGCCAATATCATCGATTTGCGGCCACACTAACCCTAATCCGATATGGTAATACCGATTTTAGTGCTACTCCTCTCGTCGGGGAGGAGTACAGAAACCGGTTTAAAGAGCCCTTTATATTGATATAAAGGTCCTCGTAGTGTGGACGGGTACAGCGTTAAATCGGTTTAACGCTGCTAAAATCGGTTTAAACGCGTAATGTAGACCAGGCCTGGGATGAACACCTATTTAGACCTTCTGCAGTTAAATACAAGACACCTAGTTCTTGGCATGGCTGGCTGGAAGGTTATGACTGTATAATGCCACCTGCAGTGGCTCAAAAGCATAAATACCAACCTCACAGGAGACTGTTAAGAAGCAGGGCAGAAACCCCAACTTGGTTGTGAGTTCTATGCTTTGATTTCACCAACCAGTTATCAAGTGTAAATGCCTAAGACAGCAGAACAGCCTTAACATGGAGTCACAGACCATCCTCTTGGGTATTCCGATCTGTCTGGCCACCCACATGGGTGTACCTTTGCAATAGATGGTCTCTTGCACCAAGAATTACAGCATTATTCAGGTTACTCCCAGTCCCAAAGGACCACTCACTTATGCCAGTTCAGTTGCATCTTAGATCTCACACCAAAGACAATGCTTGTAGCTAATCCTATAATAAACTATGTACAGATTTATTAAATAGGAAAAGGAAATAAGAGAGTTGTTTACAAGGTTAAAGCAGGTAAACATATACACACAAATGAGTTACTATCTTAAGTTTCAAAAGGAAATAGGAGCTTCTATAATAAACAAGCTCTATCTGTCTCTTAGGGCTAATGCAGGCTAAGCAGCTGGGATCTCTTGCTTATGCCTAGAAACCTTACCCATGCCCAAAGCCCAAGCAGCATAGAGGTAATCAGTTTCTTTTGTTTGGGGCTTTTATGCCCCACCAACCATGCAATCTGGGCTGTAAACTCAACTGATGGGAAGAATCCACTAGCATGACTCATTCTCACAGTGGGAGGTCAACAAATGTAACAGCTTTGGTTGGCAATGAGCACATCACACAAGTTAATGTCTCTCTCCTGTCTTACAGTCACAGAAGCTCAAAATACAACCTCTCAGATGTTACCATACCATATGGGATACAGTGAGATTACAAGGGAGATTAATGCATGAAGCAACTCACAAGCATTCAATTAAGTCTAAACACTAAACATATTCTTACAATTCTACTACTTATTTTAACAATACTAACCCACAAGTGAGCCAGACTGATTCCAGCTATGTATTTGCCAGTGTTCAGTTGAGAATTGGGGACTTTGACATGAGCTGGCACCTGGTCCACCAGCATTCCAGATCTAATGTGGGATCAGTACACCAGTATGTGTAACAGATTCTTGTGTCCGCGGATGGTTCATCAAACAAATCCTTCAAGGAGAGTGATTGTGGTGTCTTCATCCTGTGGCTTAATAGAGTGAGAACAAGAAAGAGTCCCAGTTCAGGCTGTATCAGCTTGAGCTGTGTGGCCAAACTGAAAGCTATTCTCACTACATTGCAAGAAATGCATAAAGCAGAAAGGAGTGAATGGTGTGATGTTTGTTGACTCCCAGGCAATGATCCTTGGTTCCTTCAGAAGAAACCAGAATGCTATCAACAAAATATAATTCATAAGGAGGCTCAAAAGATCAAACAGTGAGATAAGAAACTAACTTGTCAATGGAGTCCATCACACATTGGTGTGTATAGGAGTGAGATACCTGATGACCTTGTCAAAATTGGGTGATCGGAAACACAGGTTGGAATGACAATGGTTGAGAATATTGATGCCCTAACAAGGAAAATATTAGCTAAAATACAAGATCAAAAGATGGAAGATCCTGTGATTGATATAAAAGAATCTCAGAAAATAACATCCACTGCTGTGGATTGCTGGCCGGGCACACTGCATGAATGAAAATCAACAGCAATGGGATGAAGGTATGTCCGTACTCTGTAAGATGCATCAGGAGCCAGCTTACCACCTCCCATGTTTTTTAATGTAATATCATAAGGAAAGTGAAGCTTTTCTGATGGGATATCTTGGATCAAGCCATTACAAAGGACTACGTATGAGCTGCTGAAGTCAGTCTCGAACTTTGTGGCCTGATACGATTGTTGTAGGACAAGTCAACAACAACTACATCATCAGTATTCTGAATAGCTGCTTGGACAGGATTTTCTGCTGCAGCTTTGGCAGACACCTATGTTATGAAATCTATTTTATTTTATTTTATGTTGTTGTTACAGGTTTGCTCAGTTTGTTAGTATTGAACCGACTGGTGCTAGCACTTTGGAGGACAGGATTAGAATTCAAAAAGACCTTGACATATTGGAGAATTGGTCTGAATTCAACAAGGTGCAATTCAATAAAGACAAGTGAAAAGTACTATCCTTAACCAAGGAAAAACAAATACACAACTACAAAATGGGGAATAACTGGCTAGGCAATAATACTGCTGAAAAAGATCTGGGAGTTCCAGTGGATCACAAAATTATTAGTTACATTGGAAAAGATGTGGATCAATATGAAAACTGAAAGGTGGATAAGGAACTGGTTAAAGGGGAGACTACAATGGGTCATATTGAAAGGTGAATGCTCAGGCTGGAAGGAGGTTACTAGTGGAGTTCCTCAGGGATCAGTTTTGGGGCCAATCTTATTTAACTTTTTTATTACTGCCCTTGGCACAAAAAGCGGGAATGTGCTAATAAAGTTTGCGGATGATACAAAGCTGGGAGGTATTGCTAACACAGAGAAGGACCAGGATATCATACAGAAAGATCTGGATGACCTTGTAAACTGGAGTAATAGTAATAGGATGAAATTTAATAGTGTAAAGTGCAAGGTCATGCATTTAAGGATTAATAACAAGAATTTTAGTTATAAAATTGGGGACGCATCAGTTGGAAGTAACAGAGGCGGAGAAGAATCTTGGAGTATTGGTTGATCACAGGATGACTATTAGCCGCCAATGTGATATGGCCATTAAAAAAGCTAATGCAGTTTTTGGCTGCATCAGGCGAGGTATTTCCAGCAAAGATAAGGAGGTGTTAGTACCGTTATACAAGGCACTGGTAAGACCTCATCTGGAATACTGTGTGCAGTTCTGGTCTCCGATGCTTAAGAAGGATGAATTCAAACTGTAACAGGTTCAGAGACGGGCTACTAGGATGATCCAAGGAATGGAAAACCTGTCTTATGAAAGGAGACTCAAAGAGCTTGGCTTGTTTAGCCTAACCAAAAAAAGGCTGAGGGGGGATATGATGGCTCTTTATAAATATATCAGAGGGTTTAATATTAAGGAGGGAAAGGAATTATTTAAGCTTAGTACCAATGTGGACACAAGAACAAATGGATATAAACTGGACACTAGGAAGTTTAGACTTGAAATTAGACGAAGGTTTCTAACTATCAGAGGAGTGAAGTTCTGGAACAGCCTTCCAAGGGGAGTAGTGGGGGCAAAAGACATATCTGGCTTTAAGACTAAACTTGATAAGTTTATGGAGGGGATGGTATGATGGGATAGCCAAATTATCAGCAAGTAAGTATGCCCAGTGGTCTGTGATGGGATGGGATCTGAGTTACTACAGAGAATTCTTTCCTGGGTGCTGGCTGGTGAGTCTTGCCCACATGCTCAGGGTTTAAGTGATGGCCATATTTGGGGTCGAGAAGGAAATTTCCTCCAGGGCAGATTGGCAGAGGCCCTGGAGGTTTTTCACCTTCCTCTGCAGCATGGGGCACGGGTCACTTGCTAGAGGATTTTCTGCAGCTTGAGGTTTTCAAACCACAATTTGAGGACTTCAGTAACTCAGACATAGGTTAGGGGTTTGTTATAGAAGTGGATGGGTGAGATTGTATGGCCTGCATTGTGCAGGAGGTCAGACTAAATGATCATAATGGTCCCTTCTGACCTTAAAGACTATGAGTCTATGAATGTGAGTCAACAAGCTGATGCAGCTGTTAAAAATATACATCATTCTGCGGTGTAGTAACAGGAGTGTCATATACAAGACTTAGGCAGTAACTCTCCTGCTCTATTCAGCACTGGTGAAGCCACAGCTGGAGAACTGTGTTCAGTTCTGGGCACCACTCTTTAGGGAAGAGGTGGACAAATTGGAGACATACCAGAGATATGTTTAGAAGAGATAGTCTGGAAGACCTGACCTATGAGGAAAGGTTAAAAATCAGGGCATGTTTAGATTTGAGAAAAGAAGACTGAGGGAAGACCTGATAAGTTTTCATTATGTTAAAAAGTTGTTATAAAGAGGACAGTGATCAGTTGTTTTCCATGTCCACAGAAGGTAGGACAAGTAGTAAAAGGTCTTAACCTGCAGCAAGGGAGATTTAGATTAGATAGTAAGAAAATGTTTCCAACTATAAGTCTAGTTAAGCTCTAGAGTAGGTTTCCAAGGGACGGTGTGGAATCCCCATGATTGGAGGTTTTAAGACCAGGTTGGACAGATACCAGTCAGGTATGGTCTAGGCTAGGTCTATTTGATCTTGCTTCAGCACAGGTGGGGTGGACTAGCTGACCTCTCGAGGTCCCTTCCAGCCCTACATTTCTAGGATTCCATGACTTTTAAAAAAGTTTCACAGTGTTAACTGTCATTTTCAAAGGTGTCTAGAAGATTAGAACAACCATTTTCAGTCATTTCAATGGAACTCAGACAGTCAAATCCCTGAGGCAGCTTTGAAAATCTCAGCCATTTAGTCCATATACACTAAGAGAAGATTCTTGTATTTTTTTTAATAGCAGTAACACTTATTTTTATTACGGGTCATTTTTTTCTACTTCTAAATGGCTATTCAGTGATAAGGAAACACAATATAGAGATTAGTCATTTAGGAACTTGGGGTTGTGAACATGGAACAGTGCTGAAAGAACCACGCTGCCCTGCACACACATATCCCTTGCCGCTGGGAGAACTGTGCCTCCCGCCCCCCCAACTCACCCATGCCCCCTTCACCACTGAAAGAAACTCCCTCCACACACTGTTTCACCCTTAGGAATTCATTATTTTAAGTTTTCAAAAATTCTATTAGTTTTCATTTTTTGGATAAAATAAAGCCTTTAAAATAAAGGCTGAAGAGATGGACATAGGCTGCCAAGGAGCCTTGTTGGTGGCAGAGACCGCCATGAGACGGTTGGTGTGCCGAGAAGCATGGGATAGTGTTGACCCATTTAAGTCTCTGTACCCTTTGTGCAGTGGAGGTTATCTTGGTACTGACTCTGAATAAGCCAGTTTAGAGATCTGCTGGGGATGAGCCCGGGGGGTTCCCTGAAAAGGGGAGGCAGAAAGGCAGGAGCTGGTACTTCAGCCTGTAGCGTGGAAGAGGGGCTGCAGTGAAGCCTTGCAGCCTGCCTATGGATTGAGAGAGTAAAAATCCACCTCTCAGACCTTTGCTAGTTCCCTGCACATAGCCCAGTGACTCAGGCTGCAAGCACAAAGGGATGTTCATTGTTCGGGAATAAACATTTTAAAAGGACTTTAACACAGCCTTTTCCCTGAATATTTGCACATCTAAACCTGCATGACAGCTGCTGCCCTACTTAACTGCACTCAAGCCTAGATTCTCAAAAGGATGAATTTCAAAAGCAACCAGCTAAAATGATATGCAATGCTACCCTCTGGTGGCAATTCTTCCACTCACCACCACTGCATTTAATTCATACCCCTCAGCTTTTGCACTGTGGTTCCTTTTGAATGATTAATGATCTAACTACTGCACAGCGGGATGATGTTGTCTGACATATTACAAATAGACCAACAGATATTGCCTCTTTCTGGATTTACAAAGGATATATAGATCTGAATGCAGAGCTGAGCTCTCTTCTGAAGGTGCTCAGAAGTGCAGACAAAAGAACCAAAGGGCTTAAAAAATAAGTCATGAATATAATACTTTAAAAATGCGTGTGTGTGTGGGAGGGTCTGTCTCAATTTCCTTTGCTGAATACTTTGTTTCTCTGACACTAAGATATGTCAGCACTTGACAAACCGATTAAAAGCTTGTGTCTAATTGCTCTGCAGCTTCTTTAAATACCAATGTAACCTGTGCCAAATTTCAAACAAATACTCCTCAGTGATCCTCTACAGCAATAGAGTTATGAGCCCTTTTCCATGGGATTTTCAACAGTGAAAACAGGTAAGATCAACAGTGACTTAACTCTGCTCCAAGTGACGTCAATGGGAGTTTTTCCACCATTGACTTAAATGAGAACAGAGCTAAAGCCAGTGTTGAGCCCTTCTGAGAACCCCACCCTCTCTGGCTTCTAAATCCTACGACTAGATAGGAGTGATGGGCACGAATCCCCATTTACTGCTAGACCGGACCCTGGCATTTTTCTTTTCTTTCAGGGTTAAGAGGTTTGCATTTGTTCCCTACACGTGGCTGTAACAGGTTTTATTCTGTCATTTGAAATTGTCAGGTGTCTCGGAGAACAGCCACACACCCAATATGATCAAGATACAGGAAGTCTGCCATGTGGGGATGCCAGAGATCAAAGGGGAAGGAAGCGCATGCTATGAAGTAATCTGTCAAAGAAGAAAACAGCTACCCATGGGAAATAGAAAACAGATGCATTTTACTTTCCAATTTTAAAGCATTCTTAGTCTTCTATAATTAACGGAAAGAGTTCAGAAGAGCTCTAGCCACTTGTTGCGTAAATTTCCTGTGTCTAACTGGCTGACTCAGTCTTTTCCTGTGCTCTACAGGCCGAGTGAAAATTTCTGCCAATGGAAAAAGTAGTTTTTTGCATATGATAGTGAATGCTGGTGGTCTCGTCTCAGTATGTACTCATGGACCTCATGCTTCAGAGTTTCAATATCATGCTTCAGGGTTTAAGCCAATCTCTATCAGAGACCAGAATGAGACCTGTGGAGTTGCAGGGAGGTGAAGATTATCCCAGATTTGCCGATTGTGGGGGTTCTGACACCTTCCCCTGAAGTATCCTTTCTGACAGAAGGTGCTGGTCACTGTCAGAGATGGGACATTGGACCAGATAGACCTTGGGTCTGATCCTGTCTGGTAATTCTTATGTGCCTATGGTTACAACCTCAAGTCTAGAAAATTATTTACTTATTCTTAAGGTTCAGTGTGAATTTGAGCATTCTGATGACCCATAAATAACTAAATGAAAGGGGGGAAATGAAGAGGTGGCATAACTGTTTTGTATGTTATATGTTGCTTAAATGAGTGTTAATTGGTGTCACTTACACATCAAGGGGACAAAAGAAACGGTTGTAGCAGGATAAGCAACCTGAAACAGGAGGGATTTATTTAGCATACAAAGGGGGTATAATTAGAAACAACTGGATGAAATTAAGGGAAATTTACACTGAATATCAAGAGAAAAGGAGCTTTCTTTATAATGAGTCCTATTGACCTGTACAATAGTTTCCCAAAGAAAGTGGTGGACACGTTAATTTATTATATTTAAAACAACTCTTCTCCAGGAACAAGGCAAGGGATGGGCACTTGTAGGTAACAGAGCCTGGGCCTTTTGTCTTTTACGTGGTCTTGACAACTCCTGAGGCAGGAGGGGGACTTCTCAAAAAACCCTGTTTGTGGAGACCCTCCGGGGTTGTTGAGGATTTTCCTGCCCTCTCCTGAGTCACTTTGAATAGTACAGGAGGAAAGGGAGCGGGATCGCCTTGCTGTCTGAAAAGCAAAAAGGGTTCACAACAGAACACATTCACTGTAGGGACAGGAAAGAGCTCCACTTCTTTCCCTGGGATTAGACTGAGAAAACACGTTACAGATGCTAGTCGCATCGCTCAATGTGCTACTGGAAGGCGCTCAGATACTATGGTGATGAGTGCAGAGCAAGAATCAACACAGAAAAGTTTGGAATCTGCCTACTTCTTCTCCGCCCCAGGAGAGACCTCATGGGTGAGTCAGTGTGAGGGCTTCCCCTGTCTGGAGAGAGAGAGAGGGCCCAGGGAATGTTCAGCCATGGAGCAGACACTGAATGGGTACATCCAGCCTTGAGGCAGTGTCTGTCTTTTTGTCCTGTATCTTGCTCAGTGGAATTCTGGTCCATGCGCTGGATTTTTAGGTATTATCTGTTATAATAATTACAGATAAATACCCAACACTGCATCAGCTTGTGTAAAAAGATGTGGCTTGCAGCACTGGAAGTTAGTCTGACAATTTACTCTCGCCTCAGAGAGGGAAAACCCACCCACGCCATCTACTTGCCCTCTTGTGCAATCTCAACACAAGGAAAGGGCCGCTTGGTGTTTCAAGCTCAATGACAAGAATAAGTAGAGCAAATGAAGTGTCCATCTTGAGGAAAAAGCCAGGCTGACCAGAATCTTGAACAGGAGACTGTGGCTGTAGGAATTAGGATTTAGGAGGGAAGATATTTTCCTGTACATCTGAGACCTTCCTGCCTCTGTTTTGACTGGTTAAGGGTTTTGTCTTATTGGTTATTTTCTGACAATATGCAGTGAAGGAACCTCTTGCCTTCCTGAGGTATTGAGCTGAGCCACCGCCCTCCTGTTCCAAAGGGAAGTACGTGTGGGGAGTGGCAGGTGGGCGCAGGGAGACTTGCACCACTATTCTCTAAATGCAGCGCTTCCACCAGTGGTTTATTACAGAAGGCAGGTAAAACACTATTTGTTCTAGTCTGTGGGGGGCTTTGCAACTGAAGAGGGGCAAATACCTGGGAAGTGCACAGTAGGAGGCTCTGGGAGTCTGGAAGGAAGCCTGTTTGCTTTTTCAAACCGTCTGGTGCCCATTTCAGTACATCCACTTGGCCTTGACTAAGTAAAACAGAGGATGTTTTGTACATGGGAGGCATCTCTCACTTGCTCTGCTGTAATCCCATGCTAGAGCAGGTACACAGGAAGTGGAGTCCATATGTACTTCTGTTGTGGGCACAGCCTGCCTGGAGTGCTCCCTTTAGCACGGAGATTAGTCTGTGGAATGAAGATGGGGAGATCCCTTCCTGCTTGGGAGAGACAGAGCCTTTTCCCCAGCAGAGTGAGAGTCCGAGGGCAGTCCCTGCTCTGATGCTAACAGACAAGGCTTCACAGCAGCAGTAGGGTAAAGCCAGGAGCATTTCTCTGGAGGCCGAGGGGAAGGGAGTCTGAAGCAGAGCACAGCTAGAAGTCACCACACAGGAGAAAGGCTAAGACCCCATTTTACGTGACTTACTCATCGAAGTTGTAAATTAGTTCCTTAAGTGGGCACTTGCTTCTTTTGGGACATGGTGCCTCGGGAACAGGTAAGACTTACCCCTGAGCAGACTGTGTGGGGTACCTCATTTGCAAAACTGGTGCTCCTGGTTACACTTTCCCATAGCTGCTTTATAGGGGGAATAGGCCCCAACGTGCTTGTCTGACCCCAAAACCACATGCCCTGGGCGAATGAGGATTGGTTGGAAGCAGACAGGCCACAGCTTGCCCATAGCTGCACCTGAAAGGTTGCTATAGAGGTATAGCACCTCCTGAACCACTTCCGTGGTTGTGAGGGTGGGGCACCTGGTAGTGAGGTGCTGCACCAGAGGATCCAGAGGGTTAGTGCCTCAGGGCTTCTGCTGAGGAGAGGGAGGTGGGAGCTAGAGGCTGGAAGAAGGTCACTCTCGTGAAGAAAAAAAAATGCAAATTCAAAGGGGAAAACAAACTTAGGATTGGTTTACACTAAAGCTGTAAGTCGACCTAAGTTACTCTACCTCAGTTACACAACCGCGCTGTCGACGGGAGACGCTCTCCCGCCAACTTACCTTCCGCCTCTCGGGGAGCTGGAGTACAGTTGACGGGAGAGTGCTCTCCCATTGATTTAGCGGGTCTTCACCAGACCCGCTAAATCGACACAGCTGCATCGATCGCTGCGGTGCCCATTTAGCTATAAGTATAAACAAGCCCTTAGTGGGAAGAACTGAACTTAAGTTAACTTGTGTCATAGCTGGAGGCAAAATTTCTGGTGGCCTGATGTGAGCTGCAGGCCCTTGTCCTACAGTCCCAGCAGCAACCTTTTACCACCTCCCAATGCCACAGGAAAGTTGCCTGCCGATTTGTGGAAGAGGGGAGAAGTTATGCAGCAGAACAGCAATGAGCTCTGTGTTTCAATCTCAGTTACTCTGCCTGCAGACCCAAGGTTAAGCATTTTGTCAAGAAAATCTGATCAACACTGAAGGTGCTAAATTCCTCCATCCCTCCCTTCCCCAACCAGGCTCCCATTGCTCTATCCTATTTTTATTCCTATTTAAAACAGGAACACTCCATTGCTGTTCCTCACCAGGGCTGAGGGTGATGCCACTTCTCACTTTGCATATTCCTAGGACTGAACTCTGTCTCAGGCCATGTCTACACTTAAAGTTTTGCAGCGCTGGTAGTTACAGCTGTGTTCGTACAGCTGTGTAGGGCCAGCGCTGCAGTGTGGCCACACTGACAGCTACCAGCGCTGCAGTGTGGCCACATTTGCAGCACTTGCAGCGCTGTTGGGAGTGGTGCATTGTGGGCAGCTATCCCAGCATTCAAGTGGCTGCAACGTGCTTTTCAAAAGAGGGGGGTGGGGTGGAATGTGACAGGGAGCGTGGAGGAGACAGACAGAATGGATTTTTGGAGCTGACACTGTTCTCAGCTCCCTGCCTTGCAAGTTCTAAGGACTGGAAGACACACAGTGCCTACCTTCAATCATTTTAAAAGTTCTGACCCCTTCCCTCACCCCTCTCTCATTCACTAAATGCAAATTATGTACTCCTAAATAGCCGTCAGACCAGATAAGCATCTGCTCAACACGGACTTCCCCCTCCCCCTCTGCCGTGTGAGCGTGCTGTTTCTCTCTTCAAGCAAACAGCTGTGAACATTCCAAAGTAATTCCCCTGCCTGCCTCCGCTCGCTCAGCAAACAGGAGCTGTGTTTGTTTTTTAAATAAGCAGTTTGGCTGAACTCCGAGCTCTCCCTTTCTTCCGGTTTGTTGTGGACAGGAATTCTGGGATACCTCCTTATACCCCGGAGGTCAATAAAAGCGCTGGTGGGCGTCCACACTTGCTGACCAACGCTGGATCACCAGCGCTGGAATCCCTACACCCGAGGCTCGACCGGGTGTACAGCCAGCGCTGCAACCAGGGAGTTGCAGCGCTGGCTGTGCTTTGCAAGTGTGGCCACATCCTAAGTTGCAGCGCAGTAACCCCCTCACCAGCGCTGCAACTCTCTAGTGTAGCCATGGCCTCAGTGGAATCCTCTGCTTGGTTACACACTTTTATGATCAAAGAAGGCCAACTTAAAACAATGAATGTATGTAGATTGTTTATTGATTCCAACATATTAGTAGATTGGATAATAAACAGTACTTTTAAACATTCTCTTAACCAAAAATATAACAAATATTTACAATCACTCAGTAAAAATACAAAAAGCATACAGAGGCACTGTCTTTCTAAAAGACATAAGTGTAAGAGGTATCAAAAAATAGGAGACACATTGCTTGTTACGGAATACTTTACAATCACTGACTTGTGCAGTACAATTGCTATTGGAATATCATTACATCTGTGCAGTTTTTGTCAATATGCTCATATATTTAGAATGTTATTAATACCAAGCTACACTGCATTCCAGGTATATAAAAATAAAAATAAAAAAACAAAAAAGCACAACATAAGCTAAAGCTGACTTGGGAATTCCAGATGGATTTTTCTCCCCATTTTTAAATAAAATGTATAAAGCTTTTCTAAAGAGAGAGTATCCCTTTTTTCTAATCTGTTTTTCTGAAGGCAGTCATAAGTATATCTTTTTTAAAAAACTAATTCTAATATATATATAAAAACTTAAAATGACATTTGCATTGTTGTCTGCAATCACATGATCTGAGAGAGAAAGAATGAAGAAAGACTTTTCAGATTTATCTTTTGCAAGAGAATTATTGATAGAAAGCAGAGTCTTTCTGCAAACGTTGATTGCTATAGGCTCAACCTTGGAAGTGCTGGCCAACCTCCATCTCCCATTGACTTCAATGGGCAAGGATGGCACTCGGCACATCACATAATCATGACCTGTAAGAATTAGAAGGAAGCTATGAATCTCACCCTGCAATCATCTCCCACATAAGAAGCCTCACTGGCCCCAGTGACTCTACTCAGTGAGTTTGGATTAAGCACGAGTAAGAAACGGCCTCATATTCCCACTCTGGTAATGACTGCTGATCATTCAACTCCTCTTATTGTCCAACACTTAAAGTTTGCATATTGCAAATATTTGAAGGAATTCTCCTTTAGTTTACTGAACTGTATTTATGGGACAGGTAAACTAATATAACAGAAGCTCAGTTGTCTAATTTCATTATATGGAGGCCAGTTAAGTTAAAGGTACTACGATTGGTTGGAAGGTTCTTTCTGAATGATTTGGAAGGCTGAGATTTTAATAGCACAATGAAATATCACAATGCAGGCAAAAAAATCAAATCAAATCAAATCAAATCCTTCACTCATCACTTATGAGCAAACAAATAATTAGTGAAAGAGCAAGCAACAAAATGTAAATGCAGGAAGAATATTAGCGGGGACATGAATTGCTCAGCAGAAGTTAGGGCTGTGTAAGAGAAAGAAATCCAAAGGGATAGAGTGCTGTACAGGTAAGTCAGCTCACATTTTTTGGTTCCATGAGCTACCACTTACATGAAACGTAAAACCCGAATTAAGCAGTCTTAATTCACAATTTTCAAAGCTGAAAAAAGGGATAATGTCTCTTCAAATCTATACAAGACACACTGCATTTGGCTATCGTCCCCGATCAATGTGATCAGCTGAATTAAAAACCAAACGAAGTCACAGCAAGGACAAGCAGAGGCAAGCCACACTGTCCAAGAAGAAGCAGAAAAAGTAGCTCATTTATCAATAGTTTATGCATGATTTATTTACACTAGTTGTACTGTCTAATAGGAAAATATGATTAGCAAGACTTTTACTCACTTTAAAAACAATGTCCTGAAAAGTACTGCTGAACAGATTGATGCTGATGTGCAAACACCAAGTTTAAATGGGTAATCAATATCAAATGGCTGGCTTAATGGATACCAGATGAGGGCCCCAATCCAGCTCCCATGGGAGTCATTGGGAGTTTTCCCACTAACATCAGTGAAAGCAGTATCAGGCCCTTAGATAGAAAGGAGGTCACCTCAAGAACAAAGACTTAATCCTTTACCTTTGTTCAACAGGCTGAAATAAACTACAAATCAATATCTGAGGTCACTGAAGCCTTAGGACTTAATTTACCTGGCACAAAACACATGATTTTCTGATTAAAATGGTAAGCCTATTGTGCACGCCGCTTAGAAGCTAACAAACAATTACAATTTACTGTGGGATTACTAGAATTTGCAATTTATATCTTGCAAGACATCATTTTAAGGATTAAGAAGTTAACATTATATATGCTGAAAGTAATCATTTTGCCCTAGACCATTTTGACACTTATATTAATCTTGATTCATTAAGGCCTACACAAGTTCATTGTAAACATTAAGGCCTTGACGAAGAAGAAAGTATCCTTTAAGAAACAGCTAATCTGTTTTTCAATATGATTTTTCAGCTATTTACTCCTCAGATGTTCATACCAAAAAATCTAACATATAGTCAATCAACTAATTATGAATTAGGCAGCCTCTCCCCACATTACTGCTCTTGACTGATTTAGGATTTCAGGATACAAGGATCAATACAGAGTACAATCCAGCCACAGGATAATATTAAATCTGGCACACACATGAACATAAGCAAAAGTTTGATCGAACACATTCTCATGTTTGTCAACATCAGTCCCAAGTAGATATGGGTGATGCGCATCAAAGGCTTTGGGTTGTTTTTGGTACTTGTGTCTTTTTTAGAAAATGCTGCATTTGCCCTACACCAGGAAAAAAAATAAAAGAAATTTTAAAACTCCTCATAACGTAATATATAAATTCTTTGAGGCACCTGTAAAATGACAAACATCTATCTAACTTAGTCTGTAAACATCCCCATTAAGATTTACAAGTAAAATGTTAAAACATGGATCCACACATTCAACTCCAATTATAATGTTTGATTGGGTTATCCCGTGCTAGAACAAGAAAGAAAATGCAGGTATTTCCAGTTTTACCCCATGTGCTCTGGTTGGCTAAGTAAAATTAAAGCAAGCAACTTATCTTACCCTAATTGTACAAAAAGAACATGAACCGTGGCTCCATCCAAGTAAAAACCCCCACCGATTACAACTGGGCCAAGATTTCACTCTAAAACTTGAAACATTCTAATCTAATTCATTGGACAAATGCGGTAGGTTTTCAGAATCATAATACTATATTGTACTATATCTCAAATGTTCACTTTCACAAATATTATTCCATAACGGCTTGTGTTGATATAAAATTTGCATTTATTTACTGTATTATGTGCAATGGCCTATGGTTAAAATGCTATATTAATACATTTTCTGTCTACTCCATAATGGGAGTGGTAACAAATTTTCCTTTTAAATAATTCCAGTACCTAAAATATTTGAATTTTGGTACAAGTAGAAAAAATGTGGGAGAAGAACTCCAGTTATTTTCCCAGCAGGCTGATAGTTAAAGACATATTTTTCAGGGTTTTCTAGAGCAGGACCAAGAGATGGCAGTGTTTCATTGCTGTATGCACATTAACTTCCAAATCCTCTATTCTATTTACATTAAGTACACACCCAAAATCCCGGTATTTCTAAAGGAGTTGTTAGGCCTGTCTGTTTCAATAGCACAAAGAATATTAACATGTATCTAAGCTAGTACCCATTTTCTTTGCCAGCGTTCACACTAGCCAACCAGAGCACTCCCAGTACAAATAAAAGAAACTCCCCGATAAACTCCAAATAAATAAATTACTTTTTCAGATACTGTCGCAGCGTCCCCAATTTTGCTTAAGTATGTAAAATAACATCCTTAATTTTAGAATTATAATGGTCATTGGGAAAATATATATCACAGAAATCTACCAAAAGAATTACAAGGTATTATACAGAAGAATGCTTCCAAGTTTCAAGTGGTTCTTGACAATTGGTGGTCCCAATGTACTAAGATTGGTCCTTCTCATCATACTGATTTCAGTTCTCAGGTAGTCTGTACTCCTTGGAAACTGGTGTTTATATCACAGGCATAAATAGTTTTCTTAGGCTGTGGTAGCTGACTGTGGTAGAGTGAAGTAAATTAGAGAGATTTATGATCCAGCCAGGTTCATATTGTCCACAACTGAGGCAAATACAACTTTTGAGGTTAGTAGCAGCAAGTTGTCAGCATTAGCTAACAATCATATGGTTCATATTCCCACGTCCCCTGTGATTTGAAGTGGTTTTCATAGATAGCCCAATGGTTAGACTGCTGATACTTGTTCATCTTCTGTAAAAGAAGAAAAACATAGTAAATTGTAACATCAGACATCTTCCATGAACATACAGTACATTATTCGATATGTTGACCAAGCCCCACCGTTTACTTCTAGTGATTCTGTGGAGACTGTACTGCCATGTAATGCTTTCAGAATCTAATGACCAGAATGAAATAAATATCCTTATTCAAAAAGTTCCTCTACCATCCTACATGTTTCTTAGCCATTTGATGAAGATAGATGGAAAAACAGATGAAATTGCATATTCTCAAAATATTACTTTGAATGCACTGGAAAATGCATTCCAGTGACTCCAAACCGTGTAGAATGGGACAGGAAAGGAGCAATTTTATGAAATGATAAAAGTTATCCAAGCATTTTAAAACTAAAGAGGAAAAATATCTAGAACTGTACAATAAGTTTCATTGCAAACATTTGGAATAAAATGTTGCTTGGCCTCTTTGTATAATTTTTTTCATCTCATAGCTCATGAGTTGGAATCATGGTATACAAGAGTAATACACACTACAGAATGATCTAATATCATGCAATGCAAAAATAGGATTGCCTTATATCACAAAGGCTTTGATTCTAAATGCATGTTGGAATTTCAAGCAAGTCAGTATTATATTCTAATTCAAAAGCTTCAGTTCATTGACAGTGGGGGAAAGGATCGGTAATACTAATGCATAACACATTGGGAGATTGAAAGAATAGCACCAATACAATAGTATGGAGTGATCTTTTACAAATACAGGAACACTTTCTGAAGCATAACACTTTACATATATATTGTGAAAGCAGCAAGGATTGTTTATGGTAGTATTGACAGTCACTTCAGACAAGGGTGTAGAAGAATTTAGTTTAAGAAGGCATTGTCAGATCAAGTTTGACCCAAATTTCAAATTTTGTAAAGACAAACTTTTACAAAATCTAAGAGCAACAAAAAAGTTTCCATTAATTTATCTTGTTCCAAAAATGCTTTAAAACATTCTCTTGCAACATTTGCACATGACAACTGCAATGTAAACCAACCAGAAATGGAAGAAAAACTAAAAGTGGAACCACCTTGTTTCCACTGTCCAGACTGAGAGAAATGCAAAAAAGTGAATCATAATTAGGATTTCAAATATTCTGCAAGAATTAATAATGTAAGATGGTATTTTTTTAAATATAATTTTTAACCTGACAGTGTCCTTTTAAGGCATCAGAATTGCTCAAATAAAAGATATAGAATTGAAGAGGAAGATTGTATAGGATCTAGCTCAGGGGCTCTCAAACTTCATTGCTCCGCGACCTCCTTCTGATAACAAAAATTACTACATGGCCGCAGGAGGGGGAACCAAAGCCTGAACCCACCTGAGCCCCTCCACCCTGGGTGGGGATGCCAAAGCTGAAACCCAAGGGCTTCAGCCCCAGGTGGAGGGCCTGTAACCTGAGCCCCATTGCCCATGGCTGACGTCCTTGGGCTTTGGCTTCAGCCCCGCGACTCCATTAGAACAGGGTCATGACCAACTTTGGGGTCTCGACCCACAGTTTGAGAACCCCTGATTAAGAGTATCTTAATTACACTTTTATAGATCTCACACATTTTGATAAAGAACGCATTAAGTGACATGTGCTTTTTGAAACACAAAGGCACACTCAATTTGAACATAAACATTTTCTTTAAAACCAGTTTACATCTCAAAGAATTACTGAGAACAACTCAAGAACATCATTCTGAGGTAACACTTGGCACAGTACTGAGACTTGATTTACATAGCAGTTCATTTAACATCTATCAAGTTAGTTAACATACCATCCTCTTCACTATCTGCGTCAGCCATATCTGCTAGTTTAGGATGGGACGGTTGCAGTTTATGCCATTGAGGCATCTTCGATGAAATACAGGCCACTGGTTCACTACTGAGAGAAGCTGATGAAAGTCTAGAGAGGTCACTATGTAGCATCTTTGACCTCTGCACTGCCACACTATAGTCTGGAGGCTTTAAGTGTGGGTGATGGGGTGATCCTTCCTTTATGTCCGCTAAAGAAATCCCCATATATCCTGGAGGGGTGGGCGGAGGCTCCCTATACCTATCGTCCTTCTTAGGTGAGGTGACACAGTACACTGGTACAAGAAATAAGCAATGGAAATGTTAATGAAGAAAACAAAGGAAACAAAACATTAAAAAAAAACCTGAAGTGTTACAATGACAAAACAGAAACTGATAACAAAAGGCAAATGCAGAAACACTGGTTATAACAGCAGCAGCAGATTTTATGCTTTTAACTTACATTTTATACTTATTTTGAAAAGTCAGTGTAATAGCAAAATGACTGAACTCATATGGTGAAAAGCCAATTGAAGTTCAATTGAACTATGGTCTCATGTTATTTAAATGCATTGAAATACTCCGATTACAATTACAGTAGTTATAATACTCTGCACTTCTATAGCAACATCCATCACAGGATTTCACAGCGCTCTACAAATATTAATGCAATTATCCTTGCAGTAATCCTGGGAGGTAAATATTCTTCACCTCCATTCTTCAGACTGGGAAACTGAAATTCAAGAGAGGTTAACTGAATTTATCCAGGGTCACAATTAGTTTGTGGTGGAGTCAGACATAGAAAGCAGACCTCTTGACTTCCAGCCCTGTTCATGAACCAAAAGAGAAGTTCTTTAAACAACTGAATTTATTGTAACAAGATTCTACTACACTTGCTGATATGCAGTATGACACTAGTACATATTCTACACTTATCTATGCTGCAGGAAGAAATCAAAAGCTCTGTATGAAGCTCTCACTAAGAAGAAAGATTGTACATAATATTTTTGGCTTCAGAAACATCCCATGGAAAGTTCCACAGGCTGACTGTGCATTCTGTGAAGAAGTACAGTAATTCTTTTTGTTTGTTTTAAACCTGCTGCCTCTTAATTTCATTGAGTGACCCCTGGGTTCTGTGAAGTATGTCGACTAACTCAAGGTTACAAATAAAATGGCTCTTATCTTTCAAGAAATCAGTATCAAATATGCCTTAACATTTTACTTGAAAAAGATCAGTGATAGTGCTATTCCAACAGCCATGTGTGGGAATCAGGGACCAATTCATGAATTTCAAGAGGAAAGAGGATGTCTTAGATGCAGCAAACATTTCCTTCAGCAAATGGTCTTCAAGCACCTCAAGAGAAATGCCACCAACCAATTAATGAGTTGGGCTCTCTGGCTCCAAAGGAACAGGAAGTCCCAACCAGACATCCTCACTTGCGTGAATGGTGGTTATTAAACAGATAAAAAGAAAAGCGAATATCCCTCCAGCAAGTGCAAGGTGTGAACATCCCCCTCATTTAAGGGAAAAAAAAGTACAAACTATCAGATATCTGGCATGTTTTACTCAGATATTTGTAAAGCGCTCTGAAGAAGAAACATTTGAATGCAAAATATTATTACTGTTACTTAAATTTTCTTATTTATTATATTCCCAAAGGTGCCTCTATCTATGAATATTGACTGTGAGAGAGTGCCATCCACTGGTAGAGTTGGTTGTAGCACCAATACTGGCATCCACACCGTTACATCTCCATTAATCTTGTAACTTCTCACAAAATAAATCACTTAGAAACCAGAACACTAAGATACCATGTAAGAAAAGGTTCAATACCTCCACTCCCATTCTGCATGTAAAACAATCCTATTAATGAGCATTTTAAAAGCGCACGAGTTCCTTGTGTGAAAAGTGTTTAGATACACTGACTGTTTAATGGCTTTTCATGAGAAATTAAGTACGAGTTCTACTGACTTGATCCTTTGCCTTAAGAGACTCCCTTATTCTGTCCTGTCCCCACTGAAATCTTCTCTTCTTTCAAAAGTCTCATCTCAAACCATCTTCCCACCTCAGAACAGACTAAACAAACGGTGAACTAAAACTAGAATATCTTTGATGTGATGTATATGATGAAGTGTGGATGAAGGGTTTTAAAAATTAAACATCTACTTGTGACCCAAGATCCACATCCACCTATTTCTCCACTTCACTGAATAGGATGCAGTGCACGTTCTGTTGAACTATGTTGCTGAATGCTTCTCAACTATGAATACATACAGTTCAGCAACATGGCTGCATGCAAGGAAAAGTGTGCGATGCGGTACATAAACAGAATTGGAAACAAGAGAGAAAGGAGTAAGAAATAGGGTGACCAGATGTCCCGATTTTATAGGGACAGTCCTGATTTTTGGGTCTTTTTCTTATATAAACTCCTATTAACACCCCCCCTCCCCATCACGATTTTTCACATTTGCTGTCTGGTCACCCTAGTAAGAGATAAACAAGACTGCATTGAGTGGCTCACATGCCAGAATGTCAGAGCTGATGAAGAGTGCACTAGTAGTTAGGATATGTTACTAGGCTAGGGCAGGGTGTGTATGCACGTGAAAGAGCATGTGCACATTAATAAAATATGCCTTTGGAAGGTATATTTTATGTGAGGAGAAAGAGTGCTTCTTTCCAGTAGTATGCAAACATCCAGTTGGCTAAGCAATCTAACAGCAGGCAGTGCAATGTGATGCTACGAAGAGAATCTGCAAAGCTTCCGGGCTCCCTATGACAGAAGTGTTATGGACACAGTGTGCTCAGTCTCTTTACATCACTAGTCAACCTCCTCCCTTACTGGTTGCTGGAAGGAGCAGTGTCAGTGGATTCTCACAGGAGGCATATCCAGACCTCCTTGGCAGAGGAAAATGTGCAGCAATAAAGGTTGTGTGGGATAGAAGCAAAAGAGGGGGGTTAAAAAAGGTGGTCCCAAAAGGAGTCTCAAGAAATAAAGGAACACTGAGAGCATACGCAGAAATGCCTGACACTTCCCTGAACATGGGCCTCCTGCATTTCCATAAGGCTGTAAGGAAGCATATTGCTTTATTCTTTTAATTTTCCTAGTTTAAAAGAAAAAAAAAAGTTGGTTTGAAAACACACTGTCTGGGTACTACTTTGATTAAAGCCACATGTAAAACTGGATTTAATATGCAACCCAGCCCCCAGATCTGCTGATGTAATTTCTTAACAACTTAATATTAAAATGCAAAACAGATGTGGAAGCTTCCATAGGTTTTTGGCTTGGCTTACCTATCAGGCCTTTTTCTGTACTTGAAGTAACAGTTTTATAATTTGCATCAGTGGTTGGCTTAGAGTCCAAAACCTCAGTCTGCTCTGCTGTG
Source organism: Gopherus evgoodei (assembly GCF_007399415.2). Taxonomy (NCBI): domain Eukaryota; kingdom Metazoa; phylum Chordata; order Testudines; family Testudinidae; genus Gopherus; species Gopherus evgoodei. The sequence continues at coordinate 14,174,993 of NC_044329.1, forward strand.
GAGTGCTCCAGCCCTCTCCGTTTAATTGTCCCATAGTTTGTTTCATACGTGTCTGACAGAGAGCTCGACGAGGCCCAGCTTTGCCGAGATTGATCATGTTCCGTGCTGGCTTTTGACTGTCGGTTATTTTTGGAAAAGGCTTCAGAATACAAATAAGTCTCTTCAGAGCAACAGTTTGTGGGTTCTACTTCAGCAATGGGTCCATCTAGATGAGTGTGGCGGTAAGCACTCAAAAGATCCCAACTTTTCTGGTTCTGGATATTCTGAAAATTATCATGAGAACTACTTGAACATGAAGTCCAGCTTCCACGGCCACTGTCTGCAGCTTCTACTGTGATATGTTCGTGGGAGATCTCCTCATTACTCATGGAAGATGTGACAGCCAACCCTCTGATTATAGCAGGTCTAGTTAGTGACCAACTAAATTTGAAGACAAAATAAATTAGGAAGATAAAACACAAGTTTGTAGAGAAATAACTAGGACTGTCAAGCAATTAAAAAAATTAATTGTGCAATTAAATGCACTGTTAAACAAAAAATACTATTTATTTAAATATTTTTGGATGTTTTCTACATTTTCAAATATATTTATTTCAATTACAGCACAGAATAAAAGTGTACAGTGCTCACTGTATATTTTATACATATTTGCACCCTAAAAAAACAAAAGGAACAGTATTTTTCAGTTCACCTAATATAAGTACTATAGTAGTGCAATCTCTTTATCATGAAGGTTGAACTTCCAAATGTAGAATTAATGTACCAAAAATGCATTCAAAAATAAAAAGGTAAAATTTTAGCGCCTGCAAGTCCACTCAGTGCTACTTCTTCTTCAGCCAATCACTCAGACAAACAAGTTTGTTTACATTTGCAGGAGACAATGCTGCCTGCTTCTTGTTTACAATGTCACCTGAAAATGAGAACAGGCGTTCGCATGGCACTGTTGTAGCCGGCATCTCAAGATATTTATGTGCCAGATGCGCTAAAGATTCATATGTCCCTTAATGCTTTAACCACCATTCCAGGGACATGCATCCATGCTGATGATGGGTTCTGCTCAATAACAACCCAAAACAGTGAGGACTGACATGTTCATTTTCATTAACTGAGTCAGATGCCACCATCTGGTGGAATCTCCATCCTTAGAAGTTTTCAAGGCCCAGCTTGACAAAGCCTTGGCTGGGATGATTCAGTTGGTGTTGGTCCTGCTTTGAGCAGAAGATTGGACTAGATGGTCTCCTGAGGTCTCTTCCAAACCTAATATTCTATTATTCTATTCTATGATTCAATAGAAGATTGTTTTCTTTTTTGGTAGGTCAGATTCTGGAGTTTCTGCACTGGAGTGTTGCTCTTTTACGACTTCCAAAAGCACGTCCAACACCTCATCTCTCTCAGATTTTGGAATGCACTTTAGATTTTTAAGCCTTGGGTTGAGTGCTGTAGCTATCTTTAGAAATCTTACATTGGTACCGTCTTTGCATTTTGTCAAATCTGCAGTGAAAGTGTTCTTAAAATGAATATGTGCTGGGTCATCATCTGAGACTGCTAGAACATGAAATATATGGCAGAATGCGGGTAAAACAGAGCAGGGGATGTACAATTCTCCCCTAAAGAGTTCAGTCACAAATTAAATTAATGGATTTTTTTTTAATGAGTGTCATCAGCATTCCTCTGGAATGGTGGCCGAAGCATGAGGGGGCATATGAATGTTTAGCATATCTGACATGTAAATACCTTGTAATGTAGGCTACGAAAGTGCCATGCAAATGAATGGTCTCACTTTCTGATGACATTGTAAATTAAGAGGGCAGCATGTAAATGTAAACAAACTTGTTTGTCTTAGCAATTGGCTGAATAAGAAGTAGGACTGAGTGGACTTGTAGGCTCTAAAGTTTTACATTGTTGTGTTTTGTGTTTTTGAGTGCAGTTATATAACAAAAAATATTCTAAATTTGTAAGTTACACTTTCATGACAAAGAGAGTGCACTACCGTACTTGTATGACGTGAATTGAAAAATAAAATTTCTTGTTTATCATTTTTACAGTGCAAATATTTGTCATAAAAATAATATACACTTTGTATTCTGTATTTTAATTGAAAGCAATACATATGAAAATGTAGAAAAACATCCAAAATATTTTATAAATTTCACTTGGTATTTTATTGTTTAACAGTGTGATTAAATATGTGATTACTTTTTTTGAATTAATCATGTGAGTTAACTGCGATTGACAGCCCTAAAAATAACATTTACCCCCCAAAGTAAAAATACATTCAAATAAAATAAAAAATAAAATGCATCTTTCATAAACAAAACTAGATTTTTTTATGTTGCAGAAATGCAGAAAAAACCCACATATTGAAATTGATCTGTTACAGACATTTGTTTGTATGCAGACTACAACAGAAGTTATTTAAGATAAAAAGTATTGCAAGGCTGTAGATCCCTAATGTGTGTGATAAAGTTGGAAAATGGCTACATTATTTCTCATGAATATTATGCGCGACTTGGTTTCCCTGCTCAATTTTGTATTGCTATCTTCCTGAACTCAACTCAGACTGCAGCTAGGAGTTGACCTAGACAAGAAACAAAACAAGAACTGAGCCCACATCTATACGTACAGTGCTGAAGCGGCGCAGCTGCACCGGCGCAGCTAGGCTTCTGCAGTGTGTCTGGTGAAGATGCTCTATGCTGACGGGGGAGAACTCTCCCATTGGCATAATAAAACCACCTCTGTGAGGGGCAGAAGCGATGTCGGTGGGAGAAGCTCTCCCGCCGACATAGTGCTGTGCACACAAGTGTTTATGTCGGTGTAACATGTCGCTCAGGGAGGGTGGAATATTCAGATCCCGGAGCAATGTAAGTTTTGCTGACATAAGCTGTAGTGTAGACATAGTTTCGGACAATTTCAGGTGCACACCTTCAGAGCAGCTAAGAAATCAGTTAGACCATTACTGGGAGATGCTACTTCGAGGTACTGGGGAAAAAAACCTGTTAACTTTGCTACAGGCTGAGATCCTAAAAAAATCAAAAAGACACTGAATGGTTTAAAAGGTGCCCCTGGCAGAAAGGGAGGAAGGAAGTGGTCAGCCCCACAGTATGCTGACACACAGACAGAGACAGAGGGAATATGCTGTAAGCTGACCACCCAACTCCAAGAGGTGGAAGCAGCCAGACCCACTTAAGCTATGGAAAGAGAGGTTAAGCTTAGGTAAGGAACTATGCATGTAGGTTTCTTTTGTTATTATATATCCACTTCTCTAAGGGCTGGTCCACACTACGGGAGGAAATCGATCTTAGATATGCAACTTCAGCTACGTGAATAACGTAGCTGAAGTCGAATATCTAAGATCGGATTACTCACCCGTCCTCACCGCGTGGGATCGATGTTCGCGGCTCTCCCTGTCGATTCCGCAACTCCGTTGGGGTTGATGGAGTTCCGGAATCGATATAAGCACGCTCGGGGATCGATATATCGCGTCTAGATGAGACGCGATATATCGATCCCCGAGCAATCGATTTTAACCCGCCGATACGGCGGGTAGTCTGGACGTAGCCGTAGTGTTGTGTACCTTTTGACAAAATCAGTCATGCTTTGTTTTGAAGAAGCTGTTTCTGTATCACTGAAAACATATGTTATGGGCTCCCAGCCTAACATAACATGGCTGGCAAGCAGGAGTGTACCTTGGAGACCCCGTTGGAGCGTGGTTGGATTGCAGGATCTTACCCTAAAAAGAAGTGGAGGCATAAGCCTTGTACTTGAAAGGAGAGCACTCTGGGCTGCAAAGGGGCCTCAGGGGCAGCCTACTCAGAGACTGTGACTAAGTGGCTTAGGCATTTGTAGAGAGGATTTTAAATGGCAGAAATACTAAGATTGAAAAGGAAGCTACTTAGCACCTATTTATTTAAATGAAAAATTGTATTAATGCTGTCAGAGCATGATTAAACTTGGTTTTATATGGATCCAGAATACAGAAAGGATGCTTGCTAATCACCATTCAAAACTTTTCTGAGCAGCTCTGGATCGTGCTACAAACGAATATCAAGGATAATATATAAAATTAATCATTTACAGTATATTGACATGTTATGGAATCTAGGAACACATGTCAGAATCATGTTAGAAGCATTTTTTATTCCCTTGCCTTTCTATCTTTTGAACTCTATCAAAAATATTTATTTCAAAAAAAATTATGGAAACTAAAACATAGCAATAATTCAGAGTTCAAAGGATTTGATTTTAAACTATAAACACAAGAAAATACCAAGTTCAGGCTGCAATACTATCCTTAATGCAATAGTATGCGTTCTGAAAAACTGATTTTATGTGCTGCAGTACCCTGGCACATTGGGGTCTGCGGTAAATAAATGTCAGTATCTCTGATTAAATTGGAAGGTGCTGTACTTTCTAGAAAAAAATTATTTTAGTTTATAAAGTACACCTTAAAATAGGTCTATTATTTCCAATTTTATCACACCGGAAAAACTGGGATTGGTAAATATTCAGAAGTTATATGATCTTAGCAATGCTCTCTCTCTCCAATAGTCTCGTTGATAAGGAGAAAGCACTACAAAATACTGATTATTCTTTCTCACGTTATTTTTGGGTTTCACAGCTGCACAAGTAGACACAGCTCCTCATAGTATTCAACAATGAAAAGTGTATTATTTTTTCATAAGAAAAAAACTCATTCACTTCTCTCCATGGGCAGATCTTTGCCAGTGTGGCATATCAAGCATTAATATGACTCCTTAAAAACTGACCACTAGCTCAGCCCTGGTATTTGATATTTCAAATGTAAAGAGAATCTCCCTCCCTGAATAAAATACATTGTGGCTGAAAAGACAGCATTTGATCCCAAGAGGTACTGAGCCACTTGGTTTCAACAGAAGTTGTCAAGGCCCAGCACATCACAGGATCAAGCTCAACATTTTTAGATATACATGGCATCTTTGAATGAGCTACTGGTGGCAGCCATCTTACAAAGAAGGCAACAAAATGTCTGGTATGGGAACCTTAGAAGGCAAAAGATCATTTACTAGTTTCTAATCAGCCTCAACAATCATAAAAACAACTTACAAAATGTTTGGGTTACATATTAAACATTAAACTATTGATGTGACAGGTATTACTAATTACCAGCGATAACTGCTAGCATGCTGTTCTCATTCAGCTGCCTTCCTCAGCACTGTACAGGAGGGAATTTGTTAAATATCATTCAAGCGCTCAGCGTATTTGCATTTTCCTGCAAGAGACATTATCCAAAACCTGCTGATGCAGAGAAGCTCTTGTCTGTCTAAATTATACTGCAAACTCCTTGTGCGAAAATGCCTTTCCCTACGTTTTAAAACAGCTAGCACACTGATTGCTGTCAACAAGTTAATAATAATAATTACAGCATGACCCTTAACTGTGTCTTGCCTAAAGTGTTTCACTCCTTTTCCTTACGTCAGTCAGCCAAGTACCACAGCACAAACACTTCTCACCCAGTGGTAGGCTGGCTATACTCAGCCGATGGTTGAGGAACATCTTTTCTTTCTACTCCTCCTGCTGAATCCATCACAATAAGAGACTGAGGCAAACATCTCTCATCCTGCAGGGCTGCAGACATTGAGTCGGCAGAGCAGTTACTCACGATGCTAGACCGCGATGAGATCTCACTGTGGCTGGAGTCTGAGAAGTTATCAGATTTAGTGGATGGTATGAGGGCATAGCCTAAATGAGATAAGACATGCAGGAAATAGGAAAAACATCAAAAAGAGAAGGTGAAGTCTATTTATTCACCACCACATTAAAGCACTAAAAATATTTCAGTGAGGCTATTCAGAAAGATCCTTCTCCCTCACGCCTATTTCTCTGTTGGTTTTATGCAACTACCCTTCATAACAGGAATCAGGATTTATCAGTACAACATGCAAATACCAAAATCTTACAGCCAAGACCCACTTAAACCAAGAGGTTAACTTAACATTACATATAATCATGGGGCAATTTGCTGCCGTTGCTGAATACCAGGTTGTTGTGCCAGGTTAGTTCAATGCTACAATCACTCAGCCACAAGCGAAGAACAACCTTAACTAGTGAAATAATGTATTTTCCCCAATCTTCCTCTACACCTACTGTGTGTGAAATTCAACAGAAAATGAGGAGTGTCTCCACTGCAAGCAAAGGCATGTCTGTAGAACAGCTTTAATCTACCTAGTATAGGCAATAATAGTAGTTTAGACATAAGAACATGATTCGCAAAACACCAGATGTGGTGGCAGGCTTCAGAACGGGCTAGCAACCAGAGTACATGTTAAATTAAAGCTAGTACAGGTATGCCTACCCATTAGAAATCATGCCCCCACTTGAAAGTGCAGACATGTGGTGTAATGAGGGTATGCTGATCATTGCCAAAATTGACAAACACTGAAGGATAAGACATATGCTCCATCTCACTTTTCTTATTTACCTCATTATGAATCAAGAAACTCAAGTGGCAGCTCACAAGTATGGGAGGTAGAAATTTTACAGCAGCTGGACCTGCACTGTGTAATGCACTCCCATGGTAAGCTCACCACTTTCAGAACAAAATGTACAACTTATTTTTTTCTACTTGGGCCACTCTTAACATGTTCTTTTTTCTCTCTCTCACACACATACATAAATAATACAACCCCTATAAACCAACCAAGTCTTTTCTTCTATAGCCTGGGAGGGAAGAGAAGAGATTAATAGCTCTGGGGGAGATTTTTTTTTTTTTAAGGCTTTCACCTCCCCCCCGACCCCGTATGTCTATTCTGTCAACTTCTTGTATCCTGTTGGACACCTAAACCACCCAGCTCTCTGGGGCAGGGACTTGTCCTCTGTTGTTTGTCTGTGCAGCACCTAGAACAATGATGCCCTGAGCCTTGATTTGGGTTCCTAGATGCTAATACAAACAAATTTAAAGAATAGTAACCAAAGTAAATGTAATCAGAAATCGTTATATTTCTTTTTAAGCTAATTTTGTTTGTTGTTTGTAGATTTTAATTCTACCTCAGGCCTTGACAAGTTAGGAGGAATATTCACAGCTGCATTCAGTGCAGAAATCTAATTCGCTACCCACTCTGCACTGCTGCGGAAACCAAGTGGCAGCATGGAAGGCTGTCAAGTTAGAAAAATCCCATATGATTTAAGGAGCACCAAATTACTCTTTTCAAGAGGCAACAGAACATTCCTTTCTTGTCAAATGTGATTGGACTTCAAACAAGTTTTTAACCTTAATCTTTCACCTTTATATTTATTTTATATAAATATAAAAACCTCTGTCAAGCAGCTAAGATACTGCCTTGTATTTTAATACAAGGGTGGCTACAGTTACAAATGTTTTTTCATGTGATTTTATACAGTAACTGAAAGTCAGCTCTACCAGTTCAGTGCCAGAGTACTGTTATAGAATCATAGAATATCAGGGTTGGAAGGGACCTCAGGAGGTCATCTAGTCCAAACCCCTGCTCAAAGCAGGATCAATCCCCAGACAGATTTTTGCCCCAGATCCCTAAATGGCCCCCTTAAGGATTGAACTCACTATCCTGAGTTTAGCAGGCCAATGCTCAAACCACTGAGCTATCCCTCTCCCCACATGTGAAATGTGGATTAAAAAAATTATCCTGATCTTGGATCACAGAGACGAGGCACTTTGCTCCTGAAGACCTGTATCTGTGGATCCCTACTGAATCAACTAGTCTCATAAAAGATTCCTGATAGCTTTAGGTGAGACGATGTTTATGTTAATGACACTGTCAACCACAGACAGCGGGTACCAGTATAAGAGTTTAAAAAGCGCAGCCATCAGAATGATTGCACATTTATGTCTGTGGTCTCCTCCATGGCAGATATTTTTAAGTGCTTACATATGCTGAGGCTGATTTATGGGATACATAACAATATTCATCCCTAAATAGCATAGTCCAAGATATGGTAAGAGTTGCACAAATCACCTGTAACATCTAGATTCAAATGTGAGCTCCTTATTTGTTTTTAAATTTAACACACATCACCCTTTCAAAAACAGCTCAGGGAACATATCTATTTTAGGTGAATGGGCTCTAACTTTTTAGCTTCTGAACTCTGGTGAAAACAGGGGTAAATAGACATATAAATACTCAATTTTTTACTCTAATGCTAATTTTCAGTTTAAGTTAGTGGTCCTCAAATGCAAGTTGGACGTCACTGGTGTGTCATGGGAGCCCCAAAAAGCTTTTGGCAATCAATGCTGGAAGCTGGAGTGTAGCCTAATGCTTCTCCCTGGAAGTGCCTAACAAACATGCTGAGAGTAAAATGACTGGGATGGTGTTTCAATCACAGCAGGCACTACAGCTGAACTAGCACAGTGAAGGACTGGTAGTAATTCTGTATCGTTATCTGCCAGCCTGAACTGGAGTAGAAAGGGAAAATAGAGAGAAAGATTCAAAAGGGGTGGGGGAGAGGGGGGGAAGAAGAGGGATGGATTGAGACTAATTGGGAGGAGGAAGAGGAAAGACAATAGAGTGCTCCATATCATTCCTCCCTAGCTTTGATAACATTCATAATTTTCACACTGAGGTTTATGTGGGCTACCAAAATTAAGAGATGGACTACCAAAAGGTGTCAATTGCCATGTTATAAAATTGTCGTTTCTAATAAATTTGTCTAACATTGAGTTCTGGGATTGTGCTATAGCTCTAGACTCATTGAATCAGATTCAGACCTGAAGTCAATTACACCAGCTTTCATTAGGCCTCTGTTTGCTTCCTTTATTGTAGGTACATCTCAAACAAAAAGTTTGAACACTACCATGAAATATGCAGAAGTTTCTTTTTCACTCTGACCAATTTTGCTGTGTTAGGTACACTGTAAAATTCAAACAAACTGAATACACTCCCTTGAGCTGGTGTTTTGTTTTTGAAAACGAGTGACAGAAAAAGTCCACTGCCTACCAAACAAGGACCCTGCATGCCTAGACTTAAGTTATATACATGCTATGGGTACTTGCCTGACATTTAATGACTGACACATTGTTCTTTGAGATATGTATGAGCAAAAATTAAAAAAGGTATTGAAAGTACAGGATGTCTAAACAAACTTCGGTTCTGAGTGGAATTATTTCAGTTACCTTACGTAATAACCAACATACTTTGAAATCTATTTAAAAAGAAGTAACATATGTTGCAAGTTTATTATGGTTTTGCTAGCAGCTGATATCTTGTAGTAGTGATAGCGGTTTTACTGGTTGGCCTCCTGCAGTTTTTCTGTGCTTTCCCTCTTGAGTACAGACAGAATACATTTTCAATAGCATACCATTTGCAATGTCTGTCACAGTTAAATTGCTTTCTCATTGTGAACTTAAACTCTGTTAAAAGAAAATTATGGCAATTGGTTTTCTGATCCCTCTGAGCTCTTTTTCATAATAAATTATAAGCTGTCAGTGGAAATTTGACTGGATTGCTGAAGTTTTTTGTTTATATTAATAATTGGGTTGATGTGGTCTAAGAGTTGATTTGCAGAAAATAGTGGCCTCCTGTAATGAGTCAGGTCAGCTCTTGTTTTTCTGTCCAACTATGATAGTCTATTTTTGGAATTAAAATAGAGGCAAATCAAGAAGCAAAATTAACTAATGAGCAGATCTCTGCCTTAGACTAAGGCTTCTACCTTCTTTTAATATTTAGATTTTCATCCTTCTTTAGGGTTCCCACAGGGTGACTGGACAAGGTCCACTCTATTTCAAGCTAGACGTGAGCAGTGTCCCCTGCCTGCACTGAGACAGATAATGCTTACTAAGTATTAGAGTTTATATGTTCTATTGTGAGTACAAACACATACATGTGCATAAGACTTGACCCTTCATTCGATGAAAACAGAGGGACATTTGAGAACAGAGACTTCACTTAGCCTCTGTTAAGATCTCCTGGTAAATTAATCAAAGCGCTATCTAATTTCTTCACAGGAGACCATACAAAGCTTGCAGCTGATGCACTGCTCTCAGATCAAGATTCTTTCCCAGTTGTACTAGCATGACTCAACAGTTTCTCACTTTATATCTTTAGGTAAAAATTTACATGGTGTACTTTTGCAGTGGTAAGTGAAACATTTACTTCAAAATGAGAGGAAAATCTGAACAGAAGCATCTATAGGAAAGCAATTTTAGCGACATGTATGACACAGCATGACAACTGATGCCATGCATGCCAAGATAACAATGATCAAATAACCTGACATTTGGAGGCAATGGCCACGCTGTATAATTCAAATATATTTACAGATTATATTTTTACAGTTTTTGAAGCCTGGGCATGCAAATTAAACTTTCAGACAGATACGCTCATGTTTATCAAGCTAGAGTAACTAACTTTAAGAGTAAATAAATGTATTTAATATTGGCATTTTAGATTAAACTTCATTTATTTACTTTTCAGTATATTAATATGCAACACCATATATTTCTAAATTTCATCTGTTTATGTCTTTCATGAATTTAAATATTTAAGTATCTTTATTACTTTTTCCCGCTTAATGAAAAGCCAACCTAGACACATGTATAACTTTTAAGAGACCTTTTATCCCAGATGCCGACTTCTGAAATTAAACAATTAGACCATCATAATGAATACCACCACTACAGTGGATTTTTTATAAAAACACTCTTCATCTAAGAATCTCAAAGGACTTTACAAACAAGTTCTTGTATTTGTTGTGAACAGACTTGCGCGATCTAAAATTAAATTAATAAATAATAATGTGTCCATACACATCTACTAACTGTAAATATAATAACCTGAGCCTGGCTGGGGAGTTTAGCATGGTAAAAAACAGACCAGTAGGAGATACCATGCTTTAAAAAAAAAAAATAAAATTCAAAGCTGGGAATAGGAAGGGACTGATTTATAACAATGTACATTCTTGGGCAATCAAGATTACTACCCTGTCACCAATAAGGAACACTAAAGTATGTCTGACAGAAACATAAGGCAGCATGATAGAGTGGCTGATTTTATTAAGCAATATTTGCAGGAGTTTGCAGAAATATTGAATATTTTAAGTCTCAATAATATGTTACAGATTTTAATATTTCTGTGTATTTCAAGAAACTAAAATTTACTGGGTAATGTAAATAAATCAGGATTGTATGTTTACATGGAATTTCTAACCTTAGTACTACAGTACACTAATTCAAATATTTTAAATGATTTCTAATGCCAGTCTCAGGTGAAGAACTGCCCTTAAAAAGATTAGGTGAAGGGGTATTTGTTAGTAACTAAAAATATATATATACACCCGAACATGAACAAATGCATATGTACAATATTGATACCATTTAAATGCCTGATATAAAATGGAGAAAGTGCATCATATAGTCTTCCTTCTCTTGGGCCTCAATTGTGGACAGAACCAGAAAAGTGTGTTACTGTTGCCATGGCTACTAGTACTTAGGGCATCACTGTCTATGTCCTTTAGTTTTTCATTTCCTTCTGTAGCTTGAACGTGATCTGCCTCCTTTTTACTTGTAAAAGCTGGTCTCTCCCTGGAGAAACTTCTTTCCCTATGTCTTCCAAATGGGGATCTCATTCTTTTCCTGTGCTTATTCTCAACTTCTGCCTGGTCTCTATCATCCTCTCTTTCTTTCTTTTCACTACTGCCAGAACCATGTGTTGTTCTGCCAGTGATCTCCTGAATTTTCTTTTGTAAATAAATCCCACCTATTCCATAGCTGCGTTGCCCACTGTTCTTGTTGCTGGTTTCACTGGCAAGCGATGAGGAGGAACCAGAGAGATTCATTTGACCACAGTTATCAGACCTCTGGATGTTACCAACTACAAAGAAACACACAATGTACAAATCTTTGTAAATGACAAAATATCTGACAGCAAAATTAACATTTTGATTTTAACCTAATGAAGACTTTTTTCTTAAATCCTGCATAAAGACTCCTTCGGGTAGAGCTCAGAGAATAAAAGAGAATAAAACCTGCAATAGGAGAACTAACTGAATTTAAGGACTGAGATAGGATATTTCAGTCATTCGTGAAGTATATTTTGAATTTTAATTCAGTAATGAATATTAGTACAACATACAAGATGGGATACACACTACCTTGATCAAAACAAGCTAGTACTAAAAAAAAAACCCTCAAAACAAACAAAAAACTCCACATGATAAAGGCAAGTCAAACTAATGAAATCATCCAGAAGGAATGATATATGATTCTCATGGAACCATATGAAAGTTAATGGAAATCACATGTTTACAGAAACATACAAGCAAAAGTAACGCCTGAAAACTCATCAGAATAAGAATTGGCAGCAGGATTCAATAAGGCCACACATACAGTTTTATATATGTATATTTATGATGACAAAACAAAAATCAATGACATCCTCCTAAAAGAAACAGTGTTTTGTGGTGCCAGAAGCAAATTCTCATGAGATCTTGCCAAGCATGATCTCCTGCTGAGTAGTGTAAGATGATCAATAAATTGCCATGCCTGGTTCCCAATCCAATCCAATCCCTCTTTCTCAGGGTTGTCAATAATTCAGAGACAACAGTTCAGAAGGAAGGCGGGACAAAAGCCTTACACTATTCAGCAGCGACTGCTCTGGCCAACTCATAAGTGTGATGTTAACCGGCTTCCAAGGGAATTCCATCCAAATGTGACTAGTGAATACTGTGATGTAGATCCTTCAAGGCAAAGGGTTTAAAAATAAGTGGACCCACAGAACATCATGATAGCAAGGAAAACTCAGCATACAAACACAAAAATGTAAATGGATTTGGCAGGATGCATTACTTATTTCCCAGTACAGCTTTGTAAGTAACAAAGTTTTCACCAAGATCCTGAATTCTATCTGGCATTGCACCTGTATCTCCTGTCACAGCACGTCTGCACAGTAATTCAGCAAAAATCCAGGGTTTGGCTAGAATTATTTTTGAGGGATGGAGGAAAAAAGTATTTAATGTTTTTTGCAAGGCCAATTTTAATAAAAAAATACATTAAAGCTAGTAAAACAAAGATTTACAGTATGATTAGGGAAAAGATTCGAGACGTAGAGCGTCCCAGGTATAAGATTAATTTAACAGTGTAGTGCTCAAGACATACATACATTAATTCACCGAAAGCAGTGCTCAGCCAGAGAAACTTTTGAAAATGTTATCCTAAATTACTTCGGCACCTAAATCCCATTTGTGAAAGTAATTCAGGTACTCAAGAGCCTATATCACACAGATTGTCAATGAGACTTTGGCTCCAAAGTGCTTAACTCACTTTTGAAAACTGGACTTAAATGCTTTTTAAAATTTTAACGAGGTCTAATTTCAGACTTAAGTCTCAAAAAGGTACATACTATAATGGGAAAATTGTGTATTGTATATTATTTTTTACAGAAATACATTCACCCACTCTTTCTTGACATAAAGTTGCTATACTCACAGAATCACTTAAATAAATGATAAACAAATGATAAATCCATAAAAACCTTTATAGTATAACAAAATACTGAGTTCCTGAGATGGAAGCTTGAGCATAGTATGGAAGCATATACTCCTACCTTTGTGTGGAGAGCCCTGAGGAGAAGCGGGAGGACTGGAGTGCAAAGAGGATGCCATAGATATACTATCTTCTGCTTGTTTCTTACTACTTACTTCCTCAGACAAACTGAGTGACTTCTGAGGAGAACCTGTACATATGACGATGACAGAAATTTAATCTGTACTGTTCTACTTTCAAGGCAATATGTTTGATATCTGTTTTAATTACAACCAAGGGTGAAGTTGCATAATGGCTAGTGTAAAAGCATGAACAGAAAGAGACATTGGATTGTTTAAGGAGATTAGTAATGCAGTAGTGAGTTGACATTTCAAATTTAACTCAGGTCAGAAGTGGTCAAAAGATTTGTTATGTGATGACTGCTCAGTGTTCCATCTCAAATGAGTTAAGTGGCTTTCAGGTGGCAATAGGAACCATCACAACTGAAACTCTGTTAGAGAGCCTTAGCAGAAAGATTAAGGACTGAATAAGCTATGAAGCCTGAAATCTCCTCCCAATACACTGTTATGACATGGGGAAGTGTATACGATCACTGTCCATGCTTAATCACTTCAAGAGATAAAGAACTTTGTATCCAGGGCTGTTAATCCAATATATATATATATATATATATAAAAGCATACAGAGAACTTAGTTGAAGCAAAACACAGACATTGGCTTTTCCCATTCTCCACTAGTAAGTCCTGTGTACTGTAGTATATTACAGTTAAACATTCAGTTAAGTTCCTGATACATTGTTAGTGAAACATTGAACTTTTCAAACATCCAGGAGAGAAATAAGACATCTTCACAGTTACACCATAAATTAAGCACAACTCAAATTGCACAGACACTTAAGTAGATTAAAGCAGAATCATAAGCCATTTTTAATAGAGAACACACTGAGGCCAGATTTTTAAAGGAGGGGGCCTGAGCTCTGCACAGAAAAATGCACCACAATTGCATGTCTACATGCCTGGGAAATTACCACTATTCCACATATAAATCAGGTTATTGTGTATGCAGATAGAAATGTAAGTGCTAAAACAGTCATCTATGTGCATAAAAGAGGTGATTACATGCCAACCATTAAAATTTTAGCTTCATATTTATTTGAAAATTAAAATTCAGTATTTGTGCAACTGACTTGATGTTTCAATTGCTGTAGTATTTTTTTTGCTCATGACATAAGAAAATGAGGCTGCTCTTTATTATCAATATAAAATGATAAAAGAATGGATAAATTAAAAAAGTTGTTTTCAGTAAAAGACTAGTACCACCTTTTGCACCACATAAGCCTGAGGAAGGACAAATATTTGGTCTTCACACCCCGCAGAGTTCAGAAGAAATTGGGCTGGGCCTGGAAATCATTCTTACTAAATTGTGCTCTGAGGAGAGATTTATTCCCCAAACAACTTCTTCCTCAGAAAGATTATTTTTCCTGAAGCTTAAGGGATATTACAGACTAAGTCAAGTATTGTACTTCTATCTCACCAATGTATTTTTTCAGTTATTAGTAATCATATCAGGCGGTAAGCATCCAAATATGCAGAGGTGAAATGTCAGGTTTAAAGAACTGGTTAAAGGAGGATATGACGAATGAGGGTTTGTTGGATCTCGAGCTCCAGTAGTTCAACAGGTGTCCTAAACTCTTTTCATAAAGGAGGTAAGAGTAAGTAAAAACAGACCCACATAGTTCTGGCAGTCAATCTCCAATACCAGGGTGAGTCTGTTCAGCTGGAGTACTTCAAATGATATGGTGGATAAATAAAATTTAACAGCTATTTAAGTCCGCCCTTCACTCTACTTCCTACAACTAGGAGAGGGAAGAAGAAGATGGAAAATAACCTTACTATAAAAAAGTTATATTCCCTGAAAGACATCACTTTAACACACTTTACTTTATTCCTTTGGATTTAGATTTTAAAGAAAGATACGTAAGATGTGGAAAAATGTTTGATGTGTCATAGTGTTGGTTAAGAAGCTGTGAGGCAGTGAATCAGGACATGCGATAAAGAGCTTAGTATTTTGTTTTTTTCACTCACATTGCAGTGCTAAAATCTGTGACTGACAGAACCTGCATCTTCAAACAATCAGGGATAAAACAATTTTACGAGAGGAATCAGTTTCTGTTGGTCAATTTAAAGATAGGAAGTTAGAAAGCAAATCTATGTCCATGTTTGAAATAACACTAAGAATAAGAGGAAAACAACTTTTGCGAAGTTGAACTAACTTTCTTGATGTCTTCTTTAAGTTTTGAAGTGGAAATCGATGCACAATTCACTGCAGAATTGTTTTACGTTATTCACTAATTTTATTCAATGTTTTATTGAATAATTTAATGTCATTTAAAATTGTTTTAGCTTTAAAATATTATGTATCATTCAAAGTCATGAAGACAAAAAAAGAAGCAAGCAACATACATTTCAGAGATGGAAATAGGTCAAAGGGATGTTATTTAGCAGCATTTTAATATAGAACCCTGAGAGCCTCAGACATTGGTAAATTTAGATAACAGGAAACATAAATAAAATACTATTTGATGCTTACTAAGAGTTACTAATAACACTAAAACATATGTTGTTCTGTTTGACCATAATGCTATTACAGAGGTACTCCACAGTTTGAAATATTAAATTTCCTGTGATTTACTTCTGTGATAACACTCACTAAAATGTATTATATTCATTATGTCATGAAGGCAAAAAGGAATGTAATTCTACTCAGTTTGTAAGATTTCCATTCAGAAGTATAGAAATATATACTGCTCAGCACAATGGTAAATCACCTGCTATCTGCCCTGTTATGATGGTAGGCTTGTATTCACTTTAATTAGCCTGGTTCAGAAACTGAACTAGTTTTACTTTTTTAAATAGCACTCTCTGAGGCAATGGTTGTTTTCCTGCTAACATATGTGTTATAGAAGAGGCCTATGAAACTAAAGCAAGAAAGTATCTTTACATACAATGGGATTTGTAATTCAAAACATTAAGAACTAAAAAAGGTACTAGAAACTTAGTTGTGCAAATAATTTAAGGTATGTTTTGTTCTTTCTTGTGGGATAAACATTATGCTTTCTTATACATAACTAAATGGAAATGAGTTTGAGACATGACGTTGAATGATTGCAATGCTTCCATAATAAATATTTCAAATACTTGGTTGATTCGGAATCCAATCCCTCTCCCCTTCTCAAACTTACTAACCACACAATTTACTTTGAATACTGGAAATACAAATTGCAGATACTCACTGAAGGTGACATGGTCCTTAGCTGGTCCTTTTTTTCTAATAGGGTACAAATTAACAGCTGGAACTTGGAGAACTTGGCTCATTCTGTTTTGTTGATGCAGATGGGCTTTTGTGGTTTGACCTATTGACCTCATGGGTATTGGTGACATTTCTGAGGATTTTGCACCTTTTCTCTCATTTAAATTCTTGGTCACTGTTATGGGAAAAAGTGGAATATTAGCAACTTTGCACTCTAATTTGCAAGATTTATTATAGCAATATTAAAGAAAATGACTGACCAGACAATAACAGCCTTTTAAACAGCAGTCTATACTATAACATAGATAATATCTATTCAAGGCACTCCAGTCTTGTTATATTACAGAGGCAAACACATAAAAACAAGTTAAAAATATTCCTAATATTTCAATATTTTTTCAAATAGTTATGTAGGCACATAATGCAATGAGAAATTATTTGATTTACTCCCATTATAACTGAGCTCCACTAATAACATATTTTAGACTTCAGTGCAAAATTACAACATTGAAAAGCATGAACATCACAACTATACAGAAAGTGTCCTCACAGCAACTGTACACAGTGGGTCCTTTGTCCAGCTAGCTGGAAGAAAAGAGATAGCTTACCCTATAGGAGGCTCCCTATGCAATTGGTGGCAGAGGGAAAGGAATGAGCAAGTTTACCTGGACAGAGCAGGGAGGAACAGGAAGTGACTGGATGAGGTGCATGTGAGAGGGCACTGCCCTTCCACGTGACCGGGTATTTATATCCTGGGCAGTTCCAAAAAAGTAAGGTGACTGTATTTTCCCAAAAGGAAAATGGGATACCACATGCACGGCTGGCACGGGCCCGAGTCATTCTCCTGAGCTCGCTCTTCTGCGTGGGGCTGGCTCAGCCTGGGCTGCTCTCCCTCCCATGTGGGGCTGGTGTTGCCAATTCTCACCCCACCCCCATGTTCCTCTGTGCCCCATTAGGGGTTGCATCCTACTTGTTTGACAAAACTGTATTTGTCCTGTTTGGATCAGTTGGCAGGGGCACACAGGATAAATGCCCAGCTTCGCAAAAAAAAGAGTGAGTGTGTATGTATAGCTGGGACAGAGCTTAAAAAAAGAACTGCCCAGCCAAAAAGGGATGTGTGGTCATCCTACAGAGAAGCCCTTCTTTCACTGTGATCAGGCTTACTTGACTTGTAGCAGATATCAACTACTAAACATGTTTTTGATATTAAGGACATTTATGTGTCTGATTTATTCTCTTTAAATTAACTTTGCAACATTAGGATTACAGAATTCCGTGTTAGAGTCCATGTAGTATCAAGTCTTGAGGCAAACAAAACTAGGTGAATTTTTTAGTATTTAGACAACAGCTTCAGAAGCCAGGTAAATAAAAACTGATTTTAAAAAAATTAAATGAGATTTTTTATTTTAAATTTAATGTATTTTTTAAACAAACATATAAAATTAATTCTGTTATAATAAACTTATGCTAATATCTAAACTATGATCTGTTAACATAATTTAAATTAAATAAAAATAATATTACTCAAGCAGTACATGTTTGCTGCCAAACTTTTAAAGAAAGTCAAACCACTGAACTGGTGAAAGTCACTGGATAAGTACCTGGAACAAGATTGTTGAAGTGCTAAATCAGTGTTTGACAGAAAACAGCCTCTTTTGCACGTGCAGAGAGAATATTTTCTTCATTTCAGTTTATTCAACTAGTTCCGTTCAATGTAGGGATGCTGAGAGCAAAGGGAAAATAATACCAGCCCCACCATAATGTCTGCAACATTTGCATAAAGGGATATGGGAGGGGTTGGGTCCCCAGTTCACATGATGTACTGGGGCTCCAAATTTATCTCGACGGACCTGGTTTAATGACTAGTTCATTCACAGTTAAACTGACTGGGAGCTGAAAAGACAGAAAAGCATGTTTTCCTCTCCCAGTCCATGAATTTAAAACTACTGTAATTGTGAGATGATGATATCTACTAGTTCTAAAAACTTGAAGGACAAGTTGACCAGAAACAATCAGTTCAATTCACTAAAACTACTGATAATACTTCCTTTGTTTAATAAATCAGTTTTAAATGCAAAACACATTTTACAAATTTACTTTTCTTACGAAGCCTGCATATTAAAGGTAATTTTAATAAAAAACTTTAAAATGCTGTTATGAATTTAATTGAATTCCAAATTCCATTCATCTAGAGCTTGACACAAATCATAAGTAAAAAAATTAACCCTCTAGTAAATAAAAAATGCATCATTCAGCATTTTCTAACAAATTTAAAAATGTAAAAATTAAGACTCTGAATAGCTAATTGCTTAAAGAAATGTGTATAGTGTTTTCTCTTGGTTAGGAAAAAAGTACCAAGTTTTATGCAAAGGCTATAATGAGTTGCAAATAAACATATTTTAATGGTTACTAATCAATGATAATCAACCTCTCTTTAGGAAAATGACAGCAAAGTACAAAGGTGAAAATACATTTAAATTGATTATTTAAATCAATGTTTAATACACTAATTTAAATCATGATTAAAATCAGTGATTTAAATCACCTTGATTTAATTCAATCCACCTTGCTGAGAAGCAGCGTGTTTGTGCTGAATTTCTGAATTTCTCTCTTCAGAAAGATTATCCACTTGTGAATCCATATATATATATATGCTCCAACTCAGGAAGACACTTTAACATGAGTGTAATTTTAAGCACAGGACTAATCCCATTGACTGGAGTGGGGCTAAATGAATTAGGTACATGTTTATGTACCTTGCTAAATTAGGGCCATAATAGGTTATGCCACCGTGTACTTTTCATTCACAATTCTTTCCACTTCCAGCATGGTTTTAAAGTCAGAAAATAGGATTAGCCATAACAGAACAAGTCAAAACACTAGTTCCTGTGATAACACTTTGGCTGTGGCCTAAACCTGCTAGCTGAGAAGAGAGCAACCCTTGTCCTCATTTTTGCAGTATTCCAGTTGTGAAAATGTTTTTAAGGTTTAGGGAAAGGATATAAGATTCCTAAGCAACTCCCACTAGCTGTTAGTTTTCTGCTTGAATTACAAAGGTTTGTTTCCTCTGTTATTCGAGTTAGTCAGCTATATTAGTTCAGCTCTCTCTGTACTATATTTATTCATGTGTCCATTTAATACTATCTTGTAAAAACATCACAAAAATCTGACTTGTATTGCTGTAGCACATGGAATTAAAATAGTTAGTACAGACCCTATATCTAAACAAATACATAATGTAGTGTTGCACAAACAGGATAAACGGTATTTGAAGTCTGGATGCCATGATTTATTTAAAAGAATTGAAAGATGACCTTTTAACACTCATGTTTCTGACACTTAGTCATATTCTAAGCTTACACATAAATCATATACTGAGACTTCCACATTATATGTTCTTTTATTGCTACTAAAGAAAACTGAATATAAAACGTAGTGCATAGTTCTGCCTCCAAGTGTGAGCAAACCGTGTTATTACCATACTTTGCCAAACATACAGCACAAGAAGCAGAAAAAAGGCTGTGTTCATGCTGTGCTTTCTTTGTTCATGCAAGCTACTCTTTTTCTTTAAATTACTCGGCATATTCTCTGACAGTGCCAACATGAAATTCAAAATCACTAATTGGATCGAAGCACGGCCATTTGCATGAGCCCCAAATCACTTCCATTACAGAAAACTTTTAATAAATGTTTTGTATAAGCAACAACACTATGAGAAATCTTAAATAGAAAGCCCTCTCCAATTCACAGATGAAGATATTGTCAAAAAATTGGAAATACGACCTGTTAGGCAGGTGTCATTTAACAGTAAATTATAGGGGGATAAAAGGGCCTCTACAAGAAACTAATCACAAACTGACTTTCTAAAATTAATGAGTATTTCTGAGATTGTTCTCAATACTAAAATGGAACAGCACTGGGCACTCACTGGTAATGGTGTCCCTGCATATTCCTTAAAAACACACCCATAGGCTTGGAAAGATTTGATTTTATCAGTAAACACTGATTTCACTGTATGCACAAATACTAATGAAAAAATATTTCCATTGATAACAGAAATTAGCAGATAGACAAAGTAAGAAAAAATGCTGATGAGAACTCAACAGTTTGACTGAAGGACATATACTTGGTATAATTTTGATATGTGATGTTGACAATTTGTATTTTAATGGTTATAAAGCTTTAAGATTTCTCAAACCCAGTGTCTACTGTCATTAACTAATTATCATCTGATTTGCCTACTGTCTAATCTCCCCGCTTAATTTTCCACAACTGTAAACATTTAAATGGATAAAAACATTAAAATGCTCATAAATAAACATTCGTATTAGCCATCAAAATTATAAAAAAATTTAAAATTGAATTCTGCCAAGTCTACCCATAGATACTTTGAGACATGTAAAACCTTGATGATCAGGTCTCACTTCAACTTGGATTCTGACATTTAAAAAAAAAAAAAAAAAAGTGAGGCAGTAACAACAGGTAGATCAGACGCTCAACTACTTAACAGACTTTCCTATAAAACAAGACTGAAATCTAGTACAGTGCTTTTCAACCTCTTTTTCATTTGTGGACCCCTACAAAATTACAAACAGAGGTGTGGACCCCTTTGGAAATCTCAGTCAGTCTGTGGTCCGTGGACCACAGGTTCAAAACCACTCCTCTATAGAAACAACACTCTTTCGCAGACCCCTTAGAGCAGTGTTTTTCAAACTGTGGGTCCGTACTGGGTCGGAGCATGTAAGACACTGGGTCACCTTGCTCAGGTCAGCACTGCCACTGTTAAAAGTCCCGTCGGCGGTGCTGCTCAGCTAAGACAGGCTAGTGTTTACCTTTCACAATACCGCGCTGCGCCCCGAATGCAGCCAGCAGCGGGTCTGGCTTCTAGGCATGGGGGCCACAGGGCTCTGTGCGCTGCCCCCTCCTCAGGCACTGCACAATGGGAGCTGAGGGGTTGGGCAGTGCTTGTGGGTGGGAGTCGCTCAAATCTGCTTGTGTGCCTTCGCCTATGAGCTGGACCTGCTGCTGGCTGCTTCTGGGGCACAGCGTGGTCTGCAGTGCCAAGACAGGTGGGAAGCCTGCCTCTGCACCCCATCTGTGCCGCTGACCAGGAGCCGCTGGAGGTAAGTCTACGCCCCAACCCTGAGCCCCAAACTCCTGCCTCAGCCCTGAGCCTCCTACCCAAATCTGGAACCCCTTTCTGCACCTCAAACTCCCCATCCCTGGCCACACCTCAGAGCCTGCACCCCCAGCCCAGAGCCTTGACC
Organism: Gopherus evgoodei; assembly: GCF_007399415.2. Taxonomy (NCBI): domain Eukaryota; kingdom Metazoa; phylum Chordata; order Testudines; family Testudinidae; genus Gopherus; species Gopherus evgoodei. Next base: position 14,197,055 of record NC_044329.1, read on the forward strand.
CCATCCCTCACCTCAATCCCCTGCCCCAGCCCCAAGCCCCCTCCCAGACCCTGCACCCCTCATTCCTGGCGCCACCCTGCAGCCCTCACCCCTGCACCCCAACCCTCTGCCCCAGCCTTGAGTCTGCTCCCACACCCTGAACTCCTCCATTCCTTGGCCCACTCCGCAACTCTCACCCTCTGCCCCAGCCCTGAGCCCCTCCCACACCCGAACCCAAACCCCACATCCCCAGCTCTGTTGGGACGTGGGCATCAACAATTTTCTTCAACTGGGTCCCCAGAAAAAAAGTTTGAAAACCACTGCCTTAGACAAAGACCACCAGGGTTGACCACAGGTTGAAAACCACTGCTCTAGTACCAAAACACTGACTTCCTGAGGTCCAGCCAAACTTCAGCTCTAAACTTGGAGAAGACAACCCTGTTGGCTACATATCCATGAGCTTTCCATTCCAGAACCTGCCTTCAAACACCCAAATCCCTCCCACATAGACTTCCCTGGGTTGCTGCTGTTATAAATGCTACTCCTCCTTACTTCTGGAGAGCGCTCTAGTATGTAGCCATGGGGATGGGGGGAGGAGAGAGGAACAATAATTATACACAAAAACAAGAGCCTATATACCCTGCAAGATGACCAAGGGAACGTGTCTGTACACCACACTTGCCTGTGGAGGTGAAAGTGGGAAGAACAATGATTTGGAAATTGAAAATATCTGAATACAAACCAAAATATTGGGTAACAATATGGTAAGATCACACACCATGTTAACAGAGCAGGGAGGATACCTAGCAAGCAAGTTAATTCTTGACATATCTATCATCCATTTCAATACTGTGATCCTAAAGAGAAGAGCTAAGTATTCAGCCTGGGAATCAAAATTCTCAAGTCCTATTCTTCATTCTGCACATGACTCCAAGTCAGGCAAGTCATTCACTTACTCTCTGTACTCTGTTAACACATCTATAAAATGGACATAATGCTATTTACACCATGAGGAATTTCAAAGGCTTATCTGAATTAATCGAAAGGGCTTTGAAATCCTCAGATGAAAGACAGTATTTAAGTGCCAAGTTATCATTTCTGCAAATGTATACCTTTTCTTCCTTCTACCAAACAGTCTCAATTCCTTCGCCACTAGCTCAACCTTAGTTAAGGTGTCAATAACTTATTCACAAAAATAACTATCAAAACCACATGCAATTATAATTGTTAATTTAAAAAAATAGGAATTTATTGGACTCTGTACTATATAAGGGTAAAACATAAAGTAGACTAAACCTTATTTAGTAAGGTAGTCTCAAAGGAGTTTAGTTTACAAGATTTTTCCTGTTGCTGCCCTTCATTTTTGACTGTCAAACCATGTCAGTCTCATCAGTCAACGCTGGCAATATTGGCATAACTTCCTCCCTGCTGTTCAACTCTTATTGTAAGCCATAATGCAAGAATTGCTTATTTACTCTTTATCTATGGCTAGTTTCTATATTGGTTTTGTGTCTTTTCATTTCCTTGCAGCTCATATGGTAAATGTTACTTTTATCCTTCCTTAATTCTGTAAAGTGACAGTGCAGCAAGAACGGATCAAGTGTACAATAAGATTCTTTGGCAGACTTATTAAATGACGCACAACTTAACAACTGAAGGTCAAAAATAAGAGCTGTCACTCCAGACTTGTGCAAGTGCAATCAAAGACAAATGCTGGGTTGCTGAAACTGTATCAGCCAAGGATTTTTAGTGTCTGCAATGACAGACAAATTTCTTACTACCGTGACATTTTTTTTTCTTTGTTAAAAACATTCCTAAATTTATATTTGAAGGTAGTAGGGTCATCATTTAAAAATATTGTACATAATCAAGAAGTGACAGTCCTTTAAAGGGGTCTTCTTCTATGCAAACATATTGCTATGTTTCTAGCATAACAGCATACGTAACCAGGTTCATATGGCAAGGAGAGTAATCTTCTCCACCAGCAACCTTGTCTAACTGAGTTTGCCTTACTTACAAGTGCTATATGCAGGCTCGCATTGAAGTGACATGATCTGGAATTTTTCCTCATCGGTTTCCACATTCAGATTGGAAAGGTACTGCTTCACCTTCCTGGCCATCTGGGCATCCTCATACAGCTTCTTGGCATTAAGGAGTGAGCTGCGTCGAGCACGTTTTTTGTGAGCACCTCCCTGAACATCAAGCATGTTTGAGTTTGTGCTGCCCTGGCTCAGAGACCTACAAAATGAAAAGACAAATCAGTAAACCTCAGGTTCACTTCAAGAATGAAGTGCTATAGTAGCATAGGCTGAAGCAGATTAATACCAGCACACTTCAGTTAGGGCTCGTGCATGCTGATGCAAATGAGTTAAAGAGATGAATAGCGTTAAAACAACATTTGTCTTAAAGTAATTTGGTAAAATGACAAGAGTATATAGAGTCTAGAAAGGATTACTCGTGGAAGTGTGGAACTGGCAAGAACCAGGCAAAATGCTGTGTAAGCTGCCTATGCAGCTTTGCTAATTTAGTTCTGTTCTGCAAAACCCTTACTATTTCAATTGTGGGTTACGCTGGCAGACAAACGTACCAACAGTGTTGAAGTTGGTTTAAGTAATTTGGTCCTTAGCATATGCTTATCTGAGACTGAAAACCTAATTTCTTGCAGAGGTGAACTATTACTGAATTATCCTACTCTATCACTAAGCTCTCCAAAACGTCTGAAGAATTGGTAAAGTTGTGATAAACAGAAAAGCAGTCTCATATATCCAAAGTGCATTATGTTGCTCATTCCTCATTCTGTTTTGCCACCTAGAAATAATGCCCACAACAAAGCCTTTTATTTTTTTTGCTGGACTGATAGCACAGGAAAGTGCAGTCTTCTATTTCTCAAAATGGCAGGCATAGAAGGACAGTGACAGTCCATGCTTTACTCTTACTGGTCTATCAATATGCTTAAACCCTGATTTGGAGATACCCTGTCTATGGAGGAGTACGTAAGCCTTCCATGTCCCTTTAATATTTGGTCTCTGAAATTGCCAAAAGGGCTGCCTATTTAGATTCACTTGCTCCTTGAGGAATTAGAGCTAGATCATCAAATAGTTTAACTTAAGAATCCATTGTTACACCTGTTGGTCACTATCCAACTTTGCTAGCTTTGAACTATTGACCTAAAGGTTAAAGGCTCTATTAATCCCTTACTAAATCTCTTGTAGATTCAAACTGCCATCCACCTCTTGTTCAGTTGCCAAGGTATGGCCAAGAACTCTATTTTGGTCAATATTAAAATCAAGAAAATATTTTATAAATGTTCATCATGACAGCTGCATTACACAGTAAGTTCTAAAGTAAGCTTTAAATTTAACTCATATAAATGATGCCTGAATAGTCTCATAAAGCATTCACAGGTATAACTTTTCTTTTAAAAGCGAATGCTGTGTAAAGATATTTATAAAGGTAATTGACTTGTTAAAGAAATCACACGTAGCAGGATATGCAACCATTATTTGGAAATAAACATATTTCACAGGTATATAAGAAGGCATAAAGGCCAAAAGCCCAAATGATCCAGGATCCTAAGTAACAATGCTTCACAAAATCCACAGGAAGTGTTCAGAAGAGAGTAACCATAATAGTAAAAGAGGTGGAAAATAAGCCTAACATTTTAGGAAAAGTTAATAGAACTGGACATGTTGAACTTAAGGAAAGAACGAAGGGGAGACACAGCTGTTCACTATATAAAAAAAGGAGTTTAATAAATTTTTGGATCACTCACTCACACATGTCAAATTCAAAGTAATCCCCTCAAATACATCAAGAAGATATAGGTTAATTATGGAAAACGTATCATTATTACAGCCATGCGGATGGCAAGAGAGGTTGTGGAATCCTCAGCATTTGGATACATTCAATGCTAAAGCAGATATGTATCTATCAATAATGGTCAGGAACAATGGAAGAGTACACATATTATGCTATAAACCATGATGCTCGCTGATATTTTAACAGTACCATACCAAATGAAAGCTCTCTAGCAAGCTTTATATTGGTGGCAGCTACCATGAAGCCCTGAAAACTTCACTCTGCTCCCTGGATAGTGGGGATGAGGGAACAGATTTCCCCATTAGAATCTATTCCTTTGCCCATAGGCAAAGCATACATGGATGGGAGCTAGCTTCCAGAATCTCATGTGCAGTTTTAAACATGACCTAAAATAGAGAAAAAAATTGAGCTAGTGCCCCTTTTTGCTTGAATGTGAGCAATGGCAGCCAAAAATATTTATTTGCCCTCTCCTGTTTTTTACATTAGAGATTCAAGTCCACCCTGGAATGTAATGGATGACTAGTGAACTAGTGGATTTATGTTATCATAGAAGACCAAAAGCCAAGCAATTAAGAGGGGAAGCTATTTGGAGTCAGACTTGTTAACAGAAGCAGAATTTTAAAATTATTTAAATCCAAACCTTAATACACATAGGAAAGAAAAGATGTTTGTGTTCGCAACTCAATATCCCTGCAACTAAGGGATGAGCATTCTCAATCCACATCTTGGACCCCAACGATCTAGCAAAACTAGGGAATCTGATTTTGCATCCTTCGACTTAAAATAGGAGGAAAAAATGCTGAGACACAAGCTTTCAGTCTGCCTTTTTGCATCATATAGTAGAAGAACTGGGCACAAACAATTAAAAAAAGTATTTGCAGATCACCTTTAAAGGCCTATACTTACACTCATCCCCTCCTTAATGGCTTTCTAGCATAGGAGTGAGGGTGACTGTATACGGGTTTTTAAATATAAAACAAACAAAAAGAAAAGAAACTGGCTTCAGCATAAACTGAACTCACAGCTGTAGGTCCTCACTGAAGTATTCTAGACTTTCGTGTCCCAGCACCACCTGGTATACCTCCTCTGTATAGTATCACATACAGAGAGATGGAAAGATGGACAGCCAATGAACAGGTACCGAGATCTCGACAAGGAGTGGAAGACGTTATTGGCAGAATTTACTGTGCTGATTTGCATTAGGAAATCCCACCTGATGAAGTGTAGGTGGATGACTAGACAACTTTATACTTAATCGTTAATGACCTATGGGTTTTATTTCTTATGTACATACAGAGTTTTTAAAAAGTCAATTCCTTTTAAAAATCATACACATTTTCTCATTCTCATTTTAATTGTTTTCACAATAATCCCAGGGTTGGAACGTGTTAGCTATGTCATTGTCCTTCATACTACTCAGGAGAAAGAAATAATAGATGTATGTATGTATGTTGATTATAATTCCTATTTAAATTTATTTTAGTTTTTATTTATTTTTATTTATTTTTGCTATTTTGTTCTTTTTTCTTTAATAGAAACTCTAGGATCAAGGATTATTTGGCTCTAGGAAGCCAAATAATGCCAATAATCAGCTCCAATATATTAAGTCATTGTAATATGCAGGCATTGGTTAGAATCTTTATTAACCAATCATATTGCACTCTCAATCATTTCGGTCCCTGTTCTACATTCCTTGCACAACCAAAACTCCAAGTGAAGTCAATGAGGATTTTGGAATGTGCCCAAATGCAGGATTTGATCCTTTGTAAGTACAGTTAAAAAATGTGAGATATTACGCAACTCAGAATTACAATTGGACTCAAAGTTTAGCGAGGATTATAATTACAATAACCCAATACATAGCTGCAGTATAAAACAATAAGTACTAGGTTGAACTTCTGAGATAGGTTTTAAAAGTTGTTTTAAAAAATACTCTGCATTAGACTGTAATTAGATAACAGTTTCTCTTTCTGCATTAAACTAAAGTTGAAACAGCTTATTTAGAACATAAAATCAACTCAAGGTACAGAAGATGACTGGAAATAAGTGTTTGTTCCTGATTTTCTCTAAATCTGTTTACCAAATATATGTATTGCAGGGTTAATAAAATGCATGCTGTATTTCAAATGCATGCACTAATGAGGAGGATGCAGTATGTTAAAAGTTGCATAATCTTTGTTTATCTTAGTTGCATTCATCTCTACACTTACCCCAAACTCCTCCACCTCTTCTTCCTGTAAGCAAGAGCCATATACATTGAAGCATGTATTTGAACAGAAAAGCACAGGAAAAATATCACAGTTGACATTCAGGAAGAAAAAGATGTAGACAGGAAAGTATAGAAAAGAAAAAATGCTATCAGGCAAACATTCTTCTCAAAGAATAATATACGGTTTTAACGGAATGAGGTGGGGGGAGAGGAGAACTCCATACAATATTTTAATAAATATAGAAGAACATATTGCATGTTTTTATGTTTAACCTACAAATTTAAAGCCAAACTCCAGTTAACTTGTGGGAAATATTTAACATGAAAAATCAATGTTTGATGTTGCATCATCAAATTCAAACAGCTTACCTGTTATTATTTACTTTTGAGAGACAGAATGAAACCTTTATATCTTTTAGAAAAATTCACATTGTGGGAAGTGTTATGAGATTAATGGAATTTAATGCATTAGAATTGTAATTATAAGAAACATACTAAGAAATGGTATAAATTTGTGGTTTTCATTTTGATTGCTTGTGGAAAAATACGTTATTTGACAAATATATTCAAAGAATTAGAAGCTTTGTTCTAATTAGTAATGAACTTGTCGAAGTATTTGCACGAGCACTACATTTTTTTTGTTCATTTGTCTCTTTAATCAAAACGTTTTATTGGAGTTTTTATAACAGAGGAAACTGATTGACTATACAGGAGAAACAATGAAACTGACTATAAATGAAATGAAAAAAGAAGACCTTTTCCCTTCTAATCACAGGTGCTAATTAGAACAATAGCAGACAAAGCACTTTATGAGATCACTCTGTTTGATGTGCCCCTTAAGATGCATATTGGAGGTTTAAAAGGCATATCACAGGTGAACTATTTATTTGACATTCAATCCATGTAACAATTAGACTTCATTGTCTCCTGTGAAGCATTTAAAGTATAGATAATTTTTAGACAGAACTGATCTGTAAATATATGATTTACCTATATAACTGTAATGGTTTCTGATGAGCCATTGTAATTCATCAGATGAATATTTTACGGATTTCATTTTAAATGTGGATTTTTTGCTTGTATAATCTATACTGTTATGAAAGCAAGACCCTTCTCTGAAAAGTGACTATACTAAAAACATTGTGGTATGCCACATTTGTAGCTCAATAATTACATACCAAACTTGCTCACATTACAAGTAAAATGGTGCTTTTTCTAACTGCCAGCCCTGAAAAATCACTGTGTGAACTGAATACCAAGTCACTTTACAGCGCTACAACTTTCTTGCTCAGGGGTGTGAAAAAACACCCTCCCCGCCGCCCTCCCCCCCGCCCCGAACTCTGCAAGTTTCAGCACTGTAGAATGGCAGTGTAGACACTGCTGGTAACAGGACTCCCATCACTGGCAGCTACTCCCCTCATGGGGGCGGGGGGCTTTACAGCACTGAGAGAGCTCTCTCTCAGCGTTGGTGCTGCAACTACACAGCCAGTTGCTAGTGAAGACATACCTTTAACTAACATTCTTACTGATTCAGTATGGGGCATCACCCTGACTCAGCTGCTGTAGGGGCCACCACACTAAAGTCCTACACTTGGGCTGCGCAAGGGGACCATGGGTGAAGAGGGTGGGGGTAGGGGACCTCTGTACTGTTCCTGCATAAATCAGTTCGACCAGATGAAATATGGCAGGCCCACAGAACGTATATTTACATGGATCTTGAGACTCTAACATCCTGTACACCTGACACGGAATAGCTCCTGCTTCTTTTCCAGCCAACAGACAAGTAGCCTCATGTCTTGTCCCAGATTGGAGATGGTGGTGGTTCTACTCTGCACTCCATCCGCACACAGCCTGATTATAATCAGGCTGTACGCAGGTGTAGTGATTTTTTTTCTGTGATGCATAATAAAATAAATAGTGGTTGTACTAACATACCCTAAAGTGCTAGCCAGATTATGAAAAATAAACAGGAATATTTCCATTTTAAAATCATGGTAAAATATATTCCTTACTCTTACAAATCCCCTTTGGTACAGATTTCACTCTAATGATAAATGTTAATGATAATGAAATAATAATGGAACATAAATACGTGGTCATGCACAAAAACCCACACCCTATCCACTGTATAAGAGATATCTTTAATCCTACTTTCTTGTTTAATTGCACACCTTTGTCTGAACATTACAGCTGGATCCATGTTAGCAGAGGTCATTCTGACGACTTGTCGAATTTCTTTGGCAATCATTCTAAGTTTCTCAAAATTTACCAGGCCATCCACTTTTGAATCATTTCCTGTGCAATGAAATATGCAGAACAAATATAAGCAATATTCATTACTTTTCTAAGGCTGACATGTTATTTGTCTCCCGTAATATCACCCTTCAGCAGATGTCAAAAGCCTTTAATTCAAGTATCAGTCAAAACCAGGAAGTAGCATAGTGGCAGAATACAGATGCCAGTCAGGCCTACTCAAAGTAGATAGGAATGCTCCCTCTGCCCTTGTTAATTTAATTCTAAAGTGGCAGCTGTCAGTAGGGGAAAAATGGAACAATCTGACTATGCACAGATTTATTTTCATATGTTAAAATGATGCAAATATGAAACTGACACATTTACCCTTTTAAATTAGTTCAAACAATTCTGAGACAACAGATCTGAAAGCTTCCCATATTCAGAACCCTTTAACCTTTACTAATGAAGAACAGAAAACTGTTAAAAAGGGAAAGGTTTTAAATAAAGAGAAATATTTTAAAGCAAAAGTAACCCTCTGCAAGTCACTACATGAAACTAACTCTGCAAATACTGTAATGATGAGTTATGACAGAAACGTATCTGAAGTGTTCAGAACATTGTTTACTACAGTCAAAAGCTCTTCTATCATAACCTTGGAGGCAGTTGATGAAGATTAAGTTTTTAAAATATTTAATATCTCCACTGAATTTTTAATTTTTGCTTAGGATATGCCTCCTCTGTTACACATTCTGCATTATATTTCATTTTAATCAAGAGGAGACTACATCATGCATTATATTACATATTCTTTTTAGTCATATAATGTGGAACCTGGAAACAAAAGAAGAAAGGATTAAAATATTATTCTACGTTTTGATTTATTACGTCTCTACATAGGGAGTTACCTTCATGTAGAAATGTAATATCCTTCTTGACAACAGGAAACAGTGGAATAATTGGTGGCTGCATGCTCTGACTGCTAAGAATGTTGCGGTACTTTGCCATGTTTCTAGATGGATCAAAAAGATCTTGAAGGTCTCTAAGGTGCTTTTCATACTTGCTTGGTAGCTTTTCCCAGGTACCTCTGAGTCGTGCTACTGGTGCCAGATTTAGCCCACTGTAAAAGATAATTTTTTTCCATTATCAGCTGTTAAATGGGGACTATTGCATTTAATAAGGTGGTGAAGGCTTCTTTTTTTTAAAAAGGGAAAATGGATTTTTAAAAAGGCTAACTTTAAATCTGGGTATTTGCCACACTACAGCCAAATAAAGTTACCAATAAGCCACTGCTGGGCACACTCCTGAACACTGAAAATGAAAATGGGACATGAAGAGTATGATAACACTTTCATAGTCATAGTATGCCTATTTAAAAATATAGTTCCAAGACAAATCTATTACCTGTGTTCAGCTAAGTTAACAACCATTTTTTGACAATGAGATTCTATACCAAAGAAAGGATATCAAGGGTGAAAAATTAATGAAGTGATTAAGAGGTACAGTTACAATAAGAAGGCAAGAGGAGTGAGCAGAACATTCATTACAAACACAAGTGGGGAGAAATCTTAGAAGGAACAGATTGGGAGCCTTTATAATGGGTAGTATTGCTATGCAAATTAGTGAAAGAGGTAGATATTTCAAAAAAATTGTTACATCTGACTCATTTGGTGCATGTTACAATCCTTAAAAAATTACAGACAGGTACACATTTTATAAATCAAATTAAAAATCTCCATCCAGTAAGTTACAGTTGCATAAGAATCATACAGTCATTAGATTAACGACTTTTGTTCATCAGTACCATGGATCCTTATAGTTTCAGAACAACAAGATGCATTCTATTCTGCCTCATGCATCAGCAAAATTATTCCATGAATTCTGATTCTCCAGAATCTTTATTATACATGGGTTAAGAAGCAGAACATACGCAGCTTGATATTCATATTACCAGCAGTGCAAATGCAACCAGCTGTTAGAAAAATCTCGCTTTAATATGTACACTGAACAAACCCAGTAGGAAAAATAGGTCAGTTATACTAAGTAGAATGACTTTAAAAGAATTATAGCTACTAAAAAAGATAGCTTGTCCATCATCCTCTCTCACACACCTGCTTTCTATAGGAAGTTTCTTTCAGTAGACATTAGATTTGGGTTCCAAAACCAACCAATTGTGCTCTCTGTCCATATTATTAGCTGGGTAGGTATGTCAGTTAAATTCAGCTGCACCCCTTATTTTTCTACTCAGTCACAACTGGTTTGCTCGGTTTGCAACCCAAAGACTTATGATTTTAACATTTACACTGCATACATTAGCAATACAGAACAGTCAATATTAGATTAAGTTGCACTTAAATCACTAAACTAAGATTTGCTGTTATTGATCAGGACACTGCTCTATGAAACCAAAACAATTGTCCTTTCTGAAAGGCAGCAAATAAATAAGCCTCTTTTTAATATGACATGATAGGGATTAGATATTTTGTTTTATTACTTTTTGTCTATGCTACCACAGAAAGCAAGAAATGAAGATAAACTTACTCGTCAGCAGAAAATGTCTCATTTTCTTTTGAAATATAACAACTGAAATTTGGAAGAGTCCCCCTCCCGCCCCCGATAAAATCATCCCTGTGCTTATCCACTATTCCTTAGGGGCTGATCAGGGCACTTATGTACTGCTCTACACTGGGTGAGGGGGTAGAGTTGCTTACAGGGCAGCCACAAGGAAGCTTTGGGACTGAAAGAGACAATTTCTTCTTGAGGGGAATGCAAAGAGGAAATGCACCTGCTGTGCTCCCTTAGGAGGGTGCATCATGAGTTGCCTGGTGTAACTAGCCAGATGCAGTGGCTGGTGGTGTGCAGGGCTGGTCATGGTCCTTTCCTCCTGTTGTCTCTTAAGGGGGAGTTGTGCCTCAAAGAGACCCAGGATAGCAATCACAACTGGCGTTACCCTAGGGACAAACTGAGAGAAAGGCTCCTTGCATTCTGACTCCTTTCCCTGTGTGTGCTCATTCAGTTCCAGCTAAACCTCGTCTTTAATATGTTATCAGGACATTTTCCAGCCCCACAAAAAACTAATGACCATGATATGTCAAAATCAGTACAACTGATTTTTTTTTGTTTGTCAGATAATTTGGCAGCCCTGCAGAGAAGATAACATCCACAAAATGCCTACTCCTTAGCACGATTACCACATTAAATACGTTGAATGTGAATATAATATTTTCAATTTGAGAGGTTAAACATCACAGATAATAATTTTCCAACTGCATTAAGGATTTCCATGATAAAACTTTTTAAAACCTTTCATTACAATGCAACAGTCAAATAATAAAGTCAATGAAGCAATTTAATCCTGTTAAGTGCTGTATTTTTTCCCAGGAATTTACATTTAGGAAAACAAGTAAGGTGTTTCTTTTGCCATTAACCCTAACTTGGCAGCACAGAGTGTGATTAGCAGGTAATAGTATTTCATCTCTGGCCTACTAATTTTGAAGCGTACTTGAAATTTTGTATTAGCTCAATCCCTAAAGGATTTTTATGACACTCATATGCTTCCAGTGCTGGATAAGAAGGGAAAAGAATATCATTTAACATGCTCTTTCTTGTAGAAGGCATTTGGATTCACAGATTATTAATGAAAAGGCTTCCAAGTAATACTTCAGCATCTGAAGTTATATACAGGTGAAATCAGAATTCCTTTCAATTAGTATACATTGAGGTATCTGCAGTAATAATATAATAATAATAGTGCACAAATAAATTGATAAATATCCAGTATATTTTAGTACACTTTATTTAAAGCAGGGTTGTACTGGTGCTTGACGACTCTTATTAAAAAATAATTGGCCCTAAGACAAAAGTACATAGTGGCATTTTACTGTATTAATAATTTTCTTAAAACAGAATCAGTATCTATATAGATATAGATTGAAAGAGTAAAAACAAATCGAACAAAGTAGATCAATTTACATTTACAATCAGATTAAAGTGTTATGATCATGAAGCCTAATCTTGCATCAATCCTCATACTAGTCTAATCTGCTGGTTTAATGTCACTCTCTTGTAGAAAAGGGTATTCTTAACATAACATGGATATTATTATTAGTCTTTCATAGTACCCACAAATATTAAACACTGAAAGACATTCCTGACCCAAAAAGGTTAAATTTTCCCACAGTGAAAGTATTCTATGCAGATCAGTACAGAGAAGAGTAGAAAACATTTGTCATTTTGCAATACATTCTAAAATATAATATAGGAAATGATTTAAGCAGGAAAATAAGGCACAAATGAAGTTACTTTAAAATATTTATATCATTCTGGTCATACTATAAGGAGATTATAGAAAATATACAAGCAAGAATACCACATGATACAGGGATTTACAGGTCTTAGTTTACAAGGTTACAGAAACTCAATCTATATCCTTTAGAAAAAAGCAGCTTAAAATTATGTATATACTGAACGCACACTAAAAAAGCAGATAAGGGAGGACCCTCTCTGAATCCTAAAAACTCCTGAAGGCACCAGAATGGTTTCACGCTGGCTCTTAGGATTTATAACATACACAAGATAAGGGAAGAAAAGCTTGATAAGGGATGGTGTTCTGTGCTAAAGCAATTTTTGAGAGGATTTAGTTTTTATAGGAGTACTTATTATAGAGAACTAGTAAGGGCATGTTGTGAGCCACTATTGGGATGGTTTGAAGTAGCAAGACATATATTTGACTATATGGACCTTAGGAAATGCATGACAATTTTAGTTTCAATAACGGCCCTTAGTATAACATTTATGGGATGCCATGCAAACAATTTCTGCAATTACAGTCTCAGTAACTTTAAACAGCTCATACATCTCTGTATGAAAAGATAAATTTACATTTTATTGGAAAAAGTAACTACTTTATAACGTCACCCACAATAAGTTTTGTTTTTTTTTTAAAGAACAAAATGATTTGGAAACTCAGCCTAAGATTACCGCTCTATATATCAAAGATAAAAGGAAGTGTATTTTCATATCATGCAGTTATGTAATTCACCATTGTCGTGATTAGTGGAATAAAAAAAAGTTAGAAATTTTGTTTAACCCAAATACACAGTTGTATAAATATGAGATTCAAAAAGCATCAAAACTGGTTAATTTTAAAATAAATACAAAATTGGCACAATTTTCCCCAAACACTATTGCCAAATCATTTGCATATCTGATAAATCTTATAAACAAAAGCTACCAGTCATAACAATGTGCCCTCCAGACACATGCAGAAAGGACTATGCTAAGGGAAGGAAGGCATCATCTGGACACAGCATGCCAAATTGCAAATGAGTTACTTGTGGCACAGCCAAAAAAAGGCATGTTTCCTTAGAAATAAGGATAAAAACAAAGGTTGATTTCTCAAACAAGACTTCAGTCCTAGAGGGCCTGATGAAGACAAAATATAGTCAGGTAGAGTAGTTCCTACCCATGAGAAACTAGGCATTAGGAAATGGCGATGAGGGTATCTATTTCTGCATATCTATATGCACAGTAGAGATCTCTTCAGGATTAGCTTCACAAATGGATAGCCCCGAATAAAACAGAATCACACATGTTCTGTAAATCAGGCTAAGAGAATTAAAGGGTGGAAAAAACTTCAAATATCCTAATTTTCAGAAATAGTATCAGTGTTGATTAGCTGAAAAATTAGTCCAGATAGACATATTGTGAAGAATTGTCTTTTTGACAAATGATCGGGTCTAAGCAATTGAGAACAGGACATTTGTTTGGCTCAGACTATTCAAATCAATGAAGTTGCATATGGTATAAATCAGAATTAATCCCAAAATGCAAAGGAAGAACCCAAATACATCAAGTAGAGAGAACAGAAAAGGTGCTGAGTGACTGGTTAGAGAACGGAGGAAAATTTAAATTAGCCAGACTAAGATGAGACAGATTGGAGAATGGGTTGGGGAAGAATCTACAAGAATGAGGGGAAAAAAATTATGTAACTGCCTTATCTCTGGTTTCTTTCAAATACACAGGGAGAAAGTAATGATGAGTGAAAAGGAAGTATGCTCAAAAGCCCAAAGTACTCAGGAATCAGAGAAGCAGAGCAATCAATGAAAACAGCAGCAATATTCAGCAGGTTTCTAAGTTTTCTAAACCAAGAGCACGGCTTGTCAAAACATTCTATCTCCTTTACTTATCCTCATGGACAGCAAAGAATACACAGATAACAGTAACGGAGCAATGACAAATACCAAGGTACAAATACTTAAAAAAAATTGAGGGCAAGGGAGCGGAAAAAAATGTAGTGAATTTATACCTTTTTGTATAGACTAGTATGCTGTGCAACTTGAAAATTTGTTTTAAAATATACTGTACGCCCACAAGTTGTTGTCAGACTAAATATTCTCTTTTCTTGCCTACAATGGAAGTTATTAAAATTGCATTTGATGCCACAATCATATTCAGCTCTAATTTAATATGAGTAAAAAATATAAAATTCAGATGATCAATATCTGCCAGAACAATAGTACTTTACCTTATAACGGCAAACATGGAATTGAAGTTCTTGCATTCTCGACAGTGTAGGGCAATTTTAATGAAATGCTTAACAATCTTCATTCTTTTGAGCTGGTTGGGCTCTGTTAAAATTTCTGTGGCAACCCAGAATGTCTCTTGGTTAATGACATCCTCAAACTGTTTCAGGTGAGCATTTCCTGTTTTGGAGTCCATCTTATAGAGGTCATCAATGTATTCAGTAGGCTCAATATTGCGAAATAATTCAAAATCCCTCATTGATAGCTGAGTAGCCACCTCAATGGTGCTCAGTTGAAGAAGAGAAATCTGACTCTCTCTGAGCAGCTCCTGGGCATCCTCATCTGAGCATAACGTCTCTGTTTCCATATTGTTTTTCAGATAATACCTAAAGGTAAATTGTATTATAATAATAAAAACTTTAGAACAGCTTTCCTCTGACATTCTGAATGTTCTTTACATACAATTAAATTTAACATCACCCCTTGATGCCTCAACGTTATCCCTACTTGACAGACATACCAACTGGCGAGGTTATCTATAATGGACATGCCTAGCACCTAATAGTGAGAGGCAATATGGGAATGGAACTCAGGTGAGTTTCAACTCTCAGCTTCTTACTCTACCCACTGCACAACGCTGTCATTACTAAAGTGAAAATGTTTAATATGCTATGAGGCCATTTTAATATTTTCTTCCTCTTCACTAATCACTAGTTTCTATATACTAGCCTGCAATAGTGTAGAGAATAACCTTGCCCTTCAGTAAAAGGTCAGTAGCTTGTCTATTTGCAAATGCAGCAGTAAATTAACACTTTGAATGGCCCTGGATCCTGAGAAATATTTGACATCTTGATGTAAATGTATTTTCCCATTTTTGATGGAAAAATTAGCATAATATATTAACATGTACATGAAGCACACAGTACTCAGGAAATGAAAGAGCATGTAAGAAAATCACTTTCATGCTCCAAAGGAGATCACTTACAGATATAGAAATGACTGCCCTTCATAAATTCTCTATTGCCTTGTAAGGAGAATTGAACAGAACTTTCTACTTTCTAACACATCTTCTGGACTGGATCAGATCATCAGGCAATGTGCTAAAGCCCTTAATGTTTGTGTAACTCTCAATGATTTGCATAAAAGCTGATGCACGTATCTTAAGTTAATATCAACTAGCTGTAATATTACATTTTAGAAAAAGAAAGTTAGCACATCTTTTGATTAGAAGGCAAACATGGTAAACATCATGAGTATATATATTATTCCTTTTTAATGTAAACCATTGTATATCTTGCACTGACCTTCTGAATTGAGTTTAGTGACTGAACTTATTTCAAACTTTTTGAACATTAAAGTTTATCTGCCATGTATTACTCAGCCTACGTCCACACTACAGCTTTAAATTGATATTAGTAAAATCGATTTTATAAAACAGGTTTTATAAAATCGATTTTACGCGTCCACACTAGGGCACATTACTTCAGTGGTTGCGTCCATGGTCCCAGGGTACCATCGATTTCCGGAGCGGTGCACTCTGGGTAGCTCAGTAAAAGAATAGGACCAATAACTTCGATATCCGTCCACATTAACCCTAAATCGATTTAGTAATATCGATTTTAAGGTTAACTCCTTTCGTTTAGCTGGAGTACAGAAATCGATTTTAAGACCCCTTAAAATCTATTTTAAGTGCCTTGTAGTGTGGACGGTTACAGCGTTAAATCGATTTAACGCTGTTTAAATCGATTTAACGCTGTAGTGTGGACCTGGCCTCAGATACTATACTTTTCTAATAGTTAGATATCCAACTACCACTTGTCATGAACCTCTCCTCCTTTAGAGTGATGGATACAACCATACCAGTGACTAAAAATATTTGTAGGGGAACTCACATTCCTACATCCACAGTAAGAGTGTTTTTTATGACTTAAACTTAAACTCAGTTTGAGAGCTCTGAAAAAGTTGCAGTGGCCAGGAAAGCTCTCCTGCAAACTCCTGAGACACTAGACAAGAGTGTTCTGAGAGCTATTGGCATTTATAGAGGAAAAACCTTAGCCCTCACCTCCCAGCAAAACATACTTAGCAGCTGTAGGAAGCCTTCCTTCTAACGCTGATTAATGGCACTGGAATTCAGTGTAAGTATACAATTTTACAGATGGACAGCATCAGAGATCATAAGTACCAGAATGCGAGGAATAAGTTCCCATCAACTTCAGGTGGAAATGATCTCCTTTCCCCACTCCAAGAAAGCCTGAGATTATAATTACATGCTGAGTGGATGCATAAAATATTTTTTTCTGCCATAAAAGCAGGAAAAGAGCAGACAGGTCAAATAAGCACAGCAAGCAGAAACACTATAATTACAGTTTAAAATAATTCATCTTACTTGCACATAACCTAGGGCAGCAATTCTGTTAGAATTTTTGTGTACACTGAAATAAATGCTTACATCTTAAGCAATTCTCAGTAATATAGGAGACAATTCTAGACTTTCTTCTCCAGTTTTAATGGAGACACTGTTCTGTGATATATTTTTCAAAATGCTTCATTTTTAAAGACAAAGTCAAACAAAACAAAAGTAGTACAATTTTACCTTCCATTGAGCTGGATTCTGTCTGCTAATTTAGAGAACTGATCTGGAAGCCTTCTCTGTTTGATGACTCCCTCAGGACTAACAGACACCTCACAGAGAGAGTAGGTTTCTGGGGCTCCTATCAAGTTGAATTCGTGCACTGCATGACTCACAACTTCTTTTGCAGTAGTGTCTTTGCTTATTATAATGTAACAGCTTTGTTGATCTGCTTTGAAAACTCTTATAACTTGATCTGGAATATCTAAATTTAAAGAAAAACACCATTAAAATGCAAAACTGATACTTCCCTTGAAAGGATAAAGTATTCATCTGTCAGATGGGGTGAAAAACATATAGGTCTAGATAAAAAGTAAATTCTCAATATTTGTTCTCATTTTTCTAAAAATCCATCCTGTTTTTTCCATAATTAAGAAAAGTTAATTACTTTCACAGGATGCAGTGTTGTTGCAGCTGTGTCAGTACCAGGATACTAGAAAAACAAGATGGATGAGATGATGTCTTTTATTGAACTAACTTCTGATGGTGAGACAGACAAGCTTTTCAGCAACACAGAGCTCTTCCTCAGGTCTGGGAAAGTTACACAGAATGTCGCTGGTAAATACAAGGTCAAATAAATAGTTTAGCATGAATAGATAGCACATATTCTAAGGGTCCGTTCAAGTTGAAGTCTCTTTTTCCACGGAAAAAGAATAGTAATTTATGATTTGCTACCAGCAGCCTTTCCCAGTTGGAAGAAAAAGTAGCCTCGCAGCAGCTGTAACTGAGTTGAAGAGGGGACGAAACAAGGTATTGAGAAAATGCGGACCTAAATAACCTGGTGAACAAAAACTGTGATTCTACCAACTTTTTCACTATGGGTCTATCTGTACGCCACAGTCATATTGATGAATGGTGGACAACTAAAGTTTAGATCTCCCATATAGGTGGGGGAGGGTACTTAGAAAGAACTGTCAGATAAAAGTAAAAATAATCTGTATGTAAGTATTAATTTGAAGTGGAAAAGCTGAGAACAAACAGGGTAAATATTTTATTATGGAAAAAGTGTGTACATTGATAAGAAGAATCAGAAACCAACAAAGGGCCATCTATCGATAACCCTCAGAGGAGTAATGAAACCTTACAAAACAATCTGGCTGTACTGAACAAACAAGCGTTATGTCTGATTCTTACGAACAGTATTTGATGTAAAAATACCTACAAAGTCAATGTTTAAAGCAAACAATTTTAATGCAATTTTGAAAATTTACCAAGAAACTTATTTTGATATATCTGTTAAAATCTACAAAATACATGCGCTAGAACTTATAAATAGGAAAGCACATTTTAAAAATTTTTATTACTTTATTTTACCAGTCACAAAGAGAGACATACCGATAGCAATTACTTTGGTTTGGGTGCTGTTGCTGATTTTTCTGTTTGTTTTTGTTTAGATGTAAATAGTATTTTAAAAAATCTATTTTCCCATTCATGATTCAATTTGCAGGGAAAAAACAGTGGACATTCAAGTTGGCAAGCAAAAAGTTTTTACAAAAAAACAAACATACCACCACCAGATAGCCCTTATATAGCACTTTTCATCAGTAGATCTTCAAGTGCTTTACAGAGGAGGTCAGTCGCATTATTCCCATTTTACAGATGAGGAAACCGAGGCACGGTGTGGGAAAGTGACTTGCCCAAGGTCACCCAGTAGGCTAGTGAAATAGAATCCATGTCTCTTGAGTCTCAGTTCAGTGCTTTACCCACTAATCCACACCACCTCCCCCACAAAATAAATAGTTGGTTTAGTTAAAAATGGGTTATAGGGCATGCAATTGTCCAATAAACAAAAACAATAATCCTAATCCTAAAGTTTATGATGCAAATAAAAAATTATAAACAAATATTGGCAATTTAAAATTATGTTCATTTCCACATAAAAGACACGCAATACAAAGAAGATAAGGTTGCCAGAACTCAGGATACTTACAGTAAAAACCAACAGCTGCAGGCAGCAAAAACAAAAATAAATCCATTTATGTAAACATAAAATCTACAGATTACAATAATCATCAATAGTCAAATTAATGTAATATGCTCATCTGCCAAAAAGCTATTTTATGCTTCCTTACATTCAAAAATGACTTTGCACAGGCATACTATTAAACTGAATACTGGTTAAGAAAGATTAACTGGCCACAGCTAATGACTATGAAAAATCCTACATCAACATTAAATCAAGATTTTTAGAAAAGTGTGTTTTTTACATGTAGAAAAACAATGAATTTGCAGCAAGAAGGGAAGCGATTTGTCATGGATATTTATGTATAAGATATACATAAGATGTGCACATCTATTTTACAAGAGAAGTTATGAAGTTATGAAGATAAAGTTAAGTTACATTTATAAAATCTTAGACAAAAGGCAGTTTAATGAATGTATAATTATGCTTAGAATTACATACAGAATAAGGAAACACATGATTCTGGATTGACATGTTTAACAGCAGCTGCATATGATCAACATTTGCCTCCTGCAGCCACTCCATTCCTATAGCAGCAGCAACAGAGAGGCATAGGTAATTAAACTAAAAAGTTTTATTTTTGTTTTTCAAAAATATATTTGAATGAATGAAATGCTCATCAAGGTGTGGGACCAATAGCATTAGCTCGGTACCATACAGGTCCCACCCTTACCCGATATGCCTTTGGAGTGTTTTTTCATGGACTGCACATGAACAGAAGCTACGGTCGGAGGGGAACAGGCGTTGGGAGGAGATGGTAAAGAAGTGGTGAGGGAGCAGACAAGGCCAAGCCACTCTCATTAAAATAGTGGTAGAGCTCTCTAAATGGAGGGCACTTGAGATGCCAGGTTCTGCCTTTGCTTGGAGAAAAGAACGAGCTCTCAAGTTACGGCAAAGGAGACCTGGCATGAAGGCTTAAGAGGTGAGGCTCTTTGGGGCTTTTTTTTTTTTTTGTTTGTCTCCAGTTTGGGACCTCACAGGGCCATGGCATGAACAGGTGAGTACAGCTAACAGGTTTAGTGCTAGCAGAAGGTATTGTTTCCCCCAAAATTGGTACATTCAGTAAAAGTTGCAAATAAAGCTTAAAAGTAAACTAACACTGTGGAGCCTTTATTCACTGTGGCAATGTCATTGTAAACACTATATAAATGCTAGGAACCAGTAAATAAAAATGTAGTTTTGTAAATTATGTTTCACTAAAATATGTAAATATTCAGAATCCCTGTATACTGATTTGTAAATAGACTTGCAACATCAACTAATATATTCTCAGACTGAGTGCTCCGGTGAGTTGCAGAGTTCATTACACATATACAACATAGAGAGATGTATTATTTTACCTGAAGGATTAGTAAAATCCAGCATGCTGGTTGTAGGCTGCAACAGATCAGGACTACTTGATGAGAGTGATCCAGGGATAGGCATTATGGCCAAACTGTGTCTGCACTGCCTTGTTCCAACAATACTGTCATCCTGTGACTGGCTTACACTGCCATCACTGTAAAATAGTTTTAAAAATTACCTACATTTAGCCCCGGCAAAAGTAAAAATCATTTCTCCTTTGTAGGTGCAATGATGTAAAACAAGAAGGAAGCTATGACTTAGAGACGGTTAACAACAATCTGATGTACAACACAAGATCGAACAGATTAAAACACAGTACATTACAGAAAAAAAATCCTTGTGATCTCAACACAGAATAAATCTGTCCTTTTGGTTTAATTTAACTCCATTTCTTAATTGATTGCTTTTGAACCTTACCAAAATATTCTGCACAAGAGTAAAAGTATTAGGGTGTGACTTAGTGCAAAGTAATGTTTGGAGGTAAAAGCACGATAGCTCCAAACAAGCTACAATGTAAAATACCTTATAAAATTACCCAATACGTAAGTACTTACATATTGTATCTGACATACTAGCTTGGTGATATATAAAGAGAGACCAGGTGAATACACATTGTAGGCTAAGGCATTCATGCTGATTTACAGCATAACCAGTGGGACGGTGAAAGTGTTGCTCAGCACAGCATAAAACATTGGAGTAGAAATTTCCATATGGGTGAACCTACGCACTTCATCTGAACAATGCAGCTGACTATGCCTTTACTAGTCATGGCCAAATGTTTTAATCTTTTTTATTATAAAAATTAGGGCTGTCAAGCGATTAAAAATATTAATCGTGATTAATCGCACTGTTAAACAATAATAGAATACCATTTAAATATTTTTGATGTTTTCTACATTTTCAAATATATTGATTTCAGTCATAACACAGAATACAAAGCGTACAGTGCTCACTTTATGTTTATTTTTTATTATAAGTATTTGCACTGTATAAAAACAAGCAAAATAGTATTTTTTCAATTAATCTAATCTAAGTACCGTAGTGAAACCTCTTAGCATGAAAGTTGAACTTACAAATGTAAGGTACAAAAAATCCTGCATTTAAAAATAAAATAATCATAGAATCATAGAACTGTAGGGGACCTCAAGAGGTCATCTATCTAGTCCAGTCCCCTGCACTCATAGCAGACCATTCCTGACAGGTGTTTGTCTAACCTGCTGTTAAAAAGCTTCAATAATGGAGATTCCACAGTCTCCCTAGGAAATTTATTCCAGTGCTTAACCACCCTGATAGTTAGGAGGTTTTTCTCAATGTCCAACCTAAACCTCCCTTGCTGCAATTTAAGCCCACTGCTTCTTGTCTTATCCTCAGAGGTTAAGAAAAACAATTTTTCTTCCTCCTCGTAACAACCTTTTACATACTTGAAAACTTATGTCCCCTCTCAGTCTTCTCTTTTCCATATTAAACAAGCCTTATTTTTCCAATCTTCCCTCATAGGTCATGTATTCTAGACTTTTAATCATTTTTGTTGCTCTTCTCTGGACTCTCTACAATTTGTCCACATCCTTCCTGAAACATGGAGCCCAGAACAGGACACAATACTCCAGTTGAGGCCAAATCAGAGCAGAGTAGAGCAGAAGAATTACTTCTTGTGTCTTGCTTACAATACTTCTGCTAATACATCCCAGAAAGATGTTCGCTTTTTTTGCAACAGTGTTACACTGTTGACTCATTTAGCTTGTGGTCCACTATGAACTCCAGATCCCTTCCTAGGCAGTCATTTCCCATTCTGTATGTGTGCAACTGATTGTTCCTTCCCAAACGGAGTACTTTGCATTTGTCCTTATTAAATTTCATCTTATTTATTTCAGATCATTTCTCCAGTTTGTCATGATCATTTTTAATTTTAATCCTATCCTCCAAAGCACTTGTAACCCTGCCCAGCTTGGTATCTTCCGCAAACTTTGTAAGTGTAATCTATACGCCATTATCTAAATCATTGATGAAGATATTGAACAGATCGACTCAGAACTCGTTATGCCCTTCCAGCATGACTGTGAATCACTGATAACTACTTGCTGGGAATGGTCTTCCAACCAGTTTTGCACCCACCTTATAGTAGCTCCATCTAGGTTGCATTTCCCTATTTTGTTAATGACAAGGTTATGCGAGACAGTAGCAAAAGATTTACTAAAGATTTACCACATCTACATCTTCCTCCCCCCGGCCCCCATTTCCCCATCCACAAGGCTTATTACCCTGTCAAAGAAAGCTATCAGGTTGGTTTGACACAATTTGTTTTTGACTGTTACTTATCACCTTAATGTAAAACTTTAGGACTGAGTGGACTTTCTAGGCTCTACTTCTTCTTCAGCCAATTGCTCAGACAAACAAGTCTGTTTACATTTTTAGGAGATAATGCTGCCCGCTTCTTGTTACAATGTCACCTGAAAACAAGAACAGGCACTTGTATGGCACTGTTGTAGCCAGCATCACAAGATATTTACGTGCCAGATGCACTAAAGATTCATATGTCCCTTCATGCTTCAACCATCATTCCAGGGAACTTGCATCCATGCTGATGTTTTTGAGTGCAGTTATGTAACAAACAAACAAATCTACATTTGTAAGTTGCACTTCACAACAGATTGCACTAGAATACTTGTATGAGGTGAACTGAAAAATACTATTTCTTTTATCATTTTTGCAGTGCAAATATTGGTAATAAAATAGACACTTTGATTTCAATTACAACACAGAATACAATATATATGAAAATGTAGAAAAACATACAAAATATTTAATAAATTTAAATTGGCATTCTATTTTTAATAGTGTGATTAAAACTGTGATTAATTTTGAGTTAATCGTGTGAGTTAACTGCGATTAATTGATGGCCCTAATAAAAAATATGGTTGCCTAACTAAGATTATGCTGTGATCTCCAAAGGACCTCCGCTCTCTCTGCAATATGAAGCAAACAGCCTTTGTCTTCCTCCCATACAGGGGCACTGCCACTGAGGAACACATCTCTGAATCCAGCAGCTTTTCTAAGGGACCTGGATGCTACTGCTTTCATATTTTCTGTTCTCTGGTTCTTCCCCAGTCAGAAATGCTCCAGAGTTTTACATGATGAAGTATACAAGAGCTGAATGAAGCAGCACCTGAGGTCCAGCAGAGAAATTGCTAGACCTGTTTAATCCTGCAAATTGGGCTCTCAATAAGTAAGTGCAAGATCCACGGGGAACCTGGGGCCTGTTACAGGATCATAAAAAGGGAAAGTCCTCATTTCCAAGAAGATCAATTGCTGATACACTCCTACCCCGATATACCACGACCCGATACAACATGAATTTGGATATAATGCGGTAAAGCAGCCCTCCGGGGCGGTGGGGCTACACACTCCGGTGGATCAAAGCAAGTTCGCTATAACGCGGTTTCACCTATAATGCAATAAGATTTTTTGGCTCCCGAGGTCAGCATTATATCGAGGTAGCAGTGTATTTGTACCTGGTTTGCACACCCTGCTTCTCTTGATTCAGGTTGCAGCAACACAAATCAACTGGGGAAGAATGTAAAGGAGAGGCCCAAGCACAAGAAGAACTATAAAGGGTGACTAGCATTAGGCAGAGTGGTGCATCAAGCTAGAAAGAGGTGCAGCCCTGACAAAATTGCAGCCCAAAGCACAAACTGTAAGCATTTGGCCACTCATCAAAGAAAAAAAAAAATCTAGTCAGCAGGTCATGCTTCTGTATAAGAAGCAAGAACATAATTCACTTGTGGAAGAGAGTTAAAAGAATTTTAAAAGTCTTACCCATTATTAAATGGAATTTTAGCAGCACTTCTCCCAAAACAATCAACTAAGTTGATGGTTTTGTGTATATTTATTTGCAAAATACTTTTTCTTAAGTATGATTTCGGGGAAGTCAGGGAGGAGTTCTGCATTAAGATATAGGAAGAAGAAATCCCTTTGGTTTATTTAGCAGAACACGCTTTGGTTACTTTAAAAAATTAAAGTTTCTATCCATACGAAACCAAAACTACCTCATCTCTCATTTTAATGTATCCACTGGAGTCTTTTAATGTAATTATGGTATTTACATACATCTCACCTCTATTTATAGTACTGTATAAAACACTTAACTACAATTTTATGCAGTATTGCTCAAACAAAAGTATCATTAATGACAGCACATATTATTCTAGTCAACTCAAAAGTAAATTAAAATATGCCAGAGGCAACATCTATAGATGTAATAGGACAGAGGTGAGGAGGGAAAATGGCCAAGTTTCAGGGAGAATGATTGAGCAAAAGAAGAGTGGGATAATATATTACACAAAGAAGGTTAAGCGTTTCAGAACAAGGAAGAAAGATGGATCTTAAGATACGATTTGCATAGAGACAGAGCAAATCAGGTTCTGCTCCAGATGGTGAAGTTACAGTGACTGTTGTGGGGGAAAAAAGGAAGAGGAGAACCAAGGAAGCTTCAGAAACAGGCTAAGGATCAGAAAAAAATGGATTAGGGACTGGGGGAAAGGGTTTTGAAAAACTAAGACAAAGAATTTTGTGCTGATTTAGAAATGGAGAAGCCAGTGAAGATTTCTGGGAATGCAAGCAATTGTGCTGTGTTTCTGCTTTTGGGTAAACAGAGTGAAAGAGATGAGTCACTTTTTGGACAAATTGAGGTCTGAAGGGTTGCAGCTTTAGGACCCAAGGGAAAAGGAAGCACGAGTTACAACAGTTTAGGTGAGAGGAAATGAATATGAGTAAGCTTTTCTGCAGAGAAGTAGTAGTGTAGCATCTGATGGAAATGTAAATAAATGATAGATTCATGAAATGCGGGTCAAAGTGTGGGGTGAATTAGAGGATGAAGGTAAAGAGGGAGAAACAGATACTATAGTTTGGGAGGTGGTGTTCTTATCTATAACAGTTTTGATTTATTGAGCTGAAAGAATTTATGCCAAGGACTGGAACTGAGAAGGTTAAAGGGAGAAGATCTGAGAAAATAAATGAAACACCAAAGGGAATATCAACTTGGGCATCAGTTTTACAAAGGTAAGTATAAAAACATATCACAAACTGTGAGCATTTTCAAGATACCTAATTTTTTAGTCCAAGTGGAGTACTCAAAATTCTGGTGCCAGTTTTTCTTTACTGTATAGGGCCACAAGCTGAGAGGCATGGTAGACTTGCTTATAATCACATTATTGGATCACCAAAATAGGGTCAATGTAATTGTGCAGTAACCTGACAAAATTCTACAAATTCTTGAAGCATCCCACACACTGCCTGGGGCAGAAGTGGGGTGATCCAATACTTTTCAGCATATGGTACTATAAATCCCATGAGATGATGAAAACTTAATGGTAAGACTTTTGAGTTTATAGCAGGAAAAAGTACTGGAATTATATATGCTATTCAACAGTACCAAAGAAATTGCACAGAAGTGAAAAAGCATCCATGCTTGTGAGGAAGCTGTATCGGTACACCCCCAACAACATATAATTAGGCAATTTCTTACCAAAACAATCCCCTGAGAAGGTGATGCAGTAACAGAAAGAAGACAATGTTGAAAACACAAGGAAAATACTGTAAACATTTCAACAATTCTATGATTCTACTGAGGAACATAAATAACAAGGTTTATACAGGAGAGAGAGAGAGAAGTGTAGAGAGAAAACCAGATGACAAAAACAAAGAAAAAAACAAAACAAAATCAAGCAGATGCAAAGACCTATTACAAACAACACATGAAGGTTCCACTTTGACAACTGATGTCTGAATATGAGTTAACACCGGGGAAAAATTAACTATGACAGGGATGTTTCTTAGTCTTTAAAATGGCATCACACTTTGATCTCAGGTTATATTAAAAGATTTCTGCCATTTTTATATATATTCTATGTACTTAAGGACTAAAAGAAGAGCATACTGATTTTTGGGGCTGGAAATGGTCCAACTTGTTTATAATTAGGAGGAATAGGATGAAAATGAGAACTAGAAAACTGTAGCTGACTATCACGACAAGTGTCATAACAATAAGACCTATTAGTCTACTGAAATAGTGTCCCAAGGCAAATTGTTGATGTGCTAGTGGCTCAAGTCAGTAACATACAACACAAAGCACTAAAGAATAACAACAAAGGTGAAAAAGGAGTAAATGAGTTAACCAATTAGGTCTTTTCCATGTTTATCTTTTTAATGTTGTTCTACTTTTGTTAACATCCAATTGATTAAAATGCAAATCCAAACTCAGTATTTTGTCTTATCCAGAATAACTCTTAGCACTTAAAACAATTAATCTTTGAACATGTTGTAAATATAATCACAGTATAACAGGGTGTTGGTAGCTGGAAGGCTAGTAGTATGATTTGAGTTGAGATTTCTGAACTGTAAGTCAGAATAAATATTAAAGAAATATTGCACATTCAACTGCAGGTACTGAACCACGTGCAAAAGGAAAAAAATTCCTTATGTAAAACACTTTTCCAAATACAGTTACAAAATCCAAATGGGTTGTTATAGACAAAAGCACCTGAACAGGTTTAACATACCCACTCATTTTAAACTGAAAGCTACTTAATTAATGCTTTCCCAGTGCCCAGATTGCACAGGTAGTTCCTCATATTCATACTATAACAATTGGTGCTAAAGGGAATAATGACAATCAGATATTTGAATTACATATTGTGGATAGGCATTCAAAATGATGTAAGAGCAAAGCAGGTTTGAAATTAGGCACATGAAAAAGGCATTTTCAAACCTATTTTGCTAGTCATATTTGCTGCAGTTTTCTTATACCTATCTAAACAATAGTCACATAAAACCTGAACATTCAAAGCCACGTAGAAAACAACGGCTTATTAGACAACAGTTAGACTGCTCTGGTAGAAGAGTAACCTACCTAAATAGTTTGGGAGGCAAGATGCTGAAACGTGTCTTGTCTAAAATTTTCCTGATTCGGTTTCTTCCACCAGATACAGTGTTTGCTTTGATTTTCTTGTTTCCTTTCTCGCATGGAAACATCTGTTCCATATCTCCGGGCATATCTGGGATGGAGTAGCGATTACTTTTCTTTTCTGCAATTTTTGGAATATGGGGGACTCCATTTTTCTCCTGTCCTATCCTGCTAAGCAGCTCTTTAAACACTGTAAAAGAAGATAAACCTATTAGAATTTCTTTTTACCTCCGGAAAGCTTGTTCTTTTAATCCTTCTTCCCATCCCCACCTACCACCATAAAAGAAATACTGGATAGTATAGTTGTTAACATACACACTGACAATATGGTCAATTTAATATTCCTTTCCTCTTCCCACTGAAATCAAGTGGAATTTCGCTATTGAATTCAATGGGAGAGAGAGTAGGCCCTAAATGACTAATAGAAAACAGACTGCAAAGAGAAAAATAATGCACTGGAGGGAATTTCCAACCAGAAATTAAGAAGTGAAGTAGAAGAAATTTCATCGTTTTCAGTTTTCTTACTAATAAACATTACAACACATTTCATAAAACTTTGCTAACATCCACTACAGGCAATTAACCAGATAAAAGGGGAAACCTTATATTTACATTAATCAATATTTTTGTCTGTATCTGTTAGGTAATGGAATGCAGCTGCTTCCTTAAGAACAACCACAAGACTGATCAACAGTTTACCACTTTACTGGCTGACACTTCTTTTACCTTCATTGATATTATCAAATATATTCCACATCCAATATTCTTTTACACTTATCAGATTTAACTGGTCAACTGGTAACAATGATATTTCCAGAAAACACCATTCCATGGGGGAAAAAGTTATACCTATTTTATTTGTTTCTGTTATATAACATAAAACCCTGCCCTGCCCAAGCTGTACATGAATTTCTGCCAAGCAGTTTATTTTTTATATCTTTGAGGTTGCTGACATCAGAGAAATGTAGTGTTTTCAGTTGAACACATATGGCTGTGCTCACTGAAACAGAACTTACAGCTGCACAGTGCTGATTACTCACGTTTTCCACCCAAACCAGGAAGGCAGCCCATACTATGCACAAATACCAAATCAAATTGCATGCTTTTATTACATAGCAAAATTTAGGACTATACACCTTTGTAGAAGAAATTCAGGTGTGAGCGTGGGGATTCATTGATATATTCTCTGATAACTCACTAGCACCATATTAGGCATTTAGCACTCTATTAAAAAATTAGCATAGCAAATAGAGTCTGTGCAAAGGGCTTCAGCTGATGGATTTGTTAAAATACATCAGGCAGCGGACAGAGTAAGCACCTTGAATATCTAGCAACAATAAAAAGGGCTCATAATCCACGCATATACAGTTATATGTACAGCGCTGTAATTCTGAACAGATAACCAGAGAGAGCGAGACCATCCTGAGTCTTTTTTCACTGACTTGGTCGCAGCTATGTTTCATTTTCATATGAATATGTTAACTTTCAGAGGAAGGTTGTACAAGTTGGTGTACTGCTGCATGTCACCTTGTATTAGCATACGTTATTTGATGAAAAGGGTTTTTTAAAATTGTTTTTGTCCTCATTTTGTTTGAGGCAATAAGCTATAGTTAAGTTCATGCCAATTTTTGACCTCTATAGTGATGTAAAGAAAAAAAATTAAAAACAGAAAATCAAGAGTGAACAAAGACAAGTAATTAGAACTAGCAGATGAGACTCAGGAGAGGAAAAGACCATCAGCAACCTCAAATATAATATAAGTCAAAGAAAAGAAACTATGTATGTTTAAGAGGAATCTTGTTCTTACTGTAGCGGTATTTGTGTTGTTGGATGCAAACCATGTAATGCCCTGGATTATGGAAAACTAACAGATATTTTGACTGAGGTTTAAAAAAATTATTTGTTTATAAAATGACAATTTAAAGCTAAAATGGATATTTCACATATACTTTATACATTTCCATTTTCTCTTTCAGATGTAAAAGATGTTATGGTGCTCACACCCATTATTAAAAGTTTTAAAAAACTCTGATTTTACATCTTTTGCTATTTCTTGTCAAAACAGGCGACAGTGAGGATTTGTGAATACGTGACTTACTGGTTCATAAACTTTGGGTCAGATTATTGGCCCCCTTTCAGCCCCTTTGTGTGAAGGCTCAATAAAGCTGCTTAAATGGTCACATGAGGATTTCCCAGGGAGCACAGAGCTGGTTATAATACCTCAACCCCGCCCCCCATCCCCATGCAGACTCTGGCGTAGGGGGAGTACCCAGGCGAAAAAAAGACATGGGGACATGGTCTCTGTGCTCTGGTGATCATCAACTCCGACAACAGCTCCTTGGGGTGACAGGCAAATGGGTGGAACTTACTGCGGCCCTGAGGACTTCAGGATAGGGAACTTTGTCTTCTTTCTCACATGTAAGGTATATTGACTATGCAAGTCTACTCACCAAAAATGTTTGTTTTTACAGTAATGGAAAGATGAGTATTGTTCCTCAAGATTTCAACAGCTTTTACAAATGTAATGTTCTCAAAGTTCTGTCCATTTACTTCCATTATCTTTTGGGAGAAAAAGAAAAAAAAAGAATTTTTAGATTAAATATCACAAAAGGTTTTCCATTCTCTAAATTTATTTTTAATATTATAAAAAAGATACAATAAATGCTTCAGAAGTTACAATATTGCTACATATCAGAGTGGTATTATGAAAACATGCATTACTAAATATCTTAATAAATTAGCTGCTACAATTTAAATACAAGTATGTCCTATAAACATGTCGGACTTTGTTGCACCCAGAGGGGGAACTGAAGTCTTTTAGTGGCCCAGCTGAAGAGCGAGGGCCAGAAAGGCCCAGAGAAGCAGAGTCTCCAGGGAGGGAGCCCTGGTGGATGTGATCCCACACCAGGGCCAGGACTGCTTGAAGAGCAGGAATAATTTGAGGGAACCCAAAAGGGGCTGAGACACAGTTTGGCCAGGGCAATGTGATAGGCCCTGCTGGACTGATTGAAGAGTGAGGCCCATGATAGAGTCGCAGACCGAAGGACCTTACAGAGGGTAATGAAATAGGCCCCCTGTTGGTCTTATATCCTGCAAGGAGCTTGCTTTGCTTTTATCACCCAGACTGTGAGAGACTTGGCCATAGGACTGAGTCAGCAAAGACCCACCACAAACAGAGTGTGTGTGCAGGCACACGCACTTGGCCAGGGGGCACTCGCGAGAGTGAGTGTACCCCATTACAACCCTTTTTAACAATGTTTCCTAAAACAAACCATGATTGGGATATTTTGGGTTTTTTTTCATATCTATTTTAAAGTAGAAGAGAACTGCAGATGCAAACCGTAAATCCTTAAAATACTACATAGTTTGGTAAACAGTGAGCAAATTAGTAATATTTTAAGTCTTATATTTCAGACAAATGTTATCTGGCATTTACTGTACTTGGTTAAACGAGGAGGGATTTTTATTAAAATTACATCTGAAAAAGACTGTTACCTTTGTAACTGTTGTTCTTCGAGATGTGTTGCTCATATCCATTCCATTTAGGTGTGTGCGTGCAGCGTGCACGTCCGTCGGAAGATTTTTACCCTAGGAACACTCGGTGGGTCGGCTGGGCGCCCCCTGGCATGGCGCCGCTATGGCACCGAATATATACCCCTGCCGACCCGTCCGCTCCTCAGTTCCTTCTTGCCGGCTACTCCAACAGTGGGGAAGGAAGGCGGGTTTTGGAATGGATATGAGCAACACATCTCGAAGAACAACAGTTACAAAGGTGAGAAACCGTCTTTTCTTCTTCGAGTGCTTGCTCATATCCATTCCAATTAGGTGAATCCCAAGCCTTACCTAGGCGGTGGGGTCGGAGTGAGATACTGCAGAATGTAGAACCGCTGAGCCGAAGGCTGCGTCCTCTCTGGATTGTTGCACCAGGGCATACTGGGAAATGAAGGTGTGTACTGAAGACCACGTAGCTGCTCGACATATTTCCTGGATAGGTACTCAAGCTAGGAAGGAGGCCAACCAGGCCTGAGCCCTGGTAGAATGAGCGGTAATATGACCCGGAGAGACTTGCTAGATCATAGCAAGTACGGATGCACGCTGTTACCCATGACGAAATTCTCTGAGAAGAGATGGGTAAGGCCTTTCATCCGATCTGCCACTGCCACAAAAAGTTGGGGCGTTTTGCGGAAGGGTCACGTTCGGTCAATGTAGAAGGCGAGTGCCCTACGGAAGTTGAGGGAATGCAACTGCTGCTCTCTATGAGATGTATGCGGTTTGGGAAAGAAGACCGGGAAGACCTGGTTGAGATGGAAGGCCGAGACTACTTTAGGGAGGAACGCCGGATGTGGATGTAACTGCACCTTGTCTTTGTGCAACACCGTGTAAGGTGGGTCCACTATCAGAGCCTGAAGCTCAGAGACTCTCCTAGCCAATGTGATGGCCACAAGGAAGGCTGTTTTCCATGACAAATTTAGGAGCGAACAGGTCGCCAATGGCTCGAATGGAGGAGTTGTAAGTCTCATCAGCACCAAGTTGAGGTCCCAGGAAGGGGCGGGGCATCGTACTAGGGGGTATAGATGCTCCAAACCTTTGAGGAACCTCGAGACCATAGGGTGGGAGAAGATGGAATGAGTACCTTCTCCTGGGTGGAAAGTAGAAATAGCTGCCAAGTGCACTAGCAATGATGAGATAGCGAGGTCTTGCTGTTTAAGATACCAGAGATAGTCCAATATAGTAGGAATGGGAACCTCCATGGGTGTTACATTCAGTGTTTGACACCAGCAAGAAAATCGCTTCCACTTGGCCAAGTATGTAGACCGGGTGGAAGATTTTCTGCTACCCAGGAATACTTCTTGCACTGGGGCAGAGCAACATAACTCCGACTGGGTTAACCATGCAGGAGCCATGCTGTGAAATGGAGGGATTGCAGGTCTGGGTGGTGAAGCCTGCTGTGGTCCTGCGTTATAAGATCCTGATGAGGAGGCAGAGGGATCGGGTTGGCTATCGAGTGGTTCAGCAACGTAGTGCACCAATGTTGTCAGGGCCACGCAGGGGCGATCAGGATCAGGCGAGCTCTGTCCCTGAGGAGCTTTAAGAGAACCCTGTGCACCAGTGGGAAGCGTGGAAAGGCGTACAGCAGCTGGTTCTTCCATGAGATTAGGAAGGTGTCCGATATCGAGCTCGGGGCAAGACCTTGGAAGGAGCAGAACTTCTGGCACTTCCTGTTGTCGCGGGAAGCGAAGAGGTCTATGTGAGGAAAGCCCCACTTCTGGAAGATGGAATGTAGAATGTCCGGGTGAAGCGACCACTCGTGAGACCGAAAAGATCTGCTGAGATGGTCTGCCAGAGTGTTCTGGACCCCCGGGAGGAACGATGCTACAAGGTCTATCAAGTGGGCTATGCAAAATTCCCACAATTGGATCGCCTCCTGACAAAGGGGGGAGGATAGAGTCCCTCCCTGCTTATTTATGTAGTGCATGGCTGTTGTGTTGTCGATAAGCACTGAAACACAACAACCTTGCAGATGTTGTAGGAATGTCTGGCACGCCAGGCAGACTGCTCTCAGCTCCCGGACGTTTACGTGCAACGCCAGCTCTTGAGATGACCAGAGGCCTTGCATACGATGATTGTTTAGATGAGCCCCTCAGCCTAGAGACGACACGTCCGTCGTTAGGGACACTGAGGGCTGCCTCGGATGGAATGGCAGTCCTGCACAAATCAGGGAGGGTGTTAGCCACCAGCTGAGGGAGTCTAAGATGCTCTGAGGAATGGTGACCACCATGTCTATGGTATCTCTGCCTGGACAGTACACTGAGGCGAGCCAGGTTTGAAGGGGACGCATGCGTAGATTGGCGTGCTTGGTTACAAAAGTACATGCGGCCATGTGACCGAGGAGGCTTAGACAGGTGCAAGCCGAGGTCGGCGGAAAGGTTTGGAGGCTTTTTATAACTGAGACTAGTGCCTGAAACAGGGGCAGTGGCAGGCAAGCTTTTGCAAGTTTGGAGTCTAGAATTCTATTCTTTGAGTGGGCACTAGAGTAGACTTCTCTAGACTGATCATCAGGCCCAGTCTCTCGAATAGGTCCATGATGATGGCTACGTGCCTGATGACCTGGGCCTCCGAGGTCCCTTGAATAAGCCAGTCGTCTAGGTAAGGTAAAACATGTATTCGCCGATGACGGAGGAAGGCAGCCACTACCGCCATGCACTTTGTAAAGACGCAAGGGGCCGTAGAGAGGCCAAACAGAAGGACTGCAAATTGAAAATGTTGGTGGTGCACCATAAACCGTAGGTACCGTCTGTGCGGGGGATAAATAGCAATGTGGAAATATGCGTCCTTCATGTCGAGAGCAGCGTACCAGTCTCCGGGATCCAAGGATGGGATAATGGTCCCCAGGGATACCATGCGGAACTTCAACTTCTTTAAAAACATGTTGAGTCCTCGCAGGTCCAGGATGGGTCGACGACCTCCTTTTGCTTTGGGGATTAGGAAATATCGGGAGTAAAATCCCCTGCCCCTTAATTCCTCTGGTACCTCCTCTATAGCTCCGATCGAAAGGAGCGCACGAACCTCTTGCCAGAGGAATTGCTCATGGGAGGGGTCCCTGAAGAGGAACGGGGAGGGGGGTGAGAGGGAGGGGGCGAAATAAATTGGAGGTGGTATCCAAATTCCACCATGCGTAGGACCCAACGATCCGAAGTTAATTGGGACCACGCAGGGAGGAAGGAGGAAAGGCGGTTGGAAAACTGAGGGGGATCCTGGGGAAGGAATGGTGCTCTGCTCTCGGGCGCACCTTCAAAAGTTTGCTTTCGGGCCCGGCGCTGGTTTGGCGGGACTGGTATTGTGGCCGCCCTGGGACCCAGATTGCCGTCTGCGGTTCCCGCGACCGCGCCTTCTGCCAAAGTCTTGTCGCCGTCTGGGCAGGGGGTAAGGGCACTGAGGCTGGCTACGGAAAAAGACCTTCATTGGGTTTGTGGGGTGTGCATCCCAAGGGAACACACGATCACCCGACTGTCCTTAAAGACTCTGTAGCCTAGGGTCCGTTTTCTGGGAGAAAAGGCCCTGGCCTTCAAACAGCAGGTCCTGGATGGTGTGTTGCAGTTCAGGAGGTAGACCTGACACTTGCAGCCACGAGATCCCCCTCATCATGATTCCCGAGGCCACGGTTCTGGCCGCCAAATCGGCAGCATCGAGAAAGGCCTACAGGGAAGTCCGTGCCACTTTCTTTCCTTCCTCCAGAAGGGCTTGGAATTCCTGGTGGGAGTCTTGTGGGACCAGTTCAGTGAACTTACCCACCGACTGCCAGGTGGTATAATTATATCTACTGAGCAGGGCCTGTTGGTTCGCCACCCTAAGTTGGAGGCCCCCCGCAGAGTAGACTTTATGTCCCAACAGGTCCGTCCATCTAGCCTCTCTCGATTTTGGGGCGGGGGCTTGCTGGCCATGGCGCTCTCGCTCATTGACGGATTGAACCACCAGGGAGCAAGGAGGAGGGTGGGCATATAGTTATTCGTACCCTTTCCATGCTTCTGGCTATAGGAGGGATAGACGCAGGAGATTGCCAAATTGTGTCTGCTTTGGCTTGGATGGAGCGGATAAATGGCAAAGCTACATGGGTTGGGGCATCTGCCGACAGTATGTCTATTACCGAGTCTTCAACCTCCAGGACCTCCTCCACCTGGAGATTGATATTTAAGGTGACTCGCCTCAGAAGGTCCTGGTGAGCTCGGAGGTTGATAGGGGATGGGCCCAATGAGGATGTACTCGTCAGGTGAAGAGGACGGCGACAGATCCGGTACGAGTGGTTCCTGTAGGGACTCTTGGTCAGGCGGTACGTCAGGGTCCGGGAGGACCTGAGGGTCTGGTGCCTGAGGAGATTGATTTGTATCCGCTGGAGGGGGGCGGCTAACAGTGGCCTCTGGTGCGCGATGTTCCGATGGGGCGGAACGTGATGGTACCATGGGTTCGCCTTGGGCCTGGTGATATGCCCAAGGCGTCCAAAAGGACCACTGATGAGGACCTTGGTCTGGACCTTGAGCCTCATGGAGAACACGGCTGTGTGTCTCTGAATTGGCATAGGCGGCACTATCAGTGTGCGATGACTCAGACGTGTGCCGCGATGGCCATGGCGGGGCGGAGACTGTTTGAGGATGAGCCCTGTCTTGAGGGTACCGTATTTCGTGCCACACCGGACAGCGGTACTGGGATCTGTACCGGTACTGAGAGTGTGATAGGGACCTGCGACTGGCGTGGTGCCAGGAGGTCAACTGGGATCTTGACGCCCTATGATGAGAGCGGCTGCGGTGCGAACCAGTGCCTGGAGTATCTGTCCGGTGAGTGGGATCTTGAGTGGTGCTGCGAGTACAACCGGTACCGAGGAGGAGATCGGTACCGGGACTGCGAGTGGCACCTGGATCTGGAGCGGTGACGAGATCGAGAACGTTGGTGAGACCTCGATCTTGAGTGCTGTCTGCCTGTGGTGCCGATGGAAGGTGGTCTTACCATGGCAGGCTTGCCTGTTGATTGAATAACCCGCACCGGCGGTGCCAGGGGTTGAGGCAGGGCGGGCTCCATTAACGCAATCAGTTCCCTCGCTGTAGCAAATGTCTCTGGCGTAGTGGGAACAATAAGCTCTACCGAGGCATGTGCCGGGGAGCTGTCATGCACCGGACTCAACGGCTATTGCACGACCAGAATCAACGGTGCAGAGATTGTCGGTGCCGCGGCAGTTACTGGTGCCAGGCGGCTTGACTTAGATTGCTGCTCAGACTGCGGTGCAGATAGTGGGGCCGCAGGAGCTTTGAGCTCTTTGGCACGCGGGGAGAGGGAGAGGTGCCGGGCCGGTGACGGCTGGTGCCGAGATGTTTTCGCGGTGCCGGCGCTCTCCGGTGCCGATGAGGCACTTCTCCCCGGCGCGGACTGTCCGGCAGCCGGTGCCGAAAGTGGAGGAGTGAGGGCTGCCTCCATTAGGAGCTGCTTAAGGCGAAAGTCCTGCTCCTTTTTCGTCCGCGGCCTGAACGATTTGCAGATCCGGCACTTGTCTGCAAGGTGGGATTCCCCCAAGCACTTGAGGCAGGAGTCATGAGGGTCTCCCGTGGGCATCGGCCGGCGGCAGACTGAGCACGGTTTGAAACCCAGTGAGCCAGGCATGGGCCTTGGCACCGGGTGAGGGAAAGGGCTCATCCCCGACCCTCTGAACTATATACACTAACTACATTTATGAAAATCTATTAACTAGAACTATAGAGAATAAACTATATACACAATAAGTATTAGAATGATTGAAAAGCTAGGGAGGTGGAGATCAGCTACGCTGCGCTCCACTGTTCCAACGACCGACATTGGCGGTAAGAAGGAACTGAGGAGTGGACGGGCCGGCAGGGGTATATATTCGGTGCCATAGCGGCGCCTCACCAGGGGGCGCCCAGCCGACCCACCGAGTGTTGCTAGGGTAAAAATCTTCCGACGGACGTGCATGTGGTGCGCACACATCTAATTGGAATGGATATGAGCAAGCACTCGAAGAAGAACATGAATAATTTTATGCACTTTCTTACCTGATCACCACGCTTAAGTCCAGCTTCTGCTGCTTTGCTGCCTGTTTCTACTGTCTCTACAAAAATGCCAAAACCCTTGTCACTTCCTCCAACTAGACAGAAAAAGAGTGGCGAGTCTCTGGAAGCTTTCTGCAGAGTAATTTGCCTCCACTTTGCTTTGGCGGCACAGGCAATATTCAACAACCTGAGGTGACCCTTCATTTTCTGTAAATCAGAAGACATACACAAAGGAATGCAATGTTTCTTCATCTCAAATTGGAAGAACAACTGAAAAGAACAATGCCACAGAAAAAAGAATCGACGAACTTAAGGATCCAATTCTTACTAAAAAAACAAACAAATTCTGTTCTTTCTTGAAATACCATCAAGGGATAGAAATGAGTAGTTTATACCATTTTACTGTTTGATTCTGTACAACCATATGTACAATTTAGACCAAATAGGACTGTGTTAAAAGCTGAATATAGATGGTCGTCTTCTAGCCCAAGGACTTTTAAAAAGATTCTTAAATCACAGATGATAAAAAAAATCATCACTGGAAAGCATGACACTGATAGTTTTTAGTCCTACCGTATCTTCCAAGTTTTTTTCAAATTCTTCCAGAAATCGTGTCATAGCGGGATCTCCTTCAAAATCATTAAAATGATTATTCACCCACAATAAGACCACTCTGGTGACCTTCAGAAACAAGATAAACATGAGGGTATTTTTTTAGATGGGTTGGTTTTGGAGTTAATAGTAAGGAAAAAGAGAGGATGTACAATGTAAACATATTTGTTTATGTGGATTTAATCTGATTGCCATTCTCTTCTACACTGATGTTACACAGGTTTTTCATAGAAGTAAACCAAAAGCAGAGGTCACTTTTACTGCTTTTAAACCATCCCCGAGTCATTTTCCTCCACCGCACAATTAAACTAATCAGAGAAGGAAAAATCAAATTGGATCTAAGGAGCTGGACTACTATCTACAGTCACACAAAGTACTTTTAGTTTTGCTTAATTCAGAAACTTTGCACTTTTCAAATTGCCATTGTGAATGGTCAATTCTTTAAGCATAATTTCTAGGAAATGTATAGTAATGATAAAACATTACATCCTGAGAACCTTTATCTCCATTTTTTGACAATGCAGTTGACTGTGCTACAGAATTACTATACAACTCTCATAGTCAGCCTGTCAATTACTCAATCTCTATTAAACAAAAGTGCTCAACAATTTCAGCAGTTTCTTTCGTCTAAAAATAAATTACTTCCTATTTTACTTGCTGAGACAGTTTTTTTCCTTTGCAAGTCCACAAAAAAGTTGCTGTATGCAAAAGTGCTTTTAATTTTATGTTGGCAAAAATGTTATCCAACCCAGGTCCTACGCCCATGTCATTTTTAGTATCTATCTCTATATACTCAGCCCATTTTGAAGTTACTCTTTTCATTATGCACAGAAAAGACAAATCTTGAAAGTGCTTGACATGTGTATGACATACCCAGGGCACAATTCAGATTAATGAGTAGCTGTGTCACCCCTGCCTTCTAGCCTGGGGTGTCCTTTACAATGCTTTGCTGCTGTAGCTTCCAGTCTGGATTGCTCACAAACAGCCTCTGGCATAGAAGTCACTTCCAGTTATGTCTGTGTGTATAATGCAGCCAGCACCTACGCTCTTACTAGCTTGAATTATACTGCAGGGTGACCCCAACACACTCCCAGAGTCCCAGATTTTTCTCCTGAAATGTTTGCCCTGTACTGCCCAGCTCTCTCCTGGACAATACAAGTTTAAATAGGTCTGTTATTTCATCAATGGGGATATTATGCACATATTTTATCATCCCAAATGGAGTTTCCCAAACACTTAAACACACTGGATTAAACAAAACAATAAAACAAGTTTATTCACTACAAAAAGATAGATTTTAAATGAATACAAGTAACAAGGTATAAGAGTCAGAAATGGTTACAAGAAAAATAACGAATAAACGCAACTAATGCCTATCTTACCAAACTATGTTAAATTGAAAGCAAAGTTCTTCTCAATACCTGCACTCAACAGTCTTAGTGGCCAAACTTCTTAGGCCAGGACCAGGGGCAGCTCTAGGTATTTTGCCACCCCAAGCACGGCAGGCAGGCTGCCTTCGGCGGCTTGCCTGCGGGAGGTCCCCAGTCCCACAGATTCGGCGGCACCCCTGCGAGAGGTCCACTGAAGCCGCGGGACCAGCGGACCCTCCGCAGGCATGCTGCCGAAGGCAACCTGCCTGCCACCCTTGTGGCAACCGGCAGAGCGCCCCTCGTGGCTTGCTGCCCCAGGCACGCGCTTGGAGTGTTGGTGCCTGGAGCCACCCGTGGTCAGGACCCCTTCTTCTGTTTGATGGCTGCTTTCTTTGTTCCTTCTAGTGCAGTGAATCAGTGGACAAGGAGCAAGAGCAAGAGAGGAGGGGTGCCCTGGGGTGTTTGTCCCCCCTTTTGTAGTGTCAGTCCCCTCCCACTTGGAAAACATTTCCAGATGAGATTCAGGATGACAGGCAGTCTGTGTGGAAGGAAACTCCATGCTGTTTCTGTGCTAAGATGTAGATTTTTTGCCCCACCCCTTTTCCTGCCAAAAAAAATGGCCACTTAGCAAATAATGGCCCATCAACCTTGTTTACACCTGGTTGACATGTCAGCTTGCCCTTTGTCTTTGAGAGACTGGTTTGGCCACTCCCTAGACTTCCCTGGAAAACACTTTTAGTCATGACCTCAGCTTATGTTTATAACTTCACATACAATAAAATACTGCTACGTGCATTTTGCCATGACATTACTGATCAGCAAATTATGAGTTTTTAAATGGTATCTCACATTATACAAAGATTATTACAATAGTGTGTAGGATGTGGACATGGGAGTATATTCTATCACAATATGGAATAGTCCTATCAGACAGACTGCTAAGATCATGTGGCAGTTATTCCAGATGTTCTCTGTGGACAATTTTCACATTTTTAATTAAAAAAAAAAGTAAGACTAATTGTCAAAATGCATGGCACAATAAAGAGAGAAAGAACATGAAACAGTTGAAAAGCAGAGAAAAGCCTCTGTAATTTTAAATACCAGCTCTTTCACTGGTCAACAGGTTTTGTTGCAGGTAAACTCTAGTATATATGAAAAAAGTCGGCTAAGAACATTATTGCCATCTTTTTCAAATAGGCTATGAACAAAAACCATCAGACCATATAAATTTTATTTTGTGTACACGTGCATATTCATACAGAACTTCACTTACTTCCACATATAGAAGTATTGTAATTGCATCAATTGTACCATCCACAACCCTTTTCTGTGGTGGCAGTTAACTTCAGGTGCATGGTTTGTAGAAAGCTGCTTAAATCAAATGCACTTGCCGCCTTAAAAACAATGGAAGATAGGTCCAATGCTGTCATGAAAGCAACAGTGATATGCCCAGGAAATCATGGACATTTAATTGCCCTGAATTACAGGCAAAAATGGGTCTTCTGAGAGGGCTGATTGTACCCAGAATATTAGAGAGTACACCAGAAAATATTTGCTCTGTGTGAAATTTGTGAACAATAGGTCTTGACTTAGATTTCAGATACATTGCTATTTACATAATAAGATCAGCAATTACACATTTTAGAGGCTATGAGAGGCATATCTGAATTTAGAATCAAAACTTACATGTGTGCAACTACGTGGAAGAATACCTTTTTATGCTACTGAAATATATTGGTATAAAAATGTGTATTTTTAGATTATCATGGAACTGCCAGACTTTATCAGCACAAAAAAGGGTTAAAGATTGATAACTTTTCACCCCAAAAGCTAGTCTGTTCATTCGACACCAACCTTATCCCTGAGGCTGTCCACTTTAAACCACTCCAGCAGTTTATCCCCAACTTCCAATGGGCTTGATAGAAATGTCCTGTATGTTAAAAGGAAATCTTCTATATAAGTTGGGTCCACAATAGAATGTTCTTCTATTAAATGCATGATGAGTCGCTCAGGTGTTGCCTTAAAAACAGAAGTGCAAAGGGCTTTCAGGAAGTATCACACAGTATCATCACCCCAGTGATGATATCCAGGCTCTGAACCACATATATTGCACTTTTTTTTTCTTCAAATTATACCGAGTGATTGATAAACGCTTAGAAAGAAAAAGAATCAGTGTATTTAAGTTCAGTTCACATATTTCAACCTTCCTAAACATTTTGTAGGACTATGCACAATCTTGTCATTTATAATAGCATTTTGTTTGCACAATAACATTCCATCAATTCTTTCGTTTGTTTTAAAATCCCTCTTCTAATCCAACACAACACACATTAATGCATGTAAAGACACTAACTGGTGGTTTCTAACATAAAACCAGAAAATCTGTCCTGAACAGATCCTGTTTTATTAATAAGAAGCAGATTTTCTATTTATATAAAAATATAAATCCTTTCTAATCAACTCTCTATTGAGCTGTATTAGGAAAGACAAATGTGAATATATGTTCCAGGTTCCCACTGTATTTTCTGACAAATTAACATTTTTAGAGTTTGACAGGTAGAATATTAAATAAATAAAGAAAATCACCTTAATGACTATATGTCCTTTTCTGGTTCCACTGCGATCTAGCTCTCTGTGCTCCTTTACCATAACAATT
This sequence comes from Gopherus evgoodei, assembly GCF_007399415.2. NCBI lineage: Eukaryota > Metazoa > Chordata > Testudines > Testudinidae > Gopherus > Gopherus evgoodei. Next base: position 14,238,901 of record NC_044329.1, read on the forward strand.
TCTCCTTCTTCCTCGACTTTATGAGTGTTTTTTTCCACATGGTTCAGAATACGCCAGTAATCCTGCTGGGCTATACAAACAAACTGACCCAGAACAATATGGGGACAATTAATAAATCTGTAATACATAAACACATCTCCACGCACTAAACCTGGGCAAATGTAATGCAATAGCGATAGCATATCATTTGACATCAGTCCAGTCCTGTCCAGTTCCAATAGATATTAAATTGTGAACAGATTCCAAACGAAATTGATAATCCCTCACACAGTACTACGATGTTACTGTGCAAAGACCAATCTTAAAAGAGAACTTAGCTTGTAAAAAGTGGAAATGATATTTTCTGTTTAACTGTTCTTATAGCATTTCAAACACACACAAATACCATGACCTTAAGTGGTAAATAGTTACTTCAGCATAACACAAAAGTTCCTGTTTCTCAGATGACAGCAATGTACAAGAAAATTGTTCCAAAATAAGAAGGGAGAACCGACAACTAAGGGCTTGTCTATACGGTGTTTTAGTTTGCACTAGAAGGGTGTAAATTCTAGTCCATACTAGCTTATTGGGCACTAACTAACCTGTGTGGAACCTGCTGGCCCACACCAAAAGTTCCCTAGTGTGTGTTAATGTAGCCCTGTAACTTGCACTAGGGAACTTTTAATTAGGGTTGCTGACATTGTATTTCAAAATTAAGGGACCGTTTTTTAGCATCCACATCCTCCCCCTTCTCCCGATGTTATCATCATCATCATCATTATTAATAATAATCAGTACTTACCTACATTCACCAGTGGTATTTCTTGTCGCTTTTTGCAGAACTCAGCAACTCTTGATCTTGTTGTACAGAGAGGAAAACACCCCTTCTAATAAGGGATTGTTGGCAATCCTACTTTTTAATGCATGCAACCCGGGAACACATGGCCCATTTAGTGCACAACATGCTAGTGTGCACTGGAATTTACACCCCTCTATTGCAGACTAAAGAATTGTGTAAACATGCCCTAATTTAACAGAGTGCCCACCCTTCCAACTTCCTTTATTCTATTTCCATTATAAATATCATTATATTAGATGAAACCATATTATCTTTTTTTTATTAACCACTTAAAAATGTGCGAAAATTATACATAGGTATAATCTTACCTGACAGTCATCTACTTTGGTCCTAACCACTCCATTCATGTACTGTTTATCCAAAGAAGGGGTAATCCCAAAACTATTTCCCATACAGAGACTTTCAGTTTTCCCATCTGGATGGCTGATTTCCACGGTGCCGTTTAAAATAACATACCAAGAATCAAGCTAGAATGAATTTAAAAAAAAAAATCTCTCAGCAAGTTCTAATAAGAAAGATGAATCAATGCTTATCTTCCAGAAGTATTTGCTCATGTGGTAGTAAATATGCTTTCATTACAATTTTGCAACATTTCATTCAATACAACATGTCAAGAACTGCTGTTTACTGTCCACTGACTTGTAAGCAGTAAGTGACGGACGAGCCAAAATAAAAAAAAAATTATTTCTAGCTTTGCAATCCACCAAGTGCTAATAATTTCCAAATATTTGCATGTGCTGCCACTACCCTTTTGACAACGAAGCCTATGGTGTGATACTATATTTTTAACATAGGCATTAAAATATGTTCATTGGACACTCAAATTTGCACAAGAGGAGACTTCAGTTAAGCCAGTGGGTAACAATTGCACAAGATCAAAAATATTTTTTAGAAGATTACTTCAGAAAAGGGATATTATTTCCCGGGCAGATAATTTTATTTTTTTTCCTGATAGAAAAGATCCATCCTTTTATGACATTATAAATACATTTTTTGTAAAATAACCCCTAACTACTAGGTAGCAGTACAGAAATAAATTGCAATATACCAGATTACTGTTCAAGTACTATACATACAAATTGTTTAATGCTGTTGTACGTTTAGATTTGAACATATTAAAATCCTGAGTTTCAGTATCATACAGTGCTTAAATTATGTAATGTGCTATAACTTACTTCTTGTCCATCTTCAAGTATGATGGCTCCTGCTTGTTCTACCACTTCAAATATCATAACTGAACAAAGTTCTCTTCTTACAGACATGGTCATGTTTGCAAAGGCTGGGAGTTGATGCATAAATTCCAGTAATTGCTCTATTAGATAAAGGAAACATTGATATCAAGACTGCAAGGCCTGTGCCTCTAAGGTACTATACCCCCTGCAGGTATATTAAACCTCAGAGTTAAACTCACTGAAGGAATTGCTCAGTGGTATTTCAATCACTATTAGTGCCTGTGGCTAAATGAGCACAGCATGCATTTTACAATCAACATTAATAAAAGGAACCTGGCTTTTCAATCTTGATTGTGCTCTGATTGACTATTACGGCATCAATCTAGCTAAGTGTAAAAGCACTGGAACTTTAAGCCTTTAGAAAAGTTATAAAGTACTTTTGCTGAATAATGATTGTAAGACAGATAATATCAATAACATGAAATCATTTTTAGTGTTCACAGAAATAATCAGAGGAAAAGTATAAACCATCTCAATTTTTGTTTTAGTGTTAAACTAATGCCACCTTTAGCCTGGCGCATGCAGAAACCTCTTTTTGACTAGGATTCCTTGGAACTTAAATTCAGCCTCTTTATACTGTGATAATACCACCAGCCCTGCCAAAAATTCCAAAATAAATTTGCCAGTGTCAGGCAGCTAAATTTACTCCCCACCCCACTCCCACATTAGCAAACTGTAATCATTAAAGTATTTAGCAACTCAGTGCTAATATTTTCAAACATGTAGGTTCTCATAATAAATATAAGAAGAGAATAATAGTCTAGTTTAGTTTATAAATTCTTTGGGACAACAAGAGTTGGAAAAAATCTCTGAAAAGCATCATCCATAGTTATGAGGCTATATATTTATTAATAATTATGCACTTACACAGATTTCAAAGAAGACTATTATTTGAGTTATAAAATAGATCATATCAAGATCCTTCTCACCAATGTCATCGTCCGTTTTGTCTGCAGGTTCTTTTTCAAGGCACTCTCGTACAACATCTCGCCCCAGTAATGGATCTGAAGTTCTGTCAATATCTTCATCTTCTTCTTCTTCATCTTCAGAGTCCACAGGTGCTTCTGGGAGACCTGTTAAATCTACATCTCCCATATCACTTTCTGTAGCCTGTAGAAGAGAAATGATCAGGCAGTTAATTCAATTTCTACACAGGTTTAACAGTTTATGGCCTAAGCTTATAGGCCCAGTCAGTTTATACCACAAAAATAAAAAAATATCCTTTGACTAATAATTATGAGCTACAAGTTATGATAACGCAACATGTTTTACCACTTGAATACTTAAGGAAAGATATTACAATGCAATTTACTATTACAGAAAGACTGGTATAAATATCTATCTGGTGCATGTACATGTTTTTATATTTTACATAAAAAGCATACATAAGAGGACAGACGCATTATTTTCATAAATCAGGGATGACTATATATGTTGTCACTCATGAACTGTAGTCGTCCCTGACTTATGAAAACAAAAATAGTATGTTGCACCATACTCTATCTTTGCACATATGCTTATAAATGAGAGAAAACTGTTAAAGTGGAATATACAACCACTGCAATTTTACATGTTGCTGTTTGAACTCAAATTATCTAAATGATCTATATCACAATTCATACAGTTTACTTAGTTTAGTATGTACACATTACACCTCTAGCATTTAGGGCAGTGACGAAGCTCCTCCACTCCTGTCTGTTTCTGGCAAGTCTTTCAATGGGGCACAGCTGGGGAACCATTGAAAGATCATACAGTGTAGTTGGAAGAAAAAGTGCTAGGAAGCTTAGATAGTATAGTTATTGCACAATTTTGGACAGCAGAGTTTAATTTCAATTGTTTGACTATGTTAGAAGAAAAGCAGGAGACACTGGAAATGGTTTAGTTAGGTCGCAACTTTAGTCCTAAATGTCTGGGAGTATCTGGCAAATAAAAGTAAGATAATTCCATAATCATTGTACATATACTGGGGGAAGAGGGAGTGAGCCATCGTGGTCCCCAGCCAACCTACCACTGGGACCTAGCCACTCTCCATCCCCGAAGAGAGGCTACAAAGGAGGGGGTTGGCTTCCTGCCATACCATTCACAGGAGCCACAAATCCCTCATTTTTGCTCTTTTAAAGAACACATCCTTTAAATCCTTTACCAATGCATTTCATCTGATCACTGTTTCTCTTCCCTACAGAGCACCTGCACTGGACATCTGCAGCACACCTACATAATGAATTGCAACACCATAGCCTAAGCCCTTTTTCATGTTTACCCCAAATAAGCCCCCAATCTGATATGGGGAAGATGAAAAAAAAACACCACCTTGGCCTATCCGGCAGGGAGGGAAAAAGTCCTTCACAGACCCCAAGCAAGGAGCGATTAGCATAACACAGCGGATCATGACAAAACCTGGTATTTGACTACCATAACGGGTGGGAGGGTAGGTGTTGTTCCACCTGATATAGGCAAAAGAGGACTTTTCTCACACTGAGTGGAACTAAATAATCTTGCCTCTCTTCTGGACACCAGTGGGGATTGGAGAAATGGGTCAGCATGCTGACCTGGTCTGAAGCTGCTGCAGCAAGTCCTTTTGGCTCTCTTGCCTTTAAAGGGGCCACACCCTTCTTCTACAACACAGACAACGTCCCTCACCACTTCATGTAGGGTGAGGTCATTTAGTGTTCATTCAGTTTGCATATGCACCCTCCCCTCCCCCGTGTCTTCCTCAAAGCTATCCAGCAGTGCGCGGGCAACTTCCCAACCCCTAGTTCCTTCTCCACTGCAAAGCCCCTTAGGAAGAACTCCAAAGTTGAGGGGAGAAGGGCAGGTTGTAAAGCACCCATAGGGGGATGCATCTCGAAGAATCATCATTACTCACAAGGTGACTAACTTCCTCTTTTGTGATATGACATCATCTCATTTTGCCTGATTCTTGCAGTGAGTAACTTCCTCTTCTTCTTCAGTAGTGTCCCTATAGGTGCTCAACTGTAGGTGACTTCACAGCAGTATCCCCCATTAAGGGCTGGGACTTGAAAGTGGAGTCTGTTACTACAGAGTACTGAGGAGCCGAAGATGGCGTAGGAGGCTGAATCTCCAGTTTTTGCATAATGTTCTGCAAAAGCATGGGCAGAAGCTCAAAACTTTGCAGATTGCTGAGACAGGAATGCAACTGAGGTAGAAACTGACCTCATGGAGTGCGTACAGACCCCGGACTAGGCAGCAGGTTATGTCCTTGATAACAGAGGTTAATGCAACCCAAAACCCATTTGGATGGTCTTTGAGCTGATATCACGGTGCCTCCGGATTTTTCCCTGAACAAAAGGAAGAGTTTAGAGGACTTCCTGAACTCCTTAGTCCTGTCCAAGTAGAATGCTAGTGCTCTTCTAACAGCTACCATATCCAGAATTGCCTCCGTTGTCACTTTGTGGTTTTGGGAAAAAACAGGAAGATGGATCTGTTGATTCATATGGAAAGTGGAGGTAACTTTATGCAGAAACTTGGGATGCAGCCTCAATGTTACTTTGTCTTTAAAAAAAGACTGTGTATCGTGGGTGTGCCATTAGGGCCACTATTTCTCCTGTGTGTCTAGCTGAGGTGATGGCAAACAGAAATGGTGTCTTCATGGACAGGTATTAAAAAGAGGAAGTTGCCATGGGCTTAAAGGGAGGTCTAACCAAAGCCCTGAGAACTTGGTTAAGATCCCAGACTGGAGCGGGTGCTCTCACGTGGGAAGAGATTCCCAGTGCCGATAAGGAATCCACGTGTCAGCAGGTGAGCTAACACTGAGTAGCCGTCTGACAGTGGAAAGCCATTATAGCCACAAGATGTACCTTAAGGGAGCTGAGTGAGAGTTCTTACTACTTGAGGTCTAAAATGTAGTCTAAAATCAGAGGAAAGAAAGACAAGGTTGGAGCTATGTACTTAGAATGACACCAAACTTGGAATCCTTTCCATTTTTGTAGGCAAGTATGTCAAGCGGTCGACTTTTGGCTATGCAGCAACACATCTTTTACCTCATCAAGATATTCTGCCTCTAAGTCTTGGAACCAAAAAGGAGCCATGCCTGAAGGCAGAGGACCCGCAGGTCGGGGTGAAGGATCAGCCTGTCGCTTTGAGAGAGCAGGTGGGCAAAGAGGAACTAGAGGACATATTGCCATCTGTCAGATAAGGAAACCAGACATGCCTTGGCCAGTAGGGGGCAATCAGAATAACTCTGGCTTTCTCTCACTGAATTTTCAACAGGACCTTGGATAGAAGAGGAAACAGGGAAAAAACATACAAAAGGTCCTTGTCACATGGGAGGATGAGGGCGTCTCCCAGCAGACGTTTCCCCAGGCTGGCCCTGGAGCAGTAACGAGGGCATTTCTTATTTCAGTAAGTAGTGAAGAGACCTGTAATTAGGGTTCCCCAAAGGGCAAATATGTCTTGAAACACCTCTGAGTTCAGTTACCATTCGTGGTTGTGAGAAAAATTCCGACTGAGAATGTCAGATGTCACGTTCAGTGTTCCTGGTAGACAGACAGCTGAGATAAACACGTTGTAATGGATGCATCAATTTCAAAGTTTGAGTGCTTTGGAGGGAGATATGGCACCCCCAGTGATTTACGTAAAACATACAGGTCACATTGTCTGTCATGACCTTTGTTTACATGTTTTTGATGAAAGGCAAAAAGTCTGCACAGGTATTCTTGACAGCCCTTAGCTCTCATAGATTGATATGGAGGGTGACTTCTGTGGAAGACCACTTGCCTTGAATCTTGAACTCCCCAGCCTATTAAGGAGGCATTCACCATGAGAGTAAGCGTCAGTGGCAGGGGCACAAAAAGAACACCTGCTTGGACACTGGATGGGTCTTTCCATCAGTCCAGGGAATGTAAACTGCTATCACTGCCCTGCGCAGTGATAGCAGTTTAGCTAGTCTGTCCCTGTTTGGGAAACAGACAGAAGTGAGCCACATCCGAAGACACTGCACGAACATCTGAGCATTTGGGGTAACAAAGGTACATTCTGTCTCATGACCTAGCACCTTTTTATGTTTTTGAAGACTGAACATTGATTTACATTATAAGGAATAATTTTGATTGATTAAATCACAATCAGTTACAATTTTATCTTCTCATTCCTAGAACAAAGCATTGTGGTGAGCAATATCAATGTATTGCATTAAATGCTAACCTCTTATATTAGGGCTGTCAAGCGATTACAAAATGTGTGTGCAATTAATTGCACTGTTCAACAATAATGGATTACCATTTAAACAGTTTGGGATTTTTCTAAATATTAAATTATATTGATTTCAATTACAACACAGAATACAAAGTGTACAGTGCTCACTTTATATTTATTTTTTATTACAAGTATTTGCCCTATTAAAAAAAAAACAAAAGAAATAGAATTTTTCAATTCACCTAATACAAGCTCTGTAGTGCAATCTCTTTATCATGAAAGTTGACTTACAAACCTAGAATTGTGTGTCATCAGCGTGGAAGCATGTCCTCTGGAATGGTGGCCGAAGCATGAGGCGGCACACAAACGTTTAGCATAACTGACATGTAAATAACTTGCAATGCAGACTACAAAAGTGCCATGCAAATGCTTGTTTTCACTTTCTAGTGACAAGAAGCAGGCAGCCTTATCTGTAAATGTAAACAAACTTGTTTGTCTTAGCAACTGGCTGAACAAGAAGTAGGACTGAGTGTAGGCTCTGAAGTTTTACATTGTTTTGTTTTTGATTGGTTATGTAACAAACAAAAAAATTTACATTTGTAAGTTGTATTTTCACAACAAACAGATTGCACTACAGTACTTGTATGAGGTGAATTGAAAAATACTATTTTTTGTTTATCATTTTTACAGTGCAAATATTTGTAATAAAAATAATATACACTATGATTTCAATTACAACACAGAATACAATATATATGAAAATGTAGAAAAACATCCAAAATATTTAATAAATTTCAATTGGTATTCTGTTCTTTAACAGTGCGATCAATCAAGATTAATTTTTTAAATCACAATTACTTTTTTTTAGTTAATTACGTGAGTTAACTGCGATTAATTGACAGCCCTAATAAACATTTAGACTTTTATATGCTCCGGATGGGGATGCAGTCTCTGGAGTAGGGCCAAAAATAAGGAGTTCATGGTGCGAGAAGGGGCTCGGGCTGGGGCAGAGGGTTGGGGTGCAGGGGGCAGGGAGGATGAGGGCTCTGGCTGGGGGTGCGGGATCTGGGGTGGGGCTCAAGATGAGGGGCTGGCGGAGCAGGAGGATCTCCGGGCTAGGACCAAGGGGTTTGGAGGGCAGGAGGGGTTCAGGAGTGTAGGCTCTGGGTGGCACTTAACTCAAGCAGCTCCCAGAAGCCACAGCATGCCTCCCCTCCAGCTCCCACACAGAGGGGCAGCCAGGAGGCTCTAAACACCGTCCTGCCCACAGCACTGTCCCTGCAGCTCCCACTGGCTGTGGTTCCAAGCCAATGGGAGCTGCAGGGAAGGCGCTTGGGGCAGTGGCAGTGTGCAGAGTCCCCTCGCTACCCCTACACGTAGGAGTCAAAGGGGGAAGATGCCGCTGCTTCCGGGAGCCACGCAGCACCACAGCATGTGCAGAGTGGGGCAAGCCCCCGCTCCCGCTCCCTAGCTGGAGCGCCAGAGCAGGGCAAGCCCCAGATCCTGCTTCCTGGCAGGAGCTCAAGGACCAGATTAAAACACTTGAAGGGCCGGATGCAGCTCCCTGGACATAGTTTTCCCACCCCTGCATTAACTGCTTTGGAATTAAGCCCAAGTGCAAACTGTGTTTGGAGAGAGTCTGAACAGCACAGCACCTTATTCAATGATTTCTAGCCTTTCTACAGCTAATTAGCCTGAATTTTTATTGTGTTTTTCAACCAGAGCAACACAGATTGTGGACCTCACTTTCCAGTTTGACAAGCTCAAGCTCAAATACTAAAGCTTAAGCATATATGCAGAATAAGGGGAGGAGGTTTGCTTATTTGGTTCTGTTTTTTTCTGATTTAGGTGACAATCAGCCAATAAAAGACATGCAACCCTTCTTTCTATAGGCAAAAGGAAGAAGTGCTAGATTGCATCCAACCGCTTCAGGAATGCATAAGGGGGAGGGACAAGAAGCAATCACCACCTTCCAGATCTCTGAGCAATCCGGATATAATGATAGTCCACACAGACCCAGTCTGAAATTGCCACAACAAGTCACTCTGGCTCTGTAGGGTGACATGTTTGCCTACAAGCCAGACAACAGCCTCCACCACTTAATGTGCGGTGAGGTCATTCCCCAAGGGTAAAAGTGAACTTTCTTTTGTTATGCCCTAGTCTACTATGCCCGTAAACAAATAATTACCTAAGAAATAATAGATGGTTCTTAAACTGTGTCCCAAGGACCACCTACAGATGGCCCACAAAGTCTTCACAGGTTATATAGTGATGGGAGAAAATCTGGGGGCTTTGGACAGCACACATTGAGCTATCTGTAGAAACAGCTGTTCCTGCTGCCAAGAATGATACCACACTGTCAACTTCAAAATTCCTTGATGAACTGTTAAATCCACTAAAATTCATTTATTTTTCAATGAACAGAACGTGTGCCGGTTGCATAGCCTGTGAGCACATTTACATAATAAATACACAATTCTTTAATTTCTGATACATTCAGTGGCAATAATAACCAGTCAAAATGCCACCATCCCATAATAACCAGCAGAATGAAATCACTGACTCATCTCCACAAAACCATTACACAAATAAGGACCTGCAGGATGAGAAGGTGCAAGGAACCCTATTAATGAACTAGCATTTACCCAAGGCAAAAAATAAATAAATAAAAATAAAAAAGGCTTGAGTAAAACCATGGGCATTATACATCATGTCTGGAAGGTCAAACTCTAGTTCTCACAGACAGCAAACTTTAGTTTTCAGTTTTCAATTTTACATAAAACAAACACAACCCTGTAATTACACACATTTATATACAAAATGTACAAACAACAAGGTGACACAACTGCATTTGCAAAAAGCTATGCCCTCCGGATTGACCTATGTTGTAGATCTGGAAGACTCTTAAGAGCTAAAATGTTTAGTACTTTAAACAGACTAGTATTTACTCCTTAAGAGAATAAAATGCATCAGTCTCACAAAGCAGCACCAAAATAAAAATAGCAACTTAATCTACTCTATGAATGATTTAACACTTCATTTCATATTAAGTAGAACTACTGTAAGAGCAACGATTCTAAGCAAATGTCAATTACGAAAAGGTCAGCAGTTGTCACCTTGTTTACCATTGTGGATGAACATTAATTATTAACCAATACTAGATCAATGATAAGAAAAGCCTTCAAGTCCAAACTCCACATAAATTAGTTGGAGACGTATTTATTCTGTTTTTGTTTTTTTACAGAAGCTAGCCTATTCCAGGGAAATAGTCTAAGAGGAATGAAGAAATGGCCTTTCAGACAATCTCCTTAATTCACAATAGTGCCACAGAATGGCGTGCCTTCCTTTTAGCCTGATTTCTTTTAAAAACACAGACTCGAATCTTCTTAAAAACATACAGACATCATCAGTATGTTCCAATAAACTTTTGGAACTTTTAACTCTTATAAAGCATTTAAGTTACGAAGGAACCCTAATATTATTAAAACAAAATATATTTCAGAGGCATGTAGAGCTATTTAGGACCAAAGTTTCAGCTGTCTAAAAACTGTTAGCACATCATGATGCTGCGTTTCAGTCTCCCAATTTGCCAAAGGGGAAAGAACACAGCTTCAGTCACTATCATTACACAGCAGAGATATTTAAAGTTTAAATGAAAACAAGAGGTATGTCAACTCAGCAGGCAATGAGAAAGCAACATAGATAGAACAAGTTAACAACCAGCTCTATTCTCTGAAATGCTGACAGTATCCATGGCAAGAAGGGAAGTATTACATCAAAGCTGTGATCTTGTGGTCCTCAAGAACCAAGGTAAAATGCTATAATAGTTTGTAATTTCTTAATAGTTAAAATATGGAGAGTAAAATCACAGCAATGTAGAAATTATAAGTACCTGATGTTTTTTTTAAGGGGAGGCTAAATTAAGATCAGTAACTTAAAGGGTAAAAAACATTACATTAATGTTTTAATTATTCTAGAACCAAGCCGTACAAATCCAAGAAATTCAGAGTAACATTACACATAACTGAAATCCAGAAAAAGGCTCGTAAATATAGAAATGTATAGCTGAGGCACTCAGGTAACCTTCACTCTGTTCTGTAGTGGCATTATGAAATAACCATTTGATAATGAATGATGCATTTCAGCATTTGTAGCTTCAGATTAGATTAAACTGTACTTCTAAAGAACAGTTTTTCTCTCATATTTTCCCACCTTGTGGTGTCACTGTAGGAAGAAATTCACACTACACATTATCTTTCACACTGGAATGCGACATAGAAGTTCTCAGTGAAAGGCACTTTATACACACTGACTGGTACTCCTAAAGGAATTCAGTGCCAAAAATTTTAAAATTCTAAGCACAATATTATAAAATTCTGCATATTTTGTCAGTAAATAAATGTGGAGGCTCCAGCATGGCAGTGAGGAGCAGAGGCCATTGGCTACATAGAGGTGGGAGAACATCCTGTAGCCTTCCCCCTGGACATGAACTTGGTGGCAAGGCTGCACCCAACCCTGACACAAGGCAAGGGCCAGGGCTAAGCCTGAAACACCCCAGATTCCTGTCCCTCTGTGTCAGGTGCACCAAGACAGCAAGTGAGAGAGACAGTCTCTCACACGCATGCCCAGCCCAAGCTCCCAATCCAGGTGTGGGACAGGCAGGCTCAGCCCAGCAGGATCCAAGTGTGGAGGGACTTAGTGTGTGGGGATCCAGGTGTGGGGTGCAAGGATTGTGTGTGGGGAAATCTGGGTGCGGGCAGCTCCGGGAAGTGGGGGTCAGGGTGCAGGGAATCAGGTATTGGGGGAGTGGGGCTTGGAGAGGCAGGGGTCTGGCTGGGACTCAGTGGAGTCTGGGGGGTGTGTGCAGTGAACTTCTTGGGGTGGCCAGGTGCAGGGAGGGGGGGCATGTTGGGGTTTCATTGTGTGGGGCTCAGAGGATGACCTGGGTGCAGGGATAGGGATCCAGATGCAAGAGTGGTGGGGCTTAGTGGGGGGATCCAAGTGCAGGGAGTGGAGTTCAGCAGCAGGGTTTGGCTGCAAGGGGGTGAAGCTCAGCGGGGTGAGGGTTCAAGTGAGGTGAGCTCGGTGGGGTGGGGGTTCTGGGCATGGCGGGGTTCTGGATGCACAGGGGTTAGGCGGAAAGGGGATCAACTCCTGTATAGTGACTGCTCCCTCTGCAGCTGAGGAGCGATGGGGGCAGGAAGTAGGGGGCAATGGAAGTGGTGCAGAGCTTCCTGAAGCCAAGGGAGGTTTCTGGGGGTTGGTATGACCAAACCCCAGATGCTCCTTGCAGGGGAAGTAGTAGTCCTGTCCTCCCCTACCCCCAGCCCAGCTGGGACTATCAGCTGAGCCTGGTGCAGGGTACGAGCCGCCAGTCGGGGCATCCCCAGCCCCACCATGGTGATTTATCTCTTAGACGGCTGCACCGGGCGCCCGAAACGATGGGACCAGGCTGCTGGTGACAGGCGCATGACTGCTCTTGCGGCTTCCCTTTGCTTCCCTGTTAGAAGTCATTTTTCTGCAGGGAAGGAAAGAAATCTGTGAGAAACATGAATTCTGCATGCGCACAGTGGTGCAAAATTTCTCCACGAGTAGACTAGGTCATTTTCTTAGGAATTAACTTTCAAGGTACGGTCAAAGCTCTTATGGCCCAACTCACTGTAATGTTAGAATCACAACACTGATTGGGAGCACTGCTGCACAACAGCTCTGACAGCCAGCACCAAAAGTGCTGAATGGAAGAGATGAAGATGCAAAGAAAAACAAGGAGAATGGCACAACTAAATGGATAGCAAGAAGGTAAATCAAGTTCTGACAATCAATAATAGTGTGACAGCTTACAAAGGCAGTGCAAGATCTTACATTTGATACATAAAACTCTTATTAAACTAGGAACCAGACTCTTTTCTCAAAGATGATAGGGATCAGTTGGGTGTCCTTGAGGACGTTGTCATACATGACTATTTAACTTCCTCCGTTTCTATCTAAACTAAAAAATTTTGCAAAAAGTACTCCAATGCACTTACAGCAATAGGCACAAGGTAAGTTTTAAGATAAAATTTAAAAACTGCCACTTCATGCAAAATAAATACATTTTAATTAATAGTTTTGAATTAAATTAATCTATGTATTTTCTTGATCTTAAAAACAGCATGCTGCAATCTGTTGACCAACACAGTTTCTGTAGCACTCGAAGCAAGTCAGAACTTATAGATTCATGAATAGCTATATATTCAAAGGGCCAGCTCCTTGACTCTTCTTAAGTTCCCTTTGTGCTGCTTCAGCAGCTCTCAACAGACTTAAGGCTTGTCTTCACTACTAGGGTAAGTCGACCTAAGTTACACTATTCTATTCCAGCTATGTGAATAACATAGCTGGAATCGATGTAGCTTAGGTCAATTTACCATGATGTCTTCACTGCATTGTGTCCATAGGGGGCAGTCTCCCATCAACTTACATTACTCGTCTTGGAGAGGTGGAGCACCAGAGTCGACGAGAGGGCGCTCTGCTGTCGATTTAGAGGGTCTTCACTAGATCCGCTAAATTGACACCCACTGCATTGATTGCAGCAGTATCGATCTCCCTGGTAGTGAAGACAAGCCCTTAAAGTTACCCAAAGAGGGTAGCTGGTGATTCCTGTAGTGTAGGGGTTGCTCCAGGGTGGGCTGGGCACAGGCAAGGTGTGTGTCAGGGATAGGAACAGGCAGAGTTGGAGCACGAAGTGCTCCAGTAATCCTTGTTGGCAGATCAGCTCCTTGAGGGCTATTACCTGCCAGTGTGTGTAAGTGCAGCCCTGAGAAGACAAACTTGGGCCAGTTCAACATCCAGCAGTTCCCAGAATTTGGGGCAGATTGTGGAAGGGGGAAGTACCATAAACAATGCCTACCTCCTCAAGTGCAGTGTTCTGCTCCAGATCTAACCCTATCTCTTCGTCTAGAGAGAGATATCCTAATATTCTAGGAGGCATTCATATAATGTCACTGGTTTTGTTTTCATGTTCTGTTCGCTGCACTGACTAAACAAAACTACAATAGTGAAGTCTGAAATTACAGCAAAAGTAATTAATAACCCCAAACTTTTTAAACAAAGTTAAGGTGTTTGAATGAAATACCCTGTGGCTGTGTGAACTCTTCCCTGCACAAATGGAAAGCTGCTTGTGAACTGTACCCTGCAGTTTTTTCCACAGGTATTGGAAATTAGTTGAGCCATATCTGTTCTCCTGGAGGATTAAATGGGTTAGGTTTTAGATTAAATCTGATTATTTCACACAGCTCTGCTTATCTTTTTGTTCAGGAAGCATTACAAGAAATGAAACACTGAGTTTTATCCACAAGAGAAAGAAAATATCTGGCTGAAAGTTCACCATCTGGTGGGTCTTATTGCTACTATGAAAATGTATACAAATAAAATGAGAACAGTCAGCTGTGGTCATTCATTTGATGTTAGAGACATAGGCACAACACCATGGACAGTCAGTTTGAAAGCTCTGTCTACATCCGTTGTTCTAGCAATGATGGGAAAAAAGTCTTAAATTACTTATTTTCAATTGTTTGTGAAATCAATTAAGGGTTTATGAGAATTTCTCCGACTATATAGCATTAGACAGCAGTAATTTTCTGCTCATCTAGGATTCAACAGGGGAGTGTTCTTTTCCTGTTTAACATCCTGGAGACAGAAATAGCCGGGATCAGCGAAACTCTTTTTCAACACTATCGCATGTAGAAATCTAAGCCATGTTAACAAAACTGCAAAAGAGGTAACAAAATTTTTCACTGTTCTCAATCTCCCTTTCCTTTCCTCTCCTGACCTCTCCTTCTGTCATTAGCATCACACCAACCATCGGAAAGAAATGAAAAAGATTCTATAAACAATTTTACGGTTCCATAAATTAAAATGTTTAATTTCAAGTTTAGTTCACCTTAATCAAACTTTTTGTGTTCAAAACACTACTCTTCTTTTGCTGATGTTACTTTTGTTGCTGAACTTAAAACGTTACCACTACTACACATGGAAAAAAATTAGTATTCACAAGAAAATAAACTGATTTCCAAAGCTCAATATTATTTTACCTAATATTTTCAGAGTGCAAGTTTGTTAAAATAAATTGTTTTCTTCACACTCGCTCAACCAATACAGTATCTTCACATTTTGTATTTATTGTTTTTAAAAGAAACTCTTAGAACTCCCTAACTTAAACTCTTAAATTGGTTACCATTTTTGCATGATAACCATTTAACTACTCCAAATAGCTACTCCAAATTAAAAAACACAGTAAATGAACTAAAAAAGAGCCAGCGTGGCTTAACAACCATGTAAAAGAAGCAGTGAGAGATAAAAAGGCATCTTTTAAAAAGTGGAAGTCAAATCCTAGTGAGGTAAATAGAAAGGAGCATAAACACTGCCAAATTAAGTGTAAAAATGTAATAAGAAAAGCCAAAAAGGAGTTTGAAGAACACCTAGCCAAAACACTCAAAAGGTAAACTTAAAGTTTTTTAAGTAAATCAGAAGCAGGAAGCCTGATAAACAAACAGTGGGGCCCCTGGATGACCAAGATACAAAAGGAGCGCTTAAAGATGATAAAGGCACTGCAGAGAAACTAAATTAATTCTTTGCTTCAGTCTTCACAACTAAGGATGTTAGGGAGATTCCCAAACCTGAGTCATCCTTTGTAGATGACAAATCTGAGAAATTGTCACAGATTGAAGTGTCACTAGAGGAGGTTTTGAAATTAATTGATAAACTTAACAGTAACAAGTCACTGGGACCAGATGGCATTCACCCAAGAGTTCTGACAGAACTCAAATGTGAAATTGCAGAACTATTAACTATGGTTTGTAACCTGTCCTTTAAAACAGTTTATGTACCCAATGACTGGAAGATAGCTAACATAATGCCAATATTTAAAAAGGGCTCTAGAGGGGATCCCTGCAATTACAGACCAGTAAGTCCAACGTCAGTACCGGGCAAATTAATTGAAACAATACTAAAGAATAAAATTGTCAGACACATAGAAGAACATAAATTGTTGGGCAAAAGTCAGCCTGGTTTCTGTAAAGGGAAATCATGTTTTACTAATCTATTAGAGATCTTTGAAGGGGTCAACAAACGTGAGGACAAGGGGGATCCAGTGAACATAGTGTATTTAGATTTCCAAAAAGCCTTTGACAAGGTCCCTCACCAAAGGCTCTTACGTAAATTAACTTGTCATGGGATAAGAGGGAACATCCTTTCATGGACTGAGAACTGGTTAAAAGACAGGGAACAAAGGGGAGTAATAAATGGTAAATTTTCAGAATGGAGAGGGGTAACTAGTGGTGTTCCCCAAGGGTCAATCCTAGGACCAATCCTATCCAACTTATTCATAAATGATCTGGAGAAGGGGGGCGGGCAAACAGTGAGGTGGCAAAGTTTGCAGATGATACTAAACTGCTCAAGATAGTTAAGACCAAAGCAGACTGTGAAGAACTTCAAAAAGATCTCACAAAACTAAGCGATTGGGCAACAAAATGGCAAATGAAATTTAATGTGGATAAAAGTAAAGTAATGCAGATTAGAAAAAATAACCCCAACTATACATATGATGGGGATTAATTTAGCTACAACTAATCAGGAAAGAGATCTTGGAGTCATTGTGGATAGTTCTCTGAAGACGTCCACGCAGTGCACAGCGGCAGTCAAAAAAGCAAACAGGATGTTAGGAATCATTCAAAAAAGGAATAATAAATATAAGGAGATATTCCTATCTCACAGAGCTGGAAGGGATGCTGAAATGTCATTGAGTCCAGCCCCCTGCCTTCACTAGGAGGAACAAGTACTGATTTTGCCCCAGACCTCATCAAGGATTGAACTCACAACCCTGGGTTTAGCAGGCCAATGCTCAAACCACTGAACTATCCCTCCCCCAAATAAGACAGAGAATATCTTATTGCCCTTATATAAATCCAGGATACGCTCACATCTTGAATACCACATACAGATTTGGTCTCCTCATCTCAAAAAAGATATACTGGCATTAGAAAAGGTTCAGAGAAGGTTCTTCTCAGGGTCCCATATGAGGAGAGATTAAAGAGGCTAGGACTTTTCAGCTTGGAAAAGAGGAGACTAAGGGGGAATATGATAGAGGTATATAAAATCATGAGAGGTGCGGAGAAAGTGAATAAGGAGTTATTTACTTAATCCCATAATATAAGAACTAGGGGCCACCAAATGAGATTAATGGGCAGCAGATTTAAAACAAATAAAAGGAAGTTCTTCACACAGCACACAGTCAGCCTGTGGAACTCCTTACCTGAGGAGGTTGTGAAGGCTATAACAGGGTTTAAAAGAGATCTAGATAAATTCATGGAGGTTAAGTCCGTTAATGGCTATTAGCCAGGATGGGTAAGGAATGGTGTCCCTAGCCTCTATTTGTCAGAGGGTGGAGATGGATGTCAGGAGAGAGATCACTTGATCATTACCTGTTAGGTTCACTGCCTCTGTGGCACCTGGCATTGTTCACTGTTGGTAGACAGGATACTGGGCTGGATGGACCTTTGGTCTGACCCAGTATGGCCATTCTTATGTTCTGACCACGTTTTAAATAATGAAAGCAATAGATTCTTTGTAATTTCAACATACTATCCCATACTGTATGAGCACTGTGCACAGACTGATGCATTACACAATACTATGAAATGCTACACCATTAAAATATTACGTAATGTTATATTCATACATCAGTAGAATTTTATAAAAACAGTGAAAATATTGCTATGGGTTTATAAGTTAAAGTTGGAATGATCAACCGCCTACAAACTCTGCAAAGAGAACCAGAATCTCTTGATAGACATTTCTATGTTTATAATATCCACAAGAAACTAGCCAACTAAAAATACATACTTAAAGAAGACGTGAACATATCTGATACAAAATTAAAATAAAACCCAAATGCAGACATTTTGTTTTCTGCTCACTTTCACCTTTTGTCTATTACTTGTCTTCCTAGACTGTAAGGCCCAGAACCTCAAAGGTATTTAGGCCCCTAACTCCCAATGAAATCAATGGGAGTTAGGTGCCTAAAAAATCTTTCAGGATCTAAGCCTAAGTGCTTTGGGAACAGGACTGTGTTATCCTATATAGGTGCATAGTGCTATAGTTTATACGTTGTGGGTTCCACTACACCACAGAAAAACAATATAAATAATGATTCCAATCATCTCTACCTGTAGGTTAAACCCACAGGAGAGAGGGAGAAAAACAGTTCTATGACGGGGTGGAGCACACTCCCAGTAGGATAAGCCACATGATACATATCCAAATGCCAGACCCTTAAGGAAATTACAAGAGGCCTAAGGCCTCCAAATCACCATGCCCTCCAGCAGCATGGGTTCTGAGGATAGAACAATACAGACTGAGAAGATATTATCTTGTCTGAAGTATCTCTGTAGGGACAGAAGATGTGACACTACTCTGGCCTGCCTATTGCAGCCTGCAAGGTTCCCGGATTCATATGCCCTCTCTAGGGTCTGGAGTAGGTAGAATGGTGTCACAGAGGGTCACTTCCATGCAGGAAGGATGATCTCTACATAGAGAGCCTCTACTCTGCTTGGATCTGACAGGGTAATCTGGATTAATTAAATTAATAAATGATTATACAAAAATAGTTACCATACTAAAGCATTATCTGAGCATTAATTCCTGTGTTACTCTAACATATAATTTTTTATTCATCAGATTATGCTAGCAAATTTTAATAATTTAGATGGTACATGTTAATCTACAAACTAGGGCTCCCAAGAGATTAAAAAATTAATCACAATTAATCTCGTTGTTAAACAATAATAGAATACCATTTATGTAAATATTTGTGTATGATTTCCACATTTTCAAATATATTGATTTCAAAAAGCTTAAGACCTTGGGGACAGAAGTGCAGCTAGCCCCATAACTGAGACACTGTACAAACAGCTTCAATTGACAATACCTGATTATTGGTCAAAACACGGACGAGTATATAGATTAATCCATAATGCACTGCGCAGAGCTTATTTACCTTCCATTCCTGCAAAGCAATACTGGAACCCTTATATTCTACTACTGAAAATGACTTCATTTTGTCTAGCATGGAGCTGGTAATTTAGTCTGAATGTATTTTGAGAATAGAATATGTCATTCACATAGAATAAATATTAAAAATCACTCTCGAGGAATGTGTATAACTTACATAAGATCAATCACCTGATGACGTTCAGGCCCATTGAAGGAAATGACAAGACTCTAAAGGTCACTTTTGTGACCTGAAAATGAGGAAGAATGGAGAGGGAATGCCCCTACTGCATCATCATCCTGATGTTGAAAGAAAATATGAACATCGCTCCGGACACAAATACACAAAATGCAAAAACTTTTTCTTGTTTGTTTTTTAAACTGTAAATGCAGGTCCACTTATTTTCTCCCTGAAGACTATCGATCTCTGAAGAACAAGTAAATTGATATCACGAGTACCAAGCAAATGAACCCTGATTAAATTAAAGTAAAAGTTATTTTTATTCATACTGTTTAAACATGGTTTTCTTGCTTGATTTTGTTAATGTGATTTCATCCAAAAGTTTAAAAAAAGACAGAAGAAAATCTCTTCTCTAAAGATTAAAACACTCCTGCCTCTTTGATCATGTGTCAACAAAGTTCCCAATGCACTTTCTCTGGTCCTCCAAAAAGAATTCAAGGAAAAAAACAGGAAAGACAAGATTTGACATTCCTAATATTTTTAAGCTTAAGAAAAAACCTAGCAGCAGGAGGGGAAAAAACCATCAAGCTTTTTATGAATAATAAAGACGGAAGAAATGCTTATATACAATTCTTCGTATGTAGGTCGCATACAAGGCATGTGTTAAGTGGTGTTCAGGGCTGTGCATTGACTCCTAACTATATTTCACCCTGCATCTTAATTCCACTCTTGTTTTTCATAACAATACATTTTTTAACTAATACAAACCTGGACTTTATTTCACTCTTATAAAAATAAGTGAAAACACGACTGCTAACCTTACACTGCTCTCTCTCTGTCACTACTTCTTATGGAGACAAGGTGGGGGAGGTAATATATTTTATTGGACCAACTTCTGATGATGAGAAAGGCAAGCTTTCAAGCCACACAGAGCTCTTCTTCTGGTCTAGGAAAGGTACTCCTAGTGTCATTGCAAAATGCAAGGTGGAACAGATTGTTTAGCAAAAGTAATATTTTGCTGTGACGTAGGAGTACCTTTCCCAGACCTGAAGAAGAGCTCCATGTGGCTCAAAAGATGGTCTCTCTCTCATCAGAAGTTGGTCTAATTATGATATTCTTTCACCTATCTCATCTTTCTAATATCCTGGGACTGACATAGCTACAACTCCACTGCATACCACTTCCAATGGTCAGTTTCACCTACCTCATTGCCAAAGGAGGTGGCAATGAGGGAAGAAAAGCAGCTGAGATGCACAAAGAATAGGAGTGTAAAATGAAGAAAAAAATGTCAATGCATACCGATTAGTAAAGATTTTTTTAAAAAAAACAAAACTGTGCCAAAATGTAATAGCTTTAGATAAAATTCTGCACTGACCTGAAAAATCAGATATGCACCCAACATCTAACCTACAGTACTTGCTTAAATGTATTGCATGGAAGTGAAAGTGGCATTAATGAGGTACTATTCTACCCTTTTAAATATTAAAAAGGGAAAATGCAGAATGTTACAATACAAATGTTCCCTCCCTGCAAAAAAAAGGAACTTCTGCAATTATACCTGGTAGATATCCGATAAGCTGCTGCTTCCAGAGTCACTGGCAATGCTACACCCAGACTGGCTGGAAGGGACATGAGTCACCTGTGGATGTGGATTGTCTGTAAGATGCATCTTGGTAAGATCTGCTGGAAGCTGTGAACAGAAGGAAAAAATAATCTGACATGTATAAATCTGATCTGAACACAAGTTACTGAATAAAGCTTTTGCTAAACATTTGATTCAGCCTTCATTTTGTAAGGCACATTGGAGAAAATGTTAACTTGGATCAAGCTCACCCAAACCCTAACAGATTTTAGATTTGACATGACAGAATAGGAAGGATCTTATAAATTCAAGGTCAATCTCTTTAAAAACAAACACACAAGATGTACACCACTCCACCACAAAAAAGGCATAAAATGACAAATGGGTTATGCTAGCCAGCTAACCAGTAAATGAAGAGAAAAACTATTACTTTCCAAGTTGCAAAGTGAGGACTGAAGGATTCTTGTTTACAAATACATTCATTTTATTCAAGAATAATTTTATACAAAACATCTCCGCTAAGTTTTTGGCTGTTGAATATTTTTTACTATTTTTAATTGAACTAAATATACAAGGAGTGCCATACACATTCCTGATCATTACAATAGAAGAAGCTCTTCAAATGTAACTGTTTTTTAATGAAGGGCTCAATCTTGCATACACTTCCGACTGAAATCAGTGGAACTACTCTCAGCAGTAAGCATTTGCAGGATCTGGCCCACTTGGAGTTCAATGAAATAGCTACTGTAATCTATTTGATGCCACTGTAATAGCCACGGATACCAGATTTGTTTTAAAAACTCATGTAATTATTTCTCAGTTCATTAGAGGACCACTATGAAACTTGTGACAGGATTGGGTTTTTTAAGATCCAAGATTCCAAGTGTGTGTGTAAGCACATTTTCTATATTCTTTATTAATTCAGAAGAATTTTCCCAATGTAACTGAAATCCTCAGATATGTCCCCCATATTGGTTCTGTGGTTCCATTTTAAAAAAATCTGTTGAGTAAAGAGGTGCATTATTATTTGGACTGAAGCAGTCTGTAGAGACCCCCTCTTAGGATCAGGGCCCCATTCTGTTGAGGATTGTAGGCACATGTAATGAAAAACAATCCCTGACACAAAGGCCTTGGCTACACTGGTGCTTTACAGTGCTGCTACTTTCGCGCTCAGGGGTGTGAAAAAAAACACCCCCCTGAGCGCTGCAAGACACAGCACTGTAAAGAGCCAGTGTAAACAGTGCCCCAGCACTGGGAGCGCGGCTCCCAGCGCTGCAAGCTAATCCCCATGAGGAGGTGGAGTATGTCTCCCAGCGCTGGCGCTGCGACCCCACTCGCACTTCAAAGCGCTCCTGCGGCAGCGCTTTGAAGTTTCGAGTGTAGCCAAACCCAAAAGAGAGATTACAGTCTAAGTAAGAATGAGCAACACATTTATTTACATAGGATAGAATATTTTATGCATCCAATTAATAAAAGGGTGGTACTATACAAATGTTACAGATTCAGAGTTATATTTATAAATATTGATAAACTTGTAGCATCAAGAGAAACTGGATCTTCAGCTGTTAGATGGATTTAAAATAATTTGATTAAAAAAGATCATGTAATATATTTACAAAATGTCTGTCATTTACTTTTTAAAATCAGAATTATGATAAAGTAGTACTAGTGAATTGTCCTACAAAAAGTGGGGGAGGGGAGGATAGCTCAGTGATTTGAGCATTGGCCTGCTAAACCCAGGGTTGGGAGTTCAATCCTTGAGGGGGCCAGTTGGGGATCTGGGGTAAAAATCTGTCTGGGGATTGGTCCTGCTTTGAGCAGCAGGTTGGACTAGATGACCTCCCTTCCAACCCTGATACTCTATGATTCAAATGAGACTGGGAGAACACTCATGCAAGTCAGCATATTTTCAGTTTTCCAAATTGCTACAGGAAGCTGTGGGATCTCTGAAACCTATATTTCCCCCTGTCTGTCTTTAATATCACTTAATTTTACTACAGCTTTTAGTCAACTGGATTCATCTTGTAGGTTCTGAAACAACCAAAACTTGCAGTGCCATAATACTACCTTTTTATTTCAAAATATCTGCATTGCTCTGGTTTTATTACATCATTGAAAAGGAGACATTGGAATAAAATAACTTACTGTATATATACGTTCATAAACCGAATTTTTTGGTAAAAAAAAGTAACTCATCAAAGAGCGGGGCTCAGCTTATAAATAGGTCTACACCAAAATCTGATGATTTTAAACTCTATGGAATCATTCAATTGAATATCTAATACATTGTCATTTTGGCTGGGAACGGTGAACCGCGGCCACAGGGAGCTGAGGGGCTGCATGCCTGCAGATGCTCCAAGTAAACAAAATGTCCTGACCCACCAGCGGCTTACCTCGATGGGCCAGGAGTCAAAGTTTTCCAACCCCTGAAATATAGGGTCCGCTTATGAAAGGTAAAAATAGCAAAAACTGTATGATCCTATCTATTTTGGGGAGTCGGCTTATAAACGAACAGGCTAATGAACGAGTATATTTACTTGCTTCTGTAAATCTATACCTTTCTTTTCACATACAACTGGAAACAGGCACATTTTTCTCAGTTTCAGAAAAACTGAAAAAACATTTTCAAAGAATCCAATTCTGATATTCCAGGGTGTGATCCAGACCATTGAGGGGCTGTGTCACCCCTGCTCTGTAACCTGGGGTGTCTCACAATGCTTTGCTGCTACAACTCCCAACCTGGGCCCCTCACAGCATGCAGGTCACACTCTGAGTGTCTCTTCTGTATAGCAACACCCTGCCAGCAGGCTCCAATTGCACTCTGGTCCCCCCCAAGCCTTGGTTACCACTTGCAGGGTGAACCCCCAAAACACACTCCCAGTCTTGAATTTTCCCCCAAAACCTATGCTCTGTACTGTCCAGTCCTCTCTTGGGTAGTTAAGCTATTTTAGGCCCACTGTTCCGCTAAAGGGACCAATATCCAACAGTTGCTATCTTAAATGGAGTTACCCACATAATTCAGTTTAAACACAACACTGGATTAGTTTTGATTAGACCAGAGAATAAAACAAGTTTTTTTTAAAACAACAAAGATTTTAAGTGAACACGAGTATAACGCATTAAAATCAGAAATGATGTCAAGATAAAACTCTTCCTAGTACTAAAACTTAAACTAGACTTTGTTCATGGTGAATTGCCTTACCACATATTCCCAGTAACACTGCAGACCAAATTCTCAGGCCAGAAACTGTTCCCAAAATACAAAGGCTGCTGTCTTCTTGGGTGAAAGAGATACACAGATAGGGAGAGACAACTTGGAGTGTTTTTGCCTTCATTTTTATAGTTCAGTTACCCTTTGAAATGCATCTTCCTGATGGTTATCCCTAGATTAAGTTCACTGCACAAGAATACTGCATTGCTGTAGCCCGGACAGGAGGAAATTAAGTCACGTATAGCCAGGTTATCGTCTGCCGGTATAAATTGAAGTCTCCTTGCCAACGTAAGATGGTAGAAAGCATTACTTCCAGATATTACATGACAGCTAAGCATCAGTGAGGAAACCAGGACATTCCTAAACTATGGACTGAATGGACCAGTTGTAGGTGCATGCCTTCAAGCAATGAAATTGCACTGTAGCTACTACCTTCTAGAAGTGTCTTCCTCTCTGCACATAACCCTTGCTCTGGTTTAGCTTCAACCAGCTATTCTTCAGCCACGAGCTGATCTCATCCTCGCACTGAGCCATTCTGGTGGCTGTGCTACAGCTGTATGTGTCAGAGAATAAGTAGAGCTGTCTGGCACTTGAGTCCATGTCATCTTACCAGTTCACCCAAGTAGTTGCATGTAGATGTTCAACAGGACCAGAGAAAAAATTAATCCTGTGATACTCCACAATTAAAAGGCCTGTTGGTGAAGGTGCAGTTTTCTTGGCACTATGTTTTGGGTCTATCCTTTCAGGAAGAACTTAAAACTTCTATTTTAGTGCACTCCTCTGGGACTGTCACCTCTCTTCGGTAGGACAACAATATCCTATGGTTGACAATATAAAATACCACAATGCAGCACAGGAGAATAAGAATGAACATCTGCTCTCCATTCATTGACAACAGGAGAGCATCCATCTGTGCCACTAAAGCTGTTTATCTCATATACAGTGCATAGTTTTTTTAAAAAAAGTTATCTTGCACTCAACGTTTCATCTGTTTTCAAAGGGTTTGGTACAAGGAGAGATATTCTTTATACTTAAAATGGAGATTATTGCTAGAGAATATTTTCAAAATGGAAAAAATATGTAGAGAGAACGAGTGTGTGTATGTATGTGTATTTTGCACAATTAGGTATTTCAGTGAAAACAACACTAACTTCACAGATGGACAGATTTATTTATTTATTTTAGAGACACACAAGGTGGGTGAGATATCTTTTACTGGACCAACTTCTGTTGGTGTGAGATACGAACTTTCAAGCTTACATAGAGCTCTGCTTCAGGTCTGGGAAAGGCATTAAGAGTGTCACATATAAACACAAGGTGGAACAGATTGTTTAGAATAAGTAGTTAACCCATATTTCAAGGGATCATTCAAGGTGAAATGCCCTGTTTATGCCTCGGCAGTCATAAGGGGGAAAGAAGGAGGGAGACAGTAAAGCAGTTGGGGTAGAGGGGAGTGTTAGTGGGCTGCAGATTGTTGCAATAAGCCATAAATAGTGTCTCTATTCAGTCCATGATATTTAGTACCTGGCAAAGTTATAGGCAAACGATTTTTTTCATAAAAGCAAAAAAGTTCTCATCCTCAAAGTAAACCTACACAACATTTTCAAAAGACAAGGCTAGGAGCTTAAATTCATAACTTTGCTAGACATTAAAAATCATGGACTGAATAGACCCTGGATTTGTGGCTTATTACAACAATCCACTAACATTCTCCCTCCAACTGCCTCCCCTACCCACCCCCCATATGACTGGAGGGATGTTAATAGACCACTTTACCTTGAATGGTTCCCACACTTGTGTACAATATGAAAAAATAAATTTTAGGGAGTTTTAAATAATAGTGCTCACTTTTATTTCTACATTTGCTTACACTGCATTAGCAGAATGTATGTAAATATTCCCCCCAACATCCTAGCTAGATAAGTGCCTATCTACATATGCAAAATCCCAGATTTCTGTATGCTTGTGTGATAAATGCTCATGCAAAAGTTGACAATATATCTCATTTTAGTGAATGAACACTTGATTTTTCACACAGTAGTACAATCTGATATAAAACAGTGTACTATCATATGTCTGATTTCCTGAAATATCACATCTTTAAATGTCTAAAGCCTATATCAACTTCATTGACTTTTTCTAAGTAAAGGAAATGAAAATGCAAGAAACCATGACCATGTTATATTGTGTGACAGAGTTTGCAGGCAAAAAAGTAAAAAAATTCAAAAAATGGTTCTCATAGCCACGTACTTCTGTACTCTTAACTGTTAGGAAAATGTACAGTGAGTGATTACGCTGTGAAATAATGCATTAACAATTGAAGTACATTCAATGTGTAGTGTTATTAAGCAATTTCCCATCTCAACTATTTAAACAAAGAAATGAAAAATACTATTTTTTCTTAGAAAGTCTGTCTTGGAGGCAAAGGCCTTCTGTTTTGGCACACAAATCTATAAATGAAAGCAGTCTGCAAGTCTTCTCACTGAACACATGCTATTGAAATGTTCTGAAGGTGGCACGCATGCTCTTGAGGAATGAAAAATTGGCATCATGTGAAATTCTCTGAACCAACAGCTGAAGCCTGCTAATGAAGCAATGATGGAGGAAGGGAACTGGAGTACAATGCAGTTCAGAATGTGGCAGGGTTAGTGAAAACAACAACATGTATCAAATGCTACTCTTTGCCACTCCAGAAATACCCACTGACGGTGAAGACTCTAGAAAGTCCCCTAAGGGCTTGGCTTTTACTGTCATGGAAGGTGATCAGATACTATGGTAATGGACAGCATTATAAAAACCTAAGACAGAAGATAGAGGGTAAAAAATCATCCATATGATATGCTGGAGCAGTGGAGGAATTCAAAGAGGGAATCAAACTGATGAATTAAGTTCAGAAAGTTCTCTCAGTGAATATGTTTTGAGCAGCAACATGATAGTTCGGAGTTAGATATGATGATGAGGATGTTGCAATAATGAAGAAGAGAGATAAGGGTTGAGAATCTCCTGCCCCTGGATGCTGGGTAAAGGGAGCCAGAAAGCCCAAGATGTAGTAGGGGGAGTATTCCCTATATGCAGGCGTTGAGAAAGACTGTCACAGGCTGTCTTCTGAGGCAGAGGCGGTTCTATGTCTTTTGCTGCCCCAAGCACGGCAGTCAGGCAGCCTTTGGCAGCACGCCTGCAGGCGGTCCACTAGTCACACGGATTCAGTGGCGTTTCTGCAGATGATCTGCTGGTTCCGCACCTTCGGCATACCCACCACCACTTGCTGTGCTGATGCCTGGAGTCGCCCCCGTTCTGAAGGCCTCTATAGAAACTCTGGCATAAAGGTGGTATCATAAATAGGAAGGTGTGGAGCCCATAGGCAACTGGTGAGGGCTGCCTAAGTTATTTCAGCAGCTGCTCCCTGAAGCAACCCATAATTGGGAGGGTGCAAAAGTAGCCTACAGCCACTCTAGCCCTCAGCCACCCTCACTGCTCTAAGATGCACAGTACAGAATATCTCATAAGAACTGGATGAGGTTTTTGCTGTTTGGATGGAGAAAAGCTAGAGATATTGTGGAGGAGGTTTCACAAAAACAGGCCGATATATGGGGCTGAACGGAGAGCAAGATCAGATGTGGAGAGACAGATCTGAGAGTAGTCAGCATAAACAAGACAGTTGAAACCATATGAGTAGACACGCTAACATGAGAAAAGTATTCAGTGGAAGAAAAGAAGAGATGCAGGAATGGAGCCCTGTGAAAATGCAACATAAAGTGGGAGAGGGGAGAAGGCCCCATCAAATGAGAGACTTGTCAACTAAGAAGAGTCAAAGAAAGCATTTGAGAACTTACTGGATCAATATATGGGGAACCAGAGTACAATTCTGTCCTATACCTCTAGCAGGCAGAATTCAAAAATCTCATCTCAGATGGTGGCTGGTGGGGAGCTAAGGTGGCATTAAGCCACCTTTGTGACCTCTCAATCCTGGGCTGCTCCAAGATCTGCAGAGGCTTCCATCGGAATAAACTGTCCTGAAGGTCTGTCTAAGTTACATCACCCCCACTGCCTTCCTAGAATCATCACAGCATTGTGAGCTGCAGTTCTGCTCCCGACATGCCCCTTCCACCTCCCAGCCCTGCCTGCACATGCCCCCTAGGCCAAGGCTTGGAACAGAGTCTTCAGAGCGCAGGCTTACAGCAGTCTTGAGTAGTGCCTGAGCCAGAGGATCCTTCTGCAGTCAGACACTGAGCTTTTATGAGAAGGATCACGCTACTCTTGTTTAGGAGGTAGTAAATCACATCGTTTAGAACAAAACAAGAACTCTCCCCTTTTATATAAGGAATTTCCATGCTCTTCAATTTAATGCAAACATTTCCCTCTCGTATTGAATGCAAACATTTTAGTCTAATTTTCCCTACTAAGATCACAACCTGCTTCAAAATCTTCTAAATAGATACAAGTAAGAGATCTACGCATCTAAATATTTTGTGTATAAGATAGAGAGCAATTTCACATTTTAATTGTATTTTCCATTTCTACACCTGAGCAGCAAGACTTGGATTTCCCATGAAACCATATTCAATATAGGAATGTTTTACATAATTTCCAGCAAGTAAAGTCAGCTATTACTATGCGTGTAATGAGCCATTATTTCAACAGCTTAATTGGTGAAGTCAGAAAATTCAGAAAAACATGCCATTACTGATGGAAACACTGCTACAGATGAAGGGTTCATTTATTTACATAAGTAGTGTAGGCTAAGTATTTCCTTTAAAAGTTCTCTACATTTTAAAAGTGAGTGAATTTAATGCTAGTGAAAGTGAGTAAGAGCACCAGCTACAAATATGCAGGATACAAGCAGATGGTATACAGGCTTCCACAATGATAATCTGCTAATTGTGCCAAGTAGTAATTAAAACCTAAGGGTTGTGATGGAGTCTCCATCACTGCCAATTTTAAATCAAGATTGGATGTTTTTCTCAAAAATATGCTCTCATTCAAACAGGAATTCTTTTGGGGAAGTTCTATGGGTAGTGTTAAGCAGGAGGTTAGATTAGATGATCACAAGTGGTCCCTTTTGACCTCAGAATCTATGAACACATTGATTCTTCAGGCTTTATTTTATATAGTGTATAACAGAGGTACAGCTAGGCATGTATATCACATACAGAAAATCATTGCTCAGACTATATTTTTTTCCATAGACATGGCAACAGCACCTGAGCATAGCAGGTGAAGATAGATACAATAATAAAAAATTAAGCTAATAGAAAAAAATCCCAAAATGATTCTCTTGCGTATATAGAGCCTATGTTCACACACACACACACACACACACGTGGCAACATGTGACTATGCATTTGGATCCTTTAAGACACTACCCCCACAAAATGAAAATGAAATCTTGTGTACTGTGGTGTAAACTTGTCTTCACCTATGAGCTACAAGGAATATGTTTACCTATCATTGGGAAAGGAATCAAAGCATGGGCAAAGTACTGAATAAAACACTGTAAAATCTATAAAGTGTGTACTGTAATCAAGATAGATTTGGGATACAACTGCTATACACTCTATAAAATTCAATATTCAATCCTATTATGATATATTTTGTAATTATCCACACAAAATTATTGTGTTTCAGTTAAAGATTTCAGTTACTGTTAACTGCATGACTTAAATCTTGATCAACTATACAAAAGTATACCCCTGTAACACAAAGGGTCTGAAAAAAACAAAATATCTAGGAACAGAATGAGGTAAGCCCAGAGTTTAGATAATTTTCCAGGTCAAAACTGTGGTCAATAATACATAAAGTTTACTTTCCCTTTAGTTTTTCAACAAGGTATAATTCCAAAAGAAGAAGGGAAATTCCCTCCAAACTATTTTCTCAAGCAGAGACATTTGTTACAGCAAATTAGGACATCTTAGTCTAACAAATGACTACAACTTTTTAAACCTGGTATCCCCCGTGCCTGATAGCAAGGGTAAAATTGTTGATGTTATGGGTTCTTATGTAGTTACCCATTAGAGACTTTTGGGGGGAAATTGCTGACCCAAAAACGTAACTTTCTGTTGTCTCAAAGCTTTTTTAGAGAATTGTTTAGGTCATACAGATCCAACATTTTATGGGAGCCAGACATACCAAATCCAGACCCTAGAAGTCCTAGGAAATTAAATATTTCTTGTAGTACCACAGACTCTAGATGACAAATATTTATGGTCTGCTAAGTTTTTACATAAATATTTATGCAGTTGTGAAGACTTAAATGCAAAAATTAGATTCCTAAAATATTCTGCACTAAACAAAGGCCTTGGGGAAAAAAAAAAGATATTTTATTGTAAAAGTGCTGACAGACTTAACCATAACCTCACAAACGAACTACCACTATATTCCATAGGAACGCAACACAGCATAGTGACGTACAGCAGAAACCAGTCTATTGAACAGACTTGATTTTGTTCAGTCTTTAGACAGCTTTTTACATGATAAATCAGATGCAATATGCTTTCCACATTATAGGAAAATGGACATTCATGGCTTCTCCATGAAAACAACGTACCTCTATTTTATCTCAAGGCTCAGTTATTTTATGGCATTGTGGCTATTTGCTCAGTATATGAAGTGAGGCTTCCATCTAAATTATTCATTTAACCATATGTGCTACTCAGCTACCACCACTAATATAAAAGCAAACATTTGTCATTAATGAAAGGAGAGAAACCATTAAAGACTAACAATATTTCTCGAATGTGAGCGTTTCAAAGATGAAATACTATTTTGGTTTCTGAAGTGGACATCAGATGATTTTTAAAGAAATAAAATACAAGTTATATATTCCAAGAATTTTTTTAAAATCATGCAGTAAGATTTATAGAATAGAAATTATTAAAAAATATTTTCCAATGGGCCTTGATTTCTCTAACATATTTTTTAGAGAATTCGTTAACAAAAAAGTCAACATTTTAAAAAAAGTTACCTACCCGTAACTGTTGTTCTTTGAGATGTGATGCAGTCACGTGTATTTCATATGGTGTGTGCATACCCTGTGCACCACAGCCGGAGAACTTTGCCTAGCCGTCACCCTGTGGCCCTAGTCCCTCCTCTGGCTGTATAAGGGTGGCACAACTCTGACCTCCTAAGTTCCTTTGCACCAAATGTCAGAAGTGCAGACTCAATGCAGAGGGGATGGAGGGGAGATCATGGAATACATGTCTGCATCACATCTTGAAGAACAACAGTTAGAGGCAGGTAACTTTTTTTTTCTTCTTCAAATAGATGAAGCTGTGTCTTCTATGTGGATGATTCAGAAACAGTAATTGCACAATATGGGGCTCGGAGTCTATTTAAAGGAGGACTGCAGGACTGCCTTCCCAAACTTTGCATCTGATCTGGACGCAGCTGTAGTGGTGTAGCAGTTTGAAAATATGCACAGAGGACAAAGTGGCTGCCCTACAAGCATCCAATACAGAAATGTCATTTAGAAATGCTGTTGACGTCACCTGAGCTCTCATGGAACGAGCTTGTACCCCCATAAGGAGGTGCAGCCTGGGCTGTTTCGTATGCTTTCATGATACAAGATGTTATCCACCAGGAGATTGTCTATTAAGAGATTGTTTGACCCTTCATTTGGTCTGCAAATGAAACAGACACAGTAAGGAATACAAAGGTTTAGTTCTGCCCCAGACAAAACCTGACATCCAAAATCTGGAGATGCTGCTCCCCTGGGCTTGAATGTCTTAGGAAGAACACCAATAGATATATAAGTTGGTTCAGATGAAACTGGGAAACAACCCTAGATAAAAACGTAGAGTTCAGCAGAACGTTAGAAAATTGCATGTAGGAAGGCTCCTCCATCTGATGTTATTTGTTGAGATTGTAGAGGCTGAGGATAGGTCTCATCCCTCACTTGGTCTTGGAAACCAGGAAATACTGGGAGTAGAATCCCTGTCCCTGATGTTGCAGTAGGACCATCTCTACAGCCCAATGGCCTGTTTGAGAAGCATTGTCTCACGAGAGGGTCCTTGAAGAGAGACAAGGGAATGGGATGTACAAGGGAGAGGAACTGTGTGGCTGAGTATCCATAGCTCCCATTAAGGTCAATGATAGTAGAAGGTACTGGGTACCTCTGAAGAGTCAGGCAATTAACGTCAAGCATAAGTAGGAAAAACTTCAACTCTTAGTGAAAGAAACTTCAAAGTTTCACTCCCTCTGAAGCTTATAGACACTGAAGGTGTTAGGGATACATTAATGTACTTTTCCTTGTGTTACAAAAGGAGCACCGTGTAGCAGAGACATGGAAATAGACAGTGACTGTAGCCTTTTTAAGTGTTATATATGACAAGATTAATATAGAAAATTAATTCTGTTGAAGGCTCATAGTAAAATTAGTGAATCAGTGTGGCTTCCCTCATGTAGTTTATGTTTCCAGAAACCCTCAATGATATTATAGCCTTATTATTGTCTGCAAAGTTGGATGCACATAAATCTGTTTTATGTGCATTATATATTTCTGTTTACAATAACAATCTCTTTAGCAATTTCCAGTTAATTTAACAAAGCAATGGTGAATTTATGCTAAGTCAATTATAAACAAAACTTTGTCACTGATCATTAACAACTTGATCCTTTGGTCCAGTGGTTTCAACCTGTGGTTCGCGGGTCCCTGTGGGTCCACGAAAGATGATTATCATAGAACAGTTGTTTTCAACCTGGGGTCCGCAGATTATGACTAAGATTTCCAAAGGGATTCTGCACCTCTATTCAAAATTTTTTAGGGGTCCACAAATAAGCAACAGTAGAGATGGGGAGCTGCTTGCAGGGAGAGCCAAACTGCCCAAGGTGAACGCCCTCCATGCCATGGACCTCAACATTTTTATGATGGACACATTGCTGACCCCTGTGGCCACTTAATTCCCCTTGGGGCTTCTGAAAATTTCCCTTAAATCTCTGGCCTCCCAGCTGAGACCAGTGACAAATGTCCCAATTATTACATTTTGGGATTTGTTTTTGTGAAATGTACCTGTCAGACTATATAATAGCTAACAGTCTACTAACCTGGGCCATATTTTAAATAAATAGGGTAAAACTATTAGCGATCTATCTTGTTCTCACCAATGAGGAAGTCTTAGTGCTTGTCTACACAGTGAAATTTCTCAGAATAGATATTCTGGGATAACCCTCCTGTATGTGCGTTCTATGCTGGAATAAAAGTGATTTTATTCTGGAATAATTACAATATGGAATAGTTCTGCTATAGTGATCCAGGAAGTTTCCTAGCACAAACTTAGTCTTATTGTTTGCAATTGGAAGGAAACACCTGACTTAAATCTCAGGGGATACAGTGCTGCAGAAGCACTAGGCAGCTGCTGGTGGAAGAGAGTTCCTTCCCATCACCCAACAGTGATTTCTCTGCTTGGGGGGGTTATTTTGTTTTACCATTAGGTTTCTATATTTTATTTTGGTTTATTCTTTTATGTTTAATACCAGAGATGCCTCTACAATGTTTTAACTTCTTCTTATATTCCTGGCATCCTCAGGGCTTCACATGATAGCTTTAGGCTACCAGGCAAGGACAACTGGATGGGATTCTGTTTGGAGCTCAATCATGCTCTTGAAAGCTAAATGATTTCTTCTTTTTTTTTTCCAGTGCTATTGAAAGACAAATAAATAATGAAGTCATAAGGACTTTCTCTTTTTAAGCAAACCAGCTGCACACTGAGGACACAAGCTAGGAGAGACAGAAAAGTGATGCTAGGTTTGTGTGCTTTAAACGCACCCACTTTTTCAATACATTCATAAAGGCCAATGTACTGCAGACTGAGACTCTGGAAGAAAATTCTTTGTCCTTCACGTCATCTATTAATCCAAGGTGAGAGATCTTTAGATGATATATACAATACTTTTCAAGATTAAACATACTGAAAGACTGCTTAAAATTTAGGTACTGTATTAAAAAGTGTAAACTTTATTTATTTTTCAAAACTGTTTTGGATTTTAAAATAACTAATTTGTAAAGATGAATGTATATAGCTAGATCTAC